>NW_022900935.1:20817239-20840600 GCF_012274545.1 Fukomys damarensis
AAAAAAAAAAAAAAAAAAAAGCATTTGGTTATTATAGACTGAAGTCAGGAGGCCTGGGGTCTCTAGGCCTTATATTTTTCATGCTTGTAAAATATGTAAGCTGGTCCCCACCAACTTGAGAATTCAGAGAGGAGACACAACTTGCACCAAGCCGTGCAGCTATAAAGTGACCAAGCTGAGACCAACCAGCTGTAGGATTCTCCTCCTCTAAAGCCCCTGGAGGCCCAGGACTTTGGAGCAAGAGTGTGGCTCTGGCCAAAGTTGCTTTCTGGCTCACAGGGACTCTCTTCTTGTGGATGTTCTGGCCAAGTTTCAACTCCGCTCTGTTGGACCTTCCAAATGAAAAGAAGAATGCTGTGTTCAACACCTACTATGCTCTCGCCGTCAGCACAGTGACAGCCACCTCAGTGTCAGCCTTGAGTCACCACCAGGGGAAGATCAATATGGTATGAAGGGGCCACCCCTTGGGCAGCCCCGTACCCCTCATACCCCCTTCTGCCCCCAGCACCAGCTCGTGTTTCTCAGTCAGGTGACTGCTGAATGCACCTGAGAGGTGAGGATTAATATGAGCCCAAAGATGAAGGTCATTTGGTCCCAACCAAGGAAAGGTGATGGTTTCAGGGTCGGTGAAGTAGGAAGGTTTTACAGGGTTGCTTCTCTACTAGCTTGTTGAGAAATTCTGGACAGGATGATGTCCTCCCTGTGCCTCACTTCATTCATCCACAAGCTATTTCTTTGCAGACCAATATCCACCACGCGGTACTGGCAGGAGGTGTGGCTGTGGGTGCTTCCTGTCACCTGATTTCCTCTCCTTGGATTGCTATGGTGCTGGGCCTTTTGGCTGGGTTGATCTCCATCGGGGGAACCGGATGCCCGTTGGTGAGGAATTGGGCAACTAATACCCACTGTTTTGGCTTAGAGTAACAGGACCCTTGGTGTATGGTGGGCCATCGTGGGTGCTATGGGCTGCATTCGGTAGGAGATTGTTGGCTCTTTCTCTTAACAGCTGCAAAGCCTGATAAGGAACCCACTATAGTTGGATACCACATTTGCTAGGTTGCTGAGGAACAAGTAAAATGATCCATTCAAGTTTGCTTGAGCATGAGAGGGAGTTTGTTATAAGGCAACTAGGGTATCATAGAACCCAAAGTAGAGGTGCTGCTGGGAACCCCAGAGGGGCTGGCATCAGGGATTCGCTTGGGGAGCAATGCTAAGAAGTCTCTGTTCTTCCTGAACATCTGCATTATTCTGACTCTTTAGACCTGTTGCCTCTTCTCCTGTACCAACTAGAAGTCTTGGTCTTTTGCTTCAAGAAAGTAGCCGATTCCAAATCCTCTGAAGCGGCTCCTTGGCTTAATTTGGGAAATGTGTCATTTTGGACTGGGTTGGAGGGGTGGGCCACACATATAGGTCTGTTGCCAATGAGCCAAGTGGAGGAGGAGGGCAGAAGCACCCAGAGGAGGGAGTGCCAGGCTGATGATCCAGGTCATGTCCACTTTTTATTGGCTTACTTTATCAAGTGGGTTTTCCTTTAATACTCAACGGATTACACCAGAACATTCTATTATAGCCAAGTGGTTATAATGTGCTTCTAAGAGAAACATTTAGGGACAAAAAAATCTTTTTTTTTCATTAAGTTTATTGGTACCTTTTAGTTATAGAATAGTTACATTCATCACTGGGATCTTGTACCTTTATGTGATCTGTCTTGGTTCTTGTTTTTTCCCCATTCCCCTGCCCTCCCTTCACCCCCTCCACACTTCCTTATTTACAAAGACTTTGTTTCCATTTTTTCCTTTTCTCATATTTTTTCTTCTCCCTTCTTTCCTTTCCCCTACCCTTCCCACTTCCCCTACTCCTTTAGACCTTTTCCTCCTATTTCACATTATCAGTATACCATTTGAACCTTATTTACGCTTTTCGTTTTTCACACCAGAGAAACTATTTGGTATTTACACATGTGTGTCCTATTTATTTCACTTGAATGTGTCTAGTTTCTCTAGGGACAACAAATCTTACCACATTTGAAGGAAAAAGAAGTAGACTTTTGAAGGCTGAATTTGGATAAATGATGGATATTCAGGAAGTCAGTATAAATTCAAAGATGAATTTACCAACAGTTGGATCTGCTCAAAGATAAGGCAGTCTGCTTTTCATCTGTATAGTGAGAACAAATGTCTTTTATCTCTTCTGGCTTTGAACCCCTGAAATGAAGGAGGACATGCAGAGCAAAGAATGCTGGCAAGTTACCATCTGGCTCAGTGTTCATTGCTTTGGTGGTGCCTCAGTTCTCCTGACTCTGTCACGGGAATGGGGGAAGGGGTTTACCATGAAGGTCGTTCATTCATTCACCAAATATGTTCTAACACTTATCCTGTTTCTCAAGCTATAGTTTAGTGAAGGCAATGGACAAATAAGTACAAGGCAGTATGACAGCGGCTGCATCTAAACTAGACTAAGACAAGTCAGCAAATGCTTCTCAGAGCATAGGACATCCAAGCCATGCATTGACAGATAAGCTGTATCATCCAGGCAGGGAAGTGGGAAATATATTCCAAGCAGCAGGAGCAGTGTGTACAAAGACTGTTTGAGGAAGAAGCGTGTGTTTCAGCCAAGAAACAGATATTCTTCTGGCCAAAGCTTTGGAGTCACCCTCCAGCCTGGTGGGACCAGAATCTGGAGAGATGGGCGATGCTTGGGCCTATCTTCCGGAGTCTGGGTTTATTTTCTGAAGACAGTGAGGATTCTAAGGAGGGAACAATGACATTTGCATGTGACCGAGGGAACTGGTAGAGGGAGCTTTGAACATGCATCTTGGGTGCAGTCAGGTATTTTCCTTCTGACTTTACATCTCATCAGCCATGTTTCATTATTGATGGCACTCAAATGTGACTGGACCAGTGTTTACTCCACCCCACCCGAGGGTACAGTTGACACTATCTGGGGACTTCGTGGGTGGTGCAAGTAGGCGGGGTACTCCTGGCATCTGGAAGGGAGAAGCTAGGGCTGCTGTTAAACATCCTACGCATCCTTCTGTCACAGAGCTGCCCCGTTACCATCCCGTCCCCTGATACAGAAGTATCAGCTTTGAATGTGAACTGTGCCTAGACCAGGCCCCTGCTGCTCGGAGCGGGGATCAGCAGCATGGGTGTCACTTAGGAGCTGTTCACAGCGCAGCACCAGCGGCCCTGCCTCACCCCATGGAATCCTTATCTGCATTGTAACAAGTCTCCTGGGGGTGCACGGTCAAGTCTGAGGAGGGCTCCGTGGGTAAAGCTTCATGTTACTCCCCTTTGGTGGTTTTGAACGCCAAGGGTCTGTGAAAAGGGTGGGGAGGGAATTTGGGTCTCACTTGCAGATCTGCACATAATGCCATTTGTCCCCAGGTGTGTTTTAACAGTGTGCTGGAGATTCAGGACCCCAGTGGCATGCACTACACTTTTGGCTTGCCAGGTCTGCTGGGAGGGTTCGGGTACATTGTGCTGATAGTGCTGGAGGCCTCCGGAAGCCGCGGGTGAGTTGCTAGGCCCCACCCACCACACCTGTCCCGCTCCATAGCAAATGAGCCCAGATCCCGGTGGAGGGGAAATGCATTCAGGGACAGACCCTTGGTAGGGCCTAAGCAAATTTTTGTTGGCTGATTAACTCAGAAATCCTCACCCTGTATGGCATTATCACTCCTCCGGGCTACTTCTTCCCCAAATCTACTGGGCAGAGGCACAAAGTCCTGGGCTGCACAAATGCAGACAGGCCAGGGGGGTCAGCCTCAAGCCCACTGTGTCAGTCTCGCAGGTGAGGTCAAGGTGAAGAGCTCGCACTGTGGAGTCTGACTGGCCCTTCCCTTCACTGCCTGGCTGGACACCTCTGACCTCTCCCAGCTCCGGCTTCCCCAGCGTGAATGAGGACAGTGATGCCACCTCCACCCCCGGGAGTGCTGGAAGGCTACTTGGGGTCTTAAGAGGATCTAATAAATTAATATAGGGAAACCCTTCATTTAGCCAACAGCCTATTGTTTCAATTTTAATTCCCCTACTAAGTAAAAGGAACACTTCAATGGTGAGTGGTGGCACACACCTGTAATTCCAGCTATTCTGGAGGCTGAGGCAGGAGGCCAGCCTAGGCAACACAGCAAGACCTGTCTCAAATTAAAGTAAACGTCTGTGGCCATACCACCCTGAGCATGTCCGATCTCATCAAACTAAGGTAAAAAATGGGCTGAGGACAGCTCAGTGGTACAGCATGTGCCTAACATGCGTGAGGCCCTGTGTTCCATCCTCACTGCTACAAAAAAAGAAAAAAAGAAACACTTTTCAGAGGCCTTTTGAACATTTGAATATCTTGTGAAATGCCTATTCAAGTTCTTTGGGCCATTTTTTTCATTGTGTTGTTCTTTTCCTTATAGATTTGTGAGGGGTTTTTTGTTTGTTTGTTTTATTTTTTTTTTGTTGTTGTTGAGACAGGGTCTTCCTGTGTAGTTCATGCTGTCCTTGAACTCAGTATGTAGGTCAGGCTGGCCTCAAACTCACAGCGATTCTCCTGCCTCAGCCTCCTGAGTGCTAAGATTACAGGCATGTGCCACCATGCCTAACTAGAATTCTTTATATATTCTAAATGTAGGTCCTTTGATATATATATTATGTTCTCCTATTTTTGTAAGTTACTTTTCACTTTGTGTCTTTTGATAACACAAGTTCTTAATTTTAATGTAGTCCAAGTTATCACCATTCCCTTTATTTTAGCAGTTTTATGTACATCTTAAGAATCTCTTTTAGCTGGGTGTGGTGGCACATGCCTGTAATCCCAGCACTCAGAAGGTTGAGGCAGGAGGATCACTGTGAGTTCGAGTCCAGCCTGGGCTACATAGTGAGCTCCAGGTCAGTCTCAACTACTTAGTGAGACCCTGCCTCAAAAAACCAGAGAAGGGACAAAAAATAATCTCTTTTTAGCTGGGTGTGGTGGCGCATGTCTGAAGTCTCAGTGCTTAGGAGGTTGGGGCAGGAGGATCACAAGTTTGAGCCCACCCTGGACAATTTAGCGACACCATGAGACCCTTTCTCAAAAAAAAAAAAAAAAAAAAAAAAAAAAAAAAAAAAAAAAAAAAAAAAAAAAAAAAAAAAAACCATAAAAAAGGCTGAGGATGTACCTTAGTGCAAAGGCCCTGGGTTCAAGTCCCAGTAGTGCAAACAACAACAACAAAACAAAGAAGGAGGAAGACGAAATGAGAGAGAGGCCTGTAGCCTCTGAGCTGGGCTTTATTTTCTGGCTCATTTTGTACAGTTACCCATAGCACTGCAGTGAAGGGGTAGCAGTGCCTAGGCACAGGCTAAACCTTGGGAAAATTATACTCAGCACCCAGGACCCCTTTAATATGTAGTTTAATTTTGCAAGTGATGCTCTGGAATGGCCCTGAGAGAAAAGGGCATCGGGAAGTACTTTCCAGACGTAGGAGTGGGCAGTGCAGGGCAGATAGCTCTGATAGCCAAACCACACCTCATCTTGCTCATACCTTCATCTTCAATTGGCTAATGAGGAAACTGGGGGCTCTGAGAGGTTAAGTGACTGGCCAGGATCACGCAGCCAGTCAACAGTAAGGCTGTCTTGAACTTGGGCCTTCTGTCTCCTGGTCTATTTTACTATCCCTGGGGCCTGAAGACTAAAATATGCCAAGGAGGATCATGGGACCACTCCTCCCTCCCCCACTGCATGTCTGCATGGGACATAGTGCTGGGGAGAGGACTCTTGGTCTCCTCGTAGTCCCTCCTGCAGTAGTACTACTGATGCTTAGCCCTTTTCATCCCCGATGACCTCTGCAGCCTGGTGCTTTGTTTTTTCTAGGACTGGCTTCATGATGCTCATGGACACTGGGGCTCTCAGCTTTGCTTTGGCAATGGGTCTGGTCTCTGGTCTCCTAACAGGTCAGTGTGACGCTATCCTTTTTCTCCCACTTCCTGGGGCTGGGGCCAGAGCACATTCTGAGCTGACCGTGTAGGCGCTGTCCCCTTCCCTGTGGACCAGTGCTATCAGCCCCAGCTCAATGTCACAAAGGGCTCAAATCTCACTTTAAAAAAAAGCATGGAGTCACATCATTTCAGAATTGAAAAGGCCTTTAGCGCCCACCGGCAGCCTTTCCTCAATGAGCTTTCCTGTTTACACGATACTTCTGCCATTGGGGACATTAAGGTGATTAAAAACAACGTGGGTTGGGCATGGTGGTGCACACCTGTAATCCCAGAACTTTGGGAGGCTGAGGCGGGAAGATTAAATTTCTAGCCCAGCCTGGGCAAGTTAATAACTTAGTGAGATCTTGTCTCAAAATCAAAAATAAAAAAGTGTTGGGAATGCAGTTCAGTGTAAAAGTTCAATTCCCAGTACCATAAAAACAAAAACAAACAAAAAACCCAAACAAAAACATCTAGATAGGGGTAAGGATGTGGCTCAGCAGCAGAGCACTGGCCTAGCATGTATGAGACCCGGGCTTGATCCTTAGCACTTCAAAATCAAACTCCACCACCACAACAAAACAACCAACCTGGGCAACAGATGGGGGCAAAGATCTTAGAAGCAACAAAATAGCACCAAACCGACCCCCAAAAGCCAAGTATTTCATTTATTACTGGACCCCCCCCCACTTACCTAAGAAACAATCCTACTGAGTGTGGTTATTAGGTTTCCCAGTTTAGGTAGTTCAGAAATATCAGATCAGAGGTAGGTTGTTTCCATAGGTAACACACACTGGTAGAATTCAAAAGGGAAAGCAGAGAGCTTGACAGAGGTGAAGAAAATCTTAAAACTGGACTCAAGAACACAAAAAGCACAGAAGCCAGTGGGCCAGGACTCTCAGGCACGATGTACCTTCTCTATAATATACAGCATATTTCAAAAATGGATATTCCTAGTGATGGTTCTGATGTTTTAAAAGCCTGTAAATATGTTCAGTGTTGTCTCGTAAGACAAGAATATATGTTTTAGATGAGTTTTCACCAGTGATGAGTAAGCTTTGGCTATCTGGATAATGTGAGCAGGTGACAGATTATTTCTGAATAATTTTAGGTACATGAAATCCGCTGGTTTCACTTTGCATATCAGTATCAGTTAAAGGCTACATTCTGAAAGGAAAATCTGTATTTTAGTAAACACATGCCTATTCTTGTTAATCTTATCATTTAACATGCTGAAGTCATCATCATTAAAAATATACAAATAGCTGGATGTGGTGACACATACCTGTCATCCCAACTATTCAGGAAGACTCGATCATTTGCTTGATCCTGGCAACACAAGAGCTTGTCTCTTAACACATACAGAAATGGGGGGAGGGAGGCAGAGAGAAAGACACAGAATGCCAGAGATTTCCCGCCTCTGATGGAAGATGAGCACTCTGTGTGTCCTGGGAAATTCGGCTGACTTTGCAAAGCTAACAGGATGTGTAGGGTCAAGCTGCCCGAGCAGAGGATGGACAAAAGGACAGGAAGAGCTGGCATAAGAGCAAGTTGTCACAGTGATGTTCCTCACTACCCTAGCGGAAGCTTGAGCTGAGGCTGGGCTTGGGACCTATGTATGGGGCACCTCCTGGGAGTCACTCTCCATGGTAGCAGTGGGGTTTTAAATGGGTCAGCTTCGCAGTGGAACACCATCTGCCACAGTCCTTCTATTCTGTCTTGGGAAGGGCATCCGATCTGCAGTTAATCGGTGCTGCTCAGTGTCATTTCAACCCTTCGGAGAATGCTGGAGAACGTTGCTCTTGCCAGGTTCTATTAGAAAACAGCTACAGAATTAATGAAGCCGGCCCATGAATGACAGGGCTCCCACTTGTCCGTCTCTCCATGGTGGGAGAGAAAGGCTTTCTGTCTGGATGCTGTAATCCACGTACAGTATGTTGAGTAACCTTGACATAACTATGCTGTGCCACAAGCGTTTTAACACTTCATTGTCATTTGCTTTAAGGTTTTCTCCTAAAGCTCAAAATATGGAAAGCACCTCACGTGGCTAAATATTTTGATGATCAAGCTTTCTGGGAGGTAAGGTTTTTTTTAGCGAGAGATTTTGAATGTATGAACTTAAAAAGATTTCAGGATATATGTGTTATAGTGGTATTTATAAGAGTAAAACAAAAACAAAAATGAGGTAAAGAGCATTAAGGAAGAGTAAGTTCATAATGTGTGTGTGTGTGTGTGTGTGTGTGTGTGTGTGTGTTGGTGGGGAGTGGGCAGTTGGTAAAAGTTACCGCTTTCCTGATAATTCAAGATCATTGAAGGTCTGTGAGGAGAGAAAGGCCATGGGTCACACTTGCTCTCCTTATCTGGAGTCATCAATGTTGACAAATCGTTTGACAGGAAGAGGATAGAACCCAACAATACAAGAGTGAAGGAAACCTCAGGAGTCACTGAGTCCAACCCCCCTATTCAGCAGATACTCAGAGAGGAGACATGACTTGTTCAAGATCTCAGGGAGTGAGTGGTAAAGCTCAATCTAGAACATGACTTTTTTTTTCTTTGCTACTGGTCATTGAACCCAGGGCCTTTGCACTGACTTTTTTTTTGGTATGGGGATTGAACTCTGGACCTTGCACTTGCCAGGCAGGTGATGGAACCACTGAGCTAAATCCCTGGACCTGCACTGACTTTTGCACAGAGTTGTACTCCCAACCCTTTTATTTTTTATTTTGATACGGAGTCTTCCTAAATTGGTAAGTTGTCAAGTTGCCCAGGCTAGTGTCAAACTTGTGATCCTCCTGCCTCAGCCTCCTGGAGTGCTGGGACTACAGTAGGCATACACCACCACCCATTTTGAAAGCAAGTCTTGATAAATTAAACTAGTGGATACAATGAAACTTGTAATACAGGAGTTTGGAATTATCTAGCATAGGGACATAGCACTGGGCTGCTTCTGAGGATCTCTCTGTTACACTGTAGCCTGTGACTCATCCCCATCATCTCCCTGGTTTCCTTCCTTTGACTTCCACTCCCTGCTCACAAAGCACTCTGCTAGGCATCTTCCCAGGTAATCGCCCAACCCATGCCTTGGGTAGGCTAGAAATACAGAGACCAATAGGGCCAAAGGAAGTAGGTCTGCAGAGGTCAGGCTAGGTCTTGGCATCCTACCTTTGCAAATGGAAGAGACAAGACCAGGGGCTGAGTCTTCTGCGTCCCAGGCCAGTCCATTCCCCGCCCAGCATCTAAGATATCCAAAAGGGACCGAGGGGCAGTCTTATTATGCGGCTGAGCAGGGAACAATCAGGGCTGCTGGAGAGACAACCTGTCTCTTCTCCATTTCCTTCTCTTTTCTTTTTCCTTTTCCTCTCCAAACAGCTTTATGAGGTACAATTGACATGAATGAGTTACACATACTTAAAGTATACAACGGGATACATATTAACATATTCATATACCCCTGAGATCATCACCACAAACAAGACAAAGAACACATCAGTCACACCCCAGACATTCCCTTGTGCTTCAGGAATTGTTCTCCCCCTTCCCCTTTTAGTCCCATTCCCAGGCAACCACTGAACCACTTTCCATCACTTTAGATTGGCTTGTGTTTTCTTACAGTTCTTTAGAAATGGAACCATATAGTATATCTCTCTCTTTTCGGAGGCAGGGGTCTGGCTTCTACTTAGTATAATTATTCTGAGAGACATGTTGTCATGTGTAACCTGCCTCAACTTGCACCAGCTTCTCTTACCTTTAGCAGCACAGGGGGAATCTAGTGAGAGGAATCAGAGAGCTGGTTTAGTCCACAAGTTCATTCCACATGTATTTACAAGCTCTAGGCCAACCAACAAGGGACACCACAAACATCCAGCTAAAGTATTCAAGTAGCAATAAACATTTGCTGGGTAAATAAAGGAAATCTGAGACACCCTAACACCAGCTCAGCTGCAGGTAAAATAGAGTAAGTTTGTACCTAGAAGAACACCTGATTCCAATCACAATTCCATGATGTATCAGGTTGGCAAGTGCTTTGATTCTCACTAGAGAAATAATAGAAATCTGATACAGAAAGATCCCAAGTTTGAGCCCAGCCTGGCAACTTAGCTACTTAGTGAAACTCTGTCTCAAAAAATTAAAAAATGAACTGAGATTGTAGCTCAATACAAAGATCCTGAATTCAATTCTCAGTACCAGAAAGGAAAAAAAAAAAAAAAAAAACTTTATAGACCCTTACTGGGTGTTTTTGAAGATCAAATGAAGCAAGAATGTCTGTAACAATATTCAGAAAAATGCAAACCACCATGTGAATGTGAAAGCTTATTACTAGGGATTTAGCCAACCATGAAGGAATATGTAAACATAATAGCTATCATACTGCAAGTCTACTATTTTTCTGCGAGCTTACTAGTTCTGATTTCGCAACATTATCTGTTTTCATCCTCACAACAATCTTGTGTGAGAACAAGTACCTCTATCTTAAAGATTATGAGACTGAGGCCTCTGGGGATGAAGTAACTTGCCCCCAGTGACAGAGCCAGTAGATGGAACAGGAGGAATTTGAATGGATGTTGCCTGGCTCCAAAGACACCACATATGAACGTGTTGTGGGCAGCTGCTCGATAGCAGAATTTTATCCCTGCCGCCACCACTTGGGAAATCTTCTGATTTATTTTCTTGCAATTGAGTAGAACCATTTACTCAGCATTCTACCATTTTCAACCTGCATTTGAAAGCCAAATATCCATTACTGAGGCAAGGATTTAAACTTGCAAAGGTGATAAACCCAGGGATAATTTTTAAAACTGTACAACAAGGCATTTTAAACACTATTGCAGGCTCTCATCACATTTCATAGAACCAGAGTTTAAAAGGTGGAAGGGACGTCAAGCTAGTTCAGGGGCTCAGATGTAGCTCAGTTGTAGACCATGGGCTTCCCTTTCATGAAGCCCTAGGTTCAATCCCCTGCACCAAAACAAAAATAACATAAATAAAAACAAAAACAACTCATCCATTCCTTCTCTGGGGGCCCAGACTGTGTCTTGGCACTGCTGGGAAGGGGCACTGAGCCCTCTCCAAGAACACCCATCTAATCCTTGGCTGGTTCACGAAAATGCACTAATTCATTTCACTGCACGAATGCTCTCATCTTGCCGATGTTGTGTGAGGGAGCGTGAGACAAATCTAAAGAAAATATAGTTCTGAGTCTCAAGAAGCCAGATATACCCATTTTCAGTTTCCCTGTAGTTTAAAGGATCCTTGCCCAGGCACTAATTTATAGAAATTTAGTTTTATAACACAATTTTTCATGCATCATGTGCTTTTCCTAAGAGAACAAACTGCTTCCTGTGGTTCTTTAATAAACCATATACTTTATTTCATGCTTTGCAAAGCACAAAAATTCACTGATGTCTACTTTTTAAAGTTTATTCCCGTTAGCCTTTCTGAAGTCAAGCAAGGAATCGTACAGATGAGTACTGTGGACAGGCCTCTGTTTTGAGGGCCTGTGTAGAGGTTAAGGACTGGGTTTTATATGTGCATAGCTCTAATTCTGAGGGACCACGTCATTCAGCCGTAACCGCTGGGAGAGAGAGGAGGGAGAGATCATGGATCGGGAACGTCAAGGAAGGCTGAAAGGTGGCTAGAGGCATTTGACTTTGATTCTACAGGCAACTGGAATTTCTCAAACTGGGAGCTCTGAGTGGGAAAATGAGGCAATAAGAGGAAAGTTTTCACATTAAGTTGAATGGTAGGAATATTAGGAAGGATTCTGAGATGACTGCGTTGTGCTGAAAATCACCCACTGGCATCTGAATAAGTATTTGTAGTTAGTTATCCTTAAACACCACCCCGACCCATGCTGGGGATGGAACCCAAGGCCTTATGCATGCCAAGCATGTGTTCTACTATTGAACTACATCCGGAGCCTATGCAGTTTATTTTTAAATGATTTTATTGCCAAGAACTATAAGCATCACCAATATTTTGGGAAAAAATACAACAGAACGTGTTGAGTTCCTCTTGCTGTTTTATACAGTTTTTAAAACCTAGTCATCACATCAGTTATCACCCCTGCTTCTGATTTTAAATAAACGTTCTAAGCATACAAGAAAGTTCTAGCAAATGCTTGTTCAACCAGAATGAGTACAGCCAGCTTTTTAAAGTAGGAAAATAGATTAAGAGACTGCCAATGATTTCTTAAAGTCTCAGAGGCTCAGGGAAAGGGCCTTCTGGGAGGAAATATGAACTCTGATCCTAGCTCCCCCAACGGTAAACTGGAGTCCTTGGGCAGGGTACTTTACATCTCTGAGGCTTGGTTTCCTTGTTTATAAAACGGGATCAAGTCTTAAATTCTAAGAGCATGTGCTCTGGAGTCAGCCCGATCTGCAGTCTGCCACTTTCACTGTGGCCTTGTACTAGTACAGTCCCAGCCTCCCCATTTCTATAATGCAGACACTGCTAACTCCCCCACTGAGAGGACTTGGGCACCTACTGATCCACAGGAGACATCCCTAAGTGTTAGCTACTGTGACTCCTAGCCCTTTGATTCTGTGATCCAAGTGTTACCGCCCAAACGGGGCTGATGGCTCCCAAAGTCAAAGAATTAAATCACAAGCAAAGGAGGTAGTTAAATGGAGTGTTTATTGGAAGTATAAGAAAGCTCCCAATAGTTGGGAGGGGTCCCCAAAAGGGTTGCCAGAGTGGGCTCTTTGTCTGGCGCCTTTATGTTTAGGTGGCCAGGTCCCCGGCCCTAACAGGTTAGGGTGGGCTTAACCTATAAAATTTGGGTGTGGACTGTCCATGCCATAATACAGAGAAACAGAGCACACACTCACTGATGGAGCACTCTCTGGCCAGCCAGGAATCTTGCTGCGTAATTAGAACAAAGTATAAGGGAGATGGGGATTGGGTCACAATGGACACTTTTCCTGTTTGCTTTTACATTCCTGAGCTAAGTGATCTACATGGCTCGAGTTCACATTTAACCCTATGTGCATGCTATTTTCTTTATAAGGCTGACCAGCCCAACACTATCTTAGGCCCTGTTCCTTGCAAGCTGCCTATTTATAAGCTAAATAGCTAAACTACCTCTTACATAAAGTTACTCAACGTGAAATAATGTTGAGTGGCAGGCTGTAGTATGGCACAAAAAGGACTCAGAATATATTCAGCCTACAGAAGATAAGACCCAAAGGAGACCTAAGAACTCTCCCCAAACATTTGAATGACTGAAATGTAGAAGAGGAAAAAAAATTTTTTTTGGTACCAGGGATCAAACTCAGGACCTTGTACTTGCCAGGCAGGTGCAGCACCACTGAGCTAAATCCCCAGCCCTGAAAAATATTTTTTTTCCTTATGCTCCTCCAAAGAATTTCAACAGGCCAAGTGGGAAACACATCACGCATTTCTAAAAATCTGCAGTTTGCAAAGTAGAATAAGCTACTTCACCTGACAGTAGCGAGTCTCCTATCACTGGAGTTATTCAAACAGAAGTCAGATGATTATTAATGGTTCAAGTGAAGAGGTAAATGAAAGTCTAAGATCACACCTCTCAAGTGTTTGTGATGAAACTGTGTTAGTCAGCTACCTTCCCATCACTGAGACAAAATACCTGAGAAAACAACAACAACAACAAAAAAATGATTTATTTTGACTCACGGTTTCAGTCCATGGTCAGCCTGGTCCATTGTTGTTAAGCTTACAGAGAGGCAAAAACTTAGTAGAAAGGTTTGGCAGAAGAAACCTGCTCACCTTCTGGCATTCTGGAATGAGAAAGGGGAACAGACAGATACAAAGAAAAAGACCAGGGATAAGATAGTCTCTCCAACTAGGTCCCATCTCCTAAATCTCCACATTCCAACAATGCCATTATACTATGGATTTAGCCACTGTCATTAGAACCCTCCAATCCAATCACTGTCCAAAAGCCCCACCTCTGAACATTATTACCTTGGGAACCAAGCCTCCAGCACATGAGCCTTTCTTTGGGAAACATTTCACATTCCCATCCTAACAGAGGTATGGTAAGTTTGAAGAGATCAAGCTAGAATCACTATGCATATAAAGTTAAGAGTATAAGGGTCCACCAGCACTAAACATGTTTGCTTTGCTTTTACAGTTTCCTCACTTGGCTGTTGGATTTTAAGCAAAAGCATCGAAA
The DNA here is from genome assembly GCF_012274545.1 of Fukomys damarensis. NCBI lineage: Eukaryota > Metazoa > Chordata > Mammalia > Rodentia > Bathyergidae > Fukomys > Fukomys damarensis. Next base: position 20,831,331 of record NW_022900935.1, read on the forward strand.
ACTAACAAGGCTACTGATCGTGGAAACACAACTTCCTTTCCCTATTGCCCGCCTGTCTGTATGTGACACTCATTATAGCAGTCTTTATGTACAAAGAAATAGGGTCAGATGGACTTGATATTTTAAAAACATTACAAATTTGTTTAACTGGCAATTTAATAATAATTTTAAATAATGTTTGATTTTATTAAAGACAATGCTATCCATACTTCAGGTTGCAGACACGTTTGGTCCAATTCTAGTGCCAACTGTCAGATTTTTTCTCATGCTTAATAAAGTATATTATCAAGTAAACTCCTACCTACAGCAACAGCAGGTAATTCCAAACTTTTAAAAGTCAAAAATTCACTTCTATTTAGTCCTTGCAGACATGCTTTTTTTCTTTTTTGGTTTTTTGAGACAGGGTCTCACTATGTAGTTGAGACTGACCTGGAACTCACTATGTAGCCCAGAACTCACAGTGATCCTCCTGCCTCAGCCTTCCGAGTGCTGGGATTACAGGCATGTGCCACCACGCCTGGCTCTGCAGACATGCTTTTATTCCAGCAGCTTTCTAAAATAGCTGGCACTTCCTGAGCATACTGAGTCCCGCTGTAGGGAAAGAGTTTCGGTCACTTGTGAGACAGAGACACCTGGCCTCAGAGTGATTAAAACACTGGTCCTGACCTTGAAGAAATCTTTTTTTTTGGTACTGGGGATTGAACTTGGGTCCTTGTGCTTGCAAGGCAGACCACAGAGCTGCTGAGCTAAATCCCTGGCCCTTAAAGAAATTATTTTAAGTCTCCATCCTCTACATAATCTCATGTGCAAAAAGGTGGACTTCAACTACTGAGATTCCTTCCAATTTTCATTTTATGGATCTATGCAAAAAAAAAAAATTCACAAGCCATTTCATGGGTGATGATGGCAGAACTGTCATTTCTTTGCTTAGGGTCCCAATGGCCAGCAATATTCAAAACTGATAAGATATGACAGCCCAAAATGGTGGCTCCGGTGGAAGAGTCCACACACCGAAACGATCAGATATAGCTGATGGTTTGTGGGGCTAATTGGAGCCCATTTTATGAAAAACATTTCCAGGAAGAGTTCTGAAGAATATGTACCCTATTTTGCAGAGGCTGGGAACCTTGGGGGACAAGTGTTCCAAGGAGCAAAGACTATGAAAGTTCCTGCTGAAGCATGTAATTATAACAGACCCTGCTGGTCTATGGAGCTTAGTGGTTCAGGTCAGAGATAAAGCGTAAAATCTAATTTATTACAAGAACAAAGAAATTTTGTCACCTGGATAAAAGACTACCATGTCAAGTGGTAACTGGCAGGGCCGAATGGAACTACAGTCAGAAAGGTATTCTTTCCTGAGGCCTAGAGCGGAAACCACCCCCTCCTGTCCTAACCCCAGATGAAGGACAGAAGACACAGACACTGGGCCCAAGAAGTCAAAGTCCACTTTCCTTTCTACAGGGAAGAGAGGGAGAGGAAAAGGGCCAGGAAGGACTACGTAATTCTTGAGTTACCTACTGTCTCACTGTATTCCCTCCCCTTCTTTAATATAGAAGTAGCCCCTCACACACCTGGACACGGGAGATGGTGATTTGTGGCGACATGAGGCCCCTCCATCTCCTCAGAGGTAGCTTTGATAAATCCTTTCTTTTTTCACCAAAAATGGCCTCCGGTGGTTTGTTTTCGAGCTGCAGACAAACATACCTGAGTCGTGTCCCACCAGCACCTGTGTGGTGGCTGAGTTACATCATCCTCCTCCCTAAATCAGCAGCACATGGAAGATCTCCCATAGAAGAGACAAAAGGAGCCTGGTGGCTGAATCACGGCTTTTTTCTGACATATTCACTTACACTTTGGGAGAGCCTCAAGTGCTCATGCTAATTTGCTGAAACTTTTACAGAATTTTTGGTAAAACCATATAAACCAAATATAAATATGTAGTGAGGAAAAAAAATATGTAGTGAGAAACAATTTTGACCACTGAATAGTTTATAAAAACAAGAAAATACTTATATTTCATTTAACATATGACAAAGAAGAGGCCACATTTAAATAAACACATTAAATTTTCAGAGCACTTTCATTGCAGTTTTGGACCTCAGACGAAATACACTGATGAATCCATAATTTCTCCTGTAATTTATTTTATTTTTACAAATTATACCATGATAAAACTTGACAGAAGTTACTCATGTGAAAGTTTCCTTTAACATTGTATAAGTTAATTAGATGCATACCACAAGAGATTTTGTGGCTGTTTACACAGGGAGTTCTCATGATTTTAGCATTATACAACTTGAAGCTGAGACTGCACTCAGAAGGAAGTTTAGAAAATGGCATTACAAAAGCCTGGGAGTGAGCGGTAAAAATCCCCACGCAGGGCTGCCAGGCTGTGGGAAGTCTGCTGTTTTCACTGCCACAAGTCTTCAGTGCGGCCAAACTTAAACACCAGTCCTCTGTAGGTAAACAAGAAACATCCTATGAATGCCTGGGTTTGAGAAAAGAGAGTACAAGAGATTTTGAGGAGAGGAAATAAGCCACAAAGAGTAACGGATGAGTTGCATACAACACATCTGATGCGAAACTTATCAGAGTAGAAACTGACCATTCCAGGGAGGTGGATTCTTCCACCACTCTCTCCAAAGCTTAACTCGTGAGTATGAGACACACAACTTCAGACAAGTTAACCAGTGTTTAGTGTGTGACCATGAATGATCTCGCTTTGTCGTATTCATTCAACAAGTCTTTCTGGGGGACAGAACCCAAGGTCGCACGCTGCTAGGTAAGTGCTGTACCACTGGGATACACCCTCACATCCCCAACCCCATCAACAAACCCTTGTTGTCTTCATGGGTTATAAAGATAACTAACGCACGTAGTTTATGCCCTCAAAACTGCTCACATTTGACAACACACTGTGGTAAATATTGTGTCGTGGGTGGCATATATCCAAAATGCTAAGGGAGCAGAGAGGTATTCATTCTGTCTGAAAAGTGAGAAAATAATTTAGAGAGGGGATGGTATCTGAGATGAGATTTGATGGATAAACAGGAGTCTGATTGGGAGACTGACAGGCACAAGAGCTAGTGGGATTATGTAGGACTGCTTCAGGGAGAAGAAACAAATCCGAGAAGGCAGAGGCATTAAAAAAAAAAACACAGGGTCAGGGCTGGGGATGTAGCTCTGTGATAAGAGTTCCTCCCTAGCACGTCCCCAGTACTGCCAAAAAAAAAAAGGTCTTGCTGGCTGTGGTGGTGGGACCTATACTCCCAGCTACTTACTCAAGAGACTGAGGTAGGGCTCTTTGATCCTAGGGGTTTGAGGCCAGGTTGAGCAACAGACCAAGACCCACCCTGTCCTTTAAAAAACAAAACAAGAAAAACAAAAAACAAAAAACAAAAAACAAAACCTCCTCCGGGCTCCAGGAAAAGCCCCCCTGACAGCTGACTGGTATGGCAGGAATATGATCTCCCACCCTTACACAGGGTTCAGGCGAGGGAGTGGTATGGCTGTACTCGAGCCTGAAGGAGCCTCAAGAAGCAAGGAGGGCAGCGGTGTGCACAGAAAAGACAGCCAAGGTGTGGCAGAACAGGACAGTCTCATCTGGCTGAAGCAGTGCGGAAGGGATATGGAGGACAGGGAACTGAGGCAGCCAGGCTTTAGGTGCCTGAGGGCAGTGAAGGGCGCAGAGGCCAGCCTGCAGGCGCTCTCAGCGCCCTGCTGGTTGCTAGGCCCAGGCTATGCAGGAAATGGGGCTACACGGAGATATAGCTCCTATTTAAAAGAAACAATTGTATATGACTCTAGTTGATTGTTAGCATCTGTGGCCTCTGGTTGTCATATCTAGTTTCTCAAGAAAAACCAAAATTCTGGTTTTTATGTCAATTCTAAGGATTTTTAAGTGTTGGCTCAATTAAGGAAAAAAGTGGTCTGTATAAAACAGAACTATAGGGAGAATTTGGCTGCAGCCATTTGTTTTAATCTCTTCTTCAGAGAGCTTGGAGTGCTGAAAAAATGAAGATGGGAAATGACAGACAGGATCAGAGCTTTGTTTTAGGAATAAAACAGGATAAGAGGGGTGAGAACTACTGGACTTAGGCAACAGATGGATCATGACCAAACAAACAATGGAAATGGACAAGAGAGAACAGATCTAAAACAATTAGGAGGCAGATTCAGTAGGACTAGGATGTGGCGAAGTATGAGAAACTGAGGTAGGTGTTTCAATGGTGTATACTGTTTTCACTTTGTCTTTTCACCTGTTTTTCAACCAATGTACAATCAGGGGTAAGCCCATGGTGAGAATGATAGGTTCAAAACAGTTTCATAAGGCTTTCACCCCACCTGTCCCAATACTGGGGATTGAACCCAGCCTTCACACTGAGCTACAGTCCTGGCTTTTTTTTTTTTAAAGACAGGGTGTTGCTTAAATTGCCCAGGCTGGGCTTGAATTTGTGATTTTCCTGCGAAAAGTCCTGGGATTACAAGCGAGCGTGCACCACCATGCCCAGCCTTTCTAAGGCCTTTATAAAGGTAAACGCTCACATGTTTTTCTATAAATGAAAGCAAAAATGGAATGAGAAAATCATTTATTCTCTGTCTTGGAAGTGTATTAATTTTTCTTTAAAAAAATGTAGTAAACCTCCAAAAGCTGATTTGATCTCTGCTCGTCTCTACTTTGTATCAGACCTAGTGCTGTAAAAAGAGAGAAACTGAAGTTGGTTTTCAGGGACCTATACTCTCAGGGAAGCTTAAAAGACATGGTAACTTCAAACATGCACACGTGAACTGTAACCTGAAGAGTTTCTCGGGCAAGAACCAGTCTTTCCTACACTGTCCCCTGGTCACCTTCAGTACTGACATCTGCCTCTTCTGAAACAAATTCTGAAGTCATCTGTAACTTTGCTGAGTACTGTTCTAAGTCAGAGTGGTAGGCAATCTGCTGTAACTGTTCTGATAACAGTGTCTATTTGCTGAATTTAACCTAATTTATTTTTAAGTAGAATGATGGTAACAAATGAAAAGTTAACCAAACTGGTTGCATATGAAAACAATTTATTTTAACTCCTGTGGGATAATGACAAGTCAATGATCAGTTTCCAAGGTTTTCTGAAACATGATAACTATGTATGAACTTACGTGTTTCTCCCCATGTTGGAAGACACATAAATTTCCCATCAGATTTTGTCTTTCGTTCCTTTGCTTCTCCTGCTGTGACATACTAACTTTTCTGCCAGAAGTGACATCCCAAAGAGGAATTTACTTTATCTTGCTGAGCAGATAAGGATTAAGATACAGAAGGCCACTGTTGGCCAGCTCCCAGTAAGTCCTGACCACTCCTGAATCCAGAAGCTTCTCTCTTCTGACTTATGACATTACTTTCCTCTGGTTGGTACCGGGGGTGCTGAATCCACCAGAACACCCTGACCCAGTGGGGATATGGTCCTTCTATAAAGCACAAATCTCAGCATTGCAACTTGAAAGGAAAATCCCTAAACATCAACATGTACCTTCCCACAACCCAGGCCATGTTACTCCACTCAAATTTCATTTCACAAGTTGGGGAGGTTTATTGATTTTATGTTTTTCAATTACAGTGCTACAATTAAAGGAAAAGGGTGGGGAGGAAATGACTAGTACTAAATAACTGGTTGAGACTCAGCGAGAAGAGAAGAATACCCAATGACTCCATCTCAAATTTCAACATTCTAGTAGCTAGAGCTCATTGCTTCTTGGCCTTTTGGCTAAGATCAAGTCTTAAGAGCTAGAGGCTGTGGTACAGAGTCTAGCGGATCTAAATGTGAGCCACATGGTCTCAAGGAGTTGACCTAACTTCTCTGGGCCTACTGGCACACATAAAATGGGCAATAATGGACAATAAAATGGGCTATCTTCAGCGTGGTTATGGGGGTTTATTAAGAGTGTACATGTAAATAAAGCACTAAGAATAGTGCCTAGCACATAGTAATTGCTCAATAAACTCTGTCTTCCTAAATTGCTAAACTTCACAGGTTGGGCATGAATTTGAGATCCTCCTATCACCCAGAGTGCTGCGATTATAGGCTGGTGCCACCATGCCTGTCTGGTTACTATTATTTTATGTATAAAAGTCAAAAGCTTTCCAGATTTTCCACCAGTTTCAGGACACAAGATAAAATCCATAAAATGTGTATCTTGCCACTTCTTAATTTACTTTTTTCTTATTTCTAAACTGATTTTATAAAATGGTAAAAATGCCTGGTATAAGTGTGAGTACTAAGTGTTGTTATTACCATGAGCAACTATTTGTAGTTCAAGAGTGGTTCAAGTAGATTTGGGGCTTTTGTTTTTTCTTTGGAGGCGAGAAGAAAGAAGGAAGGAAAAGTTCCACACCACAGCAACTTCCTAGCTATTTTCGGATCAGGGCCTTCTTTAAAACTCTTTTGAAAGCCAGATCTTCTTCTCAGAAACAAGCACACCTATGCACTGCACAGGGAGACATCTGCTAAGTCTCACAGTCAGAAGCATCTACAGCGTCACTGTGAGAGCCAATGCTGAAGGTGGAGAGAAGTAGCTGGGATGTGGTTTTGGGAGCACAGAGCTAGGGGAAAGGACAGGTCCTAAATTTCCAGGAAAGAATGAACGCTGAAGGTTACTGATGAACGTATTTGGCTCTTTAGGGGCCATAGTCATCTTTTCATTGGCAATTACATCTAAAAGGATAAAACCTGATAGAGCCTTTCCTCCACAATTCAAATCAACTTGCACATTTTAATGACATCAAAAGAAAGAAGAATTAAAGAAAAACAATTTTACGATGTTAGAAATACACCTTTAAAATGAACACTGTCAGTGTTACAAAATGAGATCTGTGTGAATCATAGTTAATTCATTAGAGGGTGGAGAGTTAGTTTTAAAACTTAATGTGTATTTCCAAAGTTAACAAACTAGCCCATGTAGTAACAATATAGTCAACCCCAGTCTTTGTATGGTATGAAAATGCTGTGGGGGAGGGGTAAATTAAGCAACTAAATAATAGTGACATAAAAGAAACTATTATTACAAACAAATAAGATAAAGAATGCAAAACAAACTTACCCAAAAAATATGAAGGCATTCTGGAAAAATACAGCAATTCCAGGATATACTATGGGTTTTTCTGCAAAAACAATGATAATATTTAGATGTTTATGATATGAAGCTATTTCATTTCATACACACTGGCAAATGCATTCTTCTACCTAGCTCACTGGTGTCTCTGGGAATATGGCTGGAGTGAGTACTAAATGAAACTGTGTCTGACAGGGTCCAGTGCTGGTTTAGCGCCAGGCCCCTTTCCTCACGGAACGAGTCTTTACTAAAGGCACACTGTGTGTCAGTGTTGTGCGATGTGCTGAGGATGCACAGGGAAGCAAAACAAATCACTCTGCTTTCACGGAGCTGGACGATATGAAAACCAACATGGAGAGAAAATAAAGCAGGCGGGCACAGAAACAGAGCAAATGGTGAAGTTGGACATGGGCGGCTGAGAAGCCCTCATGAGAAGCCAACCTGGGGCGGGGCAGGGCAGGGAGGACATGAGGACAAGAGCCATGCAGAAGCAGCGGGACAGTATAGTGCAAGGGCCTTGAGGGGGCCATGCGAGCACAGTAGAGGACTGGACCTGTGGAGAAAAGAAGGAAAAGTGGATGACGGAATAGAGGTACGCACAGCAAGGACCCTGACTTTCACTCTGAGTGAGATGAGAGCCACAGCAAGATTCCAAGCAGAAAATCAACATGAGCTGGCATATTTTAACAGATCTCTCTAACTGTGGTGCTGAGAGTTGGTAAGGGGCGAGATGGAAACCCACTGGGAGGCAATCTCAGGAAATCAGGCAAACAACTGCGATAGAAGCCACCAAGGTGGCAGCAAAGGAGATGGTAAAAAGTAGTTAGAGCCAGGATTCATTGTACAGCAGAGTCGGCAGGGTTTGCTAACGAGTTGGATGTGGCGTGGGAAGAGGGTCCCCATCTCTGACAGGCCTCCACCACCTGGGGTTTGTGGCCTACACACCTGTGCAGACAGCACAGACCTCAACTCAGATGGGAAAGGCTGAGACTGAAGATGAAAATTCTCACCAGCTTCTATTCCTGGGGTTATCAGTGAGTACTCACTAGATGACAAACCACGGCCCGATAACAGATGGACTGTCAACTTTTTCTCATCTTAAAAGTTATAAATTTATCTGACTAACATAACAGCTGGTTTATTGAGGCCTTCACTCCTATTCCACATTAAATAAATATTGTAACTAGAATGGTCATAATGATGTTGTATCAATGCAACTATGTGAATGATCTCACCCCAATTCTGACACTGGTACAAAATGGCACAGGCTGGGCTGCAGGGGCCAACACAATGACCACTAGGCCAAGGCACAGAGCTCTTACAGGTGGGTGTACAGCTGCCTGGCTTGGGTTGATATAAGATTGGTTCAAGGCTTCTGAGTTCAGCTCTCATATGATCTATACCTTGTATGATCCAATGCTCCAATGCAAATATTATCATCTTGAGTGAAGGTGAACCTTTTAGACACCGAGTACCCAACCCAACTGCAACCCAAAACCCACTTATTTATCACCGGGGGAAAAAAAAAAAAAAAAAAAAAGCTGACACTGCATTTATACCTGAATACTGAGGTGTTAGTTTAGAAAAAAACAACTCATACACTTGGATCCCGTGCCAACAGAGAAGGCTCTGTGTCCCGACTGTGGCATGCATGCCATAGGCTCAGTACCACTGATATAATTTAACTAAATATAACTGTAATATAAAAGGGGGGAATAAAAAGCAAGTACTTTTCTACCTAAAAAGTGATGACAGGATATAGCCAGGGAGGCTAAACTGAATGTATTTCAATTCTAGGGTGTTAGAACTTTGCATGGATACTATTCTGAAAGTTAAAGCAGGGCAAGCTTTGAAGAATTTTGGAAGCCAAAAAGAAGCAAGGTTTGGAGCTGTGTCCCATTTTTTTTTTTTTTTTATATATTCTAGATTAAAAGAGAAAAAGAAGAAAGAAATGCTAACAACATACGAAACAAAACCAAACACAGATGGGGGAGGGAGTCCCCATATACAAATGTATTATTAATGGTAGTAGGCCCATCTATATGAATAACAAGCCTTATTATAAAATAATCAACTTAGGGCCAGAATATTGCTCAGTGGCACCAAGCCTGCCTGGCAAGTGCATGGTCCTGAGTTCGATTCCTAGTACCGGTAAAAAAAAAAAAAAAAAAAAAAAAACAA
>NW_022900935.1:20840681-20875923 GCF_012274545.1 Fukomys damarensis
AAAAAAAAAAAAAAAAAAAAAATCAACTTTAATGTAAAATTCAAGTGTTCCATGGCAATAAACCATAACTGGCTTATTTTCTCTTACCCTTAGCAACATAGCCACCAAAGAGAATCCACATGGATGTAATCAGAGATCCAAAGGACAGCATGAAACCAATGAACAGCCAAATGCGAGCACCTTAAAAGAAATAATATTATACCAGAATTGCTTTTCATGTGGCACCACTCAGTTCAATTAACTTTTCAAGTAGGAAAAACCTGAAGTCTAAAATAAGAACAGTAGAAGGAAATGAGTCAAGGATCTTTGTTTTTGGTTGGGGGGCGGGGTTGAGATAGGGTCTTGCTAAGTAGCCCAGGCTAGCCTCAAACTGGTGGCAATCCTCCTGCCTCAGCCTCCCGAGTGCTGGGATTACAGGCATACACCATGACACCTGGTGATCATATATGACTCTGACTTTCTGCCTTAGAACCCATAGTCTCTGCTCTAGGTATCAATCCATCCCATGCCTGATCTGAAGAAGTTAAGAAATTCATATGAAATTCTCATTTTAAGGACACAAACTCTGATAGCAATATGTCTGCATTTATTTACCTGTTTGACCCAGACAGCCTTCACTGTAACTATCACCCCGGACTTGTCCATTCGAAACTGCATTAATCCTATGTGAATAAAATAAAATCAAGAATTAGGGTCTCTAACTCCAAGAAGAAACTGTCTGTGACATCAGAGTGTCAGATATAACAAGTTAGTGTTCCCAAACCCAAGCTGGGGCTTGCACGATCTCAAGCAAATGCTTCTATCAGGCATTATCTCAAGCTGTGACTGTGGGCCTGGCAGCCTCAGCATAATCTGACAATTTGTTTGAAAACTCTCTGACCTTACCCCAAACCTAGCCAAGTAGACCATTTGGTCTCGGAGGCCAGATATCCATGTTGTAAAGTTTTCCAGGTGATTCTGTTGCTTGTTAAAACTGAAGCATGAAATTTTCAAAACATTATTTTGCTAAAGTTCTCCATTTGCACACATCAGACATTCTCAAGTCAGAGCCATGGATGGCAATGGCAGAGAGGCAATGAGCCTCAGTTGAACCAAAATTACTTAACATTGACTATGCAATGACTTTTTATAATTTTGTATTAATGTCTAATGTTTGAAATAATCATTATATTCCAAAATAACAGTATATTTTAACCAGAGAAGATCAAAGAAAGATTCAGGTGGTAAAATTCTGCTTTTTCAATCCTTGGTACATATTCTAAATACAGGAAACATTTCAGAGACTTTCTCAGAGTACCACCCTACGTGGCTTTGCCTTCCTTCTTTTTTATTGTGCCAATGGGGATTGAACCCAGAGTCTTCACACTGAGCTGCATCCTCAGAGCTTTATTTATTTAATTATTTTGAGACAAGGTCTTGCTAAGTCACTAAGTTATCCAGGCTGAGCTGGAACTTGCAAACCTCCTGCCTCAGCCTCAAGAGTTCTGGGAATAGAGGCCAGTGCTACCACACTCACTTGCCTTTCTAAATGTCCTTTGAAAAAATTTAAATATCATGGGAAGATATTCACAATATGTCAAATTAAAAGTTATCTACATTTTATATATACCCAGTTAGTTTAAAAAAATGTTTATGCATCCATCACTAAACATAAATTTCGTGAGGGCTGGAGCCATATCTATCTTGTTTCACATTTCTGCTCTCAGTGCTCAGCACAAATTTAGCAAATAATGGGTGCTCAATAAATATGTTGAATGTATGAGCCCTGTTTGTGTTTTTTTTTCTTTCACAAAAATACACAATCTTATTTATGCAAATCTATGCTCTAGAAGGAGCAAAGTACTCTGCTGGTTCTAAGAAAACTGAACTACCACATGACTCAGCAGTTCTACAATTCTTGGGTACATATCCCAAGGAAATGAGATTGGTGCATCAAAGAGACATCTGCACTTGTACTGGTGTTTACTGTTAAATGAATGGGTGAAGAAAATGCAGCACACATATACAAGGGAACGTTATCTAGTCATAAAAAAATGAAATTCTTCATTTGCAGCAACACGGCTGGAAATGGAGGACACTCTGCTGAAACAAAGTAAGTCGGGCAAAGGAAGACAAATGTCGTCTCACTAAAAGGTTCATCTCGTAGTCGTTAAAAGCAGAATAGTGGTTACCAGAGCCCGGGAAGGATACGGGAAAGAGAATAAAGACAGGATCATTAATGGGTGAAGTGCAGCTGGACAGGAAGAGGTAACTTCTTTTTTTCAGGGAGGGGGTGGTGGTGGTGGTGGTACTGGTGATATTGAGACAGGGTCTCACTATGTAGTTCAGTCCAGCCTTGAACTCACTATGTAGACCAGGCTGGTCTCAAACTTGTAGTGATCCTCCTGCTTCAGCCTCCCTATTAGAATTACTTCTGATGTTCTACAGAACAGGGTAACTATGAGTGACAATAATTACCTGCATATTTCAAAATAGCTATTAGAGAGAAATTTGAATGATCACAAAGAAATGATAACTGTTTCAAGTGATGAATATCCCTAATGTGGTGGCTGTATATATGTATTGAAATAGAACTGTACCTCATAGATATGAACAATTATTATATGTAAATTAAAAAATTTTAAAAGACTCATAATTATTTGTGGTGGTTAGTAGATTGTCAGCCTGAGTGGGGAATGCCCAACTGAACTGAGTCAGCACAGTTCTAGGCATGGAAAACCCTTCAGCCATTTCAGTGACAATTAAAAGTTTTAGTTTAAAAGGTCTGCTGGGTCATAGTCTAACACATAGTCTAATACAAGAAGATTTAAGTTGAATCAAAGAGATGGAAAATACTGATAATAACATAAGAGTCAAATCAGTTATGATTCTGGACCAGAAACCTAATAGAATTTGAGCTCAGCAGGAAACACTGTCTCATAGAGTACATCCAAGCTCCATAGTTGGGGCTGCTTCATAGGGCAACAAAATAATTTTTTTTTCTGGTTTTTTGAGACAGGGTCTCACTATGTAGTTGGGACTGATCTGGAACTATGTAGTCCAGGCTGGTCTCAAACTCACAGTGATCCTCCTGTCTCAGCCTCCCGAGTGCTGGGATTATAGGCATGCACCACCATGCCTGGCTAACAAAATAAGTTTTTAAAGAGCAAACTAAGAAAAAAAGTAGAGCAAATAAATAATATCACAAAAGTCAATCTTCTAAATCAGAACCAATGTTGAAATGTGTGTGGTCAGCTTTTAAAAAGGATTCTATGAGGGCTGGGGATTTAGCTCAGTGGTCCTGCCGCCTGCCTTGCAAGCACAAGGGCCCAAGTTCAATCCCCAGTACCAAAAAAAGAAAGAAAAGGATTTTATGAGCATAACTATTTCAATAAAGTAAGTTGCTCCAAAATGGCAAGAACGAGAAATACCTGCTTTCTAGCTGAACTTCAAAGAAAAAGACTAAAGCCCTTCGCTAGCAGGTGGCTTCTGAAGTCAGACCTCTACTTCAAGCAGGGATGAAGTTCCTCCAGTCAGTCACAGGCCATGTGCTTACTTAAAAAAATAAGTTATTTTGTTCATACTTACTTCACAAGTGCAGCCAAGTTTAAAAATGTGAGAAGTTTTGACCTGGTTTGGTGAAAGCCTGGAAGAAATGACTCCAAAATATTACCGTCAAACATCTGCAGAAAGCTGACTGACAGCGGTCATGTTCAGGCAGGGAGGACTAACTGGGAAGGAGCGAGAGGGAGCACTTTGTGGTGGTGGGAATGTTTTAAATCTTTGGGCAGCGTATAAATAAAAAGTTACTGATACAAACACACACACACACACACACACGCATATGATGTGTGCACTACAAGTACCTTCCGGAATTTATTGATACTGAATTTTAAATGACAGAGGGAAATAAACTATTCAGAGGTTCTGTTTAACAATGTCAGAAAAAGGACTTCCAGTTCACCGCCTGCCTCATAAGCCTAAGGACCTGAGTTTGATCTCTGGTACCAAAAAAAAAAAGGAAAAGGACTTCCCCTTCCTCTCTTTTTCAAAAGCCCATTCAAAATGAAAATAAAAGAAAAAAAAATAACATCAGAAAGGTTGATCTCCTCAGCAGATGAAATTTCAACCGAGGAGGGGCCCATGCTTAGCATTTGCATGGTGAGGGGTACAGCACAGGGCGTCCTTCCAACAGAAGTGGGGACAGGAATGAAGGGGTGCTGGAGGTGGATGGAGTGAGGAATGGGGCTGAGAACACAAGGATCAACCCAAGGTCCAGAGATGGAAAAAGGGATTCCCACCTCCAAGATCAAATAATAAGTATCTCAAACCTGTGGGCCACACTGTCTCTGTCAAATCATCACAAGTAAGCAGCCACAGAGCCCAAGTAGTGGCACGGGTGTGACTGTCCCAACAGAACTTGATTTATGCAACAGGCCTGGCTACAGCTTGCTAACCCCATATGGCCTAGAGCACCCTGGGTGACCACTTGCCCTCTTTAGGAAAGGGGAAAAAAGTTTTATCTTAAGTAATTGAAAGAACTCTTTGGAAAGAATTACAGCAACTAGTGAGAACGATGCCAGGGAAAAGTCCTCTTTAACCCTGATACCTGGAAGGCTAGCTCCTCGCTACTTATCGTATGAGGAAGCTCTGACCCAGGATTACAGCTTTCACTCAATTCTCTTTGACTGTTTCCTAAATAATAATGGGTACCAAGAGTCACCAGACAGCTGAAGAAAGGCCTATATCACGCTGAAGAAAGGCCTAGTTAAACATAAAGGCCCCTACAGGAAGCACCTGTAATTAAGGAAACATAAAGACACTTGAAATGAGAACCTGCCCTTGGAAATTCAAACATGAAGCTAGAAATGAAAACCCTGAACAGGCTGGAGGATGAAGGTGAGGAGATCTCTTGGACTGGAGATAATGTGGGAGAGGAGAGATGACAGGAAGACCAGGAAAGAACTGCTATTTTTCTGTACATTCTTCCCTACTATTCAATTTTTAAATCATATCCAACTTGATAATATTTAAACATTTTAAATCTTATGACTACAGGTAAAATAATGTTAGATTTTGACCATCTGTATAGATGGTGTCAGTAACAACACTTACATTAGGAAGGCTATGGTTGCTATAACACCACAGGCATGATACGAGTGGTTGAAATCTTCCATACTGGGATAAATAACGGCTGCATCTATGATAATCCACCAGCCTGTGAAAAACTAAAACAAAAAGAGGTGATACTAATGTGAAATTACAGCAATATATCTTACTAGCTAAAAAAGGGCAAGGTATTTAGGAGAAGATGCTCCTTCTAATGAATTTCAAGTTTCCTTACATGTGACATAACTGCATATAATCTGCACATGCCTAAAAAGCTGACTAAACATTAGATACCCTAAACCTACTTCATTTCATATTGCCGTAATAAATTCTGCAATCCAAGTTTGTGAACTACAAATACGGAGACAGGAAAAGATGACTCAAATTCCAACCTACAGAAGAAATACCCTAATACTGATATAGTAGCAGCCTCTAGAAAGATGTTACTAAAAATGAAGAAAAAGTATTTAAATTAAAACGCAGAACAATTGTTGGCAGTTGTAGCTATTCTCTTGATGTTGTGAAATAACAGCTCCACAGTTATGCTTTTTACTTCTGATGAATTACACTGTAGTCTTTTTGCTTGTTTGGGGTTTTCTTGTTTTTTTTGAGACAGGGTCTCACTACATAGTTCAGAACTGAGTATGTAGCCCAGTCTGGCCTTGAACTTGTGATCATCAGTGCTAGGATTCAGCGTGTGACACCATTGCTGGCACAGTGGAATCTTTAGATGGCATCATGTGTGATTTTAAATTCAACCTGAGCACCAGATTATAATTTATTTAACTGAACTTGGTTCTGGATTATCAAGGGTGAATGTATAATGAAAAAAAAAAAAACCATAACCACACAAATACTCATTATCTGAGCAGAAACTTACAATGAAATAGTACCAATAATGAAAAAAAAAAACCATAACCACACAAATACTCATTATCTGAGCAGAAACTTACAATGAAATAGTACCGTTTAGAAGGTGAGCAACCCCTTTCCCCAATCCTACTTCCCACCCTGACCAAGTCAGCTCTGGAAACTGCCATTTTTTTGGCAATTGTTTTACAGTAGCTATTTTAGGCTAATCAAATTAGTTTCAATGGGTTATACACAGAGCCATATGTTATTAATGACCTTTCACTGGCTACTATGAGTAATGGCTCATTTTATTTTTTATCCTCAGTTCAATCTAGTCAAGATATTTTCTTCATTAGACAAAAAGTTAAAAGTCTTAAAAAATATTTATAACAGCAGAATTTGTACATAAGATATTAGGTCGAAGAAGAGATAGACTTAGACTTTTATTAATTTGTTTACTTAAAATTTACTTAGGGGCTAGGACAAAGCTGAGTGGTATAGTGTGTATGAGGCCCCAGGTTCAATTCTTGATACAAAAAGTACCAAGTTAGTTAGTTAATTAACTCGTCAGAGCATATGGCATTCTAAGATCATGAAAGACAAAGATTAAACTGGGTGTGCTGTTCCATGCTTGTAAACCCAGCATTGGGAGGCTGAGGCAGGAGGATCACAAGTTTAATGTCAGCACAGGCAACTTAGTGAGATTCTGCCTCAAAATAAAAAAAGGGTGTGGATATAGCTCAGTGGAAAGGCTCTGGATTCAATATCCAGTACTGTAAAACAAACAAACAAAAACCAAAAATAATAAAAAGCAATAAAATACAAATATCAGATTCCTTGAGGACTTTGCAAAGTAAGTAAGAATTTTATTCTGGACCTGGGTGTGGTGGCACACACCTATAATTCCAGCATTTGGGAGGATGAAGCAGGAGAATCACCATGAGTTCAAGGCCAGCTTGGATTATATAGTGAGTTCAAGGCTAGTCTGAACTATGTAGCAAAACCTTCTAAAAAAAAAAAAACCAACAAAAAAAATTTTTTTTAATGAGTACGCTGTTATTTTTTCTTATGAGATTGAAAAGAAAGTTAATTCTAGGTTAGGGAGAAACACAACTAAATCTCTTGACTGGTTTTCACCTAATTGCTTCTCTGACACTTCCTTGTGCCTTACTGTACTCATCAAAAGAAAGCATAATCCATAGAATGAATAAACATATAATATACAATATTTGATTATGTCATTTTTATCATTCAGTTAAAATAGCCCAAGCTACTGATCAAATTTCAAATATATAAATAACAAAACAATTATTAAACTAAATTCAGTGTTCAAAGATTAAAATAAAAGCACAATTTTAAAACATCTTCAGAATTCAAAACATGTAACAGAAACACATTAAAACAATGAAGGCCCAAAAACTTACCAGAACACCAGCAGCAATGGAAGCAATAGTATTGCGCTTTTCCCCCCAGTCAATGCATTCTGAGCATCTCATACCTTCTAGAAATCCAGACATGTTTTCAAGTCACTTCAAAACAAAGAAAAACAAAATAAATACCTAAATGAAGTACTCTGATTTATTTGTTTCTCACTTGACTTATGTCCCTGGAAAAGTTAATAGTTCCGGAATAATTTAATAGAAGTTACAAATGCTTTACTTTAGCTCCACATACTTCTTGAATATTTGATTTAGCTTTTGATGAATTGTCACATTATGATTTTGGGAAACAAAATTTGGATATGTAGCTGGGTGTGGCAGTACACGCCTATTGAGGCAGGAGGATAGCCTCTGAGTTTGAGCCCAGCCTGGGCTACACTGGGAGTTCAAGGCCAGCCTGGACTACATTGGGAAACCCTGTCTCAAACAACAACAAAATACCCTGAATTTGTCCTAGCTTTTTTTTTTTTTTTTTTTTTTTTTTTTGAGACCGTCTCACTATGTAGTTCAAACTGGCCTTGAACTCACTATGTAGCCAGGCTGGCCTCAAAATTGCTGCGATTCTCCTGCAACCCAAATGCTGGGATTATAGGCATGCACCACCATGCCTGGCATTGTTTTAGCTTTTTTTCAATTTAAAAGATGATTTTGTATATTTAAGCAGTATGAATAAAGGTATATTTAAGTAATATGAACAAAGATGGGTAACCAAATATTGAAAAAATTTTAACTTTGGTTGACCTCCTGAAAACTGTCAGATCCTATAATTTCCACAAATATTAACAAATTAAATGACCCCTTAATAACCGAGTATTGTTTACTTTTCATATTACAGTCCAGGAGCACTAATACAATCAGGAGGTGATAAACTTGGGCTGAGTTAAAGCACAGGTGAAAAATATTTTTCTGGGGAACTTATGTATTTTTTCATAGAACCTTTGTTTCTTCCCACTCAGATTAAAAACACTGCATTACAGACTCACTGAGAGAGAAATTAGGGAAACAATTCCTTTCACAATAGCATCCAAAAAAAATGAAGTATCTAGGAATCAATCTAACAAAAGAAACAAAAGACCTCTACACTGAAAACTACAGCACTCTAAAAAAAGAAATTGAAGAGGATATAAAAAAATGGAAAGATATCCCTTGCTCCTGGGTAGGAAGAATCAACATAGTGAAAATGGCCATACTACCAAAACTGCTATACAGATTCAATGCAATGCCAATTGAAATTCCAACACTATATTTCACAGAACTAGAAAAAAGATTCCAAAAATTCATTTGGAACTGCAAGAGACCTAGAATAGCAAAAGCTATCCTAGGCAACAGACATATGGCAGTGGGTATAACTATTCCCAATTTGAAACTATACTACAAAGTCACTGTGATAAAAACAGCATGGTACTACCAAAGAAACAGACCTGAGGATCCGTGGAACAGACTGGATGACACAAAAACAAATCCAGATGTACTCAGCTACCTCATCTTTGACAAAGGAGCTGACCATCCTCAGTGGAGGAAAGATAGCCTCTTCAATAAATGGTGTTGGAAAAACTGGATTTCAACCTGTCACAGATTAAAACTGGACCCTTATCTTTCACCATGCACTGAATTAAAATCCAAGTGGATGAAAGATCTAAATATTAAAACAGAAACACTAAACTTGCTGGAAGATAAGTTAGGCAGAACTCTGGAAGACACTGGCATAGGAAAAGACTTTATGAACAAATCCTCAGTAGCACGGGAACTAGCAGAAAGAATCAACAACTGGGATCTCATCTTCTTAAAAAGCTTCTGCACTGCAAAAGAAACCATCAACAGAACTAAGAGACAACCTACAATGTGGGAAAAAAATTTTACCCGCTGTTACTCAGACAAAGGTCTATTATCTAGAATATACAAAAAACTCAAAACAATCAGCCCCCCAAATATAAAGACCCAATTAAAAAACAGGCATCTGAAATGAACAGACATTTCACAGACAAAGAAGTAAAAGCAGCAAGTAAATATATGAAAAAGTGTTCCACATCACTGGTCATTCGAGAGATGCAGATGAAAACAACACTGAGATTCCACCTCACCCCACAAAGAATGGCTGCTATCAAGAAATCAAACAATAACAAATGTTGGCGGGGTTGTGGGGAGAAAGGAACCCTTCTCCATTGTTGGTGGGAGTGCAGACTGGAGCAACCACTATGGAAATCAATATGGAGACACCTCAAGAGCTGGGACTAGAGGTTCCACTTGACCCAGCCATCCCTCTGCTGGGTATCTTTCCAAAAGAACTAAAAGAATCATATCACAGTGATATATGCGCACCCATGTTTATAGCGGCACAGTTTGTAATAGCTAAAACTTGGAAACAGCCCATTTGCCCATCAATTGGAGATTGGATAAAGAAGATGTGGTTTTTCTATAAAATGGAATATTACTCGGCCATAAAGAATGAGAATTTAGATTCATTCATAGGAAAATGGATACATATTGAGGATATACTCCTAAGTGAAATAAATAAGTCACACATGTGTAAACACTGAATAGTTTCTCCAGTGTGAATAAACTGTAATAGTACATAAAATCCTAATAAGATAACTGACATTGTGAAATGGGAAGCAAGGGGCTAAAAGGTGTAGGGAAGGTGGGATGGGTAGGGGAAGAGTAATAAGGGAAAAGAAAAAAATGTGAGAAAATAAAAAGATGGAAATAAAGTGTTTGTAAATGGGGAGGGGAGGAGGCGGTGAAGGGAGGGCAGGGACAAGGGGAAAAAATGAGAACCAAGACCTGTCATGTAGAGGTACAAGATCCCAACAATGAATGTAACTGTACTGTATCCCTAAAATGTACCAATAAATTCAATTATTTAATAAAAAAAAAAGAACACTGCATTGCAGGTTTTACCTCTACCTACACCCTTTCCTTTCACTTTATTAGTTTTTCCTTCTTCAAGTCTGCCTTTGGTATCATTTCTATGTAAATATCCATTTTATTTTACTATAGCCTCAAAAAAGCAGACCAAAAATAAGTAACTCACTGCTACTGAAATTACCATAACTGGCCTAAATTACCTTAACAAATTACATAAAACCTTCCTACAAGTTCAGTTGTGCAGAACTGGCCTGAGACACACCCACGTTCTCTATTTCAGAATATGAAAAAAATTGAATTCCCTACAACTTGCTAATAGTCAAGAAAGGCCAGGCATGGTGGCGCACACCTGTGATCCCAGCACTTGGGAGGCTGAAGCAGGAGAATCGCTGTGAGTTGAGACCAGCCTGGGCTACGTAGTGAGTTTCGGGTCAGTCTCAACTACATAGTGAGGCGCTGTCTCAACAAACAAACAAACAAGAGTAAGAAACACCCAAACTCCCACAGCTACTCTGTAGCCAACAGTGATGACAATCCAAAACCATGATGCCCTAAAAGTACGACTTCAATTTTTTATCGTTCGTTTTGAAAATTAAATATTAAAACTATGATTACAACCAGTGCTAATATACCTTTGGGATGAGTTCAGATACGAAAATTCACTTTGTTCTTCCCTGAGAAGAACAGCAACCCATTTTGTTTTTATTTTCGGTTTACCCTAATGACCCCGCCTTGAATCCATTTTTCTTTGCATGACTACTGACAAACTCGAACCCAAACTCCGCCCTCCAGACTCCGAGAATTGCAGATCCAGAGAGTGGGCTGGGGACTTGAAGATCTGGAAACTAGTTCTAGTTCCGCCACATCTCTCGCGGCGGAACCAGCCAGTTACAGTCGCTCTCGGGGTCTGTGTCCAGCCCCAAAGCAGAGGGACAAGATGACTTGCAGGGTTCACCGTGATGTCCCGGGCAGGGCTGCAGTGCCCTCCCGAACTCCCTCCCCCGGACCGAGCTTGACGAGTCTTCCGCGGTCGCGCTGTCCCTGCCGCCGGTCACAGGACAGGAGGAAGTGGTCAAGATGGTCCAGCGAGGCGCAGCTTCCCACAGGGTAGAGGCAAAGACCCGTAGGCGTCAGCCGCGCCCTGTCCAGCCTGCAGCTGCTCCCCCTCACCGTCACCCACGCGCACTTACGTCCAGCCCTGACCGTACAGTAGCTCCGGTGTCCGGTGTCGCGCCGCGCGGAGCCGCCTCACTGCCCCTAGTCTCAGCCTAGAAAACAAAACCACCCCAAGCTGCCGGAGCCCGGATGTAGCAGCTCCGCCCCCACCCCACCCCCGGGCCAGTTTGCGCATGCGGAGACTGGGCGGAGGGCGGGTCGCGGAAAGACCGGTAGGGGCGGAGGCCTGCTGCGCCTACTGAGTGGAGGAGTCTGCGCTGGCCCGGGGGCGCGCCGCGGCTTTCCACCCGGGTTATCGTCTGGGGTAGGAAGTGCTCGTGCGCGCGCCTTTTAAGGGTAGATCCCAGGAGTCGCACTTTTGCCTAAACTCTGGAAACACAGGTGTCGCGGCCTCAAAATCCGTCCTGGATGAGGCGGCGAGTTGTCTAGTGCTGGGGTCGATCTCGCAGCTGTCTCAGCCGTGGGTGGCAGGTAGTGTTTTGTCTTGCGAGGTGCAAAAATTGGCTGCAGGAGTGCAGCCTCGCAGCACTGGGTGTTTAGGGTTTTTAAGTACTCTTTTTTTTCCTAGGAGCATTGCAGCTGCGCCTCACAGAGACGGGTGGCTCCGGCCCAAACCCCGCTCTGTGACTTTCTTCCAGGACTTGACCTTTCTTTGCTTTGTTTTATCAGAGGGGTTTCTCGGGCTCTCATTACTGACTTTTGGGGCTGGATGATCCCGTTTATGAGAGCTGTCCTGTACATTGTAGGATGTTTATCTGTACCGTCTTCTATCCACTCGATACAAAGCAGCTCCCCCAGTTGTGACAACCAAAAATGTCTATAGGTTTTGGCAAATTATGCCCTCCCGGGGAAAATAGCCAGGTTGAAGAGGCCACTATTTAGAGGATATCCTGAGTTTTCGGTAAGTGACCCTTTGGAAACAGGATCAGCCTAAAGCAGTGATGCTTTAGCTCAAGGGTCTGCTGGCCACGACGACCTTCTTACAGCAACTGTCTTTCAGTCCCGTCCCGTCCCCCACCCCCACCCCCCGTTTCTAGTGATTAGTGGCTAGGAGTGGCAGCCGGCTCTGAAGGCGCAGGTTGGAGGAGGAGCCACCACCAAGGAAGTGCTGGCTCTGCTCGAGTTCTTACCCCTCATCCCCAGTAAGGAGAGGCACTGCTGCTGTCTGAGATGCTAAGACCGGCTCCTTTTCCATACGGACCCCGGAGCAGGTCTCTCTCTGGTCCCTAGCATAGGAGCCTACCCGATTTCTCCAGGGAGATGCTACTACAGCTCTGACACTAATGTATGAACCCAGAAGAACACTGTGGATGGAGGGATTTGGGATGATGCCTATTCACTTTAGTGAAAAAGGTGGATCACTTGCCTTTAAGAGAGGCAAGTATGCTTATGTTATTTACGCGTATATGGGAACAAGTCTATGAGTTGGGTAGGGTGGTTATTTTGTTTCAATACATGAAATCTATGTAGCTTTAGGTTTGGGGGAGGTCACTAGTTGATTAGTAGATCAAACCCTATAATACAATACATAGCCTTTATTTTTTTGTGGTGCTGAGGATTGAATCCGGGGCCTCAAGTGACACAGGCGAGTGCTCTGCCACTGAACTACAGCCCCAGCTCCATAGCCTATTTTTAAATAGTATTCTTATTCCTCGGGATTAAAGGTTCATGGTGACTGTTTAATGTGTAAAGGCAGAGGAACCTAGTGTAGCCAGTTTTTTTTCTTTTTTGTGTGCTGGGGATGGAATTCAGAGCCCCCCCCATGTTAAGCAGGCACTAGGCATTAAGACATACACCCAGTCCCAGTAGACAGTTTTTCTTGTTTGTTTTGTTGTGCAGTGGTACTTGGGACCTTGTGAATGCTAGGCAAGCAGTGCTATACAACTGACCAACATCCCCAGTCCTCAGGAAGTTCTTAAACTTTTTAAATGTCTGCTGGTGACTAACATTAGTTTACCAACTCTTAACAGCATTAAACAAGCCTTGAGTAAAACTTATTAAGCTAATGACTGTAGGAGAAAGGTATGAACTTTCCTTTCTCTTTGTATCTCCTCTGTCGCTTTTTTTTTTTTTTTGAAAACCTTTCCTGGCTTTAACATGATTGTCAAGTATTTTATAAACATGCTTGATTTGTCATTCTTAGTCTTTTGGGAATGTGCTATAGAATTAATGAATGTGTTTATCTTTTTTGTACATAGAATGGAGCTATTAGAAGAAATAGCAAAAGGCAATGCAGCCAAAGCTTTAGGAACAACCAACCTTAGCCTCAGAATTGTTCCTATAGGTAAATAAACACATCGTGGAATAGCTGTAGCAAAAACTGTTGCCAAGTTTGAGGTAAGTAATCCAGGTATATCTAGCCAAACAAACCGTTACTGCCAAAAAGATATGATTAGCCATTTTTATTTGCTTTACCTCTGACTGCACTTCTAAGAAAGATTAGCTAAATATAATTTGTTATAGTCAAAAAGCAGATCTGAAAATAGTAGACAGGCTCTTATCTATGAAAATGGAAGAGTAAGGGAAGGGACTTTATTTTTTATTCTAGGGTATCCCAGAAAGCTTCATATTCTAGAAAACCCCTCCTTGGTGCAAAAAATTCTGGTTTCCAGCATTGAGTATGGGAGATTGGGGGAGGGGAAATATAAAACCATATAGTGGTCCAAATAATAAAGACAATACTTTTCATAGTGTAAATAAATATGACAGGGCCAGGGATTTAGCTCAGTGGTTCTGCCGCCTGCCTCGCAAGCACCAGGACCTGAGTTTGATCCCTGGTACCAATAAATAAATAAACAAATAAACATGACAGTTGTCTGCCTCTGCTGAATGCTGAATTGGTGTCCATACCCGGTGGTTCATGATAAAAAAAAAAAAAAATACTGCGTGGGTGACTAAAAAGAGAAATTTTGATAACAGATATGTTGGTGCCTTACACTGTAGAGTTGATTCTGTCAGATCTTAACAGTTTTGCTTTCTATATCATATCAAGTAATGTGTTGCATCACAATAAAGTGTTTTTGAGGGCTGGGGGTGTAGCCCAGTGGTGTCGCTGCCTGCCTTGCAAGTGCAAGGTCCCAAGTTTGATCCCTGGTACTAAAAAAAAAAAAAGTAACCAACAATAAAGTATTCTTAACTCTTCAGTGCTTTGACTTGAAAAATGGAGTTTCAAATTGACTTCTTATTTATATGAAGATTTTTGATGAAAACTCTTAAGTATAAAACAAAAGACTGTTGTCCAAATACAAGCTAGTCTTTGCTCACTATCTGCATATCAGTACAGAGTACAGATGTACAATTTAGCAAATTCTATTCAGTCTATAAACTTCTTACCAAAGAAAATTAAAAGATCTCAACTGCTAAGTGTTTTAAAGTCTTACTCTCTGCATCATAAGAATCCAGTGCTAAAGGCAGGGCGTGGTGGCACATGCCTGTAATCCCAGCACTCAGGAGGCTGAGGCAGGAGGATCGCTGTGATTTCAAGAGCAGCCTGGGCTACACAGTGATTTCCAGGTCAGTCTCAGCTACATAGTGAGACCCTGTCTCAAAAAAAAAAGGAAGAAAAGAAAGGAATCCAGTGCTAAAAGTTAACACACAATAGGGCCAGGGATTTAGCTCTGTGGTGTCACTGCCTGCCTCACAAGTGCAAGGACCTGAACCTGAGTTTGATCCCTGGTACCCCCGCCCCCCAAAAAAGTTAAAACACAAGACAGAAATGGTGGCGCACGCCTGCAATCCTTGCACTTGGAGGTTGTGGTAGAATTGTGAGATCCAGGCCAGCCTGGGCCATATAGGGAGTCACAAGGCCAGTCTATATACCAGACTCTGTATCAAAAACAATAAAACAAACAAAAAGTTAACATGTCTTTAGTCCCAGCACTCTGGGAAGCTGGTAGCAATTTTGAGCCCTGCCTGAATAATTTGGCAAGACACTGCCTCAAAATAAAAAACAAAAAGGGCTGGATATGAAGTTCGGTGTAAAGACCCTGGATTCAATCCCCAGTACCACCAAAAATAAAAAAAGTTAAACATTAAATAAAAAGGCAGGCCTTCCCACTGAACTATATTCCCAAGCCTTTTTCATTTTGAGACAGGTTCTTGCTAAATCACTAAATTGCCCAAGGTAGGCTTGAATTTGTGATCTTCTTACCCCTTCTTCCCAGCACTGAGCCACCATGCACTATGTCCTAATTACTTTTCTTATTACTGAGACAAAATACCTGACACCCAAGGTAAAAGGAGGAAAGATTTATTTAGCTCATAGTTTGCAGAAGTTTCAGTATGTAATTGGCTGGCTTGAAGGCAGGGTGGCATTGCAGAGGAGAAACAGCTCATGGTAGGCAGAATGTAGCAAAGCAACAAAGGGTGACTGCAGCTCTTTGTCTCCCTTATGTTTTGTCCAGGCTACTTAGGGCAGGTAGCACTCACACCCTTAATCCTAGTGCCCTTGATCTAGCATTGCACCATGAATCAATCCCAGTGTCACACACTCTAGATCCAGCTTCCTCTAAAAAAGACATGTGATAATCTGGAATTTGTGAACCCTTATATGTCTTTGTTACAATTTTCAGAATTTGTAAGACTCTAGGGTATAAGTATTTAAGAGGAGCTTCGGTTCATTCATGTGTATAGCCTCAGAATCTGAAACAATTTCCGCTTTATACCTAGTGGTCAAAAGTTGTATCTATTATCATTGTATGGAATTGGCAATGGGGGAGATAGGGACTTTTCTTGAAGTCTTTAGGATAGAAAATCTGAATTAAAGGCAGTGAAACACTGAGAAAGTTTATGCATAAGAACAATAATCACAAATTATGTCTTTTTTGTTACTGATTTCTGTTAGAGACTGAAGTGTGTCTCTCCAAATTTGTATTTTGAAGCCCTAACTCTCAATGGGATTGTACTGGGAAAGAGCCTATTAAGGAAGTAATAATTAAGAGGCATAAAAGTAGGGTCCTAATCTAACAGGACTGGTATCCTTATAAGAAGAGGAAGAAAGCACAGAGGAAAGGCTACATGAGACGACAGCTAGAAGAAAACCACCTGTAGACAAGAGAGGCCTCACCAGAAACTAAGCTGGCTGGCACTTTGCAGTCTCCAGAACTGTAAGGCAATAGGTTTCTATTACTGAAGCCACACAGTCTGAGTTGTTGCTATGCCAGCCCTCATAGACTAACACAGGTGTTAAGGAATTCAGTTGCTATGAGGGGTATCACCTTAGAATGTGAAGAGAAATATCCCTCCCCTGTATGGGGGAGGTGCCTTCAAATTCCTTGTCGTAGGTGCTATATTAAAAAAGAAGTCTATAAACTTCTCTGAAAGTTATGTACTAGATCTCTTTCATGCAAGTAGTGCTAATAATTTAAAAGTCCTGGAAAAATAAATTCATTCAAATTGTACATTTGCAACTACATTGTTGTAGCTGTGGAACTGTTTTTATGCTTTTCTTATACAATGGAGTTAATGGTGACAAACTGTCTATTAAGAAGTGTGTAAGAAAACTGCCTATTCATTTTCCATACCCTGTTTGGCAAAGTGTGACACACAGCAATAGAAAAAAAAAATGTAATCCTGGGGCGCATCTGTAAGCTGTGCTCAGTGCTGCCCTGTCAGCTTTCAGAAGAGCATTTGCACGCTGCCCCACACTGACAATCTGCACATCCTGCAATTGGGTGGTGACAGTGTTCTCAAAGGAAGTGTGAATCACAAGTACAGCCAGGTTTCCAGAACTGTTAATTCTTCAAAGCACCGGATAGACTTCCAAAAGGGAAGCATAACAATCTCAAGACCTAATAGTATGTCCTAATTAAGATTCCATGAAGCATGTGATTGTTGTCCTGACAAAACAGTCTCTATGAACACATTTTACCGTTAAAAAGGCAGAGGCCCTACCAGAAAGATTCTGTATTTAAATCCGATATGGTGATGCACCCCTGAAATCCCAGCACCTGGGAGGATTGCTGTGAGTTCAAGGCCAACTTGAACTACATAGCAAGACCTTCTCTGAAAAGAAAACAAGCAAACAAAAACCCTCAGTGGATAGTTTTAGAAACTGATTTGTATGGGTCTGGGGATTTAGCTCTGGTGCCACACCTGCCTACCAAGTACAAGATCCTGAGCTGGATCCCCGTACCAGAAAAAACAAAAAAACTGATTTGCATATTCAGCAATATCATCCTTAAGAGAAATAAAGGCACTAAATTAAATTAAATTAAAATTCTTAACCAGGCATGGCAGTGTATACCTGAATCCCAGCACTCTGGGAGGCTGAGGCAAGAGGACCGTGAATTTGAGCCCTGCCTGGGGAACTTAATGACTTAGACAGACCCTGTCTCAAAGTAAATAAAAAAGGATAGGGATATTGCTTAGCACAAATACTTTGGGTTCAATCTCTACTACTGCAAACAAAACAAAAGCCCAAAAACTCTTGTTTTTGGATTTTCACAGCAGAAGTATTCATAATAACAACAATAACAACTACAACACAAGTGTCCATCAGCCAATGAATAGATAAACAAATGTGGTACACACATGTATCAGTATGATGTATTATTCAGCTACACAAAGGAACTAGGTACTGTTACATGCTGCAATATAGATGGAAATTGAAAACTGGCTAAGCGAAAGGAGCCAGACACAAAAAACCAACTATTATGTAATTCCACTTATATGAAGTATCCAGCACTGGCAAAGCTATAGAGGCACAAAGTTGGTAAGTGGTTGCAAGGGCCTGGAAATGAGTTGTAATTGCTCATGGGCTGGGAGTTTCTTTTTGGTTGATAAAAATGTTCTGGAATTAGTGGCGATGGTTGCACAATGAATATACTAAAAACCACTGGACTGTATATATTATGGGAAGTATTTTATAGTTCTAGTAGACTATGAAGTACGAGAGTACCCATTTTGTAGTACAGCTGTGTTAGGTGTTTAAACTGGGTATATGTTAAGGTAAAAACTTTGTTTTACTTTTATGAGACAAGGTCTCACTATGTAGCCTAGGTTAGCCTTGAACTTAAGAGCCTTCTGCCTCAGCCTCCTAAGTGCTGGAATTATACACGTGCACCACCATGCCCAATCTAAGGTTCAAAGCCTTTTAATCACTCTTCTCCCAAATCTTTTAAATTTTTATTACATGTTTATACTAATGATCACATTAAAAATGATTGCATTCATCATGGGAAGTTGATACATATATATAATACATCTTAATTCTTTTTGCATCTCCTCCTCTGTTCCTGCCCCCTCTTCTCTTAGATCCTGCAGGTGTTTTTTGTTTTTTTTTTGTTTTTGGTACCGGGGATTGAACTCGGGTCCTGAGCTAAATCCCCGGCCCTTGCAGGTGTTTTCTTTTCTCCCATCCAATTAGGTAAAATGTGTGTTATCTCAGTGTATCGGTCAATTTTTTTTTTTTTTTTTTTGGTACCAGGGATTGAACTCAGGTCCCTGTGCTTGCAAAGCAGGCGCTGGAACCACTGAGCTAAATCCCCAGCCCCATTGGTCAACTTTTTATAGGTAGATTTAATATTTCTGATAAACAAGGTCCCTGTGGGCTTGATGAACAGATGTTCACATTCTTGGCTAACCACAATCTTATCCAAATCTACACCTCTGGGTTTACTGTACAAAATCTCCCATCATAACCTTTTGCTTAATTTTCTGTCTCCAAATTCTAAAACGGGTATTTCCATTTGTTTGCTAAAATATTCTCGTCTCTGCCCTATGATTGTCCCACCAGACCTACTTGAGATTCTGCTTATTTCTTCAATCAGAAAACACCAGATGAGAGTCTGCTATATGCAATACTCTGTCCAGAATGCTGGGATAAAGTAAGACCAAGTTTCTGTACTTATGTAACTTACATTCTGGCAGGAAAAGCACGTTACAAAATGAACTAAGACTTAATCACAGTTGTGCTAAGTGCCACAATCCGAGATACAGAAAAGTAAGATAACCTAAAATGGGGAATGTCCTATTTTGAGGGTCATGAGGGCATTCTCATAGTACGATGTGACAACCTTCCTGGAAAGTAATATGACTCTTTTCCTCTTTGCATCCTCACCCTTGTGATAAGCATGTCAGTTGGAAGTTCCTCTGCTCCTTTCTGAGAGCTGTGCTTACCCCACCACTACTGGAGATAACTCCTGCAGTGGTGCTGGGTCTTTATTGCAATCAGTAGCTCCATGCTGTGTCCTTTATAGAGCTGTGCTGAGCATTTGGATTAGGAACTGCAGATAAACTCCGTGCTACTGCTTTTCTATGTTTCTGAGGCATCTCTGTTGGTGAAAAAACTGGAAACTATGCAAAAGTCCATGGATAAGAAATAAGGAATAGGTGGGCCAGGGATTTAGCTCAGTGGTTCCACCGCCTGCCTCACAAGCACAAGGACCAGAGTTCCATCCCTGGTACCCCACCCCCCCAAAAGAAAAATGTGGAAAAAAATCAATTTAAGAGATTTATTTTGCCTCAGATTTGGTGGTTTCAGTCCGCCATCAGCTGGCTATATATTGCTCTTATGCCTGTGGCATGGCAGAGAAACATGGCAGAAGAGTATGACAGAGGAAAGCTGCGCAGCTCTTAGCAGCCAGGAAGCAGAGAGCGCCCGACCGAGCTGAGGGACACAGTACAGTTGGGAAGGTCATCCTCATGACTCCCTTCAATCCCCACCGCGCCTGCCACTTAAGCATAAGGCCCAGAGTTCCATCCCTAATAGTAAAACGAAACAAAAACAACAACAAAAAAATGCCTTTTGTAAAAGGAGTGTATACAGTAATTAACTCTTTAGTTAGTTCATTCAATAAAACGTTCATCCACAATTTTCAAGACATTACAGTAATGTTTGCAATGCACTCTAAATTCCTGGAAACAGTTCCTGCACCAAGCGTATGGTCCTAAGAATGGACACCTGAGGCATCATTCTTACCCCTTAAAGACCAACTATGGCTGCCTTTGCATATTCTGTCTCTCTCTTGATTACCTTTACTGGTCAAGACACGAAAGTAAAAGAATCTGCATTTTCCAGGATCCTGTGATATTCTGGGAGATGGCCGTGGTCCCCTCTCCATCTCCTCACCAGTCCTGAGCCTGGCGGAGTGTCTGCGGGACACTGGATAAGAGAACTTGCCCAAAGCACAGCCCAGCCATGCCAGCCGACAGGTGCACTACCTGGCGTCCAGCAGCTGCGAAAGTTTACTGGCTAGGAGCCGGGCTCTTCCGTTCTCTCTGAACGGAAAACAAGGAAGCAATGAAAACCCGGATGTAACGGCTCCGCGCAATCGGATCGCGCACGCGCACCCTAGGTAGTGCTCGCGCGCCGAAGTAGGCGGGGTATGAAAAGAGGAGGGCGATGATTGGGCAGGAGGGGAGTCACGCCTACCGCGCCATTCTCTGCGCATGCCCCAGGCGTCAGCTTCTAGTATTTTCTTGATGCGTCTGAAGACTTCCGGCTCAGTTCACGTCCGAAGGTGAAAAGGGTTGGATGTTGCCTTTTTGCTAGCGAGCGCTTATACGAAGCTTCTGTTTGTCCAAAGTTTCGAGAAGGAGGCGTCTGTAGGGCCTTTCCCACCATCCTGAGTGAGGCGTCGGCACCCTGCGGTGAGTGGTGAGAGGACAGATCCGTAATTCTCTTCGGCGTGAGTGGCTCCTGGAAAAGCGCCTGGCCGGTGGCGCAGGAAGCGGGGCGATAAGGCCTAGTTTGTTTTGGGATCCGCTGCCTTGACGCGGAGTCGGGCCCTTAGGGCGCGGTCCCATCCTCAGCCTGCGTCTTGCTCCGCCTCCCGCGGTGGCCGGCCGGTTACCCACTTCGGGGCTTTGATTTTTTCCCCCTTCCTCCTGTTTGTTTTCAGGCACTTTGGAGTTTGAAAGAAGGGAGTTTTTCTAAAGAAAAGGAAGCCGAGGCTGGGGGCGAAGATGTCCAACTACGTGAACGACATGTGGCCCGGCTCGCCGCAGAAGGATTCTCCGTCCACCTCCGGGTCGGACCGGTCCAGCCGGCTGTCCTCACGATCTGGGAGCCGCTCCTCATCCCGAAGCTCCCGTTTCTACTCTCGCAGCTCCAGACGCTCGTCCTCCGCGAGTTGCAGCCGGCCTCGGAGAAGGAGCAGGTCGAGGAGGCGCCACCAGCGGAAGTACAGGCGCTACTCGCGCTCTTTCTCGCGCAGCCGGTCCCGATCCCGCGGCCGCCGCTACCGGGAGAGGCGCTACGGGCCGCCCCGGAGGTATTTCCGGTCTCCCTCGCCGCGCAGGTCGCGCAGTCGCTCACGCGGAAGATCAGGCTTCAGAAGGTCGCACTGCGTCGTCGTGAGGGCGCGGCGGTACCCGGAGGGGCACGGCCGGTGGAGGGAGAGATCGCCGTCCAGGACGAGGTCACGGAGCCGAACCCCCTTTCGTTTGAGTGAAAAAGGTGGGTGGTTTGTGTTACACGCCACGTTGTTACCGTCCCCTTTTTATGTGGAAGGTAGCAGTGTCAGAGTAGTCCAGGGAACCGAAGTTGTGTGTAGTTTAATATTAGTTACTTGTTAGGGAAAGAGGGAGGCGTTTGGCTAATAGTTTACAACTGCAACTAATTTAAATGGACACCGTTCTTTGCCGTAGAATTAAAGTGTAAAAAAGGTCCGAGTGTGATGTTAACGGCTCAGGTTAGAGAAAACTTTTTTCTTAGTGGCTGGCTGTTCTTAGTACAGCCTTTTATTTGTTTTGTTTGTTTGCGGTACTAGGGGTTGACGCCCCAGGGCGTCTGACCTACTTATTCGGCCTTTTAAAAATTATTTGAGACTAATTCGGTAAGCTCCCCAGGTTGGGCTTGAATTTGCAGTCCTTCTGCCTCAGGCTACCAGAATACGGTGATGGGTTTGTTGTTGTTGTTGTTTGAGACAAGGTCTCACCGTGTAGTTCAGGCTGGCTTCCAACTGCCTAAACCTTCAGAGTGCTGGGATTACAGACTTGGTGCAAAGGACCACTAGGATGGCCGTTTAAATGTTAGCGGGGTGCTGAGGCAGGAGGATTGCAAGTTTGAGGACAGTGTGGACAATTTAGTGAGACTAAAAAGGCTGGAGATTAGCTCTATGGTAGAATGTATGGGTTTGATTCTCAGGATTGAAAAGAAAAAGTTAGTGACAGTTCATTTTAACTTTTGCAGTTAACAATTGAATGTGAAGAAAGGTGTCAGCTCTTGGTCAAAAAACTCAAAAATTATTACATAATTTACAAACACTTGTTTTTCTCAGGAAAAAATTACAGAATTAATATTTTCCTGAAGTTACATTTTACTTGTGAAAAATAAAACAAATTGCTGTTTTAAGTTTAAAAAAAATGCACGTTTTGTGGGAACTGCAGCATTAATGAATGTCTTAATCTTTTTTTTTCTTTAGAGCGTATGGAGCTGTTAGAAATAGCAAAAGCCAATGCAGCAAAAGCTTTAGGAACAACTAACTTTGAATTGCCTGCTTGTCTCAGAACTGTTTCTGTAGCTAAAGAAACAAACCATGGAGCAGCTGTAGCAGGTCATGGCACAAAGTTTGAGGTAAGTGTTCTAGATTTATAAAAAAAAGACCTTTGGAAAGCTATTGTCAGAAAAGGTGTGTGTGTGTGTGTGTGTGTGTGTGTGTGTGTGTGCGCGCGCGCGCGCGCGCCCGGCACGTTTTTTTTTTTTAGTACTGGGGATTGGGGCACCCCACCCCCACCCGTCTTCACTGGGCTGTGTCCCCAGGCCCATTTTTGTTTATTTGAGACAGTGTCTCACTATGTAGTACAGACTGGTCTCAAACTCATGGTGGTCCTCCTCCCTCAGCCTCCCCATTGTTGGAATTAACAGGCATGTATGACTGTACCCAGCTTATTTTCTTGTTGGGCTTTTTTTTTTTTTCTCCTTTATTTCACTACAGCCTGGGATTGAATTTGGCAATCTTCCTGCCTGAGCCTTTCAGAGTGGTGAATTACGGACGTAAACCACCATGCCGGGCTGATTAGCCATTTTTCATTTATCTTAGACTACACTTCCTAGAAGTCTAGATACACATATATTATTTGCCAGAAACAAAATGTCAGATTTTAGAGTACTAGCCAGGGCTGTACCCATGAAATGGGAGGAAGTGTACTTTATTGTCAGTTCACACCACTTTAAGCCTTTTATAGCACTATGATGTCTTGTTGGTACTTTGATGATTTTTGTTAAGCTTTTATTTACTGTAGTCTTCATAGACAAGTTTTTAGCTTTCATTTGAAGCATTATATTCCCACAGAGTTGTAGTCAACATACAGTATAGTTTATCTGCTTTATTTCTGTCTTATAGAAATCATGAATGTGGTCTCCAGACAATGATGAAGAATCTGTTGGTAATTGGTATTTGGGCCAAAGAATCAGAGGTTTAAGTTTATATTCACACACTGAAAACTTAGTTGTTTGTTTTTGTTGTTGTTGGTAATTCCGTGTGCATGCTAGAGTATGGGATAGGTACTATACGTATATGGTTACCAAAGAAAAATTTTTAAATTAACCAAAGATGCACTTTGTAACAGTGGGGCATCTGTGGAATAGATGTCCCTTTCATGATATATGCAATATATTCCAGATATTTTGAGAGATTACAGAAGAGGAGGCCTGCTTCACTTGCAGATAAGTGTACTATAATTCTCAAGAAATGCACAGGATGTGCACTGGCAAGTTGCCTTGTGCTTTTGTTATGTGAAATCTAAACTTAAGATTGATAGCTTTGAAGATTTAAGGTAAAAATTGATAAAATTAACATGGTAAAGATAACCCTTTCAAAATGAATTTTTTCTTGGAACCCAAGTGTGGGTTTGCGTACTCTTAGACAACAAGTACAGTGTTGGTTACTTGTTCAAATGATGAGGTGCCCTACTGACAAATGGTTTAGTTTGTTGAAACCAGGCATTTTTTTGGTATGACTTTACTTTCAAGAGTTACTTGATTTTGGGCCGGGATTTAGCTCAGTGGTTCTGCCTCCTGCCTCCCAAGTGCAAGGTCCTGAGTTCGATCCCTAGTACCAAAAAAATACAAAGAGTTACTTGATTTTGCAGCAGGGGAATAAAATAAGAAGAATTGTGCCTTGTGACAACAGTTTTTTATGTTTTTTAAGCTATTAAGTCTATGGTGTTAGAGCCGGCTTTGGGAGTGTATGACTAAATTTATATAAAATTGGCCTCTGTGCAGAATTTAAAAACTAAACTTAAAAAATTCTCTGTCTCTTTTACCCGTCTAGCTGTCAGAAAAGCTAACTGATGATGGAACTAAAAATTCTAGTGAAAAATCTTCCCAGCAAAGAAACATAGCTTTTAGTTCTAATGTAAGTATATCTGATCATTGACTACTCAGAAATTGAGTTTAGATTATTTGCATTGTACATACATTTTTGTTTTTTCTTTGTGGTAATGATTTGGGGTCTGTTGAGCCTCTTTGTACATAGAATTATCAGTTCAACATTTTTGTCTTTTTTAAACACTTCTCCCTTTTTATTGAACTAAGAGACTGTTAAAAATTAAGGGCTTAAAAAGCAGAATCTCAGTTGTCACACTATTTGGTTTCTTGGCTTCATGGTTTGAATCGTTATTCGATAAGGTCTGTTTTGTCTCAGCTCTTAAATGGAGTTAATGGATTTTGTGGAAACTAAGTGTTTATATATCTGAAATGTTTGTGTTTTGTAAGATGACTTTTATTGTCTTACAGAATTCTATAGCAAAACCAATGCAGAAAACTAACACTGCTGGTGAAGAGAGATCTTCAGGATCACCAAAAATAGACAAGAAAAAAAGCCCATATGGACTGTGGATACCTGTCTAAAAGAAGAAAATGAATGGCTTAAGGTTGCCTCAAACTGCACTTTATTACAAGTTTGTTTCCAGCATTATCCCATATCTTTGAGTCATTCTTTTTTATAATTACTGCCATTAAAAATCAATGCAAAGATACATAAATATTTACTAGTAAAATATTAACATTTTAGGTTTCTTTTGAAGATGTGAGAACACAAACGGATCAGCGATTACACAGGTGGGAGTCTTCTATACATATTTGTAAATATTGTTTATCAGTTGTGAAGTGATATTTGTAAGACAGACTAATTGAACTGTATGTTTTGTATATTTAATAAAGTTATTTTTATTACTTGTCTTTATTGTGTATATTTATTTAATGAAGACGCATTAGGCAGCATCTCTTATTTAAAGTTTTCTCATTGAAAATCCAGGTCTGGAGTAAGTAGTTTGAGAAGTTTGCTTAAAGTTTATGAAACATTGGTGTGGTAGTTTACTGTGCAGGAATAGCCCATGTCCCGAGTGGCTCACAGTAGAAACGACTGAAATGGACTGCCTCACTAAGTCTAAAATTTGTTGAGTTACAGTAGCTACTCTAAATACTAAAGTTCATAAAACCATTTAGAGATTCCTTAATGCATTTTTTGTTTTTTTTAGCTGGTCTGTACAGAGTTCAAGATGGTCTTGAACTCACAGCAATCCTTCTGCCTCAGCCTCCCCACTGCTGGGATTACAGGCGTGCGCTACCATGCCTAGGTAGCACAATTTTAAATGTAAACACACTTTAGTATGAACTGGTTACACTATTTTTGTTTATGTGTAACTACATATGCTCTAGAAAAACTTAATTTTTACATTTTCACAAGTGTTACTTGATGTTTAATTGAATGTAAGATACCAGATTCATAAATTTAATGAGTTTAGTATGCTTTGCTTAAGCAACAAAGCATATCTTGCTGGAACCTAGGCTAAAAGTAAAAATTCTTTTAGACTAAAAATACGGATGAGATTTTTTTTGTTTGAAAGATTTGTCCTGTTTGACAGTGTAGGTTTTATTCATTTTATAGGCATGTTTTTCACAGTCACTTGCCATTTAAAAAAATTTGGTATTGGGCTCCCAACTTGGGACCTTGTACTTGTGAGGCAGATAGTGGCACACTGAGCTAAATCCCTGGCCATTATTAATACTTCTATTACCATCTTTAGTTATCAGCTCCTCGTTTGCCAGATTGGAATTTCTTACCTAGTGTGTCTGACTTATCCCAACCCTAGTCATACTTTAATTTATATCAATGGCACAAAAATGATCTTTTATGGAATTTGTTTTTTTAGCCTATATTTCCCACAATTACTACTTAAGTTGTGTTCTTTTTAGTTGGATGAAATAAAGATTTAAATTCCATTTTTTTCTTAAATTGCATTATATATTTAATAATGTTTTACTAGTTTTAACTTTATTCCGAGGGTATTTGCATTTTGAAAGATGGCATTTTATATCATCTCATAAGATCCATCTCCTTTTTCCCATAGATGTCTGAGGTTGTAGTGTAGAGTGTGGGACAGATACGCACTTGTACTTGTGCCTGCTTCTAAAGAGGAGGACAGATTGGGGTGAATTCCAGAAGCCATTGTCACCTTTTCATCACAGTTTGAAAAAAAATTAGTATCGTTGCATCCCTGCCTCTAAAGCTCCCAACTTGAGTCAAGTCCAGACATTTAACAAAATTCAGGAAAACAGACGTTAGAATTTTTAGGCCCAGAAGTATCACATTAAAAGCACAATTTAAGGGCTGGGGATTTAGCTCAGCGGTTCGGTGGCCTGCCTCCCAAGTGCAAGGACCGGAGTTCAATCCCTGGTACCAAAAAAAAAAAAAAACAATTTAAATACATAAGACTTCAAGATGCATGAACAGTAAATACAATATATAATCATGAAAATACACATAGGACCCTTCCTCACAAACTATGAAAGATCCTCATTTACCAGTATGGTTTGGCAGTCAAAATGGTTTCTGAAGATTAGATAGTTGCCCTTCTTTCCAAATTTTAATTTCAGCTGTATATGTCTCAGAATCTTTAAAAAATTGAGCATTTTTCTCCATTAAAGTAACCAGTTTCTGCATTGTCATTTGAAAGCCATTTCCAGTTGTCTTTGTCTTCAATTCAGTAATGGACACAAATTTTTTTTTTTTTTTTGGTACCAGGGATCGAACTCAGGTCATTGTACTTGCAAGGCAGGCCCCAGAATCACTGAGCTAAATCCCTGCCCCCCTCCTTTTTTTGTACTGGAGATAGAACTTGGGACCTTGTGCTTGCAAGGCAGGCAGTAGAACCAGTGAGCTAAATCCCCAGACCTGGACACAAAATTTTTTAAAAACTTTTTTTGTTTTTTGAGATGGTTTCACTAAGTAGTTGAAACTTTGTAGCTCTGGCTGGTCTTGAACTCAATGATCCTCCTGCCTCAGCCTCCTGAGTGCTGGGATTACAGGCATGCACCACTACACCCAGCACAAACATGGAATTTCTTTATTTTTGGTCTTTAATAGTGAAGATGGAAAGCAGTATCTTGAGAAAAGCTTTCCTCAGAAATGTCCACTGAACTTTTTTTTTTTCCAATGAACTTTCTTGAATTTAAATTTGTAGTTTAACAGTAGTCAGGTGACCTGAAGTTTGAGAAATAACCTAGATTCACATTTAAATATGAGTAGGGTTAGGGGGATATAGGTCAGTAGATAAATGCCCTGGGTTTGATGTCCACCACGACTACCGTGCACCATGACCAACAACAAAATACAAATGAATAGGAAAAACACCATCAGTGCTACCTCTGAACATCTGTGAGTCCAGCAAACAGAGACCCTGGGGCCTATTTAATTTTCTTTTTCTCTTTGTTTTCCTTCTCCAGCTTCACCCTGGGCACTGTCAATTACATCAAAGATATGAGGTCACTTCCAGGACATCTTTAAAAATCTCCCCCAGTGAGCTGGGTGTGGTGGCACACGCCTGTAATCCCAGCACTTGGGAGGCTGAGGCAGGAGGATCGCTGTGAGTTCGAGACCAGCATGGGCTACGTGGTGAGTTCCAGGGCAGTCTCAACTACATAGTGAGACCCTGTCTCAAAAAAACAAAAAACAAAACAAAACAAAAATCTCCCCCAGTATAGGGGAATTTATGAGTTCTGAAACACTTTCCCCTAACAGATTATCATTTCTATTCACTTTGCATCTATCCTGAGTTCCTTATGCAAAACAAAAACATACTCCTAGTAACCTAATCCTACCTACTACTATAAATACAACACTATGGTGCCGGGTGTGGTGGCGCATGCCTGTTATCCCAGCACTTGGGAGGCTGAGGCCGGAGGATTGCTGTGAGTCCGAGACCAGCCTGAGCTATATAGTGAGTTCCAGGTCAGTCTCAACTATACAGTGAGACCCTTGTCTCAAAAAACCAAAACTAAATAAAAAAAAACAAAACACTGTGTATACATTTCCACAACGTGGCATTTTGGAGATCTTTGCAAGTCAGTATTTAGAGAGCTGCTGCATTCCTTTGCTACCGAGTTCCACCTAATGTAGCATAATTTATTTAACTGAACTTCTACTGATAGATGTTTGAGTTGTTTCAAATTTTTTGCTATTACCAAAAGGGGAAAAAAAAACGCTGAAATGAAGAATCTTGAACTGGGTGTGGCGGCGCACACCTATAATCCCAGCACTTGGGATGCTGAGGCAGGAGGATGGCATCTCTGTGAGTTCAAGACCAGCCTGAGCTACATAATGGGTTCCAGGTCAGTCTCAACTACATAGTGAAACCCTGTCTAAAAAAAGAATCTCATACATGAGTCATTTAATACCTGGGCAATTGAATCTTTAGAATGATTTCCAGAAGTGTGATACAGGTTTAAAGCACAATTTTGGAATTTTAATAGATATTTCCAAGATGCCCTCTCTAGGGTTTGGACTCATCTTTAGTCCTACCAGCAATTTATTTAGAATGCAGTTTTCTTTACAGTCTTAACTAATACAATGTGTTATTGAACTTTTAGATTTTTTTTTGTTTGTTTGTTTTGCCAGGCTGGGTACTGAATCCAGAGCTTTGCATATACTAGGCAAGGGCTTTTCACCTGAGCTATACCCTTGGCCCTCAAACTTTTGAATTTTTGTCACATTATTTTCCATTTCAAAAAAAAAAAAACTAACCCTAGATTTTGATGAGAATATTATATTTATAAATTCTTTTAAGATACTGTTTTTGTGATGTCTTCCAACCAGAAAATATTTTTATGTATTTATGTATCTTTATTTACTTTGGTATTAGGGATTGAACCCAAGCCTTTACATTGAATTACATCCCAGTCCTTTTTGTTTTTTGAGACAGTCTTATTAAGTGGCTAAATTGCCCAGGCTGGGCTCGAACTTGCAATCCTCCTGCTTCAGCCTCCAAGAGTGATGGGGTTACAAGTGTATACCTTCACGCCTGGCCCATGTTACTGCTTAAATTTTATATCTAAAAACCTTTTTAGTTGGGAGATTACATTTTCATTTCTACATCTAATTAGTTGCTCAGAAAACACTAGTTTCCATATGTTCGCTTCTACCCAGCATTTTACTGCTTTATCTTGATAACTTTAGCGCTGTTTCCTCCGTGGGTGAGGAAGGAACAAAACTGGACTGCTCTCTGCAGTCAAGAGACAGGACAAGTATCTTTTGCTATGGAAGGGAATCAAAATAGTGTCAGCAGTACTACGGGACTATATGACGCTCGACAGTCCAGGAAGACTTGTCTTTCAACGCTAAAAGGTGACTTCTTAACAGGACCTTTTCTCTGCTGTCCTCTTCTGTGATCCTCTCAACCCAGTTTATCCTACCTCACTCCTCCCCGTCCTTGACTCTGCAACCTTCTGCGGCTGCGCACACCGGAAAGAAAAAACGTCTCACTGCAGAGATTGGTCCCAAGTTTCTGAGGCTGAGCGGAAGGGGCGGGGCTTGTAGCCGCTTTTTTGTATATTTGGCAGGGCCGCCCGAAGGCCGACTGAAGTGTTCTGTGTTGTTGCCGGAAGTCGGAAGAGGGTGTCTTATCATGGCGGCTGCGACTGAAGTCGAGAAGGTGAGTGCCGAATGGCCTATCTCGGAGTTTTTAATGGTGAGAGTTCTGGGGAGAAGCAGGGGCGATAGATGAAGGCGAGAGCCTGGGTCTACGGCCAAGAAGGCGCAGACGGTGGGCGGCCGTGGCGGCGGCGTTGGGCCCGAGCTTGGCCTGTCGGAACCCACCGGAACTCGGCCTGGGCAGACCCGGGAGAAGTCGAGCCCCACCTGAGGCTGGTTCTTTTTGCCGCAGGCTCCGGTGGACATCGCAGAGGAGGGGTCTTGCTCGGGGGCAGATGAGCTGGCCGCACAGAAGCGTGAACAGAGACTGCGAAAATTCCGGGAGTTGCATCTGAAGCGGGTGAGTGGCCCCAGAGGGTAGCTCAGCCCACTCACCTGCCCAGGCTCCTGCGTCTTTCTTTGTATAGGGACAAGGAAAGCGCACGAGAAAGCCGACAGCTCACGGAGCTGGATCATCCCCTGAAACGAAAGCTGTGTTCCGTGGTTCTAACCCTGGCAGCACATTGAGATAACTGAGAACTTTTGAAAATGCATCTGCTGTCTTCACCACCTCCCAGTCTGGTTTATCAGGGGTAGATTTGAGAATCCATTACTAACAGCCTATGATTCTAACAAACTCTTCATTTATCTAGGGAAATGTGTAGAGCTAGAAGTTGGAAGAAAACCTGTTGTATTAATTAAAAAATACCGAGCACAAAGCCGGACGTGGTGGCACACACCTGTAATCCCAGCACTTGGGAGGCTGAGGCAGGAGATTGCTGCGAGCTCTAGGCCAGCCTGAGGTACATAATGAGTTCAAGGCCAGAACTGCATAGATGCTGTCCACCATTTTCTTTTCCCTCCCCCCAATACTCAGCACACCTCTGAAAGTCTCTACAGTGTGGTGGTCCAGCTGATGGATGGGAGATCAGATGTTTAAAATTAAGGCTTCTGTTCTGAACTAGAGGACGCATCATATAGCCAGAAATTATACTGTGGTAAATGCAATGCTAGAGGTAGGAATAGCGTGCCCAGGGAGTGCAGAGATAGAGAGATTACAGTTTTGAGGGTTTGAAGGAGTGTCTCATTCAAGATGTGACACCAAAACTATTCTTTGAAAGATGAGTAATTATCAAATAAAGGAGTTGGAGGAGGAAATAGTCAAGCAGAGGGAACAAACACAAATGAAGGGAATTTGTAATAGAGGTAAGAGTCCAACAAGCATTTGGATACATTTGGAACTAAAGAAAAAGCAGTCTCTATTTTGGTTTTGAATGTATTATAACTGACAGTTTGGATGTGGTTCCCCATCACTCGAGCTATTGCAGTGAGACAAAATCAAGACTGTTGAAATCACAGAAATGACTGCACATCCTTTTTTTCTTCTGAACACCACTAACCTACTAATTCCAGCCTTTAGTCCTACCTTCTACATAGAGATTTAAGCTAATTGTAGAATGCCCAATTCAGAGCCTTGAATCTTACTGCCTGTCACCTGATCCAAACCCAAATTCTGTAATTAGCTCCATTGAACACTGTCATTGAAATGTTCCCTGTATTTGCTCTTTCCATGCAACGAATCCAACTTTGGCTTTAGACTGAAGGGCATTGCATTGCATTGCCAGAGCCAAGCATCTATGAGGAGTGATAGTTGAGAAGATTATCTCTCTTTGTCCAGAAAAAGTTAATAAACTGACATGCTTAGATATTTACTTAGTGGGATTGTGTAAAGAACATGTCTGGAAATTAGGAAGCTGACCTGGGCTAACTGCCACTAGTCTATAACCTAAGAAATATCTGAATTAAGTTTTGCTTAAGGTAATTTACTCAGTTAAGTAATTTATACAGTTAAGTTTGTTTGAAAATAGACTCTTCATTAATACTTCAAATGGGAGAGTTCCTTTTGTCACAAGGTCAACTTAAAATATTTAAAAAGGAGGGGAGCCTGGGAAAGTGTTACAAATATTAAGATGGGTATTAAAGCCCTTCAACCCCAAACTGAGGGTTTTTCTTTGAATTAATCAGTATTTAGAAGTAGAATATTTTTCAGTGGCTCCCCTACTTTGCAAAACCCTGTTCTGATCCAACTCCAACTCAAGGGAACACACAGAGGCAAAAATTGATAATAACTCCTGGGACTCTGGAACAGCAAACCAGTGCAGTGCCTTTTTCTTGATTGTATACCAGTGCAGACCTTACCAGGCTGACCCCTTGTTTAAATTCATTTGATAGCTCTGTGTTGCTTTTAGGATAACATAGGGTCATCTGGTTAATGTGTTTGACTTGACCTTCCTTGAAGAAAGAGAAGCTGTATTTGTATTTCTTTGCATGTTTCATCTGAGGAACTTTCTGTTTTATGTTTTTGTTTTTGTTTTTTTTTTACTTATTTATTTTTTGTTTTATGATTTTAGAATGAAGCTCGTAAATTAAATCACCAGGAAGTTGTGGAAGAAGATAAAAGACTTAAGTTACCTGCAAATTGGGAAGCCAAAAAAGCCCGTTTGGAATGGGAGCTACAAGAAGAAGAAAAGAAAAAGGTTAGCAGTTACTCCTCTGTTTTCCTAAGTAATTTCTCCCATCCTTCTCTTGTACCGAACAGGAGACTTGTACTGAACAGGAGAACGTGGTAGTTGAATAGCCCAGATCTGGAGCCAAACGACTGGAATTGAAATCCTGGCTCTGCTCTTTACCTGCTGCCATGCTTTTGATGAGTTACTTAACTTCTTCATACCCCCTGTCTTCTCAGATTTAATTAGAAGTTAAATGTGTTAATGCATGCAAACATTTAAAATGGTTCTGACATCTTCCTTATATACCATAGCAGATTCCCAAATGTCCTTTATGTATCAGTCAGTTTTTAAAAAGTATTACTTGAAGCCAAGCAGAGTGGTACATGCCTATAACCCAGCATTTGGGAGGCTGAGACAGGAGCATCATGAGTTCAAGGTCTGCCTGCTACATAGCAGTGCCCAGAATCCAAAAAACCAAAAAGCACACAAAGTGTTACTTGATATCTTTATTGGATATTTTTGACTTAAAATAGATCAAATAATTGTTTGTATTATGGTTATGGTGCCAACTGTGTTTTTCCTTTTAGGAATGTGCAGCAAGAGGGGAAGACTATGAGAAGGTGAAGTTGCTAGAGATCAGTGCAGAAGATGCAGAAAGGTGGGAGAGGAAAAAGAAGCGAAAAAACCCTGATCTTGGATTTTCAGGTAAAATCGACCTTTTCTGTATTGAACAAGATTATTAAGCAAGCATTGCCATTTAGCGTATGTGGTTTAGTGCAAAAATAGGCACCTTGTTCTTCCTGTATGGAGTTTTGTCTAAGAGGCCAAGAAAATTACACGTACATCTCATAGGGCAGAAGCTAAAAAGGCTACATTACAGTCATCTGGCTTCTTTTATTCTTCCTGATAAAATGCATCTTTCTTTTAACCAGCATATTCAGGATAGAGACTGTGCTTAGGTTACTATCCTATGCATATATTGCTCATTTTGATTTTTCTCTGAATAATAATGGCCAAACAAGAATATATGTCATCTCTAATTCTTATTTTATTTTTAGATTATGCTGCTGCCCAGTTACGCCAGTATCACCGGCTGACCAAGCAGATCAAACCTGACATGGAAACATACAAGAGACTGAGAGAAAAATAGTAAGTCCACAGGTTTAATGCAAGTCCTTTTTCATACTGAGCTGATACGGATATATTTGCGTGTGTATGGATGTACACCTACATATACATGTACATTAATGCAAATGTACTTTTCCCTCCCAGTACTATGGTTTGGACCCAAAGCTTTTACACTAAGCCATAACCCCATCCTTTTTTTATTTTTTAAGACAGGGTCCTGTTAAGTTGCTTAGACTGGGCTTGAACTTAAGATCCTCCTTTCTCAGCCTGCCAGAGGGCTGGGATTATAGGTATACTCCCCTGTGCCTAGCTCAAACATATTTTGGGTTACAGCTGTCTTAAGAATGGACTCAGTTTTGGCACTGTGTATTGATCACTTCATAGCAGTTAAACTAACTGCCTGGTTTTCTTTTCTCTCTCTCTTTTTTTTTTTTGTACTGGGGATTGAACTCAGGACCTTGTGGTTGCAAGGCAGGCAGCAGAACCACTGAGCTAAATCCCCGGCCCTGCCTGGTTTTCTTTTGAATTTGGCATTCTGAGTGTTGCACGG
The DNA here is from genome assembly GCF_012274545.1 of Fukomys damarensis. Lineage (NCBI taxonomy): Eukaryota > Metazoa > Chordata > Mammalia > Rodentia > Bathyergidae > Fukomys > Fukomys damarensis. The sequence goes on from NW_022900935.1 coordinate 20,875,144, forward strand.
TTAACACCCAGTTTATCATAAGTAAATATTATTTAGGAGGAAGAGTACTTTAGTGCTGGGGTGGGTGAGCTTTTTCTTTTCCTTTTTTTTTTTTTTTTAATTTTTGGGGAAAATTCTGGGGACTGAACCCAGGGCCTTGGGCATCCAAGGATAGTGCTCTATCTCTGAGCTACACTCCCAGCCTTCCTGAGCTTTTTTTTAAAGCCCAAACTAAATATTTTGGGCTGTATGGGCCATTGGTCTTGGTCACAGCTGCTCACCTGTGCTGCTACATTGTGAAAATAGTCTTAAGTGGTACTTAAATGATCGCTGTGGTTATGTTCCAATAAAACTATTTTCAAAAACAAGCAGTGGGGGGCTGGGGATTTAGCTCAGTGTTGCTGCCACCTGCCTCACAAGTGCAAGGTCCTTTTGATCTCTGGTGCCAAAAACAAAAAGCAAGCAGAAGGCAGTAGTGGCTTTAGTGGAAAAGACTCTTGGCTTTAGTGGAAAGATAAATAAATTAAGCTTGGAACCCTTAATCTCACTTCTTTGTGACCTTTTATAATTCCTTTAAACTGTGGCTTTCGCCCAATAGAATGAAGAATGAAGAATTGAAGTACATAATTTCTTAGGTTTGTTCTAATTCTGTCTCTCTCTTTTTTTTTTGGTACCAGGGATCAAACTCGAATTCAGGTCCTTGTGCTTGCAAGGCAGGTGCTAGAACCACTGAGCTAAATCCAGCCCCCTGTCTTTTCTTTTTTAAGGTGGGACCCCACAGTAAAAAAAAAAAAAAAAACA
>NW_022900935.1:20875936-20882464 GCF_012274545.1 Fukomys damarensis
GGACTCCCCAAAAAAAAAAAAAAAAAAAATACACACACACACACACACACACACACACGCACCATCTCTTATCACGAGTGGTAGTTTAGCTTAAAATTTGGAAATGGAGCACTTATAGTGTTACAATAAATCCATTTCCTATCTTTTCAGTGGCGAAGAGTTTTTCCCAACATCCAACAGTCTTCTCCATGGGACGCATGTGCCTTCCACAGAAGAAATTGATAGAATGGTCGTAGATCTGGAAAAACAGTAAGTACTCAGTAAAGCAGCTAGAAATGTTAAATGAAATGCTTTAACAACAGAACAGACTTCCCATGTGGATCCAAGTCTAATGTGCTTTGCAAAAATTGAACAGAGAGAAATGATACTTGTAGTTTTTTGACCTAGGATGGATAGTGGTTTTAGTGATAGCAAATATAGGTTGAATCTGTATGATTTGGAATGGATATGGAATATACTGTGAAATTGAATTATTATTGAGTAAATCAGTTTTGCATCACTCTGACAAAATACCTGAGATAAACAACTTACAAGGTGGAAAGGTTTCATTTTGGCCCAGGGTTTCAAAGCTTTCAGTCCGTGGTCTCTTGGCCTGTTGCTTTGGGCTGTGGTGGTACAGTATGTGACAGTGGGAACACAGGGCTGAGGAGACCTGTTCCATCATGGTGGACAGAAAGGAAAGAGAGCAAGCAGGGTTAGGGGTCCTGGTATTTTTCAGGGTCTTACGCCCTGTGATCCCCAACTTCTTCCTGCTGGGCCCCACTTAAACCACCTCCCAGTAGCACCATGGGCTGGGAATAGAGACATCACCTGTCCCTTTGGGGGAAGTCTAGACTGTAGTGATTAGGATTGAAGAAGAAAGATCGAAAGAGAAGTCTTTAAGGGGTTTTACTTTCGACCACTCCTCTATATGATTTGAAGAGGAAAGGACGTTCTAATAAATGTACACTGGTTATATTTGTGTTTTTTAACACTGGTAGAGATGAATGAAGAGACCAGAATGAGTTTCTGTTTTAGAAGTGAATATGTATAAAATGTTAAAAAGACTAAACCAAGTGTGGTTGTGTATGCTAGTAATCCCAGCTACTCAGGAGGCTGAGGCAGCAGAATTGCAAATTCAAGGCCAGCCTGGGTAATTTAGGGAGACCATCTTGAAACAAAAGTGTTGAAAAGGTCTGGGGATGTAGCTCAGTACTCTGTGGGTTCAGTCTTGAGTACCACACACAAAAATGAAACAAAACATGTTTGACACATACTATGCATTGTATTGGCTGTATTATTATTGTTAATGCTTATAAATAAGTGTTAAATAACATTCCTTTTGTCCAGTTCCTAACAATGTGTCATTGCCCTTTTAGAAACATTCTAAAGATTAGTTTGTATTTAATTTCCTTTTTTTTTTTTTTTTCAGTCAGGGTCTAGCTATGTAGTTCAGGTATTCAGTCTGAATTCGTTATGTAGTTGAGGCTGGCCTTGAACTTGAGGCAATCCTCCTGCCTCAGTCTTCTCTGAGTGCTGGGAATACAGTTGTACGGCCCCCCCCACCTCATTTCTTGGTACTTACCCAAGATTGTGCTGCTAATTAGTAGTTTTAAACTTGAAATTGATGTAGACTGAGCTTGCTTTTTTTTTTCCTTCCAAATATGCTAAGTACTGACACTAATCATAATTATCTATATGTGGTTTATTAAGATCAAAAAAGAAGGCAATTTTGAACTTTATAAATTATTTTCTTCTCAGAATTGAAAAACGAGACAAATATAGTCGAAGACGTCCTTACAATGATGATGCAGACATCGACTACATTAATGAAAGGAATGCCAAATTCAATAAGAAAGCTGAAAGGTTCTATGGGAAGTATACGGCTGAAATTAAACAGAATTTGGAAAGAGGAACAGCTGTTTAATCCCTTCCAGAACTGTTTTTAGAAGCTTGACAATGGAGTGAATATTTCTGCTGGCAAATTGAAGTTCTCTTTAATATTTTATCAGTAAATCAAAACATAGTCTATGCCTTCCCACTCAGCATTTTAAAATAATAAATGTTTTTTCTTAAATGTATACTTCAGTGTATATTTTGATAGTTTTGTGCTAGGATAAAAGATGTATTTCTTGTAGTGAAGTTGTTTTGTAAAAACCTACTTTCTATAAGTCCTGATTATATTATTTTTCTATGTATTTTAAGTGTGTATAACTGTTTAATCTTTGAAACTTTTGGGCTTAAAATTGCTGGCAGTGCACACAAATACAGTCACTATTGCTTTGAATATTGTAAATTTGACAAAATCTAGAGCTGGGCTGTGGATCCGCTGGGGTTGAGGACCAAAGGCGGCAGTGGCCCTTGGAGTTGCTGGTGTACAGTCAGTGCTGCGCGTGACAAATGCGGGGGCTGCAGGGCCATCGTTGAGTATCTGTCTACTGTGTATAGTTCCTTTTTAAAAGAGCAATAAATGCTTTGGAATAGAACCTGTACTAATTATTTATGATTTAAGACAGAGGCTCGGTGGTAGAGTGCTTTTCCTTGGGTTCAGTCCCTACCACTGGGAAATACGTGTGTACATGTAAATTAGTGAGTCCTGCACACGCATAGCCATGTTCTATATCAACTCACAGTCTTGTTTCATCTTTATTGTTGTCCACCTTCTCCATAACTCCTGTTACTTTGAAGCAAATACCAGATGTACAAATTTATGTATAAATAGTTCAGTATGTATCTTTGAAAAAAACTTAAAACACTTTTTTTTTTGTTTTTTTGGTACCAGGGATTGAATTCTGGACTTTGTGCTTGTGAGGCAGGCGTGGTGCCACTGAGCAAAATCCCTGGTCCTATTAAAACACTATTAAAACTAATAAGCACCTAAAACTATTAAACTTAACACAGCAATAGTTTTATTTTCATACAAGTCTGGAGAGAAAGATTTATATGTTGATTAAAATACTAATAGCTAAAATAAAATAGCTAATGACATTCCAAGTAAAACTCAAACTCAAAAAATTTCTCAAAGACTTCAGCTTTAGTGTTTGAAAACAATTTAACATTTGGCATCACTGGTCATTGCCCCTTTTAGAATTATTGCACTTTCTTTTTATTTCTGTTCACACTGTGTTTCTTGTCCTACTGTTTCTCTGGTTAGTCTCCAGTCTGTCAGAGCCTTGATGCTCCTGAAAATACACCGATATTTTCTAGTCTTTCCATCTCTGCTACCATAGTTCAAACCCGAATACTGCACTGGGTTTAAGAAAAACTTTAAAATCTTGCCAAGGAGAATCTGGCAATGTATTTAAAAGAATAGTTCGCTGAAACCTAGCAGGGTTGATTGTAAAATGTACAAGTATCTCATAGACCATGTTTGTCACCTGCCCAATGTTAATTCTTCATTACCAACCAGAACCCTGAAACTGGTGGTCAAATGTTACAATGCTGGCTAAGGTAACACAAACAAAATTCTGAGGAATCTGCTTTCCTGATGTGGGAGTTCCTATTCCATGCTTCCCCCTTCCTTCCTGCTTGAATCATCCAGGAGCCTGGAGTTGTAGCAGCTGTTTTGTTTTGATTTTGAGATTTTGCTGTGTCGTTCATTCTGTCCTCAGACTTGAGATCCTGCCTCAGCCTTTCTAGTGCTGGGATCATAGGTGTGAGCCACCCTGCCCATGAAGCACAAATTTATCGAGAAGGCACAGGATTTATATGAAGGGAATTGTAAAATCCAACAGAGTGAACAGGAGACTTCTGCTTCTAACAAATGGAGTGACAGGGACAGATTTTTTTTTTTCGTGCTTAAAAGATGGCATATGTGAAACAATACTTCAGAATACTAGAAATCAGACAAGGACAGCGATCCCTGAGAGAAAACAAGGTTCGCCCCGTGATCGCCTCATTTTTCTTCCTTTGATATCAGGGATTGAACTTGGGTCTTTGTGCTTGCAAGGCAGGAAGCAGAACCACTGAGCTAAATCCCCGGCCCCAGTTTGCTTCCTTTGAAAACTTCCAGGCTGTAGTGCATGGAGAGAGAACCCCATGGAACCCAGTGGACCCCCTTAGTTGAGAGATCTGAAAGTCCAGGAAGAACAAGCGGCAAGAGCTCCCGGGACAAGGCGATGGACAGGAGAGCTGCAGGGGAAGATCTCAGGTGGGTCACCTATATTGGTCTGCAAGGGCTGCCGTTGCAGAACCACGGACGAGTGGCTTCCACAAGCAACTCCATCTCCTCATGGTTCTGCAGGCTGCAAGGTCACGGCCAGGGGTGAGCAGGCTTCCTGTCTTGCCTGTCCACTGTGTCATCACACGGCCTGTCCTCTGCCTTCTACACTCCTGGTGTCTCTTCCTCATAAGGACAGCCGTCCTGTTGGAATAGGGTCCTGTCCCTGTCATTTAGCCTAAAGATCACTTCCTTGAAGTCCCTATTTCCAAGCACAGTCACAGTGGGTGTTAGGGCCTCCACATAGAAATTGGAAGGGGAAGGCACAATTCAGTCCAGAACGCCCTCAACCACATTGTGCCTCAGTGTCCCCAGTTCTAAGAAAGTTTTTGTGATACTTACCTAGCTCAGATGACTGGTGAGGGTTAGCTGAGCGTGAAGTGTGGAGAGGCTAGTCTTGCTCATGGTGGGTCCTATGTGAGGGAGGCAGCACTAAAAAAATCCACAGCTGTAACGTCTTCATGGCCACTTCCCACACTGGGTCTGCTCTCCCTTCCTCATGTCCAGATCAAGACAAAGCCACATTAAACTTTCAGACATCTTGCAGGGAAGTAGGAGGACCTTTTCCCCACTCCTGAAAGTCTTAGTCGCTTTTAAGGAGCTGCCAGAGACTTCTTCTTTTTGCCCAGCAGGGGAAAGAGGCGAGAATGTTGGGAGCACTATTTTCCTTCCCCACCTCCCTTCTGTCCGTCCTCAGCCAGGCGGCTGTAAGGGGTCGAACCTTCACAGCCTGCTCGTCGTGCTCCTCTGGGGTCGCTTTAGAAGTTCATCATTTATGCAGGATTCACTTTGCACTCTCCCTGGGCTGCTTCTCCTATCTAAAGCAGTTAGGGTCAAAATCCAGTCTGGGAGAAATGACAACTACTGGACCATCCGGGGACCTGAGGATGAGAGCTCCTATCCAGCTTTTGGCTAGGATAGAGCCAGTGCTTAAGGCTGAATCATTAGAAACAGACAAACGTCCCCATGCCCACCCCTATCTTTAAAAATGTTTGCGGGTAGAGATCGTGGCTTCTCTCACCCGGCTGAACGTGCTATGTGCCGGTGGGCGAAGTGGGACAGGGCAGCGTGTGTTTACTCAGCCGGCAGCAGCACATGGAGGAGTAATGCTTAAAGAGCTCTAGTTTTAGAAACCAGGGACAAGTCAATGGCACTCTAATGAAGTCAGGGAGACTTTTTAGCGCCCTCTGGTGGGAACTGAGAAACACACTTTCAAGTATGAGCTGCGTTCCCAGGCTTTTTATTTTATTTTGAGACAGAGTCTGGCTAAGTTGTCCAGGCTGGCCTTGACCTTGTGATCCCCTTGCCTCAGCCTCCTGAGTAGCTGGGATTATAGGTATGTGTCATTACACCCAGCTAGAATCAGTCACTTTTTAAAGCTAAACAGCAAGTGTTTCAATCTGAGGTTTCGTTATGGAGAATTAGTAGAAAAAATATCTTTTTCTAAGTATAATATTAATCCACAGTTACTGTAGAAGAGTGCTTCCTGGAAGAATTTGGCGGGGGTCAGGGGAAGGGAGGTATTTATGAAATCCTTGAAGATGGAAGCCACAGGACTAATTTCGATCTCCTTATACAAACAGAAGTATGACTGGCATGCAGTAAAGCACACACCCTTGAGTGTAACTGGAGGTGAATTTTTACATATTTGTAGGATTTATGCAACCACCAACCTAGTCAGGCTGAGAAAGGGTCCCTCATGGCCTCTCCCAAACTACTCCCAAAGATAGCCATCGTTCTGACTTGCATCGCTTTGAGTTATCCTGACAGCTTTTGTGCTCCCTCTGGGAGGAATCACACAGTAGTTTTACTCTTGGGAGTCCGACTTGCTTTGCTCAGCTGTGGCTGTGAGATTCGTCCGGGCTGTGTGTAGGTTAGCCTCTAACTTCTTTCCAATCTTGAGATTGTCTCAGTCTGTAGGAGGAAGGAAATGAGGGAAGAATAAATTTAGGGATCTTTGATGCAGTTTTTGTTTTTGGTTTGGTTTTTTTTGAGACAGAGTCTCTCTGTGTAGTTCACGTTGGCCTTGAATTCAACATGTTGCCCAGGCTGGCCTTGAAAGTGCGGCCATCCTGCTTTAGTCTTCCCAGTCCTAGGATTACAGGCATGTGCCACCATGCCCAGCTTTTTGACGCGTTTTTTTTTTTTTTTTCCCTAGCACTGGGGATCAAACTCAGGGCCTTGCATTTCCCCAGCAGGTGCAGCACCATTGAGCTACACACCCGGCCCTTTGAGTGCCCCACGCTTGCAGGGTGGACACTGTGCCACTGAGCTACAGTCCTGACCCAACAGTTGTCTCCTCAATCAATCACTCTCCAGATGGCAAAATA
>NW_022900935.1:20882502-20966036 GCF_012274545.1 Fukomys damarensis
ATAGATGTAATTCTACCTGTATCCGAGTAGCTCCAGTTTCCTGGACTCAGCTAACACTGTAGTGGGGTGAGGCTGGGAGGTCTAGGAAGAAAAGGAGTGAGTATATTTTGCTAGTGGAAGGGCTGTAAATACTTGTGGCTAAAGGATAGGAAATGATAGATTAGTATTTTCAAAGATAGCTCCACCCCTCACGTCCCATTCCGTTTTCCCTTATCCTGATCTGATGTTGATGGTCCTCCATCAGGAAGTGGTATCCTAGTTTGCTAGGGCTACCGGAACTAAGCACCACAATGGGGTGGATCAGAAATTTTCTTGTTTTACAGTTAGGAGGCTGGCAGTCAGGGTGTTGACAGGGTTGGCTCCTTCCGAGAGCTGTGAAGGGGAAATCTATTCCGTGCCTCTCCCCGGTCTTCGGCAAGCTTGCTGGAAATGCTTGGCATTTCTTGGCATGCAGAGGCATCCCGCTCCTCTCTGTCTTCATCTTCTCAGGCGTTCTCCGTGTGCACATCTGTCCCCAGGTTCCCCTTTCAGTAAGCACACCGCTCAGGTTGGATTAGAGCCCAGCGGAGTGATTTAACTTTAACTCGATTGCCTTTGTCAAGACTCTTTCCCTAACAAAGGTCACATTCTAAGTACTTCAACATATGAATTTTGGGGTATATAATTCAAAACAAGTAAGGTCTGTGCTTTCCCTCCTTGAACTTGGGTGGCCCTTACAACTGTGATTAACACGAAGCCAGTGATTTCCCTAGCTAGGTCGTTAGAGGCTCCCACCTGATTCTCTCATGGGGTCTTCGGCTTTGGAATTCAGCCACCAAATTGTGAAGAAGCCAGGCCATAGGGAGTGGTGTCTGTAGATCTTAGTTGACAGCGAGCATCAACTGGTAGATACTTAAGTGAACAGCTTTCAAATAATAATTATAGTATTCAGCCTTGGTGACTTTTTTTTTTTTTTTTTTTTTTTTTTTTTTTTTTTTTTCGCTGCTGGGGATCCAAGTTGGGACCTTGCGTTTGCAAGGCAGATGGTGGAACCACTGAGCTAAATCCCCGGCCCCTAGCATTGGTGTGTTATACTTGAGGCACCAGAGGTTGTGGGCCACAGTCAAACCTGTCCCCCATTTCTTGTCCCAATTTCATACCCACAGAAACCATGAGCGATAATAAAATAGGGTTTTTGGTTTTAAGCCACTAAGTTTTGGGGATGATTTGTTACACAACATTAGATAACTAATAACATATTACCCCGTTCATAGGGTTTGTGTCGGTGAGCTTCCTGTTGCTGTGATGAAATACTTCAGAAAAACAACTTGAGGGAAGATTTATTTTGGTTTATGGTCTTAGAGGTTTTAGTCCATGGTTCGTGGGCCTTGCTGCTTTGAGTCTATGGGGAGCGGAACATGATGGTGTGGGCGGTGTGGTGGACCAAAACTGCTCACCTTGTGGCGGCTGGAGAGCAGAGAAAAAAAGAGAGAGGGAGCCAGGGACGTCCCTAATGACCTAACTTGTTTCCATCAGGTGCCACCTCCTGAAAGTCTCCACAATTCGATAATGCCACAGGCCAGCAACAAAGCCCTCAAAACATGAGCCTTAGGGGAATATTCAAGTTCCAAATGCAACGGGATTCTTGCAAAGTTTAAAGGAGCCTACAGTTACAATGATGCTTAGCGTGTAGAAACTCAAGAGAACAAACTCACTTATGAGCAGTGGAGTGATACTATGAAATGTATATTTGGTCCTCTGCCCCCAGTTTCTGAGACAGAGCTCCCAGTACTCTAGTAGCTGAGTTCTAGGGGTGTCTTCTGCTCTAATGTTTGATTTTTGATCCTGGCTTCTGACACTGTCTTGGTATCTATGATTTCCTGAATGACAGCGGTATCCTGTTTGAATGAGGCCAAGCTTCTCCGCACCTCACGGTGACAGTGTCTTCTCTCTGGCTGCCTGTCCCCTTTGCAGTTGTTATAACAAGTGGAAAATGTAAACATGCAATTCCCTCAGCTCTGAGAGCTACTCTAGCAAATTAACTGAACCCAAGGAAAGAGTAGAGGGCACCCTGCTCTATATAGGGCATCAGTCAGAAGCGTCGGTGACACCTTATTCCCTGTGGGGCCTCCGTCTGTGGATCTGACACTCTCTCCAAGAGGGCAGCCTCAGGTTGGGGCTCTGTGGCACCACCTGGTTCTCCCAAGAAGAACGGATTGGGGCTGGTGGGGAAATCCCCACACGTTTTGGTGAGAGAGGTGAAGTCTTCTGTGTTGAGTGCTTATGGTGTGAGAATAAAACAGTTTGTATTTCATCGAGAAGATTAATAAAAAGTGGGACAATTGTGGACATGGTGGCGCACGCCTCTAATCCCAGCACTCCTCGAAGGCTATGGCAGGAGAATCTCCAGTGCAAAAACAGATTGAGCAGTTTAAAACAAACCAACAAACGAAGTGGGGAGTTGTACTTTTTTTTTTTTTTTTTGAGACAGGGTCTCACTGTGCCGTTTAGGCTGGCCTTGAACTCACTATGCAGTCCAGGCTGGCCTTGAACTTACAGCAATCCTCCTGCTTCACACCAAGTGCTGAGACTATTGGTGTGCACTACCATGCCCGGCGGTGGGGCACACATTCTGAGAAATTTGTCCTTAGTTTTATTGTAGGTGAACATCAGGGTCTACCCATGCAAGGTGAGATGCTGCATAGTTACTAGGTGATACACTCTTATTACATTGCAATTCTGTCTTATATTTATGTGGTTTATCTTTGACTAGATCGTCTTTGTGTGGTGTGTGACTGTACAGAGTAGTTACTCTGTTATTAAAAGAAGAAAAAGAAAATTTAAAAATAATTTAGATACACACATACCCATGTTTATAGCAGCACAACCCACAATAGCTAAATCTTGGAAGCCTACATGGCCATCAATAGATGAATGGATAAAGAAAATATGATGTTTACATAATGGAGTATTATTCTGCCATGAAGAGGTATAAAGCTGAGTCATTTGCAGGCCAATGGATGGATGTCCCTTGAGACCATAATGTTAATGAAATAAATCAGACACAAGTTTTTTTCCTACCAGTTATACCCAGTAATCAGTCTTTAGTGACTAGGAAAACAACCATTTTTGACTTTGTAATGGATATAATCCTTCTAGATCAGTGTCATGGAAGTCAATGAAGTTTCTTTTTTGTTTGTTTGTTTTTTGAGACAGGGTCTCACTATGTAGTTGAGACTGACCTGGAACTCACTATGTAGCCCAGGCTGGTCTTGAACTCACAGCGATCCTCCCGCCTCAGCCTCCTGAGTGCTGGGATAACAGGTGTGCACCACCACGCCTGGCTCAATCAGGTTTTTTTGGATATGATGAATTCTCATAAAATCTTTTCAGCTAAATTAATGTGCAATCAAGATTAAATTTATGTCAGTACATTTTTCTAAAGGAGATATACAAGGGCCCGATGAACATATGAAAAGATGCTCAACATCATTGGCTCTTAAGGAAAAACAAAGTATATTATAATGAGACACCACTTCACACCCATTAGGATGGTTGTCATAAAAAAGGTAGTGATAAGTGTTGGGAGGATGTGGAGAAACAGGAAACTCGTACTGGCAGGAAAGTGACATGGTACATCTGTTTCGGGAAAAGAGCCTAGCCGTTCCTCAGGTTGAAAAGGAGGTTACGCACGTTTACTGTATGACTCAGCAATTCAGCTCCTGTACAGCCGCCTCAGATAACTGAAGAAATATGGTCACACAAAGATTTGTAAACAAATGTTCATAAGCAACATTGTGCATAGCGCCAAAAAACGTACACAGTCCATGTGTCCATCAACTGATGAATGGATAATAAAGTGGTAGATCCACACCATGGAATATTATTCAGCCACGAAAAGGAAGAAAGGACCAAAACATGGTACAACCTGAAAATATTTTACTAAGTGGAAGAAGTCAGGCACCAACACCCACATATACCATTTGATCCCATTTATGTGAAATTACCAGAGTAGGTACATTTATAAAGACAGAAAGTAGATTCAAGGTTTTCAAGGGCTGTGGGAGGTAGGGGAGGGAGTGCTGAGGAGTGACTGTATCCTTTTGGGGGGATGAAAATGTTTTAGAGTTGTAATGTGATGAGGGTGCCCAACCCTGTGAATACCAAAAAACCACTGAACTGTGTACTTTAAAAGTTGCAGTTTGATGGTCGGTGAATTGTATCTCAATAAAGCCGTGATGGTTTCTGTCTGTAACCACATAAACGGAAGGCTTCCTTTGAGTTTGGAAGGTCTGATTGTTAATGTAGGCTGTGCAGCCTTCCCAAAATCAGCTTGGTGTGATTTTCCCAGAGAACCTTTTGAGAGGACAAAGCGGCCAAAACAGATGCCTGAGAGACGCATGTAATTGTCCCTGGAGAAAGAGTATCAGTTAAACTATCCATTTAAATGCTATATTCATTCGGAACATTCATTCTAGAACATTCTTTCTGTGGTGGAAAGTGTTAGAGGCCTGGCCACTTCAGTGAAATGAAGACTCCTGTCTTGCTTACTTTGTATCAGAGGGAGACAAACAAAAGATAAACATAAATAAGCAAATTATATAATACATCAGAAGGGTCTAACTTGACTGTAGCAAGTCAAAGCAGCAGAGCAAGACAGAAGCTCCAGGGGAAACTGTATTTTTAAATAAAATCAGTTTGGCTTCACTGGGAAGGTGTCACCTGGGCAAAAAACAAAACAAAACAAAACAAAAACAAAAACAAAAAACTTGGAGATCTGGGAGTTGTTGTGCTAGTCACCTTTCCAGAAATGTAACAAAATGCCAGGCACAGGCTAATTATGAAGTAAGAAGGGCTTCTTTTGGCTCAAAATTCTGGAGTCTAAGATCAGTTGGTTGGTTTGGGAATTGGTGAGAACAGTGCATTATGAGAGGAGCTTGTGGAAAAGCGAATCCTCACATCTCCAGCTAGAGAGAGAGAGAGAGAGAGAGACAGACGGTCTGTGGTCCGGCAGTCCCTTTTGAGGGAGGTCTGTAATGATCTCGGACCAGCCCCAGGCCCTACTTCCTGAGCACTGTACAAGGGGAAGATGACGGCTGTGGTGGCGGGTGTGGGGTGGGGAGAGCGTGCGCGCACATGCACACGAAGGTGGACTGTGCGTGTCACGTGTGAGAAGCAGCCAGGAGGCCCTTGTGGCTGGAGAGAAGCCAGATGAGCAGAGAAAACAAAGCAATTTTGAACTCGAGCCTCAAGCAGAAATGCGCAGGCATTGCATTCAAGAGTCAATTGTGTTTATTTTTTGTTTTGCTTTCTTCTTTGAGGCAGGTTCATGCTTTGTAGTTCACGCTGCCCTTGAACTCACTTTGTAACTCAGGTTGGCCTTGAACTGGAAATGATCCTCCTGCCTCAGCCTCCCAAGTGCTGGGATTACAGGCGTGTGCCACCACGCCCAGCTCGAGAGTCCACTGAAGAAACTGCCAACTGCCTCTCTCACCTGAGCAAGCCCAAACTGCTTCGTCCAGGGTGAGGGGCAAAACGTATTGATTGATAGTAGCAAGGATCTGTAACTTTCCTCCTGCTGTTTTTGGGGAAGATGCTAATTTAAAGAAAAAGAAAGGCATTTATAGTATAGACTTTGTAAAAGCATTTGCTATTCTTAAGAAAGTCAATGGAGCCGGGTGTGGTGGCGCATGCCTGTTATCCCAGCACTTGGGAAACTGAGGCGGGAGGATTGCTGTGAGTTCGAGACCAGCCTGGGCTACATAGTGAGTTCCAGGTCAGTCTCAACTACATAGTGAGACCCTGTCTCAAAAACAAAACAAAACAAAACAAAAAAGAAAGAAAGTCAATGGACATTAGGAAAGTCTTTGAGTGTGACTAATGGAAATTGTGTGAGGGAGAGAGAGAGGGAGATCATTCTTGTTTATGAAAATGTGGAGGTGGTCAGTTGCTTGGCAAGATGATCAAGGATCTAGGACCGTCCCTTTTTTCCTTGGGGCAGCCTCAGGGTGCTCACTTTTGCTATTTTGCCTATAGCTTGCGGTCCCAGGTGGTGCCCAGCATGAGGCACAGTGTCCTAGAGTTCCAGGAGTCTCAACTACATAGTGAGACCCTGTCTCAAAAACAAAACAAAACAAAACAAAAAAGAAAGAAAGTCAATGGACATTAGGAAAGTCTTTGAGTGTGACTAATGGAAATTGTGTGAGGGAGAGAGAGAGGGAGATCATTCTTGTTTATGAAAATGTGGAGGTGGTCAGTTGCTTGGCAAGATGATCAAGGATCTAGGACCGTCCCTTTTTTCCTTGGGGCAGCCTCAGGGTGCTCACTTTTGCTATTTTGCCTATAGCTTGCGGTCCCAGGTGGTGCCCAGCATGAGGCACAGTGTCCTCCCACCGTACCCACGGAGGGAGAGGCCGGGAACCTCCTCTGGAGTGCCATTTATTTGGGGATTCTTTCCTGGTGTCGCCTCAGCGAGCCAGGTCACAGGGGCTGAGAGGGGGCACTCAGGCACGCTAAGGAAGCTGATAAGTTGGGGCTCAGCTGGGCCTGGCTCTGGGCTTCCCGTCTGGGTTGAGCACATCCTCGTATCTCATTTTGGAGCCCAGGAGCACAAGAGGGTACACTACTGACCTAAGCACATTTCAGACCCCTGTGTGAGTCCCTGTGAAATGTTGCATTGGCTAAAGCAAGTTAATGTCCGAGCTCAAAGTCTGAGGGCAGGAGATCCGGCTGAGTCCATGGTGAAGTCACGCAGTGGGTGGGTGGGCCGTCGCTGGGCGGTGGCTCCTGACTTTGGTGGCGTAGTGGTTCAGAGCAAGGAACCTGGAAAGGGCCTTCTAGGACCATGTTATTTCCCCAAGCCTCATATTCTACAGGTGTAAAGCTGGTCACTGAAGAGCTACCTCCTCCGGATGTTATGGATGTTGCGTGTGCTTCTAACGTTGCCTAGCACACAGGAAGGCCGCTATGAGTGTGGATCCTCTGGGGAAAGGGGCTTGGTGCTCCTGCTGTCTCCCACAGCTGTAACATTTGTGCAGACAGGAGTCTCAGCCTCAGTGTGTCTCTTACCTCTTTTGCCCTGAGGACTCCCGCCCAGCCCTGCACAGCTTTCTTACTCCTCGCAAACAGCCCACCAGCTAATGGACCACAATTGCTCTTTCATTAGTAGCCACAGAATTCACATCCAGTAGCTCTTGACCACTGAGGTTTCCGTTAATGCTGGCCCCATACGCTGAAACCCGAGGCTGGACAATTTACTCTGGTTTTGGGAGAACGGATTCAGCCACTTGAATCCAGAATGCCACTTCATTACCTGCTCTGAGGTCAAGCAGGAAGGAAGAGACCGCCTCACCAGATGTCCTGCGTGCTGGGGCTCCGGGGTTCTCAGGAGGTCCAAGAGTGTTCATTCCAGGGCGTTCTCAATCAAAGCGCAACCCGAGGGAGACGGGTTTTCACACTCACATGCCCACAGCACGTGTGGGAGACAGGCGAGTTCTGTGCAGATCTAAGTCAGACTAATTAGCTGTCAGCTGCATCCCATCTGGAGATCAAATATAAGCTGTTGGCATAAAAAGCCGTTCTAGTCCCTGTCATTTCCGTTCTGGTGCCACGCCATCCTTTGTAGCATGGTCCTAATGTGTTTCTCCATGCTGGTGAAAATCCAGCAGCTCACCATGCATGGAGCCTGTCACCTGCGGTTGGCGACTGACTATCTGCTCTTTTATTTTCTGCTGATTGGAGTTAGGGTTAGGCAGGTGAATGGGCTCTCTGCATGTCAGAATGCAGTTTTCTTAGGGGAAAGTGGAAATGCTTATGAAGAAACTTTGTATGGACAGTGGAAACCAGAGACAAGTTTGGGTAAATGTAAATATGCCACAGAAATGAAAACTAGAGATGGATAGATTTTTTGTTTGTTTGTTTTGTTTTTTTGAGACAGGGTCTCACTATGTAGTTAAGGCTGACCTGCAACTCATTATGTAGGCCAGGCTGGTCTCAAACTCACAGTGATCCTCCTGCCTCAGCCTCCCGAGTGCTCGGATTACAGGCATGTGCCACCATGCGCGGCTCATATCTTCTTTTTTTGTTTTTTGTTTTGGTACCGGGGATCAAACTCAGGACCTTGAGCTTGTGAGGCAGGTGCAATGCCACTGAGCTACATTCCCGGCCTCCGGATCATATCTTAAAGTTAATAAGAGCCTTTTCTTTTTCTCCCTGCCAGGAGTGGCAAATATTTACACAGTTGCCTATTAACAGGATCATTTGCCACTGCTGCAGTGGTGTGTGTGCAGAGATCACAAACTTCAGGGTCTGACATGAGCTCATTCCCACATGTCTCCTGCTGCATCTCCGCGGCTGCACCAGGTCAGAGTGCTGGGCAATAGTGCGCTGGAGGGGAGAGGTGGTTGGCCTTTCAAAAGAGGTATGTGCATCTGGCAGTGAGAGTGGCCAGAGAACAGAGCCAGCAGAAGTTTTATTCTATTTAGATATTTAAAGTTTTTTTTCCCTTGGTGGAAAATAATCTGTTTCTATTTTAACTTGGTTTAAAATCACTGCCATGTTATTGTAAATAATGTGATACCTCATTGCTTTAAAAAAGCTTGGAATATGGTTATGGAATCCCAAGTGCACAGATGAAAAATTGGTTTTGTGAATTTGATGCTTCTCCATGACAAAAGATTGTAATTAAAACAACAACAACAGAAAAAAAAAACTATAATCAAAGGCATAGGGTACTACCAGAACCTCTCCACTAGGTGGTGACATACCTTTAGGTTTTTTTACATGCATCCCAGTGGTTCTCAAAATGTGGTTCCAGAGACACAGCTTTTGCATCACTGGGGATTTGTTAGAATGTGAATCTTCTGGCTCCTTTTCAGATAGCCTGAATCAAACTCTGGGAGTGGGGCTTAGCACCTGTTTTTTTTTTTTTTTTAAGCCCTGTGAGTGATTCTGCTGCAATCCCAAGCTTGAGAGATACTGAGCTAGTCAATGCTTAAGGACTTGCTGCCACCTGAAAACGCCAACATTATGGACAGCAAGGTGTAGCAGGCTCTAGGGGAATGTGTTATGATTGAGAGATACTGAGAGACACTGGGTCTCAAGAGCTTTTTATTTCGGTGTCTAAAATGAAGCACAACTCTGGTTAGAAGGCATAGTCAGAACAGGAAGTGAGCTCTAGACCCGATAGAGTCACTTTATGAGCCACCAACACTGAGAGTGAACAGATTCTTGGGCCAAATCCAGGTTGTCTCCTGTTTTTATAAATAAAGTTTTATTGGAGTACCCCGGGGTCTGGGTGTGGGGTGCTCCTGGCCCAGGTCACACTGCTGAGAACAGCGGGGCTGGGATTGGATGCAGCTCATGCACTGACTCGCGTGTCCAAATCCTCTTCACCTCTTCACTGAGGCCTTCTCAGAGGCTCCTCTGCTAGAGGCTGCTGGGGTGACTGTTGCCTCGCTTTGTCCTGAATGCTGCCCCTCGGAGCTGCTCTGGATGTCTCAGAAGCACAAGCTGGCCAGGGTCCTTGGGGCTTGGTCTGGAGCCGAGGCCTCACCCTCCTGCAGCCTGCAGAGCCTTCTCCGAACACCTGCCGGGTGGAAAGGCAAATCTGGGAGCTGCACTTAACAGCTGCAGAAATCAGGCTGGGTCAGAAGGGCTCAGCTCACCGATAGAAGGGAATTGCTTCTGAAAGAAACAAGCTGCAAATAACTCCTAATAACCAGAGCTGTGCACTGCCGGCTTCCCTTCGGATTTGGTGAAATGTCTCAAGCTATTTTTCCAAAGACCAGGATTTGGCCAAACTGGAAATGTCCTTTGCCAAAGGCTTTCTTTGCCTTTATTTTTAAAATCAAGCGAATTTTGAAGGCGACCTTTGCTGCTTGAGATTCACACATCCCTGGGCCCTCTGGTGATCGAGGACTATTTATAGGAGCAGGTTTTAGGAACCCGGAGGAGAGGTGAGAGATGGGGCCCCCTCTCCCCACAGTCACAGAGGCAGAAAGCCTGGGAAACACGTGGTGGGGATTCTGGGTCCCTGATGGCCAGGGGGTACCCTTTGGTCACTCTTCGGTGTCCCCCGAAGCCTCTTTGGTGGTGTTTTTTCTCAAATTCTAGAAATGCTCCAGGGCCTAAAGCCACGATTGATTGCCTGAGGCTTGTGACTGAGAGATCAGGGTCCGCCCTTGCTCTCAGCTCTTCTTGTGTCCTTCAGCCCCACGCCCCGACTCCCAACCTTGGGACAGTCTGGTCTGTGGAGCTGACTGGGTGAGCCCCAGCTCTGTGATTAAGCCCAGATCCCTGGTCTTCAGCTGGGCTGGTAATGCAGAAACAGAACCCTGATGCTCAGGCTTTGGCTCTGGATCTCCAGCCCGCTCTCACCAAGGGACCTGGTTCGACTTCCGGCTGGAAGCCCAGACAGCCTGCGTGGCTTGGAGTGGAACTCGAGGTCGGTCCTGCTGGGCCAGCTTCTTAGCCCCAGTGCTGGTCTGCAGACAATGGAGAGCCACGGTTCCAACCAGCTCAGCCTCTTTATTTTGGCCTCACACTGGAAAAACCTGCAACAATGCCTCTCAGTGAATTCCTCCGGGGCTCTGGTGACAAACCGCTCTGGCCATGTCTGGCGGTTTACAGTGTCACCAGAGCCCTTTGATGCAGTTATGCCTGTTGCTCCGTGCCGTCGCTGGCTCCCCGCCTCCGTGTCTCTTAACACGGAAGGGGCTGGAAGCAGCAGGGAATGTGTGCTGGGCGGCCTTGGCCCCAAGTGCCCGCGTGCTGGTGCTGCTGGGTCTTGGCAGCGCCAAGCACACAAATGGCCGATTAGCCGAGCGTGTCTCTGCCGAGGCCCATTTCCCCGGTCTGCACTTATTACTCAATTAAAGCGCACTCAGCCTGCCAAGAGTTGCTAGATCTTCCTTCCCTGTGCCAATGGATGGTTCATAAAGTGCCCCCTTTGCCCTTTCTCCTCTCTGTGTCTGTCAATTTCTCAGACACGCACACGCGCACGCTTGGGTCTGGTAAGAGCACCGGCTTGGGTAATTTGAGATTCCTCATTGGTTAGGGCACGGACAGTTTCGGCATTAGCACGAGACAGAGGGTGGGTCCAGGTTCTTCCCTTAAAGGGGCCCTTGATGGGCTTGAGGCCAGGTGCGAGGGAGAAAGGAGTCAGGGGCTGCTGGCTCAGACCGTGCGGCAGGGCTGGGGGGGACTTGAACAATCCTGACTTTTTATCGTCATCTTGAGATAGGTGCCCAGTCGGATGACCTTTTCTCTCTGCCACCGCCTCACGGCTCCCCTTCTGCGTTCCTCCTGCCTTGTCCCTTGGAACACAGTGGCTGTCACTCCTTGTGTCTCAAGATAGAATTTGACGTTGTGTGTTCAAAAGGCTGTGGCCAGAGCTTTCCTGCTAAGGTAGAATAAACAAAAAAGATCAGAGAGAAAAAGAAAAAAGGCTGGGATTAGGCGCCCAAAGAGCAGATGAAAGGAGGCACCTCCCTCCTCATTGCTGTGATAGATTTAAAGCTTTAGGAGTGGCCCACAAGGGTTCTCAAGTGGCTGCTGCCTCATCCTCATAGCCATTAACCAGAGCACAAATGACCCACCGAGGACCCTCGACCTGCCGCGGCCCTCTCACCAGCGCAGTTTATGGCTTCTGAGCAGCAGGTTTTGGATGGGCCACACGACCCGTCTCTTTCCCCTTCAGAGTGAATCTGGAGTTTGGAGCTCAGGAATCTGGCAGGTTTCCCAGGCTGGCGGACACCTTGGAGGTACCAGAGGGGATTTATGGGCTGAGGCAGGGTGTTGGGGGAGTGACAGGCTACTGGAGGGGGCCTTAAAGGACGTTAAATAGCCAGATGTGGCCAAAGATACCCACACAGGTGGCTCAAGCAGTGATACGTTTTCAGGAGGACGGAGGGAGGATGATCCATTATGAGGCCACATGGCTCACATTTATTGGGGTGCCGGGTGATGGGGTCTTGGTGCACTGCGTTGGGGGCCTGTGTCAGGATGCAGTCTCAGTTGACTCTGGCCACGTCTCCCCAGCAGGGTGGGGAGAGTCTTCAGGCTCCCACAGCCTATGTCCCCAGCTGCTTCGCTCCCGCGGGGACCTCCATTTCCCCCTGGGTGGCTGTGCCACTTAAGATCACCTCTGGCTGCTAATGTCACCAGAGAGATAGGTCCCCAGGGAGCCTGAAGGGCAGGGCCTGGGGCACCACCTCTCCATGCATTTTGGACCCGCTCTGTGCAGCCTCCCCAGGGCCCCCTCCCCCCCGGCTGGTCCTCATCCCTGGTCTTCCCAATTCTCATCCATGCCAGGACCCAATCAGCTTCTGAAGCCAGACTGCTGCCTGCAAACCCTTGCTCTGTGTTTCCCCTGCTGTGTGATCTTGGACACACTGCTTAATTACTCTGGGCCTGAGTTTCCTCTGCCAAATGGGGATACACGGGGAGGTGAGGAGGGCCGTGGGATACTCTGTGCATGTGCTCGGCCCATAGTAAACGGTTGACGAGGGTGAGCCTTTATGAATATTATTTTCACCAGTGTACCGATTCATGCCACCCTGTCTGCCGGTCCTTGTACAATGCAGGAGTGACACTGTGCATGTGTGTCTGGCCGTCCCCCTGCGCCACGTTCCCTAGACAGGCACTGGGCATGGGAGCACAGGTAAAGTTCTGAGTCACACAGCCCCAGGTCCCACAGCCTGGGTGCTGGGGTGTGTTCTGGGTTTCTCGAGATTTGAGGCCACACAGGAAATATTTTTCCTGAAACTCTTGCAGGGTGGTTTACAGGTAGGAGGGTGTGGGTCTGGTGGTCAGGAGGGCCTCCCTCCAGCTCTCCTTCCCTGTCCCTGGGGGAGGAGGTGCCTCACAGATGCCTGAAGATTTGTCACACTCCCCTTAACCAGGGTGGGCTTGGGTGTGACTTGGTTTCCGGCCCCCTCTTGCACATTGTTTGTGTAGACAAAAGAGAATGGGGTTTTGGTTTCAAGGTGTGATCCACCCCGGCCCATCCATCAGGCTCTGCAGCCCTTACTTTTTCGCTCCTTCTCATTTCCGCTCTGGGCTATGAAGGGAAAATATCAACTGTGAAAGGGCCACTTGTAAGATAAACATCACATTGCTTGCTCAACAGCGCTGCTGCCCTGGCTGCTGCCAGCCTCAGAGGTGTGAGGGGGGCAGTGCCAACGGTACTGCGGGGTGAATGGAGCCCTGACTGGCTTGAAGTCTGGCAGTGCCTCTTTCTGGATGTGCTACTGAAGAGCACAGTGCCTCAGTTTCCTCATGTGTCAAATGGGGGATAATAGCAATTCCTATACCACAGGCTGTCCGAAGGAGCCGGTGAGCCCTCTCCTGTCCTGTGCCCAGATCAGTGCAGGCCCAGTTTGCTGTCTGAGCAGGAACCAGGCAGAGTTTGAGTACGAAAGTCCAGTGTCTACTGGGAATTTTGAAGGCTTTCTGGAATGAAGAGTTCCAAACCTGAATGTTCTTCAAAATCACCCAGGGAACTTAAAAACAAATTTATCCCACAGATTATATATATTATATATATTTATCATGCAGATTTTATATATATATATATATTACACACATACGCACCATATATATACTTTGTATATGTTTTGATGGTGGTACTGGAGATGGAACACAGGGCCTACCCACTGAGATACATCCCTGGGCCTATTTTTAAAAAATTATTTTGAGATAGGTCTCACTAAATGGCTAAATTGCCCAAGTTGGGTTTGAAATTGTGATTCTCCTGCCTCAGGCTCCCAGAGTGCTGGGATTGCAGGTGTGTGCTCCCATACCTGGTTCATCCTACAAATCTTAAATGAGCATCTACTATTTCATTTCCAGGCATAGTGTTCAATTGCTGGGGGGTAGAGGTGGCCTGGCCCAGGCTTAGCTCTTGACTCTCCCACACTGTGGCTCTGATCACTGGACAAGCGAGCCAATCTTCCCAAGCCTGTTTTCTTATGTGCCAGATGGGTGTGATCACAGCCCCCTCACTGGGCTGCTGCTAGGGTCAGGTGGGAGATGGGGTCATGTCTGTGACTTAGTTCTTCATTTGCTGCCTCAGCTTATTGTGGGGTCCACAGCAGGGTGAGGACAGGTGCCCAAGACTGTGGGCTATGGCAGGGGCCATGAGACCACAGCTCCTACCTCAGTTTCTCTTTCTGAAGAACAGAAGTCATGTTTCTCCAGAGCTTAACTAGTCACCACCTTGTGGAATCCAGCTTCGAGTTGCTGATGCACCAAGACCTAAGGAAACCCAGGTCTTGGCATTTCCCGTTTGCAGAAGGAGTCGGCCTGTGGCCATGGGTGTTTGCCCACTGATCTCAGCATCTCCCTCTCCTTCCTGTGTGTGGCTGTGGGCATGTAAACAACCACCACCACTTTGGAAAGCAGTGTGCAGGTGTCTTAAAAACTAAAAGTACGATTATTTTATGATCTAGTCATCCGTTTCTGGGTCTCTATCTGTCATAGTCCATTTTGTGCTGTGAAAGCAGAATTCTCCAGACTGGATAGTTCATAAGGAAGGGAAACTTTTTTTTTTCCACATTCTGGAGGCTGGGCAGTCCAAGGTCAAGGTGCCATCACCTGGTAAGGGCCTTCTTGCTGTGTTATCCCAGGTCAGCAGGTGAAGGGCAAGAGGGGGGCCCCTGGGAGTCAGAAGAGGGGGCCGAGTGCACTCTTTCCATGGGGAACCTGCTCCCATGATAACTGACCCACGATAAGGTGTTCATTCATTCAGATTAATGAGCCAGTAGATTAATTAGCCTATCCAGAGCCCTTGTAATTGCCTCTTAATGGTCCCACCTCTTAATACCATCACGATGGCAATTAAATTTCCACATGAGTCTTAAATTTCCACACGATGTTGAACAGGATTCAGAGGAAACAAATTTGGTCAGAGAACCTGCCCTCCCATGCTCACGGCAGCACGACTCACCCAAGCCAGGAAACAGAACCATCCTGAGTGCCCAAGTGGACCAGTGGGCCACGGAGAGGAGGTGTGTGCACCAGAGAGCATGGCACAGCCCCACAAAAGTTTCTGCTGTCATCGAATAGCAACCAAGATGCTATGGGATTGAAGTAAGCCAGGCGCAGGAAGGCGCGTGTCGCATGACCTCCCTTGTAGGTGAAATTGGAAAGAGCTGATTCATGGAGACAGCAGAAGGGTGGTGACCAGAGGCTGGAAGGGAGAAGGGGGACAGAGCAAAAGGTACAGCGTTTCAGTTAAACAGGCGGGACAAATTACAGTGGTTTATTGTACTACCTGGTGACCACAGTTAATAAGCATGCATTGTATGTTTCAAAAATGCTAAAGCTATAATTTTTTATTCTTATTTTTGAGGTGCTGAGGATTAAACCCAGGGAGCACTGAACTTCACCTTCAGCCCTGTTTTACTTTATTTTGTTGTTGTTGTTTTGAGACAAGGCTTCACTAAGTTGCCCAGGCTGGGCTTGAACTTTCAATCTTCCTGCCTCAGCCTCCCGAGTAGCCACAATTACAGGTAAGTGCCGACATGCCTGGCTAAACACACAGATTTTTGACATCCTCACCATAAGAAAATGATAAATTCATGAGGTGACGGAATAGTAACAATCTTGACTGAATCTTCTACAATATACATAGATTAAAATGTCACCAAAGGACCCCAGGAATACACAGAACTATTATCTGTCAATTAAAAAAATAAATAAAGCAAATTATATTTTAAAAAGAGGGTGGTGTGGCCCCACGAAGAGGCCTGTATGTGTGATGCAGGGACAGCAGGGGTCGTGACTGACTCCCGCTGATCTCCCTTCATCTGCCCCAGAGCTGATGTGAGGTAAATCATGAGCAAGGCCAAATTGTGTGGAGGTCTCGGGATCACTCCGTGTCTGTGTGTACAGGAAGGCCAGTTCCCTACTCCCAGTGAGGCCAGGCAGGAGGAATTGGGGCCCTGCTTGCATAGCTGAGGGGGCTGGGCACGTGGGGACAGCTTGGCCGGGCACTGACCCCAAGGATGACTTGGAGGGTAGGATGTGAGGGTGGTATGTGTGGCTGTGGGTACGAGTGTGAACATGAGTGAGTGTGTCAGAGTGTGTGAGTGGGGGCCGGGGCTGGAGAGTGAGTGTGTGTGGGTGTGGGTGTGGGTGTGGGTGTGGGAGTGAGGGGCTCAGCAAGAGAAGAGAGGAATCTGGCTGGACCCTGGGCAGGGGCGGGAGATCCCCCCCCACACTTATCCCTGCCTCCTGCTGAGCCCAGACAGAACCCTGGCTGCTGCTTGGGCTCTGCCACTCCGCTCCCTGGTGAAGCTACAGGTGCTCCTGCTCTGCCGGACACAGCCTGAGGCGCAGGCCCTCAAAGCTTCCCTAGGGTAAGGGGCTCATCTCTGGGGAGCGGGAGAGGCCATCAGAACACGTTCGCGAGTGGGTGCATGGTGCAGGGCTCGGGGTTCTCTCTGAGCTTCCGGGGGGGGGTTGAGTTTGAGGCGCCCCTCAGCGGACAGGGAACACTGCTCCACCCGGCTGAGCCCCAGGGGTTTGTAGGAAGGATTCCAGGCCAAGGGGCAGCTGAGAGCCCCTCTCCTACCGCCTTTGGGCTTTTGTGGATTAGTACAATCCTTCAATTTTGGGACTGCTTTGGGTGACAAGCTGATTTATCAGTTGAGGATATTAAAATCTTATGACCAAAGAATGACTGGCACTCGTATGTCCTTAAAAGGACATTAACAAGAAAGGAAGTGGCTCATCTCAGATTAAAGAACAGTATTTCCAAGAAAGAAGAGCTGGTGACTTCTATAGAACACTTCATTTTGGGGTGGTCCAGGGAAAGGGTTCTGGGGGTGGAGGGAGCAGCAGCAGGGCAAGCCAAGCCCCAGGGAAGGACAGCAAGCCCTGCTGTCCCACCCTCGGGTGTTAGGACCTCACCGGAAGCAGTGACGTCTGTTTGGGGGGCCGTGGGAGGTGGAGGGGCTCCAGGCCTTGGCTCCTGAAACTATCTCAGGAGGAGGTTCTCGGGGCAGCATGTGCTCCCCCACCTAGGTTCCGGGGCTGCCACTTTGTGCCTAGCTGCATGCCTTTGAGAAGTTACTCATCTTCTCTGGGCCTTCATTTTTCATTTGCATCCCGATAGTACCCATCTCCTATGGCATCAAGAGAATTACATGAATTAATACAGAAAGCTTCAAGAACACAGAATTCCAACTGTTAGTCATGTCATCATTATGACTGATTTTTTGTTGTTATTGTTGTTTTTGAGACAGGGTCTCACTATGTAGTTGAGACTGACCTGGAACTTACTATGTAGGCCAGGCTGGTCTCAAACTCACAGCGATCCTCCTGCCTCAGCCTCCCGAGTGCTGGGATTACAGGTGTGCGTCACCATGCCCGGCTTATCGTTATGATTGAAAAGATGGCTCCCACTCACCTGGAGGGCTCCAATGTGCAGAAGGAATCATGCTTGTGCATCTGGGGGCTTTTGGTCAGACTTATTGTATACAGATGAGAAAACCAAGACTTGGAAGATGGGCAGTTTCCTGAGGCTGCACCGCTAGTGGGAAGTGGGGCTGAGAGGACCAGTGGGCCTGACTCTAAGGCTCCCCATGACATGGAGCAGCTGCCGGAGGACATGCAGAGTTTTACAACCTCGAGACGCACCACTGTCTACCTGGTCAGCACCCAACCCAGTGTCTGGCCAGGTAAGTTTTCAGGAAATCCATGTACCGAGGGGTGAGGGGAAGTAGTGAGCTCCCTGCTGCTGGAAGTTTTCCAGTAAAGAGTGTTTAAAGATGGCACACCTAGCTGGGGGTGGCGCCACACACTCATCATCCAAAGTACTCAGGAGGCTGAGGCAGGGTGATCACAAGTTTGAGCCCAAACTGGGCAACTTGGTGACTTAGCAAGATCCTGTCTCAAAATGAAAAAAATAAAAAGAGCTGAGTTTGTAGCTCAGTGGTAGAGTGCCCCTGGGTTCCATCCTCAGTACCGGAAAGAAAAAAGAATATGGCATTCATGTATCAGGGACCCATTGGGTCTATCTCATGGAGTTCCTTGTGGTCCTGGGATCTCTGAGTCCCTGACCGAGGTGCTTCTGGTGATATCTAGCCAGGAGCTTTTGACTTGATAGTCAGAGTTTGCTCCACTGTCCTTCCCCAAGTTCTTCAGGGCATAGCTTACCAGCTCCTTGTTCTTGGAAAGCCAGGGACCCAACCTCACTACCACTCAGAGCCCCATCTACGTCCGTGTCTGCAAGTGGCTTCTGTCGGCCTCCTCTGTCATCCAGCCCTGCTTACCACATCTAACCACAGGACGCTGGCACACATGGCTTCCGTCACAACCCAGATCTGCTGCGGCTGGCCAGTGTGGGTCACTGTATACAATAATATTAAGCCTTCTAGAGCCTTGTGAGCCAGCATCATTAAAACTCAAATAGCTTACAATTAGATTAGATTTAAAAAGACAATAAGTATTCCAAACTCACCACTTCCTAACCATTTCTCTGCATTTTGTATTATGTATGCTGTCAGGGGTATTTGCATTTATTGTGTCTGTGTGGTGGAAACTCTGTGTTCGGTGACTTCACACGAGTAACTTGGAATTGGCTGTGGCAGGAAGTATTCACACCACAGAAATTGGCAGGCCCCATGAGCCAGGACTCTCCCCGCTCAGGAGCTTGTGGTTAGATGTTTCCCAGCACACTGCAGCTTCTGCCACCTTCACTCATATGGATTCTGCTGACACTGCATGTGCCTGGTTTCATCCTAGAGAAGCCGAGTGACCGACAGCCTCCTGTGCTCAGCACTGGAACTCTCTGGCTTTCTTATACTGCTGCTTTCATCGCTAGCTCCTGAACACTATAAGTTGTGTTGGTATCATTTTATCCTCTTTACCTTGACCTCTCGAAAAACCCAGAAATGAGTTTGAGTCCTGTCTCTCGCAAGTAGCAGAGCTCACACTCTGCACACTGATCCATTTCTATGAGCCATGGTCATCAGACATCGAATCAAGCTTATAATTAGATGTAAAGAGAGAAGCAATATTTAAAACTTGCCACTTCATTTCCTACTAGAACTTTCTCTTGGCCTTGTTGCACCCTTCTTTTTTATGCCTAAAAAATCATGCAGCTTCATTTATTGAGGTCTAGTTTGGCATGTACTAAACTGCACATGTTTAAGTGTATAATTTGATGAGTTTTGATAGACGTATGGGTCATGATAAAAATATACAGTGAATGTTGAAGTCACGAAAGTGTATTACAGTAAAGGACGCGCTGCTACGAATCTCCTTATAAATCCTCCCTCTTGCTTTGAACACATCATTCTTGCCACTTTCTGAAATGGTTCTGGAAGTTCTCTTTTGTGAGTGCCTTTATGAAGTATGGTTAAAAAAACCAAAAAACGGTGAACACAGCTGCCAAGTGCCAACCAACGGAGAGGCAGGCTTATAAGAACATGACAGTGCGTCTTCAGCCACCTCATTCCCTGGGTCTGGCATGGTGTGATGTCTGGCTCTTCCCCAAAGAGAAAATGACCATGAAAGGCCAGTGTTTTGAATCGATTCAGGACATCACGGAAGCCATCATAGTGCAACGGACAACACTCATGAAAGGGGACTTCCAGACCTGCTTTAGAAAGTGGCGCAAACAATGGGATAGGTGTGTTTGAAATGAAGGGCGGTACTTTGAGGAGGATGGCTGGCAATGTGTCTTTTACTGTAATAAATTTCAGAAACCTTCAACATTCGGTGTGTTTCTCATCACACTTCATAGATTCCTGTTAATTTATCACCACAGCCAAATTTCTCATGCTCTGTGTAATCCATCCCTCCTAGTCCCAGGCTGACACTGATTTGCTTTTAATTTCTATCAATCAGTTTTTATTTTCCAGAACTTTGTGTAAACAGGTACTGTAGGACACTTTTTTTTTTTTTTTTTTTTTTTGTTCCAGGGGTCAAACTCAGGACTTTGTGCTTGTTAGGCAGGCAGCGGAACCACTGTGCTAAATCCCCAGCTGGGACACGTTAACAAATCTTTTTGAGTCTGGCTTCTTTTAGTTCACAATGTTTTGAGATTCCTCATCTATAAATTGCTTGTTCATTTTTATTGCTAGGTAATATTCCACCATGGGGATAGACTACAACTTGTTTAGCTATTCACCTATTGACATACTAAGCCAATTTCCAGCTATTATAAATAAAAACTGCTACAAATATTTGGGTACAAGACTTTACTGGGTGTATGTGTTCATTTTTTCTTGGGTCAACGCATAGGAATGGAATTGCTGGGTTGCACATCGGATGTATGTTTGACTTTTAAAAAAACTGCCAATTTCAGCTTATTTCTTTGTATTAACTATGCTTTGTGGCCTTGGACAAATGACTTCACATCTCTGGGTTTCAATGCTGTTATAGCGCTCAAGGAATACGTTCAACCCTCAGGAACCCTGTAGGACAAAGAAGGGAGGTCTTTGCAGAAGTGTACAGGGCTGTCAGGAGGAAAGGGACCTCGAGGAGCCAGAATGTTACTGTTTCCATGCTTCACAGTCAGAACTCTTCCTTCAGGTAGCATGAGGAGGCTGCTGCGTCAGGCTGGGGGCCCTTCAGAGTCCCACCGTATGTCACACCTCCCAGCCGCCCCCAACCTCTGCACAGTGCCGCTGCTGTCCTACGTGCCATAGCCTTTAGGGTGGCCAAGGGTCCCTGCCAGTAGACATAGCCTGGTTAAGGTGACAAGCATCCTTTGAGGTGTACAGCAGCCTGATCAGCTTCTGTACCCCAAAGTCAGCTGGTGGCTTTTGTTCCCAGACCCAAAGGCCACGGGTGACCTGCAGTGGCATCCATCCTCCCAACACATCAACTCCTATATCTAAACCACTGGCTCCATCAGGTAGCTCTTCAGCAGGGGGTTAGGACAAAAAATGGGGACTTTCCTGCTCTGAGGACCCTACAGGTCTCTGGCTTTCCGTGCTACTTCTAAGTTTCTCTGCTGAGATTGATGGTTAGGGCCTCAGGGAGTCTGTGGGAGGAGGAGAGGCGCTTTCTCCTTCATTGTGAGCCAAACAGGGACACAGGCGAGGGATGGAGTAGGGAGAGGGCCATGGGTTGTGGTCTTTCAGTGCTGGTGGCCTTGCTGGGTGTCCAGCAGAGACCTGGAGGGAGGGAGCGGGAAAAGGCCTGGCCCGGCCCATGGTGCGGGAGGGCAGATGTGAGCTATGGCCGGTGGCAGCTTCAGAAGGAACCTTATTTTCTAGATGAGTCAGTCCATCCCATCTCTCTGCCCGCCTGCTGCATTTCATGTATGTGCTGGTGATTGAGGTGGGGGGAGGTGAAGGAAGTCACCACGGAAGGAGGAGTAATAGAAAAAAAGAAAGAAAGAAAGAAAAAGATTCGTGTCAGCAAAAACAAAAGAGACACGCTTTTCACGTGTTTCTGGGGAGATCAAACAGAATTTGCAGATCTTACGCTTGACTGTAAGTCGAGGCACTGCTCCGGGCTGCTGCTTGGCTTAGTGTTTGCTCTGGGAGCCTGGGACTTAGGAGGGACTCCTCAGAGCCAGGCAGGGCGCATCCGGGCACTTGGCTGTAGATGGGGAAGGCTGTCCCAGGTACAAGACCTAAAAGGAAACAGGGAAAGTCAGGCTGGATGCTCCGGACAAGGCTGTGTGCTAGCTCTGCGGGGCTCCTTCTCACCCTCTCACACTGGCTCCGAACTCCAGCTCCAGTTCTTGCTGTAGGCAGTAAATGCTTGAGCCTCCTCCTTGCCAGGTGATGTGGGAAGGGGTTGGTGAGACTCGGGGGATGGATGGAAAGGAAGGGGGAGCGATTTTAAGGAGCTCTGCTAGGCCCAGGAGAAAGTTCAAAAGCAAAGCAGGAGTTTGGCAGGACCAGGGAGCCTGGGAAACGTTCCCTGCAGGCCTGTTCCCTCCAGGGGTTCCCTGGGAGGAGCTGAGCTGAAGTTGGGAGCACAGGCGGGGAGCCTTGGATAAGTCACTTTGGAGACAGGGAAAGAATCATAAACCCGCTCTTGGGAGACCCCACCATCACACCCCGCAGGGGTCCCCCTCCCTGCCCCTCCCCTCCCGAGTCCAAGTTACCGAGTCCAACTTACTTCAAGCCTTTTCGGTCCTCACTTGCTGGGAAGCCTCAACAGGATTCCTCGATCACACACCTGCTGGGTTTGCCTGCTTCACACGGGAGTGCATGTGTGTGGGTGTGTGTGAGTGTGTGTGTGCACATGCAGGGACCAGCGTGCAGAGGGTGTGTGGTGGGGTGGGCTTGGCCCGCTGCCTCCTGGAAGACCCCAGATGGTCTCTGGGAACCCCTGAGACCTTGGACAGACTGGGGAAGGGACTGACATTGGTCTGAAAGGCCTCAGGGTGCAGGAATGAGATTTTTCAAGCACACTGGGAAATTTTTGCTGGGAGCACAAGGCTCCACTAGTTCTGAATGGCTGCTGCTAAGACGTACAGGAGCCTTCATTTCAGCTGCCCCTGGCCCAGCCATTTCTAACCCGTGAGTTTATCCAAAGGGAGCCTTGTCTTAAGTTTTCTGAGCCTCGGTCTCCTTGTCTGTAAACTGGGAATGCTTGTTCCTCCAGCTGCCTCTGCCAAGAGTTGTCAGCAGGATGACAGTGCCCAGCACCATCAGCTGTTGGCTGGTACGGAGGTGAGGGGCAGAGAGGGGGAGGCCTTCCTCCAGGCCACACAGCACAGCAGCCCCTGGCAGGGTCCAGGCAGTGGGGCTAGATGCCCTGGCCTGGTGCACGGTGCCTCACAGTCGTGGGTGCAGAGAGAGAGGCACATGGTAACCCACACACCGTTCCCCAGGGGCCCCATGTACCAAGCGAGGATGCTGCTCCACTCTGCCCTTCTCCAGCAAACACTGTGGCCTGCTGGGTGCAAGGGAGCTGCTTCTCATTTCCCATGTGGCCATGGATGCTTCCTGGAGCAGCGTGGCAGCAGCCCTGGCTGCCCTGCTTCGTCCTTCAGCTTAGACTCCTCCGGGTGCAGCCCCAGGAGGCCGTGGGAAATGCACAAACACACGTGCATGCACACACACAAATGCACATTTATTCACACACTCACTTAACACACGTGTGCTGTACTGGCACACGCACACACACTGCCCCCATCCTGGTCCGAGGGAAACACTGGTGTCTGCTTGGCAGCTTAGGGTGAGGAGTTCCGTACTGGGGCCTGCCTCCCTAAGTGAACCCCACAGGGCCGAGGACAGAGCTTGCCTATCTGTAGCTGGGAGTTTGGGGCAGAGGCCGGGCCAGGCTGGGGAGTCCCATGCATGCAGAGACTCCCGGGGAGGGCCTTACCTGGAAGCCACCTTCAGCAGAGTGGGTCTCATGTTGAGCTCCGTGGAGACCTGTCCCTGAGCAGGACAGGAAGGCCTATGCTGGAGCGGGGGCATGGAGGCAGCAGGAGGGCACTGTGTACACCTTGAGGGGTGATTCTCAGGGGTCCACAAGGCCTTGAGGCCAAGTAGCCATGGTCAGAGGTGCTGCCCCTTGCTGGACCTCAGCTTTCTCCTCTCTGAAACAGGAAGATAAAATACCTACCTCAGGGGACGTGGTGGGACTCAGGGAAACAGCTCTGGCAAGTCTGACTGGGGTTCTAGAAGCAGCCAGTGGGTTTTTACCTCCCTCCTGTGCCTGGAGCCTTTGCTGTGTGCTGTGTGAAGAACCCCAAGCCTGGGGAACCAGGGACAAAGGTAGAGCTACCGTCATCTATATTTTGCACGTGGGGAAACTGAGGCCCAGACAACTTGCTCACTGCCATCTGGTCCAGGGCCTGCACGGCTGCCCACCGTGCTCAGTCACCCAGCTGCTCTGCCTCTCCTTCAGGAAGGCTCAGGATAGAGCATCAGCTGGAATCGGCTCTTTGGCTGAGGAGGGGCCCGTATATCTTGCTCCTGTCACCTTCTCATTAGATGGCATATTCTACCGCCTTCCGGAAATGTGGTGAGGGCCTGAGGTCCTGCTTCCTCCTGCCTGTGAGCTCGGCATGCAGAGGGAAGGGTGGGCAGCCAAGCGTATCTTATAGCAAGTGGCCCTGGGCTGATCTCAGCGGTACTTAAAAATTCATAATGTTCCTATCCAGCCCTCTCCACGAACCGCACATTCCTTCAATAGATGCAATGCTGTGGTTCATGAAGATGATTCATCCCGCTGCTGCCTGTATGCCACAGAAGCGGGTGAAAATCTCAGCAGAATTTCAGAGACCGCTAAGGAGCAGCCCGGGTGGAGGCTAGAACGTTGTGGTGGGGCTAGGTCCAGCCACCAGGACGCAGGTCCCTCACAATGGACCTCACTGGCTCCAGGCCAGGGCTCCCTCCCTCCTTGTACCAAGGTCATAGGTCACTTCCGGGAGCTGCTGGCCCTATGTCACTAATGGGACAGTTGCTGGCCTTTCTCCTGCACAGCCAGCAAAGGACAGGAGTGACACAGAGGGGTCTTTCTCTTCCAGAATGACTTTTGGGTCCAGAATATAATATGAATATATTTGGTATTATGTACTGAATATAATTTAGAAAATTAGTTTCTTTCCCTTCCTTTCCTCCCTCCGTTCTTTCCTTTCCTTCTTCCCTCCCTCTCTTCCTTTGTGGTGGTACTGGGGATTGAATCCAGGGCATTCACACTGAGCTACGTCCCCAGCCCTTTATTTATTTGTTTATTTGGAGACAAGTTTGGACTAAGTCACTGAACTGCCCAGGCAGGGCTTGAATTTGAGATCCTCCTGCCTCAGCCTCTCAGGGTTCTGGGATTATGGGTATGAGGCATCGCTCTTGGCTTAGACTTATTTCTAATGTTTCTAAACATTTCTAAAAGGTGAAACTTTTCTTTCCAGGCTGAATAGGGTTCTCTTGGACCGAACAGACTAACTCCCTCCTCGATGATCTGTAAGTGTTGTTTAGTCCCGGTTCGGACGGGACGCATGTGGAAGACACTTGTGGTCAGTCTGTTTGTTACACTCATACTTTACCCTGCAAGTTGCTTTTATAGAGCAAGTGACAAGTTTATTTTATTTACTTACTTATTTTTTTGTGGTACCAGGGATCGAACTCAGGACCTTGAGCTTGAAAGGCAGGCGTGGTGCCACTCAGCTAAATCTCCGGCCCACAAGCAACACATTTTTATGGAGCAAGTGACTTTGTTCTCTTACAGGTGGAGGGACAGGTGCACCAGGACACGGAAGGCCACTACCTTTTGGGACATTGAGCCTAATGACAAGCCCTGCTGTCTTTGAAGTTTTGATCCCTTCAGGCACAGTCTTTGTTTCTCTCTAGTGGAAGGGTTCATCCTCTCTGTCTTTCCGGGTGGCTGTGTCACCCTAAATTCCCAGCTCAGCTTCCTTGTCACCCACAGCTTGGCTTGTTTTTCCTTCGCTCCTTTTGACAGGTGGGAGTGACGGGAAAGTGGCACGCTGTCCCACCATCGTGTGGCCACCCCCTCTGCGCTCTGTGCTGCGGTTTCCTTTTTCTTTAATTTTAATTTTTATTAGTACGTGTTTGTGGTACGTAGTGATTAGTTCATCACGGGAAGTCGGTGAATGGACACAGCACAGTGTAATTCTTTTTACGTTCCCTCCTCTCCCTTCCTTCTCCCTTCCTTCCATTGCTTGCTTCCTCTTCCCATTTGCAAAAGATCTAAGTCACTGTTTCCTATCATCTATGCTTTATTCATTTTTTTTTGAGACAGGGTCTCACTATGTAGTTGAGACTGACCTGGAACTCACTGTGTAGCTCAGGCTGGTCTTAAACTCATAGCGATCCTCCTGCCTCAGCCCCCTGAGTGTTGGGATTACAGGCGTGCACCACCACCCCTGGCTGTTTCATTTATTCCTAAATTTATTTATACTTTGGGTTTCCCGTATAAGGGAAACTATGCAGCATTTAAGCTTGTGGGTCTGATTTACTTCACTTAACATTACTGTCTCACTTTCCTACACATGACTCCATTTTTCCTTATGTACAGCACAGTAAAGTGGTGCCACTTAAATTTCTGAAGAATTCCTGGGTTATGTTTGTTTGTTCGTCCCTTTCCCCTCCATGTGAGCCAGCAATTTCCAGGGAAGCGGTGACTTCTGTTTCATTGTGTTAGGTGGGACCTGCCACAAACTGACAATAATACAATAAGCGCTTACTAAGCCTCTGCTGTGTCTCAAACACCTTAGTCCACAGGGTTGTTATTATTCCCACTGTACAGATGAGGAAACTGAGGCACAGAGGTTAGGGGATCAGTCATATGTGCTGGATGAATGATAACCTTCTAGAGTAGGTCTGGGCAGTATTCCGAGTGGCGCACATCAGGGTAGCCTTATACCTTCTGAGAAGGTTGAAATGCGGGGTAGTATCGTGCCAGTTGGTGGGTCCTTTGCCCCATTGTAATTAAAATTCCCACTTCCCCCAGTGCTTACTGATGTGAAGACTGGTTGTAGGACTGGAGGTTTGTTGGGTGACAGTGACATTTATCTTGGGAGAGTGGGGTGGGGCTGTCCCCTTCTACCTTCTGACCTCCTCCCACTAACATTACCAAGAGCACAGGAGGGCCTGTGTTGGGCCCCTGAGGACACAGTGGTCAGCAGAAACTGGCCTGCCCTGCCCCAGTGTGGCTGCATCCCAGGGGGAGAGGGCTGCTGCCCTGATTGTCACACAGCGACGGTGACATCACAGATGCACAGGACAGGAGCGGCGGTGCGTGTGGCCCTCTGTCTCTGCTTCCTGCAGCTGTGGGGCACAGGGCTTGGAAGCGGGTAGCAGCAGCAGGCTGTTCTGGAAGCTTAGCTGCGGGGGGAGGGGGCCCTGGTTCACAACACAACGATGGAGGCTGACACTTGCTCTGAGCGGTTTCTGTACATAGACTTGTGTCGCCCCTACAGGCGGCCTGTGAGGTTGCCGATAATGTCACTCCCATTTTATGGGTGAGGAAACCAAGGCCGTAATTCAGCAACTGGTTCGAGCTCACATGGCTGGCGAACAGCAGAGCTCAGAAGCAAACACAGAAATCCCGAATGCTGGCCCCAGCCAGCTCCTGCCCAGCGAGTGAGGGTGTCTGGGTGACAGGGAAGGGTAGAGACCGAGCTGGAGAGCTTTGAAGCGTAGTTGTCATGGCAGGAGGACAGGGTGGCTGTCGCAGCCAGAGATCGAGCACACAGGAGAGTTCCCAGGAGGCCTGGGTAGAACCAACCCTCTTCCTGGGTTGCAGGCAGGAAGCTCCTGAAGGCAGATCCGATGTCTTCTAGGTCTTTCGGTCTCCCTCTTCAGCTGGCAAATGTCACGCATAGGGGAGATGCTCGGAAACAACCCGTGCATAACCGGTTCCCAGGATACCGAATTTTTCTGTTTGGCGGTTAGCTCACGTGCCGACCACCCAGCGGGCAGGAAGTGATTGCAGAAGGCTCGCAGGGCCCCTTTGATCTTTCATCCTCCAGAGCACCTTTTCTGAAGAAGGACCAAGGGATTGTGAGCTGTGTCTGCTGCCTGCACCCACAGCGTGTTGCTGGGCCCTGTTACTGATGCTAGTGTCTCGTTTAATGACTCAGATTGAACTTTTTCATTCCCATTGAAAAGTGGTGACCCTTCCTTGGCAAAATAAACTCACAAATGGACTTGAATCCAACCAAGGCAGCCACCTCTTGGGGAGAGGCAGGGTCTGTCCTCTCTTGTTCTCTCAAAACAACTTTATCGAAATACAATTTGCATTAAATCAGATTTACCCCCTGTAAGTATACAGTTCAACACGTTTTATGAAATTTACAGAGCCATGTGACCATCACCACAATGTAGTTTTGGGACATTTTCATTACATCAGTGAGCTCCCTTGTGCCTCTTTCTAGTTAATCTTGGTTAATCTCAGCCCCTGGCAACCACCAGTTTACTTTCTATTGATTTGTCTTTTCAGAACATTTTGTAAACATGGAATCACATGATGTGTGGTCTTTGGTGTCTAGCTTCTTTCACTTAGTGTAATAGTTTTGAGGTTCGGCCATTTTTGTAGCTGGTATCAGTAGCTCATTCCTTTTGATGACTGTATACTATTCCATTATATGGCCACACCACACTTTATTTATCCACTTACCTGTTGACAGTCATCTGAGTTGTTTCCCACTGAATACAACTGTTATGAACATTTGTGTAGGAGTCTTTGTGTGGACACATGCCTTCATTTCTCTTGGGTAAAATTATCTAGGAATGAAGTTGCTGAGGTTTTAGTAGATGAATATTTAACTTCTTCAGAAACTGCCAAACTGTTTCCAAAGAGTCTGCATGGCAGTTTTACAATCCAACCAGCAATGTATCAGAGTTCCTATTTCTCCCTGTCCTCACTATCACCCGTTATTGTGTGTCCTTGCCAGGTTCTCTTCTGAAGATCAATGGCTATAGTTGACCTTTATTGAAGACTTGCCGACTTCGTTTGTTTTCTGTTGCTGTAATAAAATACCCCAGACTGAGTAATTTATAAAGAACAGAAGTTTATTCTTTCCACTGCTCTGGAGGCTAGAAAGACCAAGAACATGGTGCCGGCATCTGCTCAGCAGTTGAGTGAGGGTCTTCTGGCTGTATGGAAATGTGGTGAAGGAGACTGCAGTGCGATTGAGCAAATGCACCAAAGAACTCTGCTCTTCTGACAAAGCCACTCCCTGGTAACCCATCAACCCACTAATCCATGAAAGGTCCTACCTCCAAATACCTTTAACACTTCACTTTGGGGATTAAGTTTCTGATGCAAAAATTCCAGGGGACACAACCAAACCATAGCTCTGTCTTCCAGATGCTGGGTGGCTGTTCCCCAGGCGACCCTACAAGCAGACTGCCTTGTCATACCCACCTGGCCCATGAGGGCACTGAGACAAGGTGAAGCCAGGCGCCTGCTGAGCAGGATGGAAAGCAGAGAGCGGCAGCAGAGGGGAGAGGGTCGTGGGTCTAAGGATGGGGCTCTGGGGCAGCCCAGGGGGCCTGAGGCCTGGAATGAGGAGGAGACTGGGAAAGGAAGGCTGTGATGTTCTCCATACAAGAGGTAGGAGGGCCACACCTGCCCATGGAGGGAGCAGGAACTCCAACCCCAGGGCCTCGAAGTCCAGCCGCTCCTGAGTTCTGCTCCTTGGAACTTGGAAAGAGGCCCTCACTCCCTTGGCTTGGAAAGAACCAGAGTGGGTGGCCAAAAGAAACAGCACCCTGTTTGCCCCAGAGCCAGCCTGTCAGGGGATGTCTTGCTCTGGACCCTTGACCATTAATCATGACGAGGTTCAAGGGAGAAATTCCCATCCAGCAGCCAGCAGGTAGGAGGCCAGCCTGGGCTCTTGGGCCCCTCAGTAAATCACCCTGTTCAGCTGGCGTCTCGCTGGATTGCAATTACAATCCTTCAGGCCCGACACAAAATCATTGGGCTGGTGAGGAGAGTGTACCTGGGGAATGTGCTTAACAAAATTTAACCTGGTTAAGCTCTGACTCTATTGAAAATGAGAAAGTGCGGATGGGCCTGATCGATTCATTTGCAGCCCAATTACTCCAGGGCTGGCTTTGGATTTCACTTAAGTGGGCCCTCCCGAAATCAGGGGCACTGGTTTATTCAATTACCTCTCGGATCACAGAGTTCAGGTTCTGGTAGAATTGGTTTGTGTGTTAGCCACAGGGGCCAGTGGACACAGGAGATGGAGATTTGGTACACACATAGGCTTGTGCACACTTGCCCCCACGCAGGTCCCCCGTCCAAACAAGCGTGCAAACAAACCTTTCCAGAACGAGAAGGGTTAGTAAATATCTCCCTCCCTCAGGAGTTGAAAGTATGGATTTGATCAAATACTCATTTACTCTCTGCCTACCGCCTTTCCCCGTCCCCGTGGCCTCTTGGCAGATAAATGATGTTATTTGAAGGTATTCTTGAAATTTCTGACGGAGACTGTTTCTTAAGTGCTTTTAGAGCGAGCCTATACTTTGTAATACTTGTCATATTCTGGCTAGTAAACTCCTGGCCTTTAAAAGCCGGAACCTTACTTTGTTTCCTGAATACAAGGGAATAGGTCATTAACTATGAATTTCAAATGAAGCAGATTTACAGTATATATCACAGAAATATGTTTAGGAGAGACAGCAAGGGCCACGGAATTCACAGAGCAGAACAAGACAAGAGCCTAGAGAAAGATCAACTGATCTGGGGAACAGGTATTTCTTCTTGGGGTTTTTTTTTTTTGTTTTTTTGTGGTACCGGAGATTGAACTTGGGTCCTTGTGCTTGCAAGGCAGGCAACAGAACCACTGAGCTAAATCCCCGGTCCCCTCTTCTTGGGGTTTTTGTGGCTCATTTGGCCAGGTCCAGGACTCTTGTCCCAGGTCTCTGACAGAAACACTTTCTGGCTCTATCAGCTCCCATTCCAACGAGTGGAGCCTCAGGACATCTTGGAGGAATAGGGTCATCTAGGATGACCGCATTTAGAGGGTCATCCTAGACTGGGAAGGGAGCTTGTGTGGGTTGGTAGGGGCAATGGGAGAGAGCACACAGGAAGAATGTGGAAGACGGGTCTGTGTGGATGCTTGGTTGGCTAGGCTGTAACCAACCTGTGGCAGACACAGGGCAGGTGTTGTGCAAAGCCGCTCGATGGACGAGGTTCACATCTGCAGTTAACTGTAAGCAAAGGAGGTTACCCTCCAGAAGGCAGGTAGGCCTCATTCAGTCAATTGAAGAGCTTAAGAGCCAAAACTGAGGTTCCCTAGCAAGGAAAAAAATTCCTCAAGACTGTAACTTCAACTCCTGCCTGAGTTTCTAGGCTGTTGGCTTGTCCTGCAGATTTTGGACTTGTTGGTCCCCATAATCATGTGAGTGAATTCCTTAAAATCTATCTATCTATCTACCTACCTATCTATTTATCTATCTTACATTGACCCACCCATCTACCATCCACCCACCCACTCATCCATCCACCCA
This sequence comes from Fukomys damarensis, assembly GCF_012274545.1. NCBI lineage: Eukaryota > Metazoa > Chordata > Mammalia > Rodentia > Bathyergidae > Fukomys > Fukomys damarensis. Next base: position 20,913,390 of record NW_022900935.1, read on the forward strand.
TCCATCCATTTTTCGTATGGGTCCTCTTACTCTGGAGAACCCAGACTGAACAGCTTTTTTCTGGTAATAACTTTTGGATCTCCCCCCTCATCATTTCTTAGCACCTTCTTCTCCTGATGCCATCTTGAAGAGGCAACAGAGTTCTGCCTCAGTGCCTTGCCCAAGCCCAGCATGTGGCAAGTGCCCCGTGAGCACCAGCCAGTTCCATGTCTGCCTGGAATCACTCTCGCTTCTCCTTGGAGCTCTCTGCCTCGGTGGCCCTCTGTCTTCTTCATGTTTAAGTGAACCTGTTTTTGACCAGCTCCAGGGGCTCCATCAGCATTGGTCTTGACCAGTCATGGCGTTTCCACCACCTGAGACCCTGGGGCTGGGTCTAGGGATGGGGAGAGTGTGACCCAAAGGTGTTTTGGGGGAAAGCTACTGGGACTTTGGGAACATTTTTCCTTCTTAGAAAAGTGAAGGCAGAGAATGCCTTGCTCCTTTGACTTTTAAAAAATTGAGATATAAACATGCACAGTACATTGTGAAATGCACACATTTCCACAAGTTTTTGCATGTATGTGTACCCATGTAACCACGATACCTATGCATGTATGCTACCCAGACTGAATGTCCCCTCCTTGTCAGCAGCCCCTGTCAGAGGCCATCATTCTTCTTTTATTGCCATATCTTGCTTGCTTTTGAACTTCATATGAATGGAATCACCCAGTATATCTCTTTTGTTCGACATCATTACTATCGGATTCGTCCACGTTGTTACTCGGAGCGGTGCTTCATGCTCTTCTTTTTGATCATGGTGGGCTTTCCATTTTATAAATACACCACAATACATGCATTCATGTTACTTTTGACGGTCACGTGGGTATCCTTCTCTGCCTTGGACAGTATGGTGGGTGGTGATGATGCCTGGAGCTGAGGCGGCCGCATTGTCACTTTGAAGCAGTAAGTATGCACATCGAGCTGGAGGCTGATCAAGTGAGGAAGGCAGAGAAGAAAGGAAAAGGAGCACAATTCTCTTGGAGCCATTCAACCAACTTTGGGAATGCCTTTTTTTTTAAACTTCACTTGTTAAGGGAAACCTTCTCATGGCTTAAGCCACTTTTAGTCAGCCTTTCTATAGCTTGAAGCCAAAATCCTTCTATCGGATACAGAATTCATAGTATTCTTTGCACCTAGGTCATGTGACACCTTTTCCACAGAGCCTCCAGTAAGCGCTCCAGGCCAGCTTGGCCTCTCTTCTGTTTGGCTTCCTGCAGCCTGTGTGCCGCCCTTGTTAATCATGTCTTCATTCACACCATCCCTGCCTCTCTTTTCCCTCTTCTAGAGCATCACTGGAGCTGCTCACATGGCCCAGGGCAGCAGACTTGGGGCTCTGTGATTCAACCTCATGGTTGAATCCAACAATACCCAGCTCAGGCTTTCGATCACTTGCAATCTGGCTGAAGGACAAACTGAAACCAGTTCTGCAGAGCTGACCCACAGAGTCAGTCAGCTGGGGACAGTGTCCACCATGCATAGCTTTTGCTGACCCCCCTGAACTTGTTCCTTTCTTTGGGGTGCAGACATGCTGTGAGGCTCTGCTCATCCCTCTGAGCAAAGCCAGCTGCCCAGTTCAGAAGCTGACTTCTCCAGGAAGCCTTCAAGATGTCCCCGCCGGCAACAGCATGCTCACCCCTGCTGGGGCTAATCTGCCCCTCTAAACTCCACAGGGCCGTCTGTGGCTGTACCTGGAGGAACACCCTTAATCATGGGTTCATTTGTTTCTTGTTTGGCACCTGCTCAGGACTGTGCTAAACACAGGGGACAAGGCAGTGAGTAGAACAAACCTGGGCTGCATGCATGGAAGGATTTTCCTGGTGGAGAGAAAGAGCGGACAGGTCACAACTCAGACGGCGAGCTTGCTGCTGAGAAGCCTGAAGGGGACGGCAAGAGTGGGGTGCTGGGGGAAACATTTTTTTGTTGTTTTGTTTTTTGAGACAGGGTCTCACTGTATAGTTGAGACTGACCTGGAACTCACTATGTAGCCCAGGCTGGTCTCGAACTCACAGTGATCCTCCTTCCTGCCTCAGCCTTCCGAGTGCTGGGATTATAGGCGTGTGCCACCACGCCCGGCACAGATGGTATTTAAAAGAAGGCCATCAGGGCTGGGGATTTAGCCTAGTGGTTCCGCCACCTGCCAGTCAAGCGCAAGGTCCTGAGTTTGATTCCAGGCACCAAAACAAACAAACAAACAAAAACAATAAAAGAAGGCAGCCAGGAAAGTCCTCACTAAGAAGTAATGCTGTGAGCCCAGAGGGCAACTGCGGGGCTTTGGTTTGAATGTGTTTGCCCAGTTTTGTGGGTTGGGAGCATAATCCCCACATTCTTCTGTTGATGGTGTGGGAGGTGGGACGTTCTGGGAGGTGATTAAGGTTACAAGAGGCCATGTGAGTGGGACCCTCACGATAGCATTTGTGGTTTTATAAGAGAAAGAAGGGAGAGCTGAGCCAGTGCACTTGCTCTGTTCACCACGTGATGCCCTTGCCATGCCAGGACGCAGCACCAGGCCCTTGCTGTCTTGTTGAGCAGATGCTGGCACCAGGCTCTTGGAGTCCCAGCCTCTGGAACCGTAAAGCTGAATAAATTTCTGTTCTATGTAAACTGCCTGAGCTCAGAAAATGGACCAAGACATGGGCAGATATTTTGGCGGAGGTGATGGACCAGCAGGTGCAGAGGCCTCTGGGGGTGCTGTGCAGCGAGGCCAGTGTGGAGCACGTGGCCTGGAAGGTCAGGGTGAGCGTTTGGCTCAGGCTCTGGGGAAGGCGGGGACCACGGGAGGAGGCTTTGTGCACAGGCGTGATCTGACTGACTTCCTCTGAAGGCCACTCTCTGCTGCCCCTTTGAGAAGAAACTGAAAGGAGGGCAGCGAGGGAGACGGGGTGCATCGGGAGGCTGGTGGTGACGGAGCCACAAGGGGTCCTTGGCTGTCTTCGGATCTGCCCTCTCACCTCATAGCTACTTAGCGTCTTTGTGCCTTAATTTCCTTATCTGGGCAAAGTGGGAGGAGCGCCCACTTCACGGAGCCATCGCGAAGATCAGGCGCTTAGCACACGCCTGGTGAACAGTGCATCTCATGTGGGTTTGCTATGCAGAGGGGGAGCTGCCAGCCTTGCGGTCTCAGTCCATTTTCTGCTACCGTAGTAGCGCGCTTGCTACCAGGCAATGTGTAAAGAGTGGACATTTATTTGGCTCACGGCTTGGAGTCTGGAAGTCCAAGATCAAAAGGGTGAATCTGCTGAGGGCCTTCTTACTGCCTTGTAACGTGGTGAAAGTCCTCACATGTCTGGGTGTAGGCAAGAGATGCTGAACACTGGGCCGAACGTATGCTGTTAATCAGGAGCTGACATCCATGGTTAAAACAGTAAAAAGAGAAAAACAAACTGGGAGGCTGAGGCAGGAAGATCACACATTTGTGCTCACTCTGGGCAACTCAGTGACTTAGCATGACTCTGTTTCCAAACAAAAAATGTAGCTCAGTGTGAAGGCCCTGGGTTCAATCCCTAGTATTAGAAAAAAAGAAGTTCCTTTCATCCTGCTACAGTGGCATTTAAATTTCAGCATGAGGTTTGGAGGGGACCTTCATGTCACAGCATTTGCTGATGATAAATGGGTTAGGGAAAGAGTCAGGGACAATGCTAAAGTTTTAGTTCTAATAACTGGAAGCACAGAGTGGCAGCACAGAGGTGACTTCCAGGCAAGGTGGAGATGCCTGTTGTTACCTAGGTGGAGGAGCAGGTGCCAAGAGGTGACAGGTTGACCAGTTGGTGGGTTTCAGTAGAGGTTAAATAGCAACATGGGAAAGGCAATGACTTTGTGCCTTCGAAAGCGTTGGCCCTCGAGGTCCCGAGTTGTGTTGTATCTCGAGCCTTGCATTTCACCTTCTGAATTACACCTCCTCTCTTATTGAGGGAGCACCTACTCCCTCTGTGTCACTCTCTCCCTTAGGCCTGGTGGTAACAGCGGGACTTCCAAGAGAGCCTAACCAGCATGGCACAGGCCAAGATGTCCTGAGAGATGCTGGGCTGCCTGTAGACCGTCAGGGAGGCCTCAGGGAGGCTGGTGCATGTGGGAGGGTGTGAGATAGCTTCCTTCTGGGCCTCACTTCCAGGCCTTGCTGATGTCTGAGTCTCTCACACTTATCCTGGTTCCTGCAGCTCCGTATTGTTTCAGCAGCGAGTCCCTGGATGCCCCAAATGACAGTCTCTCTTTCTTCCTTTCCTTCTCTTCCTTCTTTCTTTCATTTTCCTTTCTTTCTTCCCCTCTTTGCTTTTTCTCATCTTTCTCTTCCCTCTGCCTTCCTCCATTCCTTTCTCTCTCTTCCTTCCAAGAAGATAATGTCCTATCTCTTATCTGTCTATCTATCATCTAACTCATCTATTTCTACCCATTTTCTTTTTGTAAGGAATTTGAACATAAAATACATTCACAGGCTTTTGTTTTGGAGGGGATTTTGATTTCAGACTCCAGACTCTTCATTTTACTGATGAAACAGAACTGAAGCTCAGAGAGCAGAATGATTCACCCAAGGTCACATGGCTCACACGAGGAGGACACGGACTGGACCCCCATCCCACCTCCCACCACCAGTTTCAAGGCTCCAATTGCATCAATCCCAGCAGAGCTGGGGAGCCTGGGGAAGGCTGCAAGTCTGTCCAAGGGGCTCCTCTCTGAACTCCGGGCAGCCTGGCTCTCTCAGGGCTCCCCGGGGTGCTCTGCCCTCTGCACCCCCCACCTCCTTGTGTTTCAGTCCATGCTTCCTGGTGCAGGCAAGCTTGTGGTTTGGTAGCGACTCTTCCGTGGGCTGTGGGTCATCGTGGTCAGAAGAGCTAGTGTGTGTGTGTGTGTGTGTGTGTGTGTGTGTGTGTGTCTGTGTGTCTGTGTGTTTATCTTTTTTAACCATAACAAGACTTTATTATGGGGAGGATCTGCCTGGCTGTCTCTGAACAATAGAGAGAAAAGCAACATGGCAGCACAGGGAGCTCCTTTTATAGGAGTGGGCTGGGGTTAGCCTGAGCTGGGGTGGAGTTGAGTGAGGTAGTACTAAGGGACTGGAGGAACTTGTGACATCACTAGGAGGGGCTTGTGACATCCCTAGGTGCTAGGGGATAGCAAGTATCAGGTTACTCTTGGCAGGAGAAGAGGCGTGATGGGAAGTAGAAGCCTGTCCTTTGTTGGGAGAAGCCGTATTTTAACATGGAGGCTGCTATTCTGTGCGGCAGCCATCTTAAGGCAAGGGAAATCTAACATTCCAGCCTTTTTCTTTTATGGTTATTGGGTGAAGGTCTCTTCTTCTGGAGCTGCTTCAAGCTGACAAAGGGGCAAAGGGGTCGGGGGTAAACCTGGATCTGGTGGATCTTCTTCTGGCTGCTTCAAGCTGACAAAGGGGCAAAGGGGTCGGGGGTAAACCTGGATCTGGTGGGGGCTTCTTCCCTCTGCCTCAGTGGCCGGTACCCCACCATGATGAGTTCCGTGACTGTCTGCTTGGTAAATGCCCTCATGAGTTCCTGCAAGAAATTTTGAAAACAGCGAAGTAGACAGGGACAGGGCCCTATTAGGATTAAAAGGCATCTACAAGCCAGTGGGCCCAACAAGGGAAGAAACCAAGGCATAATTTGGGAAGCCAGGAATAGCTTTGGTCTATTCCCCAATAATTCCGTTGTCTTTTTCCGCTCTTCGATGCACTACTCTAATTCTTTAACCTTTGCTTTAACAGCCCCTGACTGGTTAACAAAATAATAGCATTCTTCACGAGGCGCCTTCCCCCTAGGCATAGTCCCCCTGGGGCCTCTGTCAGCATGTCCAGGGCCCTTCTATTTTGTAACACGACTGCTGTTAGAGAATTTGATCTTGTACTGTATTTAAGGACTGGCTTATTTTATCCATGTCTTCCAAAATCTATACGGACAGGGCCTGATAGAAATGTGTGGATGTAGAAGTGCCCTCTGTCCCCACTGCCATCCCAGTGAGGACCCCCGCTCCCATTCAGAAGGGGACTAGAAGGGGAGCTGCCCTTTTTCTGATTGTGCTCTGTGGAAGAACTTGTTTAGACATCTGGACTTCTCCATAGATGGTCATGGGAGGGCCAAGGAAGGAGAGGTAACAGAAGACATCAGACTGAGGCGTCAATCAGAATGCCTCTTGATGACATATGAAGTACAGGCCTTTGGACAGGCCGATCGGACACAGAACTGCTAGTATTTATTGAATATGTGCCACATATCAGACACTGGACTTGGTATATTTCACCTGAAGGTCAAGGTCAGGGAAGTCATTGTGCAAAGTTCCAGCTGCTAAGTAGGGCATCACCCCAGGTCTGTATTAGTCAGACAGCAACTGGGGCATGGAAGGGGCCTGTGTTCCTGGGAAGGATGCAGCGCAAGGAACTTGAGGATCTGGGTGAGATCGGCACACTCACATTCCGTTTCCCTACCTGTCAGGAGCGTATCCAGCCCTTCCCCTGATGGGTTTCCAGCGAGCAGCTACCAGCATCGGCTCATCGCTACCTCTACCGCCATCCTCATCTCTGGGGGATGAACTGTGCCACATGAGAGCCACCTTGCACCCGGCTTGGCTGTGTGCTGTGGGTGGCTGGCAGGAGCTTTGATTCCCCTCTTTGGTGTGGGGGCTGGAGGATCAAGCGAGGATCCTGCTCTGCTGGGCCAGGAGGGTGTGCCAGACAATCGTGTCTTTGTGAGCCGCCGTGGGGCATCTGCCCACGGAAACCTGTTGGCTCAGAACTGCCTTGTGGGAAAAAAGTAGCCTTCGGGACAGGGGAACAAAGAGCTTGTCATATTTAGGAGGGAGCAGGGCCCAGAATGGGCCTGGCACTGGGAGATTAAGGAGACAGACTTGAGAGTCCTTTTAGTTTCTTGAGAAAGGAATGGATTTTAGGCTGGCAAGGATGGGAGCTTCTGGAATGTGTGGCTTGGGCGTTGTGTTCTGCGGCTTTGGGGCTGAGTCCCACACACTTCTGTCATCCTGTGCCACCTTGTCCATTGCTCCTTGCTGGCCAGCTCATCCTGGCTATGCTTTGTCCTCCCTCAGGGCCTTTGCACTTACATAATCCTTTGCCTGAGATTTAAACATTTTAAATATACAGACAGCGGAAGAATAATTATTTAGATTACCTGTTGCTATATCTGAGTAGCGAAGTAGAAAATGATCCGTAATGTCTTTCCTTCTCCGTCTTTCAAACACAGATAAACTACCACAGACCAGAGGAGGTTAAGAAAACATGACGACTAAACCTGATATGGTGTTCTGATGATGCTAGAACAGAAAATAAACATTAGGGGAAACTAGTGAAATGGAGTTTAGTTCATAGTGATGTACCAGTGTTGGTCTCTTAGTGAGAAATAAACCAATCTGGTGTGAAATGTTAACATGGGGAAACAGGGTGAAAGGACACTCTATATTATTCTTGCAACTTTTCTGTAAATTTAGAATAGGAATTTTAAAACAGAAAAAATTATTTTAAAAGACAAGGAACAGAATCATGACTTGACTGCTACCATTTGCTTACACACACACACACACACACACATTCACATAAAATGTATATGTGCTTTCACATGCACAGAATATCTCAGAAAATATACTTTACTCTAAAAACTGATAGTACACAAAGCCTCTAAGTATTTCATTTTGGGGTGTGCTAATGTAAGTAGTACTGAGTTTTTAGTTAATGTAATTAATTTTTTTTGAGTCAGAGTCTCACTATGTAGTTCAGGCTGACACTGAACTCACTATGTAGCTCAGGCTGACACTGAACTCACTATGTAGCTCAGGCTGGCCTCAGACTCTGTGGTCCTCCTGACTCAGTCTTCTGAGTGTAGGGCTTATAGGTGTGTGCCACTGCACCTGGCAGTACTATATATATATTTGTTGTTGTTGTTTTGTTTTGCTTTGTTTTTTTTTGAGACAGGGTCTCACTATGTAGTTGAGACTGACCTGGAACTCATTATGTAGCCCAGGCTGGTCTTGAATTCACAGCGATCCTCCTGCCTCAGCCTCCCGAGTGCTGGAATTGCAGGAGTGAGCCACCACACCCAGCAAGTACTATATTTTTAATCTAAGGTCTACTTGTTCATACTAAAGTGTTTGACTTTTGTGTATTATTCTTGTATCTGGCAACCTTGCTATAATTGTCCCAGGAATGCTTATTAATCCTAAGAGTGGAGGTTGATTCTATTAGATTTTCTACATATATAATAATTTCATTTATAAATAAAGACTGTTTTATTTCTTCATTCTCAATCTGTTTGTGTTTTATTTCCTTTTCTTACCTTATTGCCTTAGCTAGGATTTCTGGTATGATATTTTGTCAGTTTAGTTCATAGTAATGTACCAATGTTAATGTGCCACGACCACTGCAGTGGAGTCTGCGTGACAATGCCGCTCACCTGGCAGAAACCAGACCCGAGGTATCGTCCCCACGGGGTTAAGCCTCCTGGAGGTCCTTGGCTCACACCGCATGCGAAGTCAGCCGTGAAGAGAATAACTGGCCCCTCTGCCTGCAGTCTGGGGACATTGGGTTCATTTATAATTCTGTTCTATTTTGTCTTTATTACTATTTGTTCATTATCTGTAGAATTGTATTCTGGGCCCAGGAAAGGTTAGGAACAATTAGATGTTCCTAGAGATGGGGAGGTATTGGGGCACAAGAGGACGGGCGGCCAAAGTGCTGACCCTGAGCCCTGGACTGTGAAGTCCTGAAGGTGATCCTGAAGGTGACATGCTGAAGCCAGTCCTTTGTTTTACAAACTTCCCCTTCTGACTGCGTATAGGTGTGGTCTTACCTTGACTTAGTAGTTTTAGCTTTTGTGATGGTATATAGGTGTGGGCTTACCTTGACCTTGTGGTCTTAGTTTTTACAGTACTATTGTCTATCTTTCTCATGCCTGCCTGTGACTGAAATCACTCTTGAGGTGTGCCCTTGAAACTAGTATATAAACATCTAGAGTTAGAAATAAAATTGCAGCAGCTACTACCTTGGCTACTCAGTGCTGTGTGGTTTCTGACTGTCACCGCCGAACCTGCTCCCACCTTTCTGAAGATCCCTGTTCTCCACGTGAAATCCAGTCTTTGCTCCCCTACCGTCGGTAGCATTAATGGAGTGGTGAGAGGGGAAATTCTTGCCTTGTTCCTAATCTTAGTGGGAAAGTTCCTAGTTTTTTATCAAGTATGATCTTAGCTATGTTTTGTTAAAAAATAGATGCTCTTCATCAAGTTGAGGAAATTTTTGTTTATTTCTTTACTGTGGAGTTTGTAATCACAAATGGGTGTTGGATTTTGTCAAATGTTTTTCTTGCATTTATTGACATTAAATAACTTCTTTAGCCATTGATGTGATGAATTACATTAACATCATTGTTTATTTCGATATTCAAATTATTCCTGACTTAACCAGAGCCCCCCACCAGCTGTTTGGCTCTCTTGAAACACCAGCACTTCCTTACATTGAAATGTTCCATGTTCATTTTGTTCTTTCTATGTTTCAGCCCTGGAACCAGCTATTTATTTCACAAAAGATCTCTGAATCTTTTTAGTGGTGAATGCGTTTAAAAATCAGGATCTGGGCATTAGGGCAGGTAATGGAGGTGGTGGCTACTCCTAGGTACCTCATTCCATCCTTATTTATTTCACACCAAAGGCTGACCCTCTAGATAAATGCCCTTCTCATTATGCTTGGATTCTGATGCTCTGCTTCCGTCCTCATCCCTGTAGTCCCGGCACACACCCTAGTCATGTTTTGACATCTCTTCCCTGCTGTGTGAAAGATTCTCTATACATGGTTCAAAGCTTTGCTCAGAGTTCCCTGCTCATTTTGCTCCCTCCAGGCCACCGTTATTGGAGCCCTCCACTCCAGCCCTTGCCTGGCCCTGCATCACCTAGTGACTATTGACTGCATTGTTTAGAAAAGGAAAGGAAGAGAAGAAGTACAGGAAGAGGAAGGTGAAACAAGTGAACTTTTCATTGAGGCATAAAATACATACGTGGCTAGGTGATTCACCTGCAGATCAGCGGATTTTTATGCCACCATCTGGATGGTTTACAAACTAAGAAATCATTGGCTGCTGTGTGGAAAAAGCACAGAAACGAGGTAAAACAAAGGAAGAGCCTAAAGGATCTGTGCCTGGATTGGGTGTAGAGCACGAAGGAAGACAGGAATCAAAGATGGCTCCAAAATTTTGAACTGAAATCTGAAGAAGGGAGGATGGGGAGACGCAAAGAAACCCTTCCTCTTCCTGAGATGATCAAGCATCTTTCTGTGGACAGGGTTGACATGAGATGCTGATTCTGCACGTGAGTTTGGAGGCTGAGGAGGCTGCTGGACAGTAGCTCCTGGGAGAGATCCACTTGGAAACGTTTGAGGGTCACTCGTGGCCAGATGGCGTGTAAAGCTGTGAATTGAACAAGATCCTCCAGATGTGAGTGTAGGTAGAGACCAGGTTGAAGAGAGAAGCCTTGGAACATTGGAGGGTTGAGAGAGGAGTCGACAAAGTATCCCGAAGACATCAGTTACCTCAACTGTAAAGTAGGTGTAACACCTTCCTTATTGGATCATAAGGATGAAGGAGTGGATATATATTAAACACTATTGGGTGGTGTTATGGGTGGAATGTGTGTCCCCTCCAAAATTCATGCTGAGATTTAGTGCCACTGTAACGGTTGGTTCTTTAAAGAGGCGATCCTTCTATGAGGACTTCTTTGTTGTGGGGTGGATGGGTGCCATTATAAGAGGAAAATTCTGCCCCTCTTCTCTTGCTCACCTTGTTACTTTTCTCCGTGTCGATGACACAGCAAGGAGATCCTGGTCATATACCAACACCTTGACCATGGACTTCTGAGCCTCCAGAGCTGCGAGCTAACGCATTTGTGCTCAGTATAAATTACACAGTCTGTGATAGGTTCTATAGCAGCACACAATCAATTAAGATAAGTAGTTGATATAACGGTGATCCTTCTGTCCCCTGCCCCCCAAACCTGTTACTTGACTTTTCATTGTCCCTGGACTCTGTGGCCTCTTGCTTGCTAGTCTCTCCCAAATGTCCTCATCTCCGCTTCCCAACACATGCAGTAAAGTGTATCCCTGACCCATCTTTCCTGCGCCCAGCGAAGACTGCAGTGGAAAACCCCCCTCAGTTGACATTGACTTCCCTTCCCCTCCCCTAACTGCCACCCCTTTAAAGAAATACACCTTTATCATTACCTTTGAAGTCTTTTGTATGTCTCCTTTCATTTCTACATTCTAACTTTTCCCCTAGAGGTAGTTTAACCAGATGAATGTGTCTCTAATGAATATTGTATGTTTTGTAATTTTGAAGTTTATAAAAATAGAATCATTGATTCTTCTCTGACTTACTTTTAGTATTCAGCATTTGATTCCTGAGATACATCTGTGGTGCTGTACATAGTTTTAATTCACTTGTTTTTTCTGCCATATGGATACCCTATATTCTACATGCATTTATTTATACCCCCCATTTATTTTATGCATTCTACAGTTGGTCAACTTCCTAATTGTTTCCAGTGTTTGCTGTTACAAAAGTATTGCTATGAACATTTTGTCTGCGTCTTTTGATGTGCGAGTATAGATTTTTGTTTTTCTAGAGTAGATAGTGGGACCTGCTGCTTCAAAGAGAACGCACAGTGGCTGTTCAGCTATGCAATGCAAACTTGCTTTTCAAAAAGCTTGTGCCAATTTGTACTTCAGACAGGGTATTATGTATTCCGTTTAAGATTAGGAACCAAGCAAAGGTTTCTACTCTGATCCTTTTGTTCAGCTGTGCCCTGTTCCACCATCCTTAGCTCTGCTTGCTATGGTCAGACTTTTTAATTTTGCAAATATGACACATCGAAGTTTTAATTTGCATTTCTTGAATTTTACTGGAGTTAGATATCTTTACTTGTTTATCAAGGATTTGTATTTCTTCTTTTGTGAGGGGCTTGCTTTAAGTCTTTTTTTAAAAATTGGATTATTTTTATCTTGTACGTCTTTGTTTTTAGCAATTCCTCATGTTATTTTGACTATGGATGGCAAAGGTCTTTTCTAGCTCATGGTTTGTCCACTCTGTTTATGTATGATGTGTATTGACAAAAGAAGTTATTATTTTAATATAATTAAATTTATCATTCGTTTCCTTTGTGGTAAATTCTTTTATGTCTTGTTTAAGAAGTCCTTCCATGGTCCCAAGGACATAAAAAATTATTCTCCTTTTTTGGCTAAAGAGCTTTCAAAGCCTTTAATCTCTGGGACTGATTTCTGTGTATGGTATAAGGTAAGGATACACCATCACTACTCACTGCCCTATATGCATAACCAAGAAACCCCGTAGCAGCTAATGAAGGTTCCATTTTTTCTTAATGATCCATGATGCCAAAGTTGTTGCAACTCTTTTTTTTTTTCAGTTTTTTGAGACAGGGTCTCACTATGTAATGGAAACTGACCTGGAACTCACTTTGTAGCCCAGACTGATCTCGGACCCACAGGGATCCTCCTGCCTCAGCCTCCCGAGTGCTGGGATTACAGGGGTGTGCCACCACGCCTGGCCGAAACTCTTTTGTCAACCTACATCTAGTTTGATCTGCTTCCGGGCTCTGTATTCAGATCAGTTTTTCTGTCCTCTTGCCAGCACTTTGTTCTAATGCATGACCTTTAAACAACCTTTGATTTATTTAGAGACAAGTCTGCATTTTGTTCTTCTTTTAAAGTATTTTCATGTTTTGCACTTCTGCATATGTTTCACAAAAATAATTCTGCTGGTAGCTTGATTGGAACTGAATTGAACTGAATTCAGTTGAATTTTCGATGAATTGAGGAGAAGCGGATGCATCTGTGTTATTACATCTTTCTATTCACAGTTTCTCCCCACTTCTATAGGTCTTCTTTATTTTCTCTATAAAAAAAACTAGCATCGTTTCTGTTTGATTTAATCTTGGTATTTTATTTTTTGATGTATTACAAATTATATTATGTATTTTAATGTACATTTATTGTGGGTGTTTAGAATACAATTGATTACCATAAATTACAATAACATTTTCTGCATTCAACAATCATACTTAATATTTTTGTCAATTTTAATAATTTATATGTAAATTTGTTCCTTTTTTTTTCTTTTTTGCACAAGCACACCACCTTGGGTTTGCTGGGGGCGGCACAGGGGGTCTGGCCCTGGCAGTCGTGTCCTCCCATGTCTCCATTTCCTGCGTCTCTTTCTGTATTTAATATTAGCATTCTTTTTCTTCTTTTCTAGGTTTTTGCTTCCCATATATTGCGTAAATTCATTGGCCAGGAGTCCAAGAGGGTGATAAATAGAGGGACAATAATGAGAACTTCTCCATCTCGAAATTTAATTTATTTGTTTATTTATTGCAGTGCTAGGGATCAAAACCAGGGTCTCACAAGTGCTAAGCAAGTGCTGCATCTCTGAAGCACATCCCCAATCCCAGCTCATGCGCTTAAAGAAAATGTCTTCATAATTGAATATGATGTTTGATGTAAGACTAATTTATTCCTTCTTTCTCCTTTCAGCAAATTGAAAACTTCCCCTCTTCTAGTTTGCTTTTTTTGTTATCTTTTTTTTTTCTTTCTGGTACCAGGGATCAAACTCAGGACCTTGAGCTCGCCAGGCAGGTGTGGCAGCCCTGAGCTATGTCCCTGGCCCTTGTTATCATGAACGGGTGTTGAATTATACCAAATGATTTTTCTTACTAAAATGATCCTGTTATTTTTCATCTTAAATCTGTAGATGTGGTGAAATATATTAAGTGATTTTCTAATATTAAACCAATTTTGGATTCCTAAAGCAAATACAACTCGGTTGTGATGGATTTATTGCCCTTTTTACTATTGATTGCTAGATTTAGTTTTGTAGTATTTTATTTAGGATTTTTGCCGCTATAGTCATAAGTGAAATTTGCATGTGGTTTTTCTTTCTCATATTGTCCTTAATAGATCAACACTATGTCAAAATAAGTTGGAGAGGTTGTTACTCTGGAATAGTTTGTGTACAGTTGGAAATATTTATTCCCCATAGCCCATGGTTTGTTGATAAAAATCATCTATGTTAATCTTTTCTTTGTGAGAAGGTATTTATGAAGCAAAATTCTTTAATAGTTTTAGGATTAAGCAGTTTCTCTTCTTTCTTGAGTCGGTTTTTGCAATTTATACCCTTTTCTTGAAATTTGTCCAATTCACCTGAGCTTTGAAGTTTCCCTGGTATAAAATTGTTTACGATACCTGCTTCTTATGGTATTTATGATGTCTGCGTATTATGTTTTTAATCTCCATATTTTCGATACTTAGGCCCCTTTTCATTCTTCTTATTTGCACATTCCTTTTTATTTTTTTAAATTTATTGTTATTTATTTATTTATTTATTTATTTATTTATTTATTGGTACCAGGGATTGAACTCGGGTCCTTGCGCTTGCAAGGCAGGCCACTGAACTGCTGAGCTAAATCCCTGGCCCTTGCACATTCCTTTTTATATAAGTTGCCCAAATGGGTCCTTTTTAAATTTTAGCTCTCTCAGCATTAATTTTGCAACAACTTCCTATTTTTAAAACTTTCCAACCTACTAAAAGTTGCAAAAAAGTGCAACAAAGACTTCATCATTTATTTAGATTCACTAAATGTTAACATTTTGCTATATCTAAGCACTTTGGTGGTGCATACTCTCCCTTTTGTTTTTCTTTTTCATTTTGTTTGTTTTTTTAGGGAAAAATACAATTTTAGGGTAAAAAGAAATGATGTTTCTCTGTATAAGTACTGTACAATAATCACACTTGGGAAATTTAATATCAATGCAGTACTATTGTCTAATGCTTAGCCTATATTCAAATGTTCCCATCACCACAATGATGAACAGTGTAGCTGTTTCATCTCTTTTAATCCAGGATTCAGTGAAGCATTGTTCCTTGCATTTAGTTGTCATGTCTCTACTTTCCTTTAATTTGTAATAGTTCACTGGTCTTTTAAAAAAATCTGTTATGACACTGACATTTTGTAAGTGTTTAAAACAGTTACAGAATGTGCCTCTGTAGGCAAAATAATGGCCTTCTAAAGATGCCCATTCCCTAATATGTGGGGTCTGTGAATATGTTTGTTCCTATGACAAAAGAGTTGATGGGTCTTGAGAGGGTGAGAGCGTTCTTGATTAACCACCGAGGGCTCCATCTAATTACACAAGTCCTTAATAGTGGAGAGCCTTTATGGGTTGGGTCAGAGAGAGATGAGATGGAAGAAGGAGAAGGAGAGATTGAAAGCTTGAGAGGGACTCAACCTGCTGTTGTTGGCTTTGAAGATGAAGGCAGAGACTATGAGCCAAGGACCATGAGTGATCTCTTGAGGCTAGAAACAGCCTTAAGTTGACAGCCAACAAGTAAATGGGGAACGACAATGAGCCAAGTTCTGCCAGCAACCTGAAAAAGCGGCCCTTAGAGTTTACACAGAGGAAGACAGCCCTGCCTACAACTTGCTTTCAGACCCATATCAGACTATGGAACAGCAGAGTTGTAAATGTGTGATGTTTTAAGTCATTAAATTTGTGGTAATTTGTTAACAGCAGCAAAAGAAACTAACACGTCCTTAAATTTGGATTTGCTTGTTTCTTCATGATTAAATTCAGTTTTTTGTGGTTTTTTTTTTTTTGGTACCGGGGATTGAACTCGGGTCCTTGCGCTTGCAAGGCAGGCCACCAAACCGCTGAGCTAAATCCCTGGCCCAAATTCAGGTTTATTGATCTCTTCAAATAATCAGCTTTCATTTGATCCTCCTTAATATACATTCTCTATTTCATTAATTTCTAGTGTATGTTGTTTCCTTCATCCTACTTTCTTTGAAGTTACTTAAGTAGATATTTAATGGATTAATTTTTATCTTTCATTCTTGACATTGTAACTATTCAAAACTATGAATTTTCTTCTTGCTGCTGCTATAGATACATCTCACAAGTTTAGATATGAAGTATTTCATTAATATTTGATTCTAAATATTTTCTAATTTCTATTGTGCATGGAGTTTCTCCAGTTACGTTTTTGTTATAGATTTTCTTATTTGCATTGTGCTTACAGAATGTGACTTATGACACCAAATCTTTGAAAGTTTATGAATATCATTTCATGTGTGCTCAAAAGGATGTTTAGTGCAATGTTCTATAAATATACATCAATTTAAACTTATTGTGTCAAAGTTTCTGTACACTTCAACTAATTTTCTTATGTCTATATTATCTATCAATTACTGAGAAAAGTGTGTTAAAATCTCTATGATGGTGGATTTGTCCATTTCTCCTTGTATATCTGTCAGTTTTTTAAATGTTTTCAGGCTATGTTATTACTTGCTTATAGGTTTAAATTATATTTTTCTTGAAAAAGACTATCACTATTTAGTGACCCTAAGGGTCTTTTTATACTAAAGTCTCTTTTTCCCTTTTTTTTTTTTTTTTTTTTTTTCAGTACTGGGGATCCAACTCAGGACCTTGCACTTGAGAGGCAGGCATGGGGCCCCTGAGCTAAATCCCTGGCCCTTGACTCTTATTTTAAAAGATAATTTCTCTAGATACACAATAGTAGTTACACTTTTTTTTTAAACATATCAAAGCCATTATTCCACTGAGCTCTGGCATCTCTTGTCTTGAGAAGTCAGTGCTCCATCTAAATGTCACTGATTTAGAGGCCATCTGTCTTCTCTCCAGCACTGCTTTTGTGAATGTCTTTCTATTTGGTGTTTTACAGTTCACTCAGATGCGTCTAGGTGTTAGTGTTGCCAGGAAAAACACGGTACACAGTTAAATTTGAATTGCAGATTGATAACAAATACATTTTCATATCAGTATGCTCCATCTATTGCATGGGGCTTGGGCTTCATTTATCTCTTAAATCTGTGACTAGGGCGAGGATATAGCTCAGTGGTAGAGCACTTGCCCCCCATGTGTGTATGGTGCTCTGGGTTCAATCCCCAGTATGGCAAAACAAACAAATCAAAACAACACCAAAACCAGCCAACCAACCAACCAAACACCCTGTGACTGTCTTTTTGTTTATGAAATATTTATGAAATTTATGGACCTTGTGTAGAGATATTGGCTGATTCAATGCCGGTATTTCTTCATATCTTGCCTCTGTCCCACTCCTTCTTCCTCTCCTTATTAGGTATATAATCTAATTTTTATATAGTTCTTCATGAATCTTAATATGTCTTTTTCATTTTCTACCTCTATGAGTTCTGATTTTCATTCATTATTCAACTCAACTGCTGAGTTTAAAACTCTATTTTCAGTGCTAAGGATTGAACCTGGGGCTTTGTGCATGGCAACTCCCCAGCCCTACATCGACTATTTTAAATTTTACTCTATGTTTCATTGCTAGTCCTTCTTTTTCTTTGAATCCATGAAGTCATTACAGATGCTTACTCGACACGTATTTCTAATGCCAGTTTTTAAAAAATCATTGACTGTGTTAGAGGTCTTTCGAATTCTATGTCTGATGAGTGTACAATTTGAGGTCTTCGTGGGTCTGACTCTATTACCTGTAGCTTCTGCTGACTCACTCACGAGGCTGCCTACCCTGTGCTTTGCAATTATGACTGTGAGGCCATATGTCAGAGTTTTTACCTTGGGGCAATCTTTGGGACTGGTTGAAGGTGGATTGCTACAGAGGGGATTTGCACCAACTGCGTCTGCCAGGAGCTTGTGGTTGTTACCGACTGGGGACCACTTAAGACTAAATTCTTGGCTTGGTAATTTGCGACCACCCAAGTGGAGTGAATTTAGGTTGCAAACCCTCTTATTAGGGTTGGCTCCAGCCGCATGTTCTAAGGGAGGGTTTCCCCTGTGCTCTTCCTTGCCAAGGTTCGGTCTAAGCAATTTGTAGGCTTGTAGTTTCTGGGGAGCAGAGTGGAGAGTGGTTTTGTTCTAGCTCACCTTGCCACCAGCATGTGACTTTGGGGGTCTTGGTTTTCTGCAGAGGGGTTTCCTGTTAGAGTCCTCACCCTGGGTGGGCCCTGGGCTGTCTCCAGACTCCATTCCATGCAGCTTCAGAGAACCAGGGGCATCTCTTGAGTTCCGGTCTTCACGGAGTGTTTGCTTCTCAATGTGCCTTTTGTTCCTGGGAGTAAATTGGTGGAATTAAAGTTTTTGTTGTTTTTTTTAAAGCTGGTATATTTGGTCATTTTTTTGTTGGTAGGCCTAAAGAGTATTTAGTGCAGCATCCTACTGAAAACACTGTCGCCCCTTCCCCAGTGCTAGCAATTATTTAACAAAAATCTGTGAAATCAGCTTCTAGGTATTTTTCTCTTCTTAGCTTGTTTTTGCATATATAAACGGGATACTGTAAGATATAATCATAGCACTGAATCTTCATTTTGGACTTCAGCCATTCCCTTGTTCACTTTTATTGAGATCTTGGTAAAGGCTGAGCTTTTTCTTAGGTCCTGGGATTCAGGTTGGCCAAGATAGACTGTTGCCCACCCTGCCCTCTTCAGGCTACAGTGTGGGGACTTGCAGTGCTCTCTGACCTTGGGGTTCCCAGAATACTTTTCCCATAGCTTCCTGAGGATTAGGTCTGGGCCCCTGGCATTCCCATGTTTCTCACAGCCCCCAGAGCAATGCCAGGTAAGTGCACCCATAAAAGAAAATCCAGCTCTTTATACTGAAAAGCCGTTTAAAAATAAGCAGCTTCCCAACACTATATATAATATAAAAACATTTTATAGTATAGCAAATACACATAGAGTAGCATTTCTGTGGGTTTTAACATTCATGATAAGCTGGGCCTGTAAGCACACACCTGTAATCCCAGCACTTGGGAGGATGAGGCAGGAAGATTGCCATGAGTTCAAGACCAGCCTGAGCTACATAGCAAGATCCTGTCTCAACCCTCCCCCGCAAAAAAAACCCCACAACATTAATGGTGGAAGTTCCTAAGTGTTAGGAAAGTGTAATGATGATAACCATCACCCCTCCCTCTCCCCCATAGCCCAATCACCCCAGGAGCAGTATTGATGTTGCTTTGGAGGTTTTATCCCAGACTTTTTTCTGCCTGTGACAGTAATCGCTGCACAATTGGCTTCTCTGTGCCAATCGTTCAGGAGTTTGGGAGGCTCTTCTCATACCTTTAAATATTCTCGGAGAACATGATATCACGGTGTGTTTCGAAACGATGAAGTTCTGAGCAGAGAAGAACTGAGCTGTACAAGAATCCAAGCTCCTGTCGTAGGCTGTGGGGTTCTCAGGGTTTGGGCGTGGACTACTCCATCTCCCCTGCGGCTGTCACTCAGGGAGCACCCGCTGTGTTCCCAGTGCCCATGCCGCGCCTCACCTACTTCTCTCACGGCTCTGTGAGGGGGTTGGGCAGGGACAGGACCTCAGGCAGCCTCAGAGGCATAGCCAGCCATGGCAGGAGAAGCCATCCCCAGGCTTCCCGTAGGTTGTGTTTACATGGCAGCCTGCAGGGGCGCTTGCTGCTGAACAGGCAAAGCGAAGGACGTAGGCAGAGCTGAGGCAGTGGCCTGTGGTCGGGCTGCTGCTGTGATGCAGCCAGCCCTCTGGGAGGAGGAACTGGACCTTCCCTCAGTTTGGTACTTGGCTTCTCCCACGTTGAACTCCTGGGCCCCACCTGCCTCCCTGCTCTGGTTTCAGAAGCTGCCTGGGACGCTGCATCACACATTAGCTGTGAAGACGACTGGCTCTGGATCATAGGTTCACAGCTCTCTGCTCCAGGTGGCAAAGGAACCCGTCTGGTGGCCAGAGCCCAGGGAAGAGGAAGCAGTGATTCATTAGCACGGAGAAGACGGCAATTAGTGGGCTAATGAAGAGGAGAGAAGGGAAAAGAACCCCACACTACCCACTTACACACATGCAGTCCCTTTGAGAACCCAGGGATACACTTGCTTCCCAGTAATCTGCCACCGTTGTTCATGCTGCAGGCTTCCGGCCCGGGCAAGCAGGGCTCCTGTCTGTGTGCTCTGTGCTCCATTTATCACCCTCAAAAGCAGATTGAGAACACTTGATGGGGGTGATTGCGGCAGCCAATGCCAATTCATGCATTGCGTTCCTTTCCACCCACATGCCGGAAAGCTTCCTGGTCCTTATGGGAACCATTGTTGCCCAGATGTCACAGGGGGCTGCCCAGCTGGGCCTCGCTGTGGAAGGCGGAGCCAGCCAGAGCCGACCGTGACCCGCTGGGGGCCCATTTGGCCTGCACCTCTGCTGCATTGCATCTTGTGGCTGACGGCCCTGGATCATGACCGAGAGCTGCCACCTCCCTGCCACCTCTCCAGCGTGCTGATTCTGTCGTCCGGGTTTCTTCTCCCTTTGAGGGTATAGGGTGGGGGGAGTAGTTCCAGCTTGAATCCATGAGATGTTTGGATTTTGATGTATTTGCACATAAAATGTTGAAGGTTTAGGCAAAAGAACTTGCGAAATAATTTAAATGTGTGGTTTTCAACTCTTGGGGAGACTTCCAAAAGGTACCACAGCCAAGCCCCACCTCAGACCTACTGATTTGGTCTCCCAACCTGGGTGAGTGTTGTGAAAATGGCTCTCAGTGGCTTTTTTTTTTAATAAATCAAAAATTTTAATTTTGGGATAATTGTAGATTCCTGTGCAGTCGTCAGAAGCGATGAAGAGAGCTTATGTCCCCTTTAACCTGGTTTTCTCCTCTGGTTACATCTTCTACAACTATAGTGCAGCATCGTAACTAGGGTACGGACAATCCGGGCAAGGTGCAGAGCAGTCACGAAGACACACAGGCCGCCCCGATTATCTCCTGCTCCCCATTCCCTCTTTAACCCCTGGCAACCAGGGGTCCATCTCCATTTCTATTTCTAGTCTTGTTACTGCAAGAATAGTATATAAATGGAAACATACACCGTTCTAATTATTTTGCAGTGCTGGGAACTGAACCCAAGGTGGGCCTCCTGCATGCAAGGCAACTGCTCTGTCCTCGAACTACATCCCTGGTCCTGAAGCATGCAGTATTTGAACTTTTGAGATTGACTTGTTGCACTGACCCTACAAGTAATTCTCTGGAGATTAAATCAGGCTATTGTGTGTTTCAGCAGTTCGCTCCTTGTAGTTTCTAAGTTGTATTCCGCTGTATGGATATACCACAGATTTTTAAACCATTTATCCATGGATAGACATCTGCATGGTTTCCAGTTTTTGTCTATTACAAATGAAACAGCTGTAATTATCTTTTACAATCTTTTTTTGTGTGAATGTACATTTTCACTTCTGTGGGATAAATGCCCAGGAATGTATTATTGAGTCGTATGGTAGTCCTATGTTTAGTTCCTTTTATTGATTTGTTGTTATTGTTGTTGTTGGTTTTTTGAGACAGGGTCTCACTAAGTAGTTGAGACTGACCTGAAACTCACTATATAGCCCAGACTGGTCTCAAACTCACAGCAATCCTCCTGCCTCAGCCTCCTGAGTGCTGGGATTAAAGGTATGTGCCACCACGCTCGGCTTTTGTTTTGTTTTTAAAGACAGGGTCTCACTATATATCACAGGCTGGCCTTGATCTTACTATGTAGCCCAGACTGGCCTTGAACTCGTGGTGATCCTCTTGCCTCAGCCTCCCAAAGTGCCAGGCCATGTTTAGTTCTTAACAAAACCACAACAGCTTCACCAATTTACCTTCCCACCAGCAGTGTCTGAATGATCCTGTTTCTCTGTATCCTCTGTATCCACATCTCTTGCCACTAGTTTTGATGTCAACCATTCTGATAGGTGCTTGGCAACATTTCATTATGGTTACGATTTGTCTCTATCTTTTCAGATACCAGTTTTTATAGGCTGTACAGCACAGTAGTTTAGATGCTTTTTGGAAAGTATATAATCTTAATTTATATCAAGATTAAGATGTTGGATTTCAAGACAAATTTCCCTCATTATGGTTTAGGGGTATTAGGTAATTTTTTTCAGGTGTAATTTGCACTTGTGTGTCCTCTCGGGTGAAGTCCCAGGCAGAGTCTGTGGGTGGTGCTGCTCTTACCCCAGGCTTGGTCAGCCCATTTGACTTGGTTCCTTTCCCACAGTGAGGGCCGGGCTTTCTGCTTGGCCTGCTTAGGTCAGACTGCTGCCTTGGGATCCAACCCTCTGCCCATTAACACAGCTCTTCCTATTACTGGCAACCTCTCTCGTGACTTAAGCTGTCCAGTGAGCATAACGGTTGTGTCCATCAACATGCACATGGCTGACGCTGGTGCCCCTGGATACGGGGACCCAGACCTCTGAGGAGGAAGTGCTGGCTGGCTACTGCGGAGCCTGGGGGCCAGGTGGTGGGACGGATCTGCACTGTGATGGTTGGACAAACTGCGAACGGGACTTACCCCTGCTGCTGCCAGGGGTGAAGGAGACAGAATTTAACAAAAGGAACTGTGAACTTGGGGTCGAGTTGTTGACTGAGTCACCAGAAGGGTCAAAAAGAGAAGGCTGAGGAGTCACAGAGCAGGGGGGACAGAAGAGAGGTGGGAATGGTTGAAACGTAGAAATTTTGAGGCTTTCCCGAGGAGCCAGAACACAGAGGGGCTGGTGTTTGGGGGCTCAGAGAGAGGCCCTGTGGGTGCAGGCCCCACGCCTTCCAGCGAGGGGTATGATGGAGGCCATGCTGGGCTCTATGTGGAGCATGATGGGGGAAAGCCGCTCACCTCATTGCAGCCAGGAACAAGAGCGGCACAGGGGAAGAGCCAGAGAGGAAGGGGCCGGGACCAGGTACAGTCCCCGGGGCCACACTGCCGCGAGCCGGCCAGGCCCATCCCAAATCGGCTTCACTAATCTGCTGGGCATCTCTCAGGCCAGTCAAGCTGACAGCCATGATTAACCACCACACAGGAGGAAAACGGGGAGGAGCTTGCAACTCGCAAATCTCCCCAAGAGGAGGAGGCCAGCCCAGAGGGGTGAGCAAGGCCGAGGTTAGGCACAGAAGGGGAGGTCGGGGTGAGGGACAAGGGCTCGGTGGCAGTGACACAGTAACTAAGTCTCTGGGCTCTGGAATCTCAGGTTGGAAGATTGAGTTCCACCTCAGAGCCCCAAATTTGTAGGTCTGGGTAGGACCTAGGGAACCATCTAACAAACACCTCAGGGAGCTTCCCTGGAGGCTGTTTTATGGAGCAGTTTTGGGGAACCTCAACTCAATTTTGTGAAAGGCACTAATTATCTCATCATTTCGCTGTCCCTGCCTGGCATGTTGTTAGGGACACACTGCGTGTATTAACAGCAGGCGATATTTGTTAAGCACTACTTGTTGGAAACTGTTCTAAAGGCACACACGCACACACACACACGCACAAGCACACACACACTCCGTATCCCTCTGAACATGAGTGTGTGAGTGCACACTCCCTCCCGTGCCCCATCAGTGCTGCCGTTCACATCTCCATTTTACACCTGAGGCCCCTGAGCTATCACAAGGACTGCTGCAGGGGTGCCGACACCCTGAGGTCATCAGTGTGGAGTCAGGAGTCAGGAGAGGAGGACACACACCTAGGGCGATAGTCTGCTTGCTGCTGGCTCTGCCCCTGTCCTTGTGACTTCTGCTTTCTGATGTGAGGCCCGTGGCAGCCAAAGCCCAACAGCACCTTCAGACCCAGGGGCTTAAGCCCCCTGCGGGTCAGCAGCCATTCTTCCTGCCTTCTGTCCACGGAGAGTTCTGTGTCCCCAGTACTCTGCTGGGCTCCAGCTCAGTGACGGGGGTTGCTACAAGTGTCCTTCGCGCCCATCTGGGTTTGAGATATGAGAAGAGGTACTGAGCTGACTTGGAACAGGTGTGGGTTAGAGTTAGACATGAGGGGTTTTCTGGGGTTTCAGCAAGAGAGGCTGGCACTGCCGCTGCCGGGACACTGGAGACTGGCCAGGCCCACACTCAAATTAAGGCTCCAGAAGCTACTCAGCCTCGCTGATCTCTGTTTCCTTATACCTGAGAAGGGCTAATGCCGGCAGCTCCTGCCCTTAGTGAAGCGGGCAGCACTTCAGACTCACTTCATTAAGATCTGATTGCTATTTAAAGGTCTTTAAGGGCTCATCAGATACCCACTTCTCATTATTTTCAGCCTCAGAAATGGAAACAGGGAGCCATGCTCTGAGAGTTTATTGCTGACCCATTTTATCTGCCAAGTATGTATAAAGTGTCCACTGCTCCATGGCCAGTCTGGGGATGCAGCCGAGACAAGATGGCCGAGCAGGGTGCGGCTTCGACACACCCTGAGCTGGAGTGGGACACAGGCAACACCCCAGCCCCTGTTGGGGTGGTCAGTGGCTTCTAGCATGAAGTTCAGACCACCCGGAAATGCGGGAATTACTAACAGGATGGGGTGGGAATGTTGAGGGAATGGTGTTCCGGATGCAGGAAATAGCAGCTGTAAGGGAGGGAGAGAATGGTGAATCCCAAGCCCAGAGAGCTGTTCTGTGCCACATGCATGGTGGGAGGGACCAGTAGCCAGGCTGGGACCTGGAGAGGCCCAGGCTTCGGACCTCACCTAGCTGCGCGGGGATCCAGAGCTCTTTCCCACTCTCAGCTCCTGGGATAGAAAGAAATCCTGGCTTCCTTCGTGTGCACTTAAGTAATTCTGGTCTTTAGCACTATTTTCCCTGGACAGCATTTCTGTTCCAATTATCCTTGGCATCCTTCGTCCTGCCCATCCCCATTATTTAATTTTAAACTGTTCATCTAATTAGCATCTGTCGGGAATAGCTTTGGTGTGGCTTTGCCTGGAAGGCCTGGGTCGCCCTGGGTGACATCTTGGACTTCTTTCCCGTGCCAAGGCTCCGCCATGGGCTTCCCACGTTTATTTTGGCCCAAGAATGTTCCGAAGCAGAATCAGAGGCCAGGAATTTGGGAGCCTGTGCTGTCCCTGGGGCTGGTTGTCCCTGGCAGTGGAGCCAAGCGCTCCATGTCACCAGCCTTCTCTGTCCTGAACGGGGCCCAGCTCTGGGTGCTCCCCAGCTTAGGGCACAGGGAGGGGGCGCATGGGTATGGGATGCTAGTCTCTTCCTCAGATTCGGAGGCTCCTCTCTCTCTGCCGGTCTTTCTTTTCTAATGCTCCTTTGTGTTTTTGTGTCAATAAGGGTGATGGCAGGAGCCAGCGGATTCTCCCTGTCACCTGGCTCCTTGTGTGTCCTCCTGCCATGATAAGCTGCTGTGATCTTCTCTGAGCACCCAACCGGACCTTTTGTTTCCAAACTCTGCAGCACTGTTGGGTAAAAAGGGCCCAGAGGGCAGAAGCCTCACACTTCCTGATCCCAGCGAATGCTTAGAAAATCTGCTGGGATCGTCATTTGCATTTTATAGACTCTGAAACTGCTGCTTAGGGATGATAGGATTTACCCAAAGTCCCAGGTGGTCTCCTACGGTATCTCCTGTAGGATGTGCAAGGACGAAGAGATCACAAATGATGCGCATGCTTTGGGAACCCTACGGGGAAAGCCTAACAGAAGGGACACAGAAGACTGGAAGTGCAGTTCCAGATCTTGAGTCTCTGGAGTTGAAGTGGGCACAGCGCACTATGGATAGATATTAGCTGAGGATGAGTGAGTAGCCGGAAGAAGCACAGGTGTGGATTAGAGTTAGACATGAGGGGTTTCAGCAAGAGAGTCTGGAACTGCCGCTGCCGGGACACTGGAGACCGGCCAGGCCCACACTCAAATTAAGGCTCCAGAAGCTACTCAGCCTCTCCGATCTCTGTTTCCTTATACCTGAGAAGGACTAATGCCGGCAGCTCCTGCCCTTAGTGAAGCGGGCAGAGCTTCAGACTCACTTCATTAAGATCTGATTACTATTTAAAGGTCCTTAAGGGCTCATTAGATACCCACTTCTCATTATTTTCAGCCTCAGAATTGGAAACAGGGAGCCATGCTCTGAGAGTTTATTGCTGACCCCTCTTTTATCTGCCAAGTATGTATAAAGTGTCCACTGCTCCATGGCCAGTCTGGGGATGCAGCCGAGACAAGATGGCCGAGCAGGGTGTGGCTTCGACACACCCTGAGCTGGAGTGGGACACAGAGCCGCCTGATAGGTTGCACCCTGTGGTTGTTTTGCTGCAAGCTGTTGAGTTTGCCAGGCTGTGACGTCATCTGGAATGTCGCAGCAGGAGTCTTCTTTGCAAGCTAATGCAAGGCTTGGACTTACTCCATTTTAGTTAGGCTAATGGTGTTGGTAAGAAACATTTTCTGGGAATCAGATACTTGGATACGTTCTTCTTTTTAGGATCTTGGGAAAGGTGAGGTAAGGGATTAAAAAGCCACTGGAAAAACACTGCTGTTGGTGGCTCAGCCCACCCCCGGCTGTGAGCCCCGTCCTTGGTCAGGAAGGCCAGGGATGGTGACTTGGAGATACCAGAATGAAGCTCTGTTAAGTGAAGAGGACCACTGAGACCGAGGCAGTTTTCTGACCACAGTTCTCTTGGAGAACATGGTGGCTCCTTCTTAAGACCCACCAGTGGGCAGAGACACATCCAGCCGCTGCTCGGGGTCTGCCCAGGGTAGGGAGCTGCCTGGGCTCCATAGCTCCTTCCTCTGCAGAAGCAGGGCTAGCAGAGGCTCTGGGAGGGTCTGGGGGACAGTGTTCTGGAGGAGGGGTTCCCAAAGTTATCTTACTTGTCAGTGGGTCAAGGGCCTGCCTGACCTTCAGGGTAGAGGAATGCTGGGGACGGGAGGAGGGACTTTGGGCTTTGTGATCCTGGCTGGGCCTCAGAGTTCTTCTCCTTGAGCCTTGGGCTTTGAGGAAGACGATCAACTTTGATCATGAGCCTGGCCAAAAGCCATTCACTGTACCTGGTGCACAAAAGAGAATTAAATCACTGCTGGGAGTCCTCACGGCACCGGCAACTTGGGGACAGTGTGAGACAGCGGGAATCGGGCCTGTTTGAATGGGGCCTGGAGGCTGGGGGACCAGTGAGGCTTGGCAAAGGCTTTTCAGGGATGAGATCAGGAAGGGTGGGCAGAAGCCATGATCCCCAAACCACCTTCCTCTTCAGATTCTCAGGGCAATGTTACCTTTATGTCCTCAGTAACTGGGGCGTGAAGTGAAACCCCGGCCCCCAGATCAGAGGTGTGTGGAAGGAGCTCAGTGCCAGGCAGGAGACTGATCTCTTCCACCCCAGGGAACCAGAGGGCTGCAGTCACCAGAGCTGACCCTGCAGCATCCTGCTGTCCTTGTGGGGCTTGAATCCCCTTTAGCAACAGAATTTAATGTTATTTTGCCTGGTGTCCCACTTCAGAGATTCAGCGGGTGTGGGGAGGCCATGAGATCATGGTCCCAAGCAGGGTCCCCAGTCTCTCCAGGCCTGTGGGACTCAAACCTGGCTGTGTCTCAAAAATCACTCCAGGAGTTTTGAAGACTATAGATTCTAGGACCCTTGGCAGACTGGAAAAGCTGGCTCTAGTGAGGGCCTGGGCTCTGCAGCCAGGTAACTCTGAGGAGGCTCACAGGGTCTGTGTTTGGGGGTCCACTTTCTGAGCCATTCAGTCCATTTGTAGCATTTGGCCTGAATTTCCCCACCACATCTGTGTCCTGATTTGGGCCGATGGGGTGCCGCTGTAGGAAACCTGAGCACCCCCTCCTCACACTGCTGTTGCTCCCCATTACTGTGTCTCAGCAGCTCCACCCCCTAGGAAGTGGCTCCCTGAGACCTTCCCCAACTCTCCTCCAAAGAAGGAGCCATTTGTCATCTCCATGTCCTTGTCCCAGTGGGAAGAGACCAGGACACGGGTAAGTGCAATTGTGAAAGCCATTTCTCTGAGATCAGGACCATACAAGACAATTGGTCGACATTTAAATTATTCTAATGAGTTGAGTTCCACTTCAAAGGGGGTTAATTTAATAAGAGGAAGAGCTGGGGCTCAGAGGGATTCTAATTAGATTTCTTTCCACACCCGCCTAACTGTATTTTTTTTTTCTTTTTCTGAAGAGCAGCCAGGTCTGCTAGATCGTGTTGTGTTTGGGTCCAGCTTGAAGAAAGCTGAAAGCCAGGCCTGCGAGGGGAAGGTCATCCATCTGACTGAGCCTGACAGCCCGGATCTCACTCCCAGCAGGAGAGCAGCCGGGCCACCTCTCAAGTCAACAAGAGGCTTGGGGTGGCCTCAGGCTTCCTGTGCCCACTTGAGATGGGTGGAGCGGGATAGAAAACAAACTAAGGAGGTTTGGAGCCAAACTGCCTGCCTTAGAGTCCTAGCCCTCTCTTCCTG
This sequence comes from Fukomys damarensis, assembly GCF_012274545.1. Classification (NCBI taxonomy): domain Eukaryota; kingdom Metazoa; phylum Chordata; class Mammalia; order Rodentia; family Bathyergidae; genus Fukomys; species Fukomys damarensis. Next base: position 20,941,621 of record NW_022900935.1, read on the forward strand.
GCTACGTGATCCTGAGAAGGCGGCATTACCTTTCTGTGCTCAGTTTCCTCATCTGTGAAATGGGGAAATGATAGAACCCACCGTCGGGAATGTTCTAAGTGCTAAGACGCAGGCAGTGGCTCGAACAGTACCCTGCGCAGAGTACTACTACTGTTATTATAGTCATTGTTGTTGATCTCTAAAGTGAGGCAATCACAAGATGGGAATAGCTTTCCAAGGTCAGTGCTCACAAACTGGTTGGATTCAGAAGTCAGTTCATTGGGAGCACCGAGGGAAGGATCCATCTTTTCTACAGTGACAAGATCAAAGAGATTTCAGTTCAGGCCCTGGATTTGTCACTGGCTACCTCTGCGATCTTGAGCAGATTTCTTTCCCTCCCTGAGCTTCAGGATCTGAATGGTGCAGCCGATGCGTTCAGTGTCATCACCCCCAGGTAAACTGGTGAGCCCCCTGCCCCCATGGCTTTTACTTTGGCCGTGCGTTCTCTTGAAAATGCCCATTACAGCGCTCCTGAAGGCGAGAGGACAGTGTTATGGGAAGAAGTGAATTTCAGCGTCTCTAAGCTAAAGGAAATGAGTGTGAAGGTGATTTAGGACGACTTGAACCAATTTCTGTTCTCTATTTTTTCATTTTATTCACACACAAGTGATGAATGATTAAATCTGAAGTTGAATAAACTCTTTCTCAAAACATGAAATTGCAATTCTAAGTGATCGGGAGGCTTCCAGTCGTAGTGTGTCCCGTGGCCCTTTCCATTCTTGGTGGTATTACAGTTCATGGTGAGTCTGATGATTGGCATTGCCTGAGACTTGATGGCTTTGATCTGTTTTCTGCCTCCTGAACCTGGCCCTGTGCTTGACACTTTACATATTCTTTCACTCCTTTGTTCCTCTCCCCAAGTCCACACAGAAGGGATCATCCCCGTTTTCCAGATGCAGCAGGGCTCACAGGAGGGACGTGACCAGCACAAGGTGACAGGGCCAAAACTTGAGCCGGGTTTGAATGCCCTGCACCTCATCCCATCCTGCAGCGGAGGTGAGAGGCGTGGAAAGCTGTCTGTGTGCTTTGTGCAACAGTACCTCCCAGGAGTCCCCGTGTAGGACAGGATTCAGGGTCAAGGCCAAGACCACCAAGACTCTGGAGTCTGGAGTCATCACTTATCGGGTGGCATTTCTTGGGTGCCTAGGAAACAGGTGGGCAGCAGAAGCAGCACTGAGATGGGCGCCGAGAGAGAGGATCCTCATCCTTTGATGGACTTCACCGGCTATGTGACCGTGGGCAAATCGCCTCTCTGAGCCCCCTGCACATCTGTAAAGTGGGTGGGTCACAGCGGGAGCTTGGTAGGGTCCCTTCCAGTTGTAACCAGTCTGTGTTTTACACAGAGCAGCAACTGGCCTTCAAACTTGGGGTCAGTGTAGGATGGATGGAAAACAGAGACCCACACTTCTAACAAAGCTAGTACCCTGGATCTCGAGATGGTTAAGACTCTGCTCCTCTCCTGGGTGGTGGACGTGGTGGCTGGCAATGTTGGTATGAGAGCGATTCTGCTGTGGGCAGCCTGGGCCCCGGAAAGCCTGGTGTAGCTGCACTTGAGCCGCATGGTGAAGCAGCCCCCTGTGCTGGTCACGAGCAGGATGGGAGGTATGTGAGGGCCGATGGGAGACTGAGGGCCTCCACCTGCCCTCACCTTCGCTGGCTGGCTGTCTTAATCACTTCCTGAGCATGCTGTGGGGTCCTGGGAAGAGGGACCTCACTCCCCTTGGGCCCTCTAGGTTGAGCAGAGCAGGAAGGAGGTCTTGAGTGTTGCAAGCGGCATGAGACAGTGATAACCAGTGACACACATGGCCGTCAGAGGCGCCCGTTGTGCCAGGCTGTGCTGGGTGCAGATGTTCTTTCTCTCTCTCTCTTCACCATAGCAATAGTGATGATGACCCGGGGACCTGAGGGCTTTGAGAGGAGGGCACAGTGCCGGGCTCTGACAGGCGGCATTGTGTTTGATGTAGATGTGGCACCTACGGCAGGAAGACAGGCAAAGACTGGGGCTTGTCCCCTTGGAGGACATGGGTTCATATTTTGGCTTTGCTTTTTTATGGTCACTTTAGAAAGTCAATTGAACTCAGTCAAACCTCAGTTTCTCCATCTGTAAGGTGATGGCCATGATGTCCTAGGGAGGGGATGGTGAACTTACAGCTTGGGTGCCACAGCAGGCTGTTTGTATCGCTGGAAGCTCTAAACGGTTCGCCATCTCCGCCCTAAGGTGTTAAAGGATTGAGCAATGCACTGGATATGCCTGGCTCCACCTGGCGCACTCAGCAAGTCTCCCATCAACACTGCCAGTTGTTTTAAAAATGACTTCTGTGATCCGTGAAGTCCGGCGTTGTATCTCCGTCATAGAGAGATGAGAGAGCAGAGTCCAGCGAGGTCAAAAGACTGGTCCACAGGCACACAGTGAGTAGGTAGCCACCAGGCCTCAAAGCTAGAACTCACCTGGTCCCTTTATTCAGTGCTCTGCTGCCTCTCCAGTGGCCAGAGCTGCTGTGCCCTTCTAGGACCAGTCCTGGGGCCGGGTGAGTCTTCTAAGGTAGTGTCACTGGGGAGCCCAGCTACAGAATGGGAGACAGTGTAGTAGTGTTTAAGGTGTGGGATCTGGGATCAGCCTGCCAGCCTGAAACTCCCTGGCTGTGTAGCTTTGGGCAAGGGACTGGACCTTTTCTGGGCCTCTGTCTCCTTTTACATAAAATAATAACGATGGCATTAGAGATTAAATGAATTAAGAAATGTGAAGTGTTCGGTATCAGGCCTCAGAATCTAAGCTCCACAGGAAGCAATTTTCTTGTGGTAGTCACCATCAGCACCCTGGCTAGGCCATCCACTGTGCCCCGGGAGGATCCTCAGCGCCAGAGCACAGCACAGCAGGGCCCACAGGGGCTGAAAACTCTCCATGCCCTCCATTTCCCTGGAGACAGGGCCAGTGTCACACTGGAGTTCCGTAGGTGGGAAGGCTGGGCTGTGGCATCCACACACCTGGCCGGAAGGAGGGCGGCTCCTGACAGCCATCAGGGACACTGCAAGCAAGACTCCCTTTCCAAGGTTTCAGTCTTCAGATGCCTCTGCTGTCCCTCAGCCCTGACCACAAACCAAATGGTGCTGGGCCACAGCCCCAGGCTTCTGTGGCAACTCGATTCTCCAGGGAGGAAGAGGAGGTGAATTTCCCAGTCAGGACGGAACCCACAGCGGCTGGAGCAAGCCTGCAAGTGAGAAGCATTTTGTGGCTCCTGCCTGACTTCTTTGAGAGTGGAACATATGAACATGTCATTTTTCCATTTCTTGTTGCACTGAACAGAAAGAAAATGTAGATAGACAATCCAGGGTGGTAAAAAAAAGGAACATAAAAGCTCTCCCTAAATTTACAATCTGGAGATGATGTCTGCTAATATTTTTTCTTTCTTGTCTTTTTTCTCTGAGCAGAGATACACATAGGTTGAAAAAAATAAACTCCTAAAAGTAGAAGCATTGTCTCTGTGACATGCTTAGAATAGTACCACGTGTACAAACTGACTGTAAAGGTGCATGCTTGTAATTTTAGCTACTCGGGAGGCTGAAGCAGGAGGATTGCTTGAGTCTGGGAGTTAGAGATCAGCCTGGGCAACGTATCGAAATTCTGCCTCAAACAAATAAGAAAGAAAAACAAAACAAAAACAGTACTTAGTACACAGTAAGTACTTAATAGATACTTTTACTATTATTATCTATTATTATTTCCACTTATAGCCTTATTTTCTTTCTCAAATAGTATTTTAGCTCCTTGGGCACCAAAATGTTGATTTCATTAGCACATCACAGGTGCTTAAAAAATGTTGCTTGAATACATGGATGGATAAACAAACATTCCTTCATCTCCATTGGATTTCCATCCACGATGTTCAACAGCAGCACAATAACACACTGCTGAGTTTCTTTCTACTCTGTGGCTGGTGCTTATTTTAACAAGCTGCTCCCGACCTCCTGCACTCCTGGATCATGCTGCCCCTCCAGACCTGGTCCTCTCCCTCACATAGGGGTCCTGGGTTCCCCAGAGGCTCAGAGCCACAGGATCACTTCGGAGAAGACAGCCCTTGGCTGCCAGTGCCCTCCTTAGCTCGCAGAAACCACCGACCATCGACTTAAACCATCTAGGCAGCGCTCAGACGAGTAAAACACGAACTCCTGCATTTTTGATGAAGTTGACATTATACAAACACTCAGGGCTTACTTGGTCAGACCCAGCAGTGAGGGCCTGAATCAATAATGAAATAGTAGGAGGAATAAAACATTAAACAGGCGTTCTGCAAGGCAAGCAGCCCGGGGCGGTGGTGGTGGGGGTAAGTCAGGTGACCTAGGATGGCCCCTGGCCAGTGGTCCTTTTTCCCTGGCTGCTGGGCTGGGTGTGCCGATTGTCCTCGAGTCCTGAAAGTCCAGGAGGTCACGTGACTTCTTGGGAGATCTTTAGGGTTAGGCTGGAAGCCCAGAAAAGTGGAAGTAGTATTGAATTTGTGGCCTTGGGCAGGTTATTTTTTGTCCGTTTACTTCAGTTGGGAAAATGGATCCTTGAGCAAGGACACCAAGGCCCTTCCTACCTGAGCAAACCAGCATGAACTTGGGGATATGCATGGTCCAGACAAAGTACGTTAAAAGCCGCAAATGAACAGGACCCAGCAAATCCATCTCCTTGGCTCTTGTTCTTTCTTTTTTTTTTTTTTTTTTTTTTTTTTTTTTTTTTTTTTTTTTTTTTTTTTTTTTTTTTTTTTTTTTTTTTTTTTTTTTTTTTTTTTTTTCTTATGCTAGAGAGAGCAATCTCCTCCCTGTTCTGAGATGCTGGGCCTCTGATGATGGAGAAAAGCCTTCAGCAGGCCTCTGCTCCCTCTAAAGAAGGCTTGAAGATCATGCTGTGTGGGGATGGGGACTCCAAAGTCCAGATTTCACCTTTTACCCAGGTCACAGCTTTTGCTGCCATAAGACCCTCAAGTTTGGAATGGGGGAATCTGTCTCCTCCCAAAAGACAAAGAGGCTGGGACCAGGGAGCAAAGAGAATCCAAGAGGTAGCTGATTGTGGATTCAGCTGCCAGGGTGAGGTCTCTGCATTTACTCTGGGACATTCTGCTTTTGACAGCTCCTTTGGCCTCTGGAGCTTCTGTATTCAGAGCCTGGTTCGTGGACCAGAGGCACTGGGCAGGCCCGGGAGCTTGTTGGGGATACAGCACCTCAGCCCACACACACTGTGGAGGAGAAACTGCAGCTTAGCCTGGAAGCTGTGCCCAAGCGTCTGCCTGGTGGGAGACGTCACTGTCTACCAAGAGTGGTGGGATGGTTTGGTAGCACCCAGCTCCAAGGCATTGGCTATTGTCTTGGTCATCAGTTCACTTCACGGCAAGGAGCACTTTGGAGAAGACTTTTCTTCTGAAGTGAGATATTTGTGCTTGCTTTCGGAGCCAGATTGAGTCAAATGACACGCAGAGTTTTCATATGTTGGTTTAATGGTCCTCCAAAGGACTTCCCACTCTACCCTGTCTGATGGGAGGGTGCAAAGAATAAATTCGGCAGCACTCACTCAGGGCCTGTTGAAGGCCAGACCTGGGGATCCAGACCTGGGCATGATGCGGCCCCAGGAAGCCCAGACCACAGCAAGGGGGTCCCCACAAAGCCCTCCTACCTCAGAGTCAGACTCCTTAGGCTTACCTGCTCACACTTTATTACCAGTAGATACTAAGCAAAGGTGATCTCCAGGGGACTTTATTCAAAAAGTGTTTGCCTGGAAGCCCCCACAGGGGGTCTGATTCAGTAGGGTTAAGTTAGAAAAACTTCTCTAATAACTCTGATTCTCCATTCTGGTCTGCTGAGAATTACTGCTGTCATTCTGGAGCAGCCGTGACCTCCTCAGCAGCGACCAATGCATCAGATTCACCATGGTTTGAGATCTAAAATTGTCCCCAAAGCCCCATGCGTTCAGAAGATAATTAGATTATAGGAACACCTTCTACCCCTGCCCTGGCCTTAAGCCTTCTACCCCTGAACTGGTGTGGTTTGGGAGTGGACAGGATTTTGCTTACATAGCCTGACCTTTAGGATAGAGTCAGGCTTCCCTGGACCTGATTCTAGTTCAGTCTCTTGTTTGAACCGTTCTGTTTGTAAGGATTGATATTTCATAGCTTTTATTCTTCCTCAGGGGTCTTCCAAAGAACAAAGAGAAATTGTACTTGTTATTTTTAAATAGAAAAACAAGACTTCCTCTGGCAGTGGCCACACTCATTGGATAGCTTCATAAAGCCAAGATAAATTATGGGGTTTCATTGATTTTATTTTTCCTTTCCCTTAAAAAACTTTGCTTTTTTTTCCTCCTAGAAATTATTTCATCATTGCTTCTCAATAATGATGCTAAAGCCTAAGATAAGAAGAAAATGAAACAATAATGGATTCACCTAGAAGAAAGACGTAATAATGACATTAATCACCACTGTTGTCTCATCCTACATTCTGATTGTATTGTGTGATGGGCAAAATAATGAACTCTCAAAGATATCCATGTTCTCACCCTTAGAACCTGTGGCTGTGTTCCTGTATGTGGCAAAAGAGACCTTGGAGATGTGACTTTGAGATGGAAGATTATTCCAGATGATCTGGGTGCCTTGGTGTAATTATAAGGGCCCTTAAAAATCCGCAAGAGGAAGTATGACTATGAAAGCAGAGACCACAGTGACATGACATGAGAAAGCATTGCTTGACCATAACTGGCTTTGAAGACAAAGAAATAAGACCATAAACCAAGCCATGTGAATGGCCTCTCAGAGGAAGAAGAGATACTGAAATGACTGTCCCCTAGAGCAGTGGTCCCCAAGCTTTTTGGCACGAAGAAACAATTTCCTAGAAAATAATTTCTCCATAGATGGATAGAAGGGAAGGGAGTTGGACAGTAATATCTTGGGGATGATTCAAAAGAATGTATAACTTAGATCCCTTGCATGTGCAGGTCATAGTAGGATTCGAGCTCCTGTGAGAATCTAAGGCCAGTGTTGGCCTGACAGGAGGCAGAGCTCAGGTAGTGATGTGAAGCATGGGGAGCAGCTGTAAATACAGATGAGGCTTTGTTTTCTCATTCATCACTCACTTCTTGCTGTGAGGTTTGGCTCCTAACAGGCCAATGACCACACTGGTCCAAGCCCCAGGGACTGGGATCCCCTGTCCTGGAGCCTCCAGAAGGAGCACCATTCTGCTGACAGCTTGATTTCAGCTCACTGAGACCCCGCTTCTCACTTCTGACCTCCAGAACCATGAAGTAATATACTTTTGTTTGTTTAAAGTCACCAAGTTTGTGGTGAGTTTTTACAGCAGCAGTGTGAAACTAATCCAGTTGCCCAAAATATTGCAATGTCAGAAGTCATAAAAAGGAATAGTGGAGAGCCCATCTTATCGTCTGATTTTTGTTTTTGACAAGCACAAGAGAAATCAGATTTTTTTCCTTTTCCCCCCACAATGACAAAGAAAAAATTAACAAAGATTGATGTCTCATAATTATTAGATGATTCAAAAAATGAATGTAGAGAGACAGACAGCATCACTCTAGACTTGAGTTAATGAGAATGGGGAAATTGATCACATAAGTGAAATCTCAGACTATGAGTCTTCAGATGACAATGTCCTAGATGGATTTTTCTCAAGCTCTAGAATCAATGAGTAAGCAATGTATTTTTAAGGAACAAAAGGAAATATGGTATTCTCATCTAATTAGTCATTCATCAGGAAGGACTTCATCATGCAGTATTTTTGGATGAGAACTTATTCTTTCATCTTCTGTGAGGCCTGTGCACCAAAACTTTCTGAACTTAGTGTGTAAGTGGACATGCGTAAAAGACGAGTGTCAATTATAGGTGACTAGAAGGAAATATAGGAGGTGGAAATTTAAACAATTACTGGATTATTCATTCTATTGAGTATTTATAAATATAAAGGTACGATTTTTTTTCAAATATGGAGTGGAGGTGACTGTCCATCCTGTCTCCAAAAATGTCTTTAGGTATCGTATTTTGAATTTGCAAGTGCAAGAAAGAAATAGAAAATGGTGAGAAGCTAGACTCCAGCAGAGATGCTCTCTGAATCTGCTGAAACCACCAGTCAACAAGACATATGTGTTTGTGGCTCAGTCAAATGGTTGATGAAAATTTAGCCATATTCAGAGAATGTTGGCCATTTCAAGTACATATACCTTCAAAACCGAGACAGTGTGCAACAAAGACTTAGGTGTGCTTACGTTCTCACTAGAATATTTAATATAGTTGGTCTTCACTTTCTCTATTCTTATTCTGATACATTTTTCAAAAAAAAGGACTTAACTTATCTAAAACTGGCCTGTTGGTCCTAGAAGGTGGATGATAATGACTATTTTCCTTTAATGAACATATATTTGCTTCATATATATATATATATTTTGAGACAGGGTCTCACCATGTAGTTCAAGCTGGTCTTGAACTATGTAGCTCAGGCTGGCCTTGAACTCATGGCTATCCTCCTGCCTCAGCCTCCCAAATACTGGGATTACAGGTGCGTACAACATGCCAGGCTCCTTCATATATTGGTGACTAACACAATCCTTCCTTTTTTCTTCTTTTTGTTAGAATAATGGCACAAGATTCCAGAGCTCCATGGGCTGAGTTTCCTTGGGGGTGCACAGAGGATGAGGCTCACTGGGCATCTCCAGAAACTCCACAGCGGGCTGCATGGCTCAGTCTTTCTTGGAGCTCTCTTCCGCTGATACACAGACCCAGGCTTTTCTGATGATAGAGAAAGCTCAGGACACAAGCAAACTTGGCCTCCATTTCTCCTTCTCTACTCTTTATTTCATTTATTTGATCATTTAGGAAAGATTTGTGCAGCTCTCCCCATTACGTGAGGAGGATAGTGCTTCTTCCAGTGTGGTCTGTGACCCCCGACAGGTGGGTCTCTGAGACCCTTGCGAGAGTCCCATGACGTCAAAAATCTTTTAATAATAACACAGGGCTGGTGAGGTGCTGCCTCTCAGCAGTCTGGGAGGCTGAGGCAGGAGGTTTCCAAATAACAAAAGGGCTGGGAATGTAGCTCAGCGAGAAGGCCCTAGGTTCAATCCCTAGTACCAGAAAATAACAACAAAACTAAGATGTGTTTTGCGATTTGCTTTGTGGAAGCAACGATGTGTAAAACTTCCGGTGCCTAAAGAGGAACAAGGCCATGCTCCCAAAGGTGCAGGATCATCTAGTAAATAATGGCAGTCTTCACTTTGAGTATCATCTCTTCAGTATCCTGGGAGGAAGTGGGCAATGTGCACACAGCCCCGTGCTGCGTACTGAAGGCCGATGGGGGCTTGAGGAAACACCGATGTGGCCATGTGAGGAGCACGCTAAACAAGCTGCTTTTGTTTTCATGAATTGCCAGATCTAGTATTTGAAAGAATGCTTGATTTTCTTTTTCTTTCTTTCTTTCTTTTTTGGTACCAGGGATCGAACTTGGGTCCTTGGGCTTGTGAGGCAGGCAGCAGAACCACTGAGCTACATCCCCGGCCCTGGGAGCTATTTTCTTGAAAATAAACCAAGTGAGGCTAGTGCTTCTAAGGAAAATAACTGATCCTATTTGTTGCCAATGATAAAATTTGAGCTTCGAGTGGGGAATCAGAGTTTTGGAAAACTTGTGTCTGTCACTGTGAGCCAGACAGCTTCCCATTACTTGAAGCCTTTTCTGATAAGATCTGCAATTATATTAATAAATGTGGTTTCGGGTATTATGGAAGGAGCTGTATCAACATTTGGAAGCCCTGCATAATTCAATGAATCACTATGTTCAAAATGACTAATGCACTGTGTACTCATTTCAGAAGGCTGCCAGAAAAAGTACCACAAATTGGGGGCTGAAACAATGGAAATGTATTTTCTCACAGTCCGAGAGGCTGGGAAGTCCAAGATCAGGGTGCTGGCAGCGTTTGGTCCTCCCAAGGGATGTGAGGGAGGGGTTTGTTCTCTGGCTCCTCCCTAGCTGCTGGCAGTTTGGGGCCAAGCTTGGCATTTCTTGACTTGTAGATGCATGGCCTGATCTCTGCCCTCATCTTTATGTGGTATTCTTCCTGTGTGTGTTGGGGTCTAACTTTTTCCTTCTTATGACACCATTTGCTTTGGGCTTAAGGGCTCAGTCTTCTTTGGTGTAATGTCATCGGTTTTTTGTTTTTGTTTGTTTGTTTGTTTGTTTGTTTTGAGACAGGGTCTCACCATGTAGTTGAGACTGACCTGGAACTTACTATGTAGGCCAGGCTGGTCTCAAACTCACAGCGATCCTCCTGCCTCAGCCTCCTGAGTGCTGGGATTACAAGCACGTGCCACCCCGGCAATATAATGTCATCTTAACCAAACTAATTACATCTGCAATGACCTTGTTTCTAAAAAAGCCACCCTCTATAGTTCTAGGGCTTAAGACTTCAATGTATGAATTTTGGGGAGGACAAAATCCAATCTGTAACATGGGATATTACCAAATCATTAACTGCTAAAAGACCCTTTCAAAGTGTAATACAGACTGATGCCTTTTAATGTAAGTGAATATGAAAAGTTCATGGATATGGTTTCACACTGTAAGTGACCTGGAAGAAACCACCATTGTTGCATTTGTTATAGTAACACATTTATCTTAACAAGGCTATTAAAACACTCTTCCTCTGGCTGGGGATTTAGCTCAGGGGTGCTGCCTCTTACTTCACAAGTGCAAGGTCCCAAGTTCGATCCCCAGTACAAAAAAAAAAAAAAAAAAAAAGAAAAAGAAAAAGAAAAGAAAAAGAAAGGAAAAAAAAAAGAAATTTATAAAATAAAGCAACACCCTCTTCTCACCAATGTTTTAAAAAAATGTTATCTTAATATGTAATGAGTTTATTAGCGTTATTTAAAATAAATTAATAAATGTGTTAAAACTTTCTCAGTTTAATTTTTTGGTTTCTTAGTTTAAATGAAAACACTTTAATGTAGATTCCCATCATGACAAATGATAGCACATCCTCCTCTTGAGCCTGGCAGGGTGGTGCATGCCCGAGATCCCAGCTACTCAGAAGGCTAAAACAGAGATCACAAGTTTGAGCCCAGCCCGGGCAACTCAATAACACCCTGCCTCAAAATAAAAATAAGGACTGAGGGTCGTAGCCTAGAATTAGCACTGGCCCTAGGTTCCATCTCCAGCTCTCGGGGAGAGTCCTTCACCGGACGTATTCAACTTCGTCCTCTTTCCCCTGCTGCCTTATCTTGCCATGTTTTCCTGTGCACTTCCACTACTTTTCCTATCTGCCGACAGATTCCGTTTGCCCTCTCAGTTGTATAAAGTTCACGCCTACCTAGGCGTGGTTACCACCTGCTTGTAATCCCAGAACTTTGGGGCCCTGAGGCAGGAGGATTGCGAGTTCAAGCCCAGCCTGGGTAATTTAGCAAGACCTGTCTCAAAATATAATAAAAAATAAAAAGGCTGGAGATGTAGCTCAGTGTGAAAGCCTTGGGTTCACACTTCCATAAACAAATGAACAAAACAAATAAAAACTCCTATGTAAGCTTTCGTGGTCAGCATTATATTTATTTTTTTTATTTTTTATTTTTTATTTTTTGTACTGGGGATTGAACTCGGACCTTGTGCTTGTGAGGCAGGTGGTGGCACGACTGAGCTAAATACATTTAAATATATATATAAAATCTTTAGCTTTAGCAATATCTAGGTAATGATGTTCTCAACTCCTCATCCCCAGATGAGCTTTTAGTGTTCTACCCTTCTGGGTAGACATATGATGTTTTACTTGTTGACTTTTTGGATTGTGTTGGAGGGAGGAAAGCATACTGTGTCACTTGTCACAGCCACCTCAGGTTGCCAAAATATATTCTCTAGTAATTCTTTCAAATAGGGTACACAAGAAATACATTTTCTATATTCTTCAATATAACAAGAAAGTCTTTATTTTTCCTCCAAAAATCAAATGCCGCTTTGGCTGGATACCAGATTCGAGGCTGGAAGCCACGCTCCTACAGGGCTCTTTTGCCTCATTGACTTCTAGCATCCAGCGTGCTCAGTGAGAGATCTGCCACCAGCCAGGTGCTTGTTCCTCCGCAGGTGATTTCTTCCTTGTCTCAGGAAGCCTTCAGGATTTTCTCTTTCTCACCGGAATCCCAGAATGTCGCCAAGATGTGTTAGGAGTACATCTTTTCTCGTTGACCATGCTGAGGGTTCAGTTGTTAGGCTCCTTCTAAGTCAGGGAATCTGATTGCTCTGGATTAAGTGTGCATTCCCGAACCAATGGGCTGAGGTGAGGGTGGGGTGCAGTTATGTAGTTCAGATGAGACAGAAAACTTCTTCCTTTCTGCTCCACTCGGCTAGCACTAGAAGGGGTCAAGACTATCTTTGAGAAGGAGGATATAATGTAATCTCTTTATAGCACAAATGCCAGGTTGGGGCTGCCAGATGTGTGGACAAATGTACTACTGTCTTTCTTTGAGGAAAAGGAGGAGACAGGAGGAGGAGGTGGTCCTTTCAAATTTGCACATGATGACGAACTAGAGTAATGCAATGTACATGCCATCACTTCCTTGGCATAGGGTTAATCCAGGGGTCCGAAGACTCAGGGAAGTAGTATGGTAACAATGGATTTGGTATCCCAGATCCGATAATCCACCAGCTGCCTGTGTTTCCCAAGAGGACCCAGAGGACCCTACCTGAGTAAGGCCATAAGGCGATGGGAGTGTCAGCAACCATGAGGAGCTCACCGCGGCTGTCTCCATGGGTTGGAGGGGGCTATGGAAGGTGCTCTTATGGAATGGACTCCACAGCATGATGGGGAGAGTCCCCTGGTTTTTCCCCAGGAAAACTTGTGGTCATTTGCCATGGTAACTCTGTACGTAGGAAAGGGGAATATCTAGACTTTCTGAGTAATATTAGATAAGCTGGCACTGACACCAGGGTCCTAGAATGCCACTATTTGTCCTTCACATAGAGTAGGGGATAAGGAAGTCAGAGAAAACTGGAGTTTGAGCCCAAGTACATCTCACTGTGGTTGTAATGTGTCTGTAGACCTACCCTGACGTGATTTCCCATGTCCTTGGGTGTATAACAGGAAAGACAGACTTGGCAGCTGGGAGAACTTTCAAACTGGCCTCCTGAGCCACAGATAAGAGCCGTTATGGTAAGAAGTGCCAAGACGGTAAATCAGAAGCAGTAGTGTATTCGGGAGGAATCTCAAAGCTCAGCACCACCAGAAAAAGCTTGAGGATGCACGGGCGGCATTGCTACCATGTCCCCACTCAGTGTACCTATCTGTCCTGGATGGATGTGGACATGCCACAGACCCACAAAGGGGAGCCCGAAACTCACTGCTTTGTTGGTTGATATAGCTACTGAAGCAGATTAACGCAGCCTCTGGAGCTTAGTGACTTTAATCTGGTAAATGTATTTTTTCCATTAGTGGGGAAGGTCAGAGTTATTTGCTTTCACTTAGCAGGGATAGCAGTACACATTTACTGTCTTTCACCAGGATCATATCAACCCTCCTGCTTTCTGATATAATATAATCCAATGGGATCTTGATGGTCTAGACATTCTGCAGGTCATCTCATTGGTCCATGATATTAATGATACTATACTAATGGTCCTAGTGAACAGGAAGTGATAAGTGCCCTAAATACACAGATGCTTCGGTTCACAAACAGAAGCGTTTGGCAAAATTTTGTTTTTGTTTGCAAACTCTTCAGTGGGTGGCAAACACAACTGCAGCCATCCTTTCCAAAATCGTAGAACAAATTAAGCTTGTGAACTGAGGTGCCACTGTACCCTACATCGACATATATCATAGAGTAAGAGGTAAACCCCACAAAGATTTGGGGCCCTGCCACATTGGTGGAGTTTGTAGGGATACTCTATGGTGGGAAGACTGGTACATGTCTTCTAAAGTAAAGGAGAAGTTATTGGATCCTACGTGTCTATGAAACGGACATTAATACCTGAAGGATCTCTGTAGATTTTGGAGGCAACATTTAGCCCACTTGCCAATGTTGTGCTGACTTGCTGATTAGATAAGAGTGGTAGAGAACAAAAGAGGGCTTTGCCGTGGGTCTAGGCTGAGGAGAAGCAGGGCCTGCATATCCACAAGGCACAGAGCAGAGGGCCCATAGTAATTTGAGAGGCCCACAAAAGATTTTTAACTTATTTTAAAATCAAAAGAAAAACCAAACAGGAAAATAATGGATCCATTAACAATAGTCATAGAATGTAATTTTTAATGTTTGTTAATGAAGAAAGGAGACCACAAAGGCAAGAATGCCTAATACCTATTAAAATCATAATGTAAATTATAAAAACATGTAACGGGGCAGAACCCCATGGAACTGTCCTTTCCAAACTGACACTTCTGGCTCAGCTCATAAGTGTGGCCTTGGGGGGTTCTTTCGGTCCACCTGAGGGAAAGAACTGGGCCTGCTTCACCAGCAGATTGACACAGTACCCGGTCATCCCTCTGGGTCTATGGGGAATTGGTTCTGAGACCCCAGCAGGGATCACAATGTCAGGATGCTCCAAGTCCCTTATATAACTGGTGCAATATTTTCATAAACCCCATGTAAACCGCTTGCACACATTCAGTCATTCCTAGATTTCTTATAATGCCTAACACAATGCAAATGCTGCGTGGATAGCGGTTCTTCTCTATGGTTTAGGAGTCATGACCAGAATGATCACATTCTGTTCAGCACAGACCCAGATTGGAGGGTGGGGACGATATTTTTGATCCGTGATCTTTGATCTGGATCTGTGGGTGCAGCACCGCGAAGGGCCAGTTGTTTGGTACTGGCCAAGCATGAGCTGTTGCTGCCCACTCAAGGGTGGCCCTAAGGTACAATAGTGGAGGGAAACCCTTCTGGATAGGCAGAAGTGGGATGTGTTCTCTGGCCCACATTACACAGAGAAGTGTGGGGTTAGGTGCACTCTGAGGCAGGGTGAATGGTTTCGCTCTGTGCACTGGGGAAACCTGAATTAAGACATAGGGTTTCCTTTCTTCTAATTCTTACCCAGTGCCATCAGGTGGGTATTTTTGATATCCCCGTTTTACAGATAGGGAAATTGAGGCCCAGAGGGGCTTAATAACCTGCCTAAGGTCTCACAGCTAATAACCGGCAGCCAGACTTGGAATTGTTTTCATAGTAGGGTAGAATGAAAAGTGTCTTGCTGGAAGTGGGACCTCTGGGTTCAAATCCCAGTAACGATACTGATATCCCATGGGCCACGAGCCAGTTTCTTCTGGGCCCTAGCTCTGTTTCCCCTTCTAACACAGCGCTGGGCTACATTATAGCCCATGCCTCTTCTGGCTTCAAGTTACTTGATTCTTCTGGGCCTCCCAGGGGTTCAGGGCCTGGGTAGAAGGGGATCCAAATATGAATAAACCATAGTTCCCTCTCCTCGCCACATCCATAAAGACCACATTCTTCACCTACCTGAGCAATTATGGGCTTGGAGGTTTAAAAATAATGATTTCAGCATGTGCTTTGTATAAACAAAGGCTGGGGCAGGGGGGACAGGGGAATGTGGGCCTGGCTCATTTGTGCACCTAAAAATAGAAACGTGAAAAGTTCTATAATGATGAGGCAGAAACTTAAAACAAATTTCTTGGAAAATTCCCTCCGAGTCCCACACTGCCCAGGTATTTCCCCCCTTTCTGCCTCCTGCAGACGGAGTGAGGAAATTAGGGTGAGGGGCGTGTGTTGCAACATGCACTTCCTTCCTGGCGCTGAGAAGGAGGCGCTCAGCAGACCGGATTGGGAACAAAACGTCTGTTTAGGAGCCTGATTCAGGCTGACACGGACCTTTGAGCTCCCTGAGTGGCATTTACAGCCACAGATATGGAAAAGAAAATAAATCTCTCAGCCCCGGCATCTTGCTTTAATTAATAACATAATCAAATTTCTGGCCCTGTAGAATGGAAGGGTTTCAACACTCAAGGCCTCTCTGGCAACCGGACAAGAAGTGGGCCCCTTGGCCAGGCAGCCCAGAAGTGATGGGCTGGCCAGGCAGGGACCAGGGGGGACTCTCGGCCTTCAACCAGCAGGAGGTGGCAGGGGACTCGGAAAATCAGGGGAGGGGGAATACATTGATGTTCAAAGCCCTGGTGTTTCTTGTGCTATTATGTCCTATGTGCTCACTTTTGTTTCCCCATTCAAATCCCAGTGGAAAAACTAGGGAGACGGTTTTCCCCATTTTCTGGATCACAAAACTGAGACCCAGAGCAACAGAGTAGAGCTGTGATCTGAATGCAGGGCTAAGTTAAGGGCATGGAACAAACTTATTGAGGGACAGAGCACTGTGTCTTCTGTTTCTGTCTGAGAACAGGGGTGGAAGGTAGGATTGGGGTCCCTTTTGATCAGGGTCACACATTTCTGTTTTAGCTGATATGGGCAGTCTAAGGAGGGCTTGGGGGTGGAGGTGCAGTGGCTAGACTTGGAACATGGACTCCCAGAGAGAAGCGGGGGTACTGAGGGAGGCTGAGGAATATGTGGCAGGAGCTGGGGCTGGACTGAGGGGAATCCAGAGGAGCCTCCTCCACACCCTCTCCTTGGATCACAGGCCAGGTGAAGAGGAAGGAGTCAGCTGCTTACTGGCTGGGGACTCAGTGGTCCTTGGAGAGCTGAGCCGGGCTGGGCCCAGATCCAGATTCCTGCCACTCACTTCCCACGTGAGTGGCCCCCTTGGATCCTCCTCAGTCTTCACACTTGAAAGCTCCAGTGAGTGAAAGAACACCGGAAATCACCAAATCGTGAACTGACTGCATCTGCCTTTCTTCCCCCCTTCCCTTGTGTGCTTAATGCTCTGTGCTCACCACCACCTGCAGGGCATGGCCCCGTCACAGAGGTCAATGTCCTCTCCAACCCTCCAAGGCCACCTCCTCCAGGGGCCTTCCTTGGGCATCTCCGCTACAAGTCATTCTACCTTCCATCACCCTCAACACATGGTCTCCTCCTGTCTCAGTGCTGAGGTATGTTTTGCCTTGTGAGTGAGTCAGGCATCCATTCAGATCCCTTATGGGGGCTTGCTTCCCTTCTGGCATGTTTAGTGGTCTCTGCCTCTTCCCTTCCCTTCCCTGCCCTTCCCTTCTTAAATTTCCTCAACAGCAGAAGCAGTTTGTAGCTCTGACAAACTTAGCTTCCATTTGCTGAGTGATTCCTTAGTGACCTGCTCGTGACCGTGAGTACAGATATCTATGAATCTTCACAAAACCTTATGAGGTTGGTGTGGTCATGCTCCACATTTTATAGATGAAAGATATGAAGCAAACAGAGGTTAAGCAAATTGTCCAAAGCCACTAGCTAGTGAAGGCTAAAGCCAGAACTTGGACCAGAGTCCAAACCATCATGGCTATTTTTAGATGATTGTGTAAAATTGTGTGGCAGTATCTGGAGCAGTGCCTGGTCTGAAGCCACAGATTCTCAAATGTTGCTTGGGTGTGAATTCCCCTTGGGGACTGATATTGAACTTTGTACTTAGTTTCCATATTTGTTGATTGAATTGATGAAAACAGGGCTGATGGAATGAGCTCATGGTACATTTGGGGAATTTTTCTGGTGACCTGCTGCTTTATAACACACCATCTAAAATCTAGTGACTTAAAGCAAAGGTTTATTATTAACTGTTATGATTTTGAAATTGACTCTGTGGATTGACAAGACTTAGTGGGGTGATTCTGGCTTGAGGCCTCTCCTAGGGAAACAGTCAGATGGCAACTGGTGCTGGAGTCATCTGAAGACCTCCCTGGGCTGGACATCTGAGATGGCCACCTTGCCCACATGGCTGGCACCACAACGGGATGCCTGAAACAGCCACACGGTGATTGGCCAACTCTCTTGCCACATGTGCTCTCCTTGTGGCTGGTTGAGCTTCCTGACAGCGTGGTGGACTTGAGCTGGTTGTACTTCTTACATGGTGTCTGGCTTCCCTTAGGTAGGGCAAGCATCCCATGAGGCCCCACCTAGACCTTTGGAAGTCATGTGAAAGCCTCTGAAGTTGCATGCCGCCATCTTGTTGCATTGAGTGCTGGGAGCTGTGCTTATTTTGTTCAATGGTGGTTCAAAGGCATCTTTAGAGAAAAATACCACGAAAGTGGGGTCAATCATGAGGGCTCTGAGGCCTACTGTCACTTTGGCCTTGCTCAGTTGGAATCTAGTCAGGAGCCAAGGTTCAAATGTTGATAAGGATATGAACCGAATGGGGAAAACTGACATTTCTTTGGCCAAAAATACCTCAGACTTTCTCGGTTTCCCAAAGAACAGAAAATTTCTTTAATTTGGGTTCCAGAAATGACACTTCCTGATTCTTCCAGACTCAACTCCCCAAATTGAACTCAAATAGACAAGTCTTTATTGTGCACCTACTGTTTGTTCTGCCCTGTGTAATAAAAATTGCTAATACTTTTGAGTGTTTGCACCTAACATTCTTTGAGGTGTCCACACATGTATTGTATATAATTCTCATAACAATCCTACATAGTAGGGACTTTCAGTATCTCCATTTTACGGATGAGAAAATTGAGTCACAGGGAGGTTAAGTAACTGGCCTAAGTATATGTAACTGTCAAGTAAACACAGAATTTGAACTCAGGTCTTTCTGACTCTGGAACTCATGTTCTTAACCTCTATGTCTTTTCCAGTCCCTGTTCCATAAGAAAGACCTGAGCAGAGGATGTTGTTTCTGTGGTCATAGAACCTGAATTTAATAGAGGGAATGACTTTTTTGTTTGTTTGCTTTGAGACAAGGTCTCGCTATGTAGTTCAGGTTGTTCTTGAACTTCCTGTATTGCCCAGGCTTGCCTTGAACTTGCAGTGATCCTCCTGCTTCAGCCTCCTATGTGCTGGAATTATAGGCATATACCACCATTCCTGGCTTGAGGAAATAAGACTTTCACCTAAGACATTTGTTTAGGACATACTTCTGTTATCTCTTGTAGTGATCAATGGAAAAGAATCTGCCTCTCTGTAAAAAGAGTAGTGTATAAATTTCATTTCACAGGATTCCTCCAGAGATGTCCATTAGAACTGGGAGGAAATATTTAAAGATAGAGCAATTAAAACATTTTTAATCTGACTGGACAAATTCGGTCTCCAGTTGTATCAGCTAGAATTTGTTCCATAACAAACCACACCAAAATGTAGTGGCTTGCAACTGGCACGTGTTTGCTCAGATTTTGTAATTTGCTGATTTGGGATGGGAACAGCTGGGCTGTTCTGTTGTTCTCAGCTGAGTTCGTTCACGTCAGCTTTACCATGTCTGGTAAAGGTTGACTGCTCAGTGTTTGGCAGAGGTAACGGAGCTGTGTCTGTCATCATCACAGGTGATGACCTTACTTACTGTGGGCAGTTAGCACGAGGGGCTTGTCTATCAGGCTGTGGTCACAAGGCTTCCAAGAGTAGGATTAGAAGGCAAACCATAAGGTCTTTGCTTGCATTACATTTGCTAATATTCCATTGGTCAAAAAGTCATATGGCACTCCCTGATGCAAAAACAGACTCAACCTCTTGATAGAAGAATTTGTAACATCATATTCAAAAGAGGCATGCACATAGGGATGGGAGGAATCCCTGGCTTACTTTTGCACCAATTTCTTTGGTTTTGTTGAAGTCAAAATATACCTGTGATAAGCACAATGATGCCCCTCTCCCCAAAGATGATGATGCCCTAGTCCTGTCATCTACAGATACTTCACCATACACCGCATAGGGAACTTTTCAGGTGTCATCAAGCCAAGGATCTCTGGATGGGGAAGTCATCCAATATTATCAATGTAATATGTATTTACCAATTATTATTATTATCAGTGTAATATGTAATTACCGATGTAATTGCAGGAGTCGACTGCCATAGTCACAGAAGGAGGTGTGGCGTCGGAAACAGGGAAGAGTGATGTGACCTCTGGGTTTGAAGGTGGAGAAGTCGAGGAGCTAAGAAGTATAGGAAAAAACAAGGAACAGGTTCACCCCTAGAGCCCCCAGAAGAGCACAGCCTTTTTTACGCCTTGATTTTAGCCCAGTGAGACTTCTGACCTCCAGACCTGTAAGATAATACATTTATATTGTTTATTACACTAAGTTTGTGGTAATTTGTTACAGTAACAATAGAAGCGAATAGAGCTTATAGCCTCATGACTTTTTTTCTCAAGACCAATAGTATCTGTTTTGGGATTAATCAAAAGCAGGCCATCACATCTCTTTGATTAGAGAGACCAAAGCCAAGGGCTTTTAAATATTCAGTTCCTATGGTCCTCAGACCCTAGAACATCAATTCTCCCTGGAATGCTCTCTTCTTAAAACCTAATCAAGGGGAAATTGAAGGAAGTGTTTTGAAAAATCTGCGCATAAAACCAGCATCAAAATAAATAGAGTTGCATGGATATTGTGAGAAATGTACCACGTTCTGTTCGCGACCAAGTTATGTTCATAAATATCTTGATCTTTTAGGATTATTTAACTCTTTAATAGTTTTAATAACAGCCTTCATTTTTGTTTCAAAAGAATAATGGAGTATAAAAGGCTTCCATTACCAGATTCCCATTGCTCACCTGCTGGCAGCGTATCTTAATTGCCAGCAAAGTCCCTAAGAGGAAATAAGAAGCTTCTCTCTCGATAATGCTGAATCAATAGTGACAGCCATGTCACTCACAATAAACAGAGAACAAAGTGAGATGGCCCATAATTCTGAATGAGAGCACAGAGGTGCCCTCTCACCGGCAAGAACGAGCTGGTAATTCATCACAGTAAAATCATCAGTGAGATAGGGAGGCAGCCTCTCCAGGGGGAAACGAATGAAAAATAGGGGGGTGAGCTCTCCAGGCTAATGCACCCCAATTCCTCTGGTTAATAAGCTGAAAATTCATTTACTTCAGTAGTGAGTCCATGGGAAACCAGAGCATCCTAGCTATATCAGTCTCTCTGAGCTGGAAGTAATTTCAAAGAGCAAAAGCTCAACCTCTCTTGGGCAGATGGGGAGGCCAGAGTCGGGGACAGGGAGTTGTCCTGGGTCACTGGGCAAGCTGGTGGCTGTGTGGGAGCGACAGCATTTGTTTCTTCATCCCAGGGCCAAACGTTGGGCTTCCCCCAAGGAAAAAAGTGGAGGAGGAAAGGAAGAGAGAGAGAGAGAGATGTGAAGGAAAAGAAAAGGATAAGGGAGGGAAACAAAGAAGGAAAGAGAAAGAATGAACAACACGCATGAAGGAAGCGAGAATCCTCTAGATGACTGGATCCCAAACGCCACGTAAGCAGCAGCCAGAGAAATGTCATCTCGCAAGATCAAAGGATAAAAAGCTAGGCCCTGAAACAGAATGTTGAGTAAGACAGGGCAAGGACAAAAATAGCAGGAAGTCCTTTTACAACAAAATAAGGTGATGGGAAACCAGTGCCTATTTCATGTCTGTTGAAAGGGCTGAGCGAGAGTGAAGATGTAAATACGTCTGTCTGTGAAATTTCTGCAGAAGACACGGGGCTGTGTCCGTTCTCCTTGCTGGGCCTCTGCTTCCTCAACTGTAAACCGAGAGAGTGGAACCAAACGAACAACATGCCGTGAGCAGATGATGCCGGGGGAGAGCCGAAGTGGTTAGGACCACAGAAAAAGGAAAATGTGTTCTGTTCAAATCACCCCCTCCACCCGTTCCCCTCCTGCCTTCATCTGCTCCAGCTAACAGCAGAGGAAGACTGGTGCCGAAAACTGCAGCCTCCAGCCCCTTTGCCTTAATTGTCCAGATGCTCCTGAGCGTGAAATCGCTGCTCACATCCTTGCGCTCTGCCTGTTGGGCCAGATGCAGGTCCCTGAGTCACAGGACGGCACCTCCTGACTGGCTGCTGAGCAGCCCTGGGCCAGCAGGATCAGACAAATTCCATTTCTGGCTCATCAGCCACTCATTTTCAGAAGTCACCCCCTCGGGAGCTTGTTAAAAGGCCCTTGGCATCCCCACGAGGGGGGCTCAATTTGCCTTTATGAATGAACTGCTCCAGAGAAATCAATGAATGTGTCACTCAGGTCAAGTAAACAAATGCGTTTGCTCCTCCTCGGGGCCTGGAGGGGGCCCGTGAGCCTCCCCACGGGCAGGGGGGTTCTGAGAAGCGCTTTGTCTGGGCTGAGCCTGGCTTTAGGTCAGCCCTCCAGGCAGGGCCCTGGCACCCTGTGAGCTTCGGGCTGCCCCATGCCCACCTCCTTTTCCCCCTCCCCAGCTGAAGGAGCTATTTGTTCCCAGAGTCAAGCAGATGCTGCCTCCCCCGCCTTTTGGGGTTGGAAATAGTCTATAGAAAAACCATTCCCAGTTTTTACATTCCTAACTTTCCTCTTCCCTGTTCATCGGTCGAGGGGACCCTGATTAAGCCTTCGAAGTGCCAGTTACAGATAGGCTGGCGTCAGGGACTCAGTGACACTGAAGATGTGGGCCATCCTCAGGAGACTCTCACCCTATGCCGTGGCTCCCGCTGCCCCAGAATCGCCAAGGCTTTGAGACATGAAAGTACCTGGGCCACATGTGTGTGGCGTCAGCCGGCCACTTATATTTCATTTTACAGTGTGCTATTCTCATCACATTGTTAGTTTTCAAAAGTTGACCTTCTGCTATTAACACTGAGAAGGTAGGCTTAAAAAACATTCCACGGATGTTACGTCACAGTGCTGACACAAAACACAAAATGTTGTGTTGATAGCTCACGCAGCTCCTGTGACATTTGAGGTTCTTTTGGTGCTGACGTTGGACTGAAGGTTTGAAAGCAAGTATTGAACAATTGTCAGAAAGTGGGGCAGCGAGTTTTTTTTTTTTTAAATGTTTTTTTGAGACAGGGTCTCACTATGTAGTTGAGACTGACCTGGAACTCACTGTGTAGCCCAGGCTGGTCTCGAACTCACAGTGATCCTCCTGCCTCAGCCTCCTGAGTGCTGGGATTACAGGCGTGCGCCACCACGCCCAGCTATGGGGCAGCAAGTTCTCCATGGAGCTGTTTCCACTTATCCCAGGACAAAATTCCCACAAGGGAAGCGAGGCGCACACCTCATGTGCTGGGGGACTCGCACCGACTTCGGGCCCAGTTCTTTCCCCCACGTGTCACTGCAGGAAGCTTCCACAGCATTAGCCACACTCAGTGCACCCAGAATGTGGAATGGCAAAGCCTTCAAAAATGGGAGCGGGAGCTGCAGGTGGTGCTCCCTGCCTGTGATCACAGCTACAGTGGTGGCTGGGGCAGGCATTGGTTAAGAGAAAAGTCTTTCTGCAATATGAATATGGTTTTGAAGCTTGGAAGTTCTTCATTTTTGTCTCAAAGGCATATTAAAATTAAATCTAAAAAAATAATTTTAGACAACCAGACGTTTTGTGATTTAAAAAAAAGACCAGCAAAGATTCATTATCTCAAAACAACAGGATATGAGGATCAAAGAGAAAATCTTCAGAGTCTTAGGTCCCTGGATCCAACTGTTCTGAGGCCTGGTCATTTTTCTGTTGGATTTCATAAGACACTCATGTATATTCTTTTTTCTTTTTCTTTTTCTTTTTTTAGTATTCATTTTTTTATTGAGTTTATTGGTACAATCTAGGTCTACAATACAGTTACATTCATTACTGGGATCCTGTACCTTCACATGACAGGTCTTGGTTCTCATTTTTTTCCCCTTGTCCCTGCCCTCCCTTCACCCCCTCCTCCCCTCCCCATTAACGAACTCTTTATTTCCATTTTTAAATTTTCTCATATTTTTTTCTTTTCCCTCATTTCCTTTCCCCTACCCTTCCCCCTTTCCCTACACCTTTAGCCCTTTTCTTCCTATTTCATACTCTTAATTATCCCATTAGGATCTTGTGTACTCTTATAGTTTTTCACACCAGAGAAACTATTCAGTATTTACACATGTGTGACTTATGTATTTCACTCAGGAGTATATCCTCAATATGTGTCCATTTTCCTATGAATGACTCTAATTTCTCATTCTTTATGGCTGAGTAGTAGTATTCATTTTTTTTAATTGCCCTGTTTGGTTAAACAAATTTAAGTTGGATTCCTGGGACTATTTGCAATGAAAGAGAGCCCTAATTGCCTAGACCCAAAAGCATTTCATATTTTCTCAGTGTAAGTTGGTTGGCTTTTGGCTGCAAGTAACTGAACTAAAATTTAAAGGGGTTTCACATTGCGAACACTCCTCTCATTTAATAGGAAGTCTGGAGGTTGATTCTCCAAGGCACAATGATATCACCAAAGAGCCTGGGACTCTTCAAATGTTGGCTTTTGTCCCCAGGCTAGTTCTCTTGTGGTCACAAGATGTTTGCTACAGCTGCAATCCTCACACATGCCCTCCATAAACAGGAAGTAAGCCTTCTTCACCTTTTTTTTTTTTTTTTTTTTTTTTAATTTTAA
>NW_022900935.1:20966272-20970794 GCF_012274545.1 Fukomys damarensis
GAGTTACCCTTTTCACTTTTTTTTTTTTTTTTTTTTTTTAAATCATAGAGGAAGGTTTTTCTCAGAAGTAATCTCAGCCAACTTCTTCTCAGGCCCTATTGGCTAGAATGTGTCACATGACCATCTCTGCTTACAAAGGAGCCTAAAAGTGACAAGCTGCCATTTTCAGACTATGGCAGAGGTAGGTTAGCTACAAACAGGCAGTGAATGGTGTCTGCCACAGCTTCACTTCCTAGTCACCACTTCAAGGTGAGAGGAAGACATCTACTGCAAAAATGACAAATTTTCACAAGTCATACATTTACCCAAGGAAAATACTCCACACAACAAGGCTGCCTGTGCAAGGTCTGGTGGCTGTGCTTGGCTTTCCTTTGGAACAAGTCCTATATTTGAACTGTTAACTGGAAAGTTCTGGATTCTGCTATTTCCTCTACCCCATGCCTCCCTCAGCAGGCTGGACTTCTCTGCTGGTTGCCTTGGGAAAGGGGTGACAATGCAGAAATGCAGAGAGAAAAGAAATGAATTCTTGGCCTTGAGTTTCAAAGGCTTAGACCAGAAATGACTGTCGGGGCTGGGAAAATGGAGTGAAACTGAGGAAGAGAGCTTGGTGGGAGGGTAGCAGAGAGTGGGCCTGTAAAGACCATGGGGACGTGGGAGGAGTCAGGCCCACTTTTGAGGGAACCATCTCTGCAGACAGCAGAGCGCTGTGTGCAGTTGGCCTCTTATCTTCAGGCAGGTTAGCCTCTGTGAGCCCATGTGGGGCTGGGCTGGTGTCCAGCGGGGTCTCTCCATGAATGGAGGTACGTGCATGCTGCCATCCGTGCTCTTGGGGCTGGTACCCCTTGACATCCCAGGACACCCAAGCCCCAACACACAGGGCAAAGCTAGGGCTTAGTGGGAGCAGGAAGCGGTGAAAGGCAAGCTCCAGCCTGGCCCTGTCTCCAAACTTGGCTGGGGCAGAACAGAATCAGTTTGTGACCAGTCCCTGAGCTGGGAACGTAGCATCTCTACCTCTCCGACGACAAGGACAAAGGAGTACTGGTGTCGGCCAGCCAGCAAGGCTCCCGTGGGTGACCACACCAACACAGTTCAGCCTGGAAAAAGACCCAGAAGAGTGATAAAAATGGACCTACCTCAACTCTGATGTGTCTCCTCCCTCCCTCAGCCCTGCAGCAAGACCTCATGCCTGGTGTCACCTGCCTGTGCTTTGGGCAGCTCAGCAGCGTCCCCTTGGGGCTGCTACTCTGACAGGTGAATCCCTATGTGTCTGTAGGGTGGGCTTTTGGTGGGGGGAGGGCTGCAAGTGCTTATTCATCAAGCACAGTATTGAATCCCATTCCAGTTTAACCATAGGGAAACCTAGGTGTGTTATGGGTACCCGCTGACTTCTCAGAGTATCTCAGCCCCGGGGCTCACATCCTTCACATATGTTACTTCCTTTAGGTCTCACGACAAGGCTGTTCCTGATTTCATTCTCTACATGGGACGTCTGAGATTCAGAGGTTCAGTAACTTTCCCAAGACCGCGAGTGCAGTGGTAGAGCTGGGATGGAAACCCAGGCCTTCTGACCGCTGCACGCTTTGCAAGTCTCCAGGTTAAATGATGGGACGACTACGTGAAAGGCCCCCAGCTGCAGTGGAAATGAGCGAGCCGAGACCTGAGGCCCTGGCTCCTGTCCTCTGCTGTCACCTGCCGAGACACCAGGAGAACCCCTGCTGCCCTCACGCTCCCTCTGCTCCCTCCCCGCTGGCCGCCTAGGTGGCCGGAAGTGGCCCTCCCAGGCCCGCTGGGCTGCCCTTGGGGAAGGGATCCCACTGCAGACACCCCACCGCTTGCTGGCCCTGTGGAGAGTGAAAGGCGTCGGGGGCCGGGAGGGGAGACGCCGCCATGCCCGCCATCACCTGGCCCACATTACAGCAGCTGTGACTAATCACACTTTGATTTCCTCAATTTCCATCTCCTCGGCCATTCCTTCTGAGCGGATGGTATTCAGGCTGATGCAGAAAGCAAATACCAGAGGAGCCCGGGGGCCGCAGGTGGCCGCTCCTCACCTTGCCTGCCTTTCCTCAGCCTCCCCTGTACTTCTTCCTAAGGCCTGGGAAGAGCACCCTGCTGACATCTGACATTTTCACCGGGCAGGCGGAAAACATCCCTCTGTGCTCCTGGGGGACACCAAGGGCGTGGCGGCAGGGGGCAGTCATATCTGCCACCCCCACAGGATGCCTACAGGTGTAGAAACAGCAGTCAGGGTGGCCTGTGTTCTTGGTTCCCACCCGAGACTTGTCCTAGGTCATCTCGGGCGGCACAGCGTCCTCAGCCAGACACTTTGCCGTGAGTGGGCACTGCTGGGGCCAGAGGGGGGCACGTGGTTCTCAAGTGGCCCCACTGAGAGGCTGGGGCTGGGGGTGGCTGCCTATGAGTGTGGGAACTTGGGCTCTGGGGTGCATCCCTGCTGCCTCCTGTCTGTCCATGAGTATTGTCCTAAAATCAGTAGCCACTGTTTACTGAGCATCTGTTATGTGCCCAGCCCCATGCTGGGTCACACACATCCCTTCTCTCCATTTGTCATGGCAATCCTGCAAAGTAAGCAGTAGTGCCCCATTTTACAGGGAGACACCTGAAGTCAGAGACGGTGAGTCCCTGCCTCTAGGCCACCCAGCGAATGCTAGGAGCCAGACCCTGGTCTGTTTGAAGCCGGCACCTCCATTCTTCTGTTACTTCTGGAAGTCACTCTTTGATGTCTCCTGAGCTAGGGCTTTGGGTGGGAAGGAAGGGAATGGCATCCCATCTCTTTGGACACCTTGATTTTGATCCATTCTTCTTTTTAAAAGCTAAAGAGATGTTAAGTTTTTCTTTTGTAATTTAAAGCCATCAACAAATGCTTGTTTGGCAGAGAAAAACTGGAACAAATAAGTGAAAAAGATGAAAACAAACACTGATAATCCCAACAAGCAGAAACCACATCTGTTCTCATTCTGGTGCATGTCTTTACAGAGAGAGAGAGAGAGAGAGAGAGAGAGAGAGAGAGTGTGTGGTGTGTGTGTGTGTGTGTGTTTTGGTGCCTTTGAAAATACACACAGAGCTTGTGCAGTGGGGGCCAATGACGGAGGTGAGGCAGCAAACATGCAGAGCTGCCTGGGCTGAAGGCCAGCTCTGCCACTTACTACGGTGACTTCAACAAACTTCTGGAGGCGTTGTGCCTCAGTTTCTCCAACTGCAAAATGGAGATAATAGCAGCATTTACTTCACGGCGCTGTCCAAAGGACTGCATGGGACCGTGCACGGAGAGTGTTTAGCGCGGAGCCTGTGCTGGGGTCACATGTCACAAACGTCGGCTGGGAATATTTGGGCTGGGCTGCAGGGCAAAGACAGACAGGCGTCTGAGGGCGGGGGAACCCTGGGAGCCTCTGAGTGGCGGTGACGCTCCAGGCCTGGCCTGAAGAACGTGGAAGCACAGACTTGGACAGGTGGGGAGACCGTGGCCAGGAGCACTCAGAAGAGGCGTGGTCAGGCCCCGGGGGTGGGGAGGGGGCACAGGGTGGGGCTGTAGATTCTGACAGGGGCAGCGCGTGTCCAGGCAGAGGACCTAGAGATTCAACTCATTCGTCCCAGTTCTTCCTGCCTGGCTTTGCTGGGTCTGAGCCAAAGCAGCTCCGCCCTGTCCAGAGCTCCGCTCATCCGCCCTCAGTCGAGGATGCCCTTGCATGACTTGGTCACTCCGTGGCTGCCCGGTCTGGCTCCGGATGGGCGCACTGAGCGTGATGTCTGAGGAGGAGCCAGCCTGCTTCATCTCGACATCCCCTTCCCTGCGGGCGCAGTGTGGCCGGCTGTATCTCTGGCTCCCAGGCCAGCTGGCCGAGCCCTCTTGAGCCCTGGGAGTCCCCACTGGGCTGCTGGTTCTGGTGCCAGCCCCAGGGCATGTGGGCGGGGCGTGTCAGCAGCCGCCTGAGTGGCCGGTCCCTTTCCACGCTGCTTCTGCCTGCTACAGTCCTCAGCCCTGCCAGGCTGGGAAGGTGGCGGCAGCACCCGACCCTAAAATGTGCCCGGCCCTGCTGGGACGTCTGGACGCAAGCGAGGCCATGAGCAGGGCTGGCTCCCTCTCCCACCCGTGATCAATCAGGTGATCAGTCAGCTGTGTGTGGGCAGCAGCTGAGTTTCTGCAGCTTTCTGGAGCTGGAGCTTGGGCTTGGGGTGCAGTACTTATCCTGGAGGCCCAGGTGGGCATCCATCGCCTTGGGGAGTGGGGCTGCCTGCTCACCGAGGCCCCCTTGCTGCTGCTCAGTAGCGGAGCGCCGGAAAAGGACAGTGGAGCGGCATGGCTTTCCTGCACTGTCGCAGGGACAGAGTGGCCATCTGGAGTGGGTTCTGAGGTCCTCCTGGCTGTCCAGACATGGTGGGATTGCAGAATCAGGAAACTCGAGGCTAGAAACATTGTGACTTGCCCGAGGTCCCTCAGCAGCAGAGGCGATCTCAAATCTAAATCCTGGAAGCCTTGATTTCCTGTCCAGGACTCTCTTCATGT
>NW_022900935.1:20971068-21053613 GCF_012274545.1 Fukomys damarensis
GGCGGAGCCCTTGAGCCCTGGGAGTCCCCCCTGGGCTACTGGTTCTGGTGCCAGCCCCAGGGCATGTGGGCGGGGCGTGTCAGCAGCCGCCCGAGTGGCCGGTCCCTTTCCACGCTGCTTCTGCCTGCTACAGTCCTCAGCCACATGCAGTGGGGAGCGGAGCTGTGGCCGGAGGCTCCCCTGCCAGGCTGGGAAGGTGGCGGCAGCACCCGACCCTAAAATGTGCCCGGCCCTGCTGGGACGTCTGGACGCAAGCGAGGCCATGAGCAGGGCTGGCTCCCTCTCCCACCCGTGATCAATCAGGTGATCAGTCAGCTGTGTGTGGGCAGCAGCTGAGTTTCTGCAGCTTTCTGGAGCTGGAGCTTGGGCTTGGGGTGCAGTACTTATCCTGGAGGCCCAGGTGGGCATCCATCGCCTTGGGGAGTGGGGCTGCCTGCTCACCGAGGCCCCCTTGCTGCTGCTCAGTAGCGGAGCGCCGGAAAAGGACAGTGGAGCGGCATGGCTTTCCTGCACTGTCGCAGGGACAGAGTGGCCATCTGGAGTGGGTTCTGAGGTCCTCCTGGCTGTCCAGACATGGTGGGATTGCAGAATCAGGAAACTCGAGGCTAGAAACATTGTGACTTGCCCGAGGTCCCTCAGCAGCAGAGGCGATCTCAAATCTAAATCCTGGAAGCCTTGATTTCCTGTCCAGGACTCTCTTCATGTCTTCATTTGGAGCACGTAATTTTTTAAATTAGTTAACAAGTATTTATTGAGTGTCTCCTGTGTGTTCCCTCTGTGCTGGTAGCTGTCACACACAGGAGCCCCTGTGGGAGCATGCGAGGCTGCCTTCAGGTGGTGGGGAAGGTCTCTGAGGAGGGATGACATGTAAGGGAAGGTAGAATGGAACTAGCCACATGAGGATCTGGGGGCAGGAGGTTCCACAAATGGTCACAGCAAGTGCAAAGGCCCTGAGGTTGGAATGAGGCCATTATGGCTGGAGCAGAGTATATGAGGTGGGTGGTGAGATGAGCTCAGAGAAGTTGGCGGGTAGTCTTGGTACAGGGATGGCAGGAGGATCCCAGAGAGTTTACCCTGGGACCCCACAACTCTGCGTCTCCCTCAGATGGATGAGGCCCTTGGAGAAACCCAAGGGCTCCACAGCCCAGGGCAGTTTCTCTTCTGTCTCTTTTTTTAGAGAAGGGGAAGGCAGCCAAAAACATCAAAAAGCCCAGAGCTGGTGGTGTGGGGGCCTGGCACTGCTCCAATTGGTTGTGTGGCCTTGTACCAGCCCCTCTATCCCACCTGGACTCAGTCTTATCGGCTGAGAAGTGAGTGGACTGGACCAGAGCTCTCTCGGTTCTGTGGAGGACACAGGAGGAGAGGGGAGAGGAAGAAAGGAGGAGCCAAACTGGAGCTTCAGGTGACCGCATGGCGCATGTACCTAGGCTGGCTGGGCTGCAGCTGTTCACATCCAGAGCTGCCCAGGAGGCTCCAGGAGGGGGAAGGCTGGACCCAGCTGCCACCACACCAGCACAGCTGCGGCCTTCTTTGGGACACTTGGGGCCTGGAGTGAAGGCCCTTGCAGTACAGGCTGATGGACAGCAGAGGGCACCAACTGAATGGCCAGGAATCCTGGGAAGGAGGAAGTAGTTAGTCTGGAGTTGGAATGTGATGGTTGGTGACTGCCTAGTAACCCCAATTTCACAGTAACAGGTATCCATGCTGATTCATGCTATAAAGATTCACTATGGCTACTCTGTGCTGAGCATGTTTTAGGTCTCAGGGAAATAGGTAATGATCTAGCAGGAATGGGAAATAGCTTTTACCTCTAATTTTTAAAAACAGATTAGTTCATTAATTATAATAGCTTTTATCTTTCATGTTTGCTTGGATTGGAGCACTAGGCCTATAGAATAGTGTTAGGATAAATTCTGAGGCTACGTCTTGGGTCAGTAGGAACAGGCCGCTGATTGATTAGCGATGTCTGTTGGGTAAGGGAGGGGAGGTGGCTGCAGAATGCAGCTCAGGTATGTGCAGTGTCTTCTCTGTCAAGCTCATTATTGGGCAAGCGAGCAAACGGAGGTGCAGAGATGCCAGGTTTATTTGTACAATGCCCCTGGGGCTTGGGAGAATTAAAGCAACTGTGCAGTTGGCCACCATATTGGGGACCAGACAGCAACCAATCAGTGGCAAGACATTTAGTCTTGAGCCCAGTCTGGACTGGGGAGCCCACAGCTCTTTCATGGTGCCCCATGCCTCGTGAGCCGCTGGTGGCTTCAAATGGGTGGAGGGAGCCCTGCCAGTTGCCCTGGAGGAGATGGAAGCGCCTGAGACAGTTCTGTGTGAGCCAGATGCTGCCTGTGGATGGGGACAGGCGTGGGGACAGCAGAGAGAGTGCTGAGCAAGGCACAGGCAGCAGTGGAAGATGGAGTCGGTTAGCGGGGAGGGCCGGGGGAGCCTTTAGGATGAGGTGCTTAAATCTTTCTCTCTGGTTACAAAAATAAGTTGTGCTTACTGCAGGCAATTTGGAAAATACAATAAAATATAAAAGCCAAGATTCCACAAAGCCGGTAATCAGTCTCATCACACAGAGATGATTACTATCAGCACCATAATCATACATTTCTGGGTAGCCAAAATGGTACTAGGCTGTGTATAGCTTTGACTTTTCTTTTATTACTTGATGAGGTGGTTCTCAAAATGTGGCCTATAAGCACAGCTTCAGCCACCGGGAACTTGTTAGAACTGCAGATTCTTGCCCTCTTTCCAACCTTCTGAGTCAGAGACTGTGGCTGGGTCCCACTGGGGGTAGCTAACCCTCGCTTGGAGGGGTTCTGATACTCACTTGAGTTTGGGAACTGCTGACTTGATGTACTGGGAGCCTCTGCATGGTCGTGAATATCCTTTGCCAATCTCGTCTTCTGATCAATCCTCCAGAGACACGCGTCTGTGAACCTCTGGTGCACATGCTTAACT
Source organism: Fukomys damarensis (assembly GCF_012274545.1). NCBI lineage: Eukaryota > Metazoa > Chordata > Mammalia > Rodentia > Bathyergidae > Fukomys > Fukomys damarensis. The sequence continues at coordinate 20,974,027 of NW_022900935.1, forward strand.
GGGAGCACACCAGGGGCCAATTTTGTGAGATGCCCTTTGAGCCAGGCCGCTGGTGGGAGGCGGGGATCAGAGGCGTCCCGGACCTGGGGCTGCGTGCAGACAGGAGGGACCAGAGTGCTCCTTCCTGTCTCACCCTCCCTGGACTGGTGCTGGCAGGGCAGGAAGCCCGTGGTGAATGTGTCAGCATCAACAGACAGGGACTTGGGCCAAGGAGTCCAGACCTCCAGGGCTGATGGTCCCTGCCGTGCTGGGAGGCAGAGAGGAAGCCACACTCTGCCCGCACAGACCAAGAAGAGAAGCTCATGAAAAGCCTTCTGCCCGTCCCTGCCAGCCTTCGCCTTGAGTTGTCACCGCTTTCTTCTGTTTTCTTCCCCTGTGTGCAGAGGGAAAAGATGGGCTCATTGGTCGCTCCAACATCCAGTTCTGCAATCCTGGAAAGCTGCTGTTCTTCCACCACCTTTGTCCTCATGGACCTGAGTGCCGGGTTCCAGCGTGGTCTCCACAGGTCTCCCCAGGGCCTCGGTTTCAGGGCTCTCCCCAAAAGCTGCAGCTCCAGCCCGTCAGACTTCTCTCAAGGCCCTGCCGTGCTTTCCCTCTGGCTCAACACAGAGCTGGGCAGGAACAGACAGAAACGAGGGCAGCCTCCACCAGCCCATGTTCGCTGGGGCAGTGACTGGAAAGACAAAAATGATCCCACTGGAGGGGAGGGAGCCCACTAGTCTGTTCCCCAGGGCACCAGAGCACTGCAGGGGGGCTGGGCTTTTGGGGGACATGGCCTGGTAGGCTAAGCTGAAGGTGGCCCCCCCACGAGTGCCCAGGCAAGGCACCTTGTTCAGGCTACAGTCCAGACCTGCCCACTGGTCCTGCTCTTCCCCGGCTCCTCAGACCTCTGAGCTCCCCAAGTCCTAGACTATGGCCCCAGATCCCTCCAGCTGTGTCCTCTAAAATAGCGCCCTATAAATATTGGCAGGATGAGCGAATGAATGAACACTCGGCTACCAGCCAGGCAGCTCGTTCTTTATGTTACCCCCAAAAGGCAGGTTCTATTTTTTCTGTGGTCTTCCTCTCCCCTTGCCCAAAGTCTACCTGTACCTCAGAGCCTGCTCTGCAGCAGTACTCAGTAAAGGTTTGAGGTAAAAGTGAGGATGTCCAAAGGAATGAAGAGACCAGATTACCCTGTGCATGCCTGTGGGGCTGTCTGTGCCCTCTCTGGTCACCTGTATTCCCCTTCGTATGTGTTGACTTCCTCTCGTGGCCCACGTGGCTTCCCTCCCACCTGCACCCTACGTCTGTATGTGTTGGTGGGTCGTTGTCCTCCCCATTCCCCGAGCATAGGGCTCAGGTGGGGTCAGGACGGGGTGGAGTCGGACTGCAAGTGACAGCCTTCCTGTTTGAGCTGGGAAGAGAATGTCCTCTGCTGGGCTGTGCAGGTGCAGATTTATCACCCAACTCGACTCACCCTGATCCAGAAAGGACAAGGATATGCGGCTACTGGAAACCACAATGAGGCGAAAAGAAGAGGAGTGGCTGGGACTGAGGTGATCATGTCAGAAAAGAGGGCCAAGCCTCAGATTAGTCTCAGAGGCTGCCTCTTCTCCAAGAGACCATAGGACTGCTAGCTCGGGGGTAGGGAGAGGACCTCGGGTCACCTGTGGGACATGCAGTAGGGTCCGCAGCCCACCCTCTGAGCTGCCGGAACCATATTCCTTGCCCAGTTCTCTCTGTCTGGAACCCTAAGTATGGTTCCTCAAACTGGGGGAAACCATAGTCATGTGTCTTAGCATTTTCTCTTCTACTCTCTCCCTCACACCTCCTTTTGAGACTTGGATCACACACATTAGACAGCTTTGGCCTTGTCAAAAGCCCTTGAGGCCCTGCTCAGGTTCCTTCAATCATTTTTCCTCTGTCATACTGTTACATTTCTATTGTCCTGTCTTCCAGTTCACTAACTCTTTCTTTTTCCCTCTCTAATCTGATATGGAGCCTCTCTAGGGATTTTTTTGATTCCAGTTATTACATTTTCTGTTCTAAAATTTGCGTGTGATTCTTTCAAAAGTCGTTTCCATTTCTCTGTGGAGACTGGGTTATGTTTTCCTGTTTCTTTGCACATTGGTTAATTCTCGCCTGTGTATCATGGATAACTCACGGCAGCAGCTCTTGATTCTTTTCTTCTGCAGGTTGTTGGCTTGATTCGGTGACTATTACTGGCTGTCACCTCAGTCATTTGTGGGTTTGGCTTTATGCTTCATTAGTGTACAGTTAGCCTAGTTGTTTTTGTTTTTGTTTTTGTTTTTTTCCAAGCACTCCTGCCTTGGTGGGACTCAGCCTCTGAATTCTTTCTTTCCTGGGGCTCTTGGCAAAGCTTGATTTTGGACATTATCAGAGGGGTCCTGGAGGAGCCTCACTCAAAGGCAGGCTTCTCCATGTTGGCACTGTCAGTATTTTGGGATGGGCAATTCTCTGGGGGCGAGGGCTGCTGTGAGATCTGTAGGATGTTTAGCAGCACCCCTGGCCTCTACACACAGGGTGCCAATAGCAACTCCACAGTCAGTGATAAAATGTTTGCAGAGCCTGCCGCTTGTTCCCACGAGGACAGACTCACTCCTGGTTTAGGACCATTTCTGAAGATGTGGTCCTCACTTACTGAGGTCGGGGGGAGTGTCCTGTTGCCTTTGGAATGGGGTTTAGACATTTCTGAAGATGTGGTCCTCACTTACTGAGGTCGGGGGGAGTGTCCTGTTGCCTTTGGATATTCTACTCAAATAAGATTGCACACCCATCCTGCAGGGTCCTGGACTGGGAAACAACACTGTCCCTCTATTCCCTTTAAAGTAGAGGACTGGGAACATTTGCATGCATCAACATCAACCTCGGAGTAGTCTTGGGAATCTCATGGCTAAACTGTCATTTTTAGGGTGCTAAATTATCTATATATAAATATTTGAGATAGAATTTAATATTTCCACTTTTGTGTTAACATTTTCTCCCATCTTTGAACATGCTTGGCCTCCCAAGATGGAAATGCTGGGGCCTTTCTTGCTGTCTGTGAGGCTCGTGCATGTGTCCCCTCAACAGCCTCTGCTCTGCTTTTCTACCACGTCCCACCTAGCCTCTTCTTGCTGCTTTTCCAAGGGGGTCTCTCTTGCTGGTTTTCTCCTATAGTCTCTATGGTCGGTGCTTGGCCGATTTCCCACCTAAAGAGCCCACTAAATAGTGTTAGGGGTGGTTTCAGGTGAGGGCCAGGGGGGTTAGTGCAATCAGGGGCTGCCGAGAACTGTCTTCAGGCTTTCTCTGAGCTGAGACAGCAGCAGAAATCTTAGAGGAAGAAGGAAGAAGTATGGCTACCGCCTGCACCCTCTCGGGGCTGAACTTCAACCACATTGGTTTTCTCTACATGGTTTCTTGGCAACTTAGAGACCTAACATGGTTGAGAGGAAATGGCAGCTCCAGAGAGGTGAGGACACCACAGAGAACATGAGGGCGCCCTGTCTGAGTTCAGATCTTCAAGCCCCATAAGAATCTCCCAAACGACTTCATAGCACCCACTGTCACCCTATGGAATGGCAAATAGGAGGCACTAGAAGGCCGTCAGGGGGCACGGGGGCTTTTGTGTCATTTCCGTAAGGAGGAGCAGTTGGATCCTGGGAAACTACTGACCAACCAGGAGGCACAGACTTGCACTGGTGGAACATTCTGAAACAGTCCACAGCACTGAAAGTGATGACTGTTGGGAACCTCTCAATAAAGGAACTTCATTTTCCTTTTGATAGGACAGCCAGGCTACGTGTTGGCAGTGGCAAGTGGGTCATGGCCGGCTGAATAAACTCCCAAAGATTATACCCGACATGCAGGACCTTGCCACAAGCCACTCCTCCTGAACCATGAAGCTCTAGCTGTACCTAGTATGTTTTAGTTCCTTGAGCGACTCCCTACCCGCTCCTACTGACTATGGCCCTTCCTTGCTGCTGTTCCCTCCATCTGGAATTCTCTTCCCCTTGCTTGGGTCTGTGGGACCCCTCACACCTCTAGGTCCCGTTGAAACAGGATCTTCTTCAGGAGGGCTCTACCTTCCTCCCATGTCAACACGCGGCAACTTGGTGGGCCCTGTATTGTGGCCACGTGGCCTAGGTGCCCGAGTGCGTCTGTCCCATGTGTCTCTGTGGGGGAGGCAAATGCCAGGTGTACTGTGAGCATTTGAGGGACAACTTTCAGGGTTCTTGGAACTGATCTTGGCCCGTGTCCTGAGAAGTGGTTGGAGGGCCTCCACTTGTCCGGAGAGCAGAAGGTCTGGAAAAAGAAAGACTTGTTTAGAAGAGACTATACAGTTATGGACTTGTTCCCAAAGGCAGAACCAGGACCCACAGGTACCTAGGAGTCAGAGAGGAATCAGTTTTTCCTTCCTTTAAGTGACACCCATCTCTGTTGGAGACCACTGGTTATCTACCGCTTCCTTAGTAACTGAGCCCCAATTTTACTTAGTGAAGGCCTGTGTCTGTTAACGATCACATTTTCAACTCTGCCTTGCAACTTAATGTGACCACGTGACTAGGTCTGCTGCCCAGTAGAAGTTGGTGTGTAGGACTATTTGGAAAGCTATTAATCACAGTTCAGACCCCTGCAACATGCCATTTGCACCCTTCCTCTATTTCTTTCTTCATACCTGGAATGCAGACTTGATCGTGGAAGCACTAGCAGCCATTTTAGAACATGCAGCAAACATGAGGCTGGGAGCCCTGTACCAAGATGGCAGGAGAGCTGTACAAGGAGCTGCAGACACTGAGGACATTGTAGAGCCAAATGCCTAGTCTTGATTCATGTGAGAAATAAACCTTTACTTCATTTAATTCACTGTCACTGGGTTTTTCCGTATGCAACCAAACCCAGTCTTAACTGATACACCAAGTGTTCCCTCTATCCTTTTTGAGGAAAAAAAGCCATTTGAGGAAAAGACATTTGTTCTCCCTCATCCTATATTGTTCTGTGTTGTGGCCTTAAATATGCGCGTGGCCACCTGCTTCTCACCAGTCTCTGGCTTCCTAGGTCACCTCCTCTCTTTGCCCCGTCCTGTACTCCACATCCTCACCTCCTCTTCCCAAAGCTCCCCCAGCACAGGTGCTACACAGGTAGGCGTTTCTGGAAGGAGGGTGGCAGGGGCCACTGTAGCACAGGACAGGTTCCAATTTCAATGGCAACGCTAGACATCGCACTTCGAGGAATGTCCCATCCGCGTCCCGCACGCAGAGAATTCTTGCCGGCGCCGTCCTTCCTTTGACCCTTGGTGCTCCTTCTGTTTCTTTCTCCCCTTCCACAGCTGCTAGCCAGCGATCTTCCAGTTCTAGTTCTCTCCCGTGCAGAGCAGCTGGGCCCTGAGCCACCTTCATTCAGAGCTACTTTCTCCCTGTCTCTGACTGCATGAGACCCAGCAGAAAGTTACACTTTTCCTTTCATTTGTGTCCGATCAGATTCCTAGAAAGGGTCTGTCCCACTATCAAAGCCAACCCTGCTTGGGGTGAGCAGGTCGAGCGCTGTCTCTTTTCAGACCTACAGAATCAGGATCTGTAGTGGGGCCAGAAGGAGGGTCTCACAGCTGGTGACCACAGGACCCTAAAGTGGACCTCAGGCCTGCTGATGCCTCTTCTGGGAACTGCAAGCTGCTGTAGGCTGCAGCCTCAGCCCTGGGTCCTCCCCCGAGGCCCCAGCAGGCTTACCACCCAGACCCTGGGCTCCTCACCTGCACCAGCCAGGATCAAGGCCTGCCACTGGCCCTCTGAAGTTTAGACCAGGACTCTTGTGGGCTCTTGCTGCTGAGAACTTGTGCCTATCTCCTGCTCTGTGGCTGCTTGAGAGTCACCCTGCCTTTGGGACAGATGTACCAGACAGCCACGTCCCTGCTTGTCTCCTAGAGCTCTGGGAATACCCCACCTGCTGGGGACACGGGACCTCCAGACTCCTTGGGCCAAGGTGCTGACACTTGGGGTTGGGGGTACAGGGGCTCTGCTTGTGGGATTTGGGCTATGTGTCCCTAATGTGCCCAGCTGTGGATGGACACAGTTCTGATTACAGACAGATGTGCAGGGAGTGGAATCTGACTCAGGGGACACACTCAAGTGGCTGGCCACCTCTGGCTGGAACGGATGAGGGCTCTAGCACCCAGATGGATGCGGCCTTCTCAGTGCTAAAATCTCAGTGCTAGTTCTCCCCACCCCACATCACTAGGCAGCGTCAACAGGAGGTCTGCAGGCTAAAGGGGCTGTGGTTCTGGGTTTTTTTTTTTTTGTAGCGGGGATCGAACTCAGGACCTTGCACTTGTGATGCAGGTGGCAGAACCACTGAGCTAAATTCCCGGCCCATGTGGTTCTGTTTATGTCTGTGTGACCCTTTGCAAGTCACTTAACCTCCCTGGGCCTCAGCTTCCTCGCCCACAAGGCTATAAGCAGAGGAAGCCCCAGAGGCTGGGGTCACTTCCAAGGCTGACATCTGGGGTTCAGTTTGTCCTCCGTGGGCCACCGGAGGATGTAGGAGTGTTGGTGGCTACCTGTGGGCAGGGCCTGATGGGAGGCAGGTCCCCAGCTGCGGTCCCTTTCACCGAAGTTCTTTGGATTGGCGAGGGTGGCTTTGGGGCAGGGCTCTTGGGATGGATGCCTGCGGTTGTGTCGCCAGGACATGGACTCTGGTTTTGCGTCTCTGAATGTCACAGCTCGGGTGAGTGCACTGTCACTCACTGGAGTACGGCAGGACCAGGAGCAAGTTGCTTTCCCTCTCCGGGCCCTGCCTCTCATCCTCTCTAAGCAGGGCTGAGTTTTAGGTCTCACAAAGTCTCTCTCCCTCTCTCTGGCACTCTTGGGCCCTGCATGTAATGCTGACCCAGCAACTGCGGTGACTGTCGAGGCGGCCCCCACATAGGCAGGGCCCAGAAGAGAAACTGAGTCACACACTGGGGCAGAGTGGAAGTGGAGCCCCGATCTCTCCCCAGGGCCTGCTGTGCTGTCCCCTGCCCTGGGCTATCTCCTATCCTCCCAGCGTCTTTTCTCTCCCTCATCCCGGCCCTGTCTTCTCTGACGTCCAGAGTCACCGCCACCTCCAGTGTCCACTCAGCTTGAGAGATGCTTGCTCGCCTGCCCAGCAGCTGCCCTCCTGCTCCAGGGCCTTCCTGGCTCGAGGCCAGTTGCTGCAGAGAAACCCTGAGCTCGATTTTTTCTGACCACCGATGGCCACCGCTCCCTCCGCTTAATAAATTGCCCGGGAACCGTGGGTGGTCGACAGCTGAGGCCTGCACGGCCGAGCTGGAAATTAAAAGCAGCAGCCAAGAGTGGGTTTAAAGGCAGCAACAGGAACCATGAATATTTTACAAGAAATCGGAATTATTAATGTTTCAATAAAAACCCAAACCCCAATGTCCATGTGAAGATTCCATGTGACTTAGAGCCCGCAGCGAACCGCCTCGGCCTCCTGGCCCTGCCTTAGCCGCCGAGGTTTCGCTTAAACTGTCCCCACCCTGCCAGCCCTCGGCCCACCAGCTCTGGAGGGCGGTGGAGGCTGCATCCGTCCCCTGCCCGATAATTAGTGCAGCCCCCCTTCCTTCAGAGCTCCGCGTGACCAGAGAAATATTTCTGGAAGACTATTTACGAACTTCCCCATAATCATCAATCACACGGCTGAGAAGGCGCGGGGCAAGGTTTCTACCTCAAGGAGCCTCTAATGCAGGAAAGCTATTTACTGGGCACGGGCGGGGGCTGAGATTTCTGGTGCCATTACTATGGAATACATAATAGCATCAATAATTAAGTATAAATTGGATTTAATATTTTATGCTGGCGACATGTAATTTACACTCTACCCGAGAAATCAAAGGTCATGTCTGAAGTAAGTGAGCGCAGGGTCAGCCCCGGTGGAAGGAACGTGCCCCCCGGTGGAGGGCAGCTGCACGAGGAGGATGAGGCACCAGGTGGGGATGGCGGGGGGCAGTGTCTGCCTCTGGAGCGCGGCTCTTTAGACGGGGCCCGGGCTCCCTGGGGTGAGCTGGCAAACCCCAGTGCATGCTCGGGGGCTCTGGGCGTGGAGCACTGGGCACCAGGCTGGGGACCTCAGACCCAGAGTCAGGTGCAGCCCTGAGACCGACGGTGAGGTGCAGTTAGTGCAGCGAAGAGCCGACGGCAGCTCACCGGGAAACCGAGGCCTGGAGAGGGGACGGGGCTCCCGCGGCTGACACAGCGGCCTGGTGCCAGGGTCACCCTAGGCCTCAGGGCTCCTGAGCCCACTCAGGTCTGCTCTGACATGTTGGGACAGGGCCAGACCAATGGGTGTGCCCGGGTCTGCTGCCCTCCAGGAGAGAAGGCTCGGTGTGGCTGGCACCTGGCCCTGTCTGGTTCCAGAGCCCTTGGCCGCACTGCAGGTAGAGAGGTTGGCATTTCCCGGGGAGGTTTGGGCTCCGGCTGGCACTTCACTGGGGATGGGAGGGCAAGGTTGCCCCTGCGAGGGGTGGCAGGCTGGCGATGTGGGTCTCTGTCTGGCATTAACAGGTGAATCGTGAGATCCAGGGACAGAGGGAGAGGGAAGGAGGCAAGTAAACAGGGCTAAAAGGTGATGAACGTAGTAGTTATGTATTGCAAACATGTACGACTGGGGGAAAAAAAGCCTAAAAAAATAAGAAGTCATAAGTGTGAGTAGTCACCAAACCCTTCCGTTGCTGCCTGCTACCCTCAGGAGAAAATATCTAGTCTTCTTCTTGCCTTGGAAAGGCCTTCACCATCCGGCACCTGCTCCCTCGTCGCTCCCCGGTCCCTCCTGCCTCACTCTCTGCTCCCCACGCCACACCACAGCTGTACCAGTGACCTGCACTGCCCAGGCTCGGCACCCTCTCGTGGCCAGGCCTTTGCCTGTCTGTGTCCTCTGCCAGGAGCACCACTGCCCCTCCGCCACCTGCCTTGTTCTGCTCCCCCTACCAGCACCAGCGCCCTGCCCTTGATCTCCCTGCAGGCTGACTGCCTGCCTCCCTCACCTGGATGTCAGCCCAGAACCTCATCCATCTGACCAGCTCATAGTATGTGCTCAGTTAATATCAGTCAACTGAAGGATTAGAAGAATCTCGTTAATTCCCAGACATCTTTCGTGTCTTTGTGCTGCCATCCTTGCCTCCATGGAAGGCTGAGCTGTCTTCTTCCCACCCTCTGTGCTTCCTCAGCCCCGTGAGTCCGTATTCTAGCACCCACTGTGGGGTTGCCTCTGTCTGTCCTCTCGTCTGTCTCCTGACCATGCTGTGCTCTCTGAGGTCTCCTCGCTGCTCATGGTAGGACCTGCATACAACAAATCAATGAGTGCTGGCTGGACGCAGCCATGTCCCTGCCCAGAAACGCGTGGCATCGCGATGGGACAGAGAGGGCTTTGGGCTGTGTGGATTTCTAGGCCCTGCTAAGGCACCTCGGGAGGTGGCCCAGGGAAGGTACAAGGGAGAGACCAGGACACAGATCTCCTCCCCTGTTGGGGGCCATTTTACATAATTTTTGGGAAAAAAAATCACTTAATAATTAAATTATGATTAGGGCTGTCTGAGGCCTAGTCGTCTTGCCTCTGGGCCAGCTAAGGAATGCTGAAACACAACCCCGTTTTGTCTCAGGTCACAGCTGAGGCCTCGATGGTTCCATGAGGCTGTGACACTCAAGGGCAAGATTACATCAGCTGAAGACATCCTGGTCCTTTGAAAACCAGTAGTAATGCAAAAAGAGTATCTGGGGAGGGACAAATTCCTTATCAGTTTAATTCATCCTGCCTGCTGTTCTGAGAGTTTTTGTTTTGTTTTGTTTTGTTTTGTTTTTTGGTTTGAGACAGGGTCTCACTAGGTAGTTGAGACTGACCTGGAACTCACTATGTAGCCCAGGCTGGTCTCGAACTCACGACGATCCTCCTGCCTCAGCCTCCCGAGTACTGGGATTACAGGTGCGCGCCACCAAGCCCGGCTCAGAGAGTATTTTTGCTCCTCTCACCATACTCATCAACATAAGCTCCTCATCAACCTGTGACCCTCAGCAGCATAATGAGGTCCTCATCATCACTGGGTGACCCCCCACCCCTGAGTCATCTGATTCTCCCTCTGATTATAACATCCTCGTCAATTTAGGATTATCACTGCCCTCTGAGTAATCTGATATGCCCTATGAACCCAATAAATAGTGACAAGCTTGGAGTGTCTCCGCCTTTATCACCCAGAGCAGTACTGATCAGGCCCCAAACCCAGCTTTTTCTCTAAGTCTCGTTTCCTGTCTTTATTCTTGAATTAGCCTTGTGCTGTCGTGGCTCACGGGAGACCAGAACCCACTGCAGGTGGTCTGGTAATGTCCCCTTTCCCATTCCCTATTCTCCCCCTGACCTTCCTCAAGGGCACAGGGTTGGGTAGGGAGCTGGGCCCAGCTGTCAGAGGGGCTCTTCTCCCTCTAGGTTCAGGTGGAGTGGACTGGGTAGCTCTGAGCTGGGGACACAGTGGGTCATGGGAACCCTCTGTGCTGAAGCCCAGACAGTCTTGGAACCTTACACATATGAACTCACTGCATCTGTGTATAGTTCCAGGAGGCAGAGACTTTCTTTTGCCTTTCACAGAAGGGGAAACTGAGGCACAGAAGGTCAAGTCACTCGCCCGTGCTTACACACGGCTGGTCTTCAGAGAGTGAGGGGTGGATCCAGGCCGGCTGGCTCTAGAGTCTGTCCTGACAACCCCTTCATCCTGCCTGCCTGAAGTTTGTCCCAGATGTCAGCCGAGGGCTGGTGTGGACAGGGGTTTGCGCTGAACCTTGCGGAAGTTTTTCCCTTATGGAGGGGCTCGGCGGGGCATGAGCAGCGCACACCAGCGCACTCCCTGACCCTCCGCTCCTCCAGCTCCAGGTGGCCACTCTGGGTGGCCGCTCCACCCGCTCCAGCCTCGAATGCTGACGAGGGTGAGAATCAGCCCCCTGGCACAGTGTGACCTTCGGCAGATTGCTTTCCCTTTCTGGGCCCCAGAGGCCCGGCTGAGGGGCTGGACACTAGCTCTCGAGCGTCCTGTAGCAGCCCAGCATTGCAAGCTGCCCCTCTGCCTCCCCAGTGTCCTTCCCAGATTCCCATCAGCACAGTGGGTGCAGGGTGGTGTTCTATTGGTCATCAGGCCAGCCTCGTGGCTGGAACAGGGTGGGGAAAGGCGGCTACTGTCCCTGGAGGGTGTGAAGGAGCTGCAGGGGACACAGAGTGGCTGTCTTCTCCTAGACCCGACAGCAGGCGCCTCTGGCAGCCTGGGAACCTTGGCCCGGAGGAGGACTGTGGAGGAGACACTGTCTGGAGGCTGAGTTGGCTGCTCCACGATCCCTGGCCTGGACCTCACCAGGGCTCAAGCTGACTATGGAGACAGACTTGCAGCATTCCAGCCTGAGAGCTGGAAGACACAGGCTGGCCTCGGTCACCGCACCTCTGGCTCCAGCTCCCCTCCTGGAGCAGACGCACCTCACGCCATCATCAGGGCGCCATCCTACCTGCCTTCTCTAGCCCTCACAGCCTTGCGTCTCCTCTCCATTTCTCAGACAAGGAAACTGAGGCCGAGAGAGGAAAAGAACATTGCCAAGGGATGCAGCTACACGAGGGCAGAGCCGAGTTGAGACCTAGGTGCCCAGCATGGGGCACTCTCCTCACCCAGGGAGAGAGAAGCCGATGAGATCACTTCAGATCAGGGCCCTCTGCACTGGCTGTGCAGCCTGGGGCGAGGCACAACCCTCTCTTCTTTCCTCGTCTGTAAAACAGCACAGGCCAGCTAACTTTACGGGACTATGTGTCCAACACTGACAGTGTTTCCGTACAGAGAGTAGCTCTAATGATGTAGAAATAGATTACTTCTCTAAACCTCTTACTGAAGAGGAGTTTCGGAATTATTTTGAGGATTACTCCGTCTCCCTTATTTTGTTGATGACGTGTTAGTATGGAACAACTGTCCTAACTCACGGACCAGCATCGATCCGTTCACACGCACTTCCTCAGTATCTAGGAGACAGGCTGTGACAGGAGGCGTCAGGGCCACAACCAAGTCAAGGCCGGTGTCTGCCGGACAGCCGGGCCTGGGACATGTGGCCTCTCCCCGTGGCCTTGGCTTCTGCAGAGCACAGTGTCTGGTTCAAGAGAGCGGGTCCCCGAAAGGCCACGAGGAAGGAAGCCGCGTGGCTTGTGATGACACAGGTGCCGAAGTCCCAGAAAGTCCCTTTTCTGTCACCCCAGGTCCGCCTGGGATCAAGGGAGGGAGTATGGAGGTCGCGCTCACAGACTGAGAAGAACGTTTCAAACGGGAGTTCTGGTGGCGGCCACCTTTGGAAAGCACAGTCCGTCACCAGATGAGGCTCAGGCCCAGGGCAGCAGCAGCTGGGAGGCCTCATGCGCTGCTTCTCCTGCATCAGGCAGATCCGGGTTTACCGAAGTGTTTCTCCAGGCTGCAGGGCCTTGGGAAGACAAGCGTGGTGGTATGGAGGGTAAACTGAGGCTCTGGCACCTCACACGGGGCCAGCCCAGAGAAAGTGTCCATCAGACCTTGCCTGGGAGGGTCTCGGAACACTTGTCACCGTCAGCCCCATCCCTGGGAGGGTAGGAGGAAGCGCGTGTCCCTGCAGGGGACTGTCAGGCTCAGACCGTGATGGCCAGCACAGGGGGTCGAGGGCTTCCCTGGCTGACCGAAGGGAAGGTAGGAGCACGAGTTGGTTCTCCCAGGACCTGGCCTGGGCTTCCTGGTGGAGGTGCTCCGAGGAGCGCGGTTTGGGGTCTGTGCTCTGAGGAACAGCACTAACAAAGGCGTCGACCCTCCCTTCCGTGCCGAGCCGTGTCCCACCCAAGTGGAATGAGAGTGCTTACCTCACCAGGTGGTCTGCCCTCCCTGACTGGGGGTGGGCCCGTCACTGCGACCCTTAGGGTCCCCCGTAACTGAAGGCCCAGTCACCGGCCAGCCTGTAATCGGAGCCTCTGACCATAGACAGGACTTGGGGGAAGAAGCAGGAATCAGACCCCCAAAGTATCATTGGCCAAAGGGTGTCCCTGGGACACTAGCTGCACAGCATAGTCCTAGGTGTTCTGCCAGCCGAAGGGGAGGGCTCTAGCATCGAGTAAACCAGACAGCGACTGAAAGAAAACTCAGGTTGCAGCAGGACTTCTCAGAGCATTTGCTGGTCCAAAGCTCTCCAGGAGGACCCAGCACCTGCAGCCAGAGCTTCCCAGCCTTCCTGACTCCTGACCCTCCTCTGTCCACTTTTGTTTCTTAGGGTGCATCCTGAGAATGTTTCCTGGAGCACATTTGGGGAGACAGTGTGTAGGGCAACTTGGATGTGAAGGAGGGCAATGTTGACAGAGTAAAAACAAAGCTGTGCCTTGGTACCTGGTGGGCTCTGACTCTGCTTGCTGTGGGGTCAGGCAGTGACTGCAGGTCCTGGGGGCCTCGGAGACCAGCAGGGCTTGTGGCTCCTGACCCTGGAAGGGGTGGATACCCCGGGGGGCCTGGCCCTGCACCGGGGGAGGGACACCAAGAGTGGGAGGCGGGGAGGCGGCTCCTCCCCCAGCCCGGCCTGTGGGCTAATGTCGCCCTAATGCTGCGGTCAGGCGGCCACGTGGCTGGGCTCCCTAGGCGGGCAGGGCTGCGTAATGGCCGGTTCAGACCGGCCCGCTGACGGCTCCATTAAATGTGGTCGATTTTTTTTTTTTTTTTGGTTCCCGGTGTTTTAAGCTGAGTGTCTCTGGGCAGGCGTTCAAAGTTCTGTTCCAGAGCTAATCTCAGAGCAGGGCTGGAGCGGCCCGGCTGCATTCAATGGCTAAATCTGGTGCATGCTGGGCGGAGCTCACTCGAGGAAAGAATAGCATCACTGTGGTCTTGGACATCGGTCAGCGGGCCTGGCTGTTCTCCCTGTCCTTCAGACTGTTGGAAGACATTGCCAGGTGGTGCTAGGGACACTGGGGAAGGGTCTCAGGTGAAGATATTGAATTTTAGGGGTCCGTGCCTTTGCTGTGTGACCTCCAGGCAACTGCTGGCCCTCTCTGTGCTTTGGTTTTGGCTTTAGGATTTACGTCTTGGTAGGTTTCTCTATGGGGTGAAATTGGAGCAGTTTGGGGAGCTGGGCAGTCTCTGTTCAAGGGTGCCAAGATGTCGGGGTAGAGAGGCATGTGACGGCTTCTGAGTTCTGAGCAGAAAGTCTAGGCAGGGTTCAGGGCACTAGACCCCAAGGTTGAGACCCCAGGAGGGGCAGTTACAGAGGGTCTGAGAGACGCTCCCGGATGGGCAGTGATGAGGGACTGAGGGTGGGAGGGACACAGGCATCCAGGCCAGGTTCCTCTCTGCTTGGAGTAATTCGAGCCCCAAGCCCAGATTAAGGTCTGGATTCTGCAGTCGGGACCCCAGGGAAGGTCGGCCGGAGGCTCAAGTGCGTTGGCTGGTAAGCAGGGTAGGGCAAAGGTCAGGACAGGTGGACACTCACCTGCCACTGAGCGGTGGGAGGCAGCAGGGCTGTGGGGTCCCTTGTCAGGCTGGAGCTTGCTGGGAAGCCAGGGGCCCAGCTCGGGACAGGCCTGAGGGTAAGCCTGCCCGAGAGAGCCAGCGTTGGCCTTGCAGCCTGGCGCGGTCCCTTGATGGGACGGGGAGGCCCAGAGAGAAGAGCTCGCTGAAATTCCATGTCGGCTGAGCTGGGACTCGGGTTCCCTGGGCACCCTGGAGGGAGCTTGCTCACTCCACGCCCCCCCAACCTCCTGCTCCTGACCTCCATCCCCCTGCCTGTCAGGGGCTCTGTCACTCCAGGTGCCCTGATGAGGGATGACTTCACCACCCAGGAGGGCCATGCTGGCCGAAATCATGGCAGCGGGATTGACCAGGCGATGACATTTCTCATCCTATCCTATTGTGGCCACCAGCTTGCTTGGTGACCTCAGTCTGGACCCTTGCTCTCTGTATTTGCATATGAGGAACAGAAGTGGCTGGCCTGGGTCAGGGACCATTGCATCATGGGGACTGGGTTTTCCACAGCACCCTGGGGCTGGCTCTGGGGCTGCTCTGCCAGTGTCCTGCCTGCCTGCTGTCTGGAATCACCTCCATGTCCTCTCCAGCCCCTCCTCTTCCAGTCTCCAAAAAGCCCATCAAGTCCTGCCATTGAACCACACCCGCTGAGCTGTTATTGGACGCCTTCTGTATGCTGAACTGCCCTGAGCTGGGCTCCAGGGGTCAGGACCATGCAGTCGGGGGACACTGAGCAAGGGATGGGACACAGCCCCGGTAGAAGAGGGAGCCAAATATCTTCCTCTGACTGCTGTTACTCATTTCTACTAAGGGACTGTTCTTAAACAACATGCAATTATTACCAGCTGGTACCACGGGTCACACATCTCACTGGGCGACAGTCAAGGTGTCGGCAGCTGCCTTCCTCCCAGGGGTTCTCAGCCAGGACCTGTTTTATGGGTCCTCCCAGCTTCCAGAGGCTGCCTGGCTTCCTGGGCTTATGACCGGCTCTCTGTGTGTTTGAAGTTGCCTTCGGTTCTCCCACCTGCTCCCCTCCTCCAGGGAGGCCCAAGGCATCATGCGACCATGCAGGCTTCTCTTCCCATCTCAGGAGCCGTACCTTCCCATGCCTGCAGCACCCCTTCACAGGAAAGCAACTTATTCACTGGCTTTAGGAAGCATCACGCGGGCATCCTTGGAGGCCATCGTCCTGGGTACCAGTGTTGAGGTGACTCTGCTTCTGGGACTCTCAGGGGGCACGGAAGACCTGCCCAGGCTTGCTTCGAGCCAGCCTCCAGTTCAAAAATCCAGCTCTTCAGCTGCAAACTGCCCAGCTGTGGAGGGCACCTGACAAAAGCCCTGTGCCTCAGTTTTCCTGTCGGGGATTGTGACACCCACACCACAGGCTTACAGAGAGCGCTCAGGATCCTAGGTGGGGTGCTGGTGGCAGCAGCCAGCCCAGCTGCTTTCACTTGGCTCTAAGCAGGCCACAGTGGGTGTGTGAGGACAGCGGAGATGAGGCCTGGGCTCCGTGCTGCTCCTACAGTGCCATGGTGGTGGTGGGAGGGGCAGGGGCGTGGATGGGGAGGGCTCGGGATGCTCACATGCTCTGGGCTGCTGGGGTCAGGCCCAGGCCTCATGTCTCCATCAGGTTTCCATTCTTGCCACAGCATTTGCAGAACCCCCCTGAGGGAGAGAAGGCACAGCAAGAAGGGGAGGGACATGTGCACGCCTAGGATGCTTGGGTTCTGCTGTGGGGCAGGGGAAAGGAACACACAGTAAAGCATGGTGCCATTACATGGCTGTACAATCCCAGTATCTTAAATTGGGAAAGACATAGAATGATTTGTGAGAGACTAATGGTGGTCAAGGAAGCTAAGCCTTAAAAACTAAAAAAACCATGCCTGAGAAGAGTTGAGTTAAAGCATTGATGTGGGCCTTAGGGACAGCATGTGCAAAGGCCCTGTGGTGGGAAGGAGCTTGCACATTCACAATCCCAGAGTAGATGGAGCCACAGTGAGAAGGGAGAGCAATAGAAAATGTGATATGAATCATTACTATAAGCCAGATACTGTGCAAAGTGCTTTAAATACATTGCCTGGTTTAACCCTTATGACTATGGCAGGAGATAAGAATTATTGGTATTCAAGCAACAAAAAAGTCTAATGGGTAATTTAACCATGACTGAAATGTATAAAGTAGATCTACCGATACCATTCACATATTTATATCTTTGTCCATTTTATAGATGAGAAACCAGAAGCCCAGAGTAATGGTAAGAATAGCAGCTAACATTTCTTGAGCACTTAAAATACATCAGTCTTCAAAAGTCATTTTACATTGTTTCATGCCCCCTTCACAGGAATCCATAGAAGAAAATGGCTGTCTTCATGCCCACGTGCGTCCCTGAGGACCAGTTGAATGGCCCAGGCTCACAAGGGAGGAAAAGAGGCAGAGCTGGGATTGGAGGACAGTCTTTACGACATGTTTCCTCAGGCATCTGCTGGTTGTCCTGCATTTGTGGGCCTGCGACAAAAGCAGGGACAGATGTAGGCTTCTGGCCTCTGGAGCCTGGGTTCTCAGGAAGGACAAGGGGATAAGGCAGGACTGTGAGGAAACCAAAGAGTTTTCCTTTTCTTGTGTTTAAGGGAAGAGGGATTGAGGGTCTCCAGCAAAGTCTCGAACAAAAAGAGCCCTGAACAAGCCGTCACTAGGTCACTACCCCTAGCTTTTGTCACAACTCTGCATGTCAGGCATTGCTTACATGTTTCTGCACACCTTCCCCCATCACTGAGGTGACTGTGTCAGCCAGCATCCTATTACTAAAATGAAATACTGTGGTAATCAAACTTATACAGAGAAAAGGTTTCTTTCGGCTCATAGCTCTGGAGGTCTCAGTCCTTGACCAGTCCGTCCTGTTGAATTGGGCCTGTGGTGAGGCTGTACATCTTGGAGAGAGCACATGGTGGAGCAAAACCACTCACCTCGTGGTCAGGAAGCAGAAGAGAGGAAGAGGAAGGGGCTGGGGTCCCACAATTCCCTGAGCATGCTCTCCATGACCGAAGGACCTCACATAAGGCCCCATCCTTGAAGGTTTTACCACCTCTCAGGAGTGCCTCTCTGGGGACTAACCCTTTAACACATGGTGCTTCGAAGGCCGTTCAAGTTCCAGGCTATAGCAGGGGCACAGTCTCTATCCTGATGGAGTGCACAGTCGTATGGGAAGCAAGACCCTGAACAGGCGAAAGAAGCTTTACAAACGTGAAAATGAGGTCATCTTACTGTTATCCTCAAGGCCTTTGACTTCTCTGGTCACAGTTTCTACCCTGACTCTTTCCTTCCCTGTCAGTATCCCAGCTTCGTGAATCTTCTTTCGGCTTCTTGGATGGGCTGGATTGCCTGTACCCACCGTGCTTTTGCACCTGTTCCTTCTGTTTTCCCTTTAGAGCTCAGGTCTGTCACCAGTTCCTCAAGGAAATATTCCTGACCCTCACGACAAAGTCAAGGCCTACTCATTAAATAGCCTTCGGGCACTCAGGCTTGTGTCATGGGTGAAAACTTCATTCCATGAACTTAGGTGTACAAGAAATGTAATATTCCATATTTTTAGGTTCCATCCATCTATCGGTCATTTTTTGAATTAATACCACATCTTCATAATTACTTTAGGTGTATAATAGGTCTTGATATACAAGGGATTAAATTCCTTAACTTTGTACTTTTTCAAGGTGACCTTGCTGTTATAGCTTTCCGTGACAGCCCACGCTGTTTCCCAGATGCAGCATATAATTTCACTGTTGCTGTCACCCTCTTTTTCTCTTTATTCAGCCCAAGCTTGCTCTACAGAGCCAGTTTCTCTCCCACTCTTCACTTTTCCTTTCTTGAATAAACTTTGCCACTGCTTTTTACTCCTTTCAATCAATTCTTTTTTTGAGACTAAAAAACCTAGACTCCAACTCTGGAAGGAGATGTGAGTGGTCCCAAACTTGGTAATGTTTAGTAAGCCACTTTTTTTTTTTTTTTTTTTTTTTTTTTTTTTTGATACCGGGAATTGAACTTGGGTCCTTGTGCTTACTAGGCAGGCAGCAGAACCACTGAGCTAAATCCCTGGCCCTAGTAAGCCACCTTTTAGAAAGAAGCTACTCAATAACATTTTGGTGATCCCAGCCAGGAGAGTACATTTTGGCATGGCCAGGCACAAGTACCTTTTTTTTTTTTTTTAATTAACCTGGTCTGTGCTTACCCAAGTTTTATAAATGGCTTTTCTTTCTTGGATTGAATTGCATTTGTTTACTACCATTTTTTGGTGAAATTAACCTGGTCTCCATTTGCCCTAGTTTTGAAAATGGCCTTTTTTCTTGGGGCCACAAAAAAGAGATTACCTTGCATATTCTTTCTTTGGGGAGGGGTTGAAACAGGATCTTGCTTTGTAATTCAGGCTGGTCTGGAACTCACTATGTGGCCCAGGCTGGCCTTGAACTTATGGCAATCCTCCTGCATCTGCCACCTGAGTTCTGGGATTACAGGTGTGCACTACCACAGCTGGCTTTCTTGGATATTCTTGACTCTTACATTTCTATAAAAATTTTTAGAATTGTCCATTTCCAACCAAAACAATGTGCTAGAATTTGGATTTGGATTGTATCACATCTACAGATCAATTTATGGAGAAAAGACGATTTAACAACTTCAAAACTCCTAATCCATGAAAATGGAGTATCTTCCCATTGATTTAGGTCCTTAATTACTCTGAATAATGTTTTAAAATTTTCTGTTTAGAGGTTTTGTATATCTCATTTTAGATTTATTTTAGTTATTTGATTTTTTGGTTCTTTTGTAAATTGCATATTTTTACATTTTATTTTCTAATTATTGTTACTAATTCATAAAAACACAATTGTTGCTATGTTTGCCAATTAATTTCAATTATCTGTAAATTCTTTTAGATTTCCTATGGACACACATTGTTTCCTGCTTCTTCCTTTACAGTCCTTAGGTCTTCTATTTCTTTTTCTTGTCTTATTGCTCTGGCTAGAATTGCCAGGATGCTGTTGAGCAAAAAGTGCCTCTTTTTTTTTGAGACAGGGTCTTGCTATGTAGTTCAGGTTGTCCTTGAACTCACTATGTGGCCCAAACTGGCCTTGAACTCTCAGCCATCTTCCTGCCTTAGCCTCCCAAGTGTTAGGATTACAGCTGTGCACCACAACGATGGCTTATTTTACCATTTTTTATAATGTTTGTTGTGGTTTTATATAGATATGTTTTTAGTCAAGTTAAGGAAATTTCCTTCTTATTATATTTTTATATTTTTTTAAGAGTTTAAAATCATAAATAGGTGTTTCATTTAATCAAATGATTTTTATGTGTTGAAATTATTGATTTTGACTTTTATTTCTTTACTCTATTAATACAGTTAACTATAATAATTGATTTTCATGGGAACTCAACTTGTTACGATATATATATATATATATATACACACACACACACACACACACACACACACACACTCACATACATATATATATTCCACACTAAATATAAACATATATTCCATTATATATACATATACACATATGTGCATATTCCATACAAAAGCTCTCCATGAAAATAATAACTACTATTATCTCCATCTTACAAATGAGCCACTGACCACTGAGCCTCAGAAAGATTAATGAATCATGAGAAAGATTGGTCTGTAATTTTCCCTTTTTGCAATGTTTTAGTATCAAGGTTATATTAGCCTCAAAAATGTGCTGTTGAATTCAGGGATGTAGTTCAGCAGCACCGCACCTGCCTGTCAAGTGCAAGGTCCTGAGTTTGATTCCCAGTACAGAAGTGGGGGGGTAGAAAATGTTATCTTTAAATACAGCCTTTGGAAGTAAGATTGGTATCATTTCTTCCTCATATGTTTGCAAGAATTTGCCAGTGAAGCCATCTGTGCCCCAAATGTTCTTTGTGGGGAATTGAATGATGGGTATGTTTTCTGTAAAATATATAGGGCTGTCTAGATTTTTCTTTCTTCCTCTGTTGGTTTATTTCATTGAACTGTTTGAGGAATTTTCTAGTTCATCTAAATTGTCAAATTTATTAGTGTAAAACTTTACAAGACATCTTCTTACTAATTAAATATTTGTAATTAACGTCTGTAGTGATTTTTTTTTTTTTTTTTTTTTTTACCGGAGATCAAACTCAGGACTTTGTGCTTGCCAGGCAGGTGGTGGAACCACTGAGCTAAATCCCCAGCCTCAATTTTTTTTTTAAATTCCAGATTTGGGTTGTTTGTGTCTTCTACACAAAACCAGCTCCAGGAAGCTTGATGAAACTATCCTAGGACTAAAAGTATATCATATATACTTTGAAGTCTTGCTGCCTCCCTGAGTACTCTCTGGAAGTGGGATTTATGGACTTTCTTTTCCCCTCAAGTTCCACAAAACCTACTATCTGATGTTCTGTTGTTTTGCCTTGGAAGCTGACCAAGGCTCTCCTCCCTCAAAGAGCCACCGTCTTTACATTACTCCTCACTGCTACGTGTCTGACTCTCCCCAGGCCCCATGTGCTGCCCCATTTTACACTTCCGGACAAGAGTTCCTATACAACAAGGGATGGGGAATTTTGATCTCACTTTTTACCTAATCTCCCAAATTTTCCATGATCTGAGATTTCGACTCCCCTTTTTGAAATTCAAAAGTCAGGAAGCGACTATTTTCTCACTGCCTTCTCCACCGCTGCTTCTTCTTCTTCTTCTTCTTCTTCTTCTTCTTCTTCTTCTTCTTCTTCTTCTTCTTCTTCTTCTTCTTCCTCTTCCTCTTCCTCTTCCTCTTCCTCTTCCTCTTCCTCTTCCTCTTCCTCTTTCTTCTTTTTTAGAGGCTGGAATCCAGGGCCTTCACAATGAGCTCCACCCCGAGTCCTTTACAAAAAACTATGTCTTTTCAGACAAGTTCTCAGAGTTGCTAACTTGCTCAGGCTGGCTTGGAGTTTGCCATTCTGAGGAAGAGCCTCAGCCTCCAGAGTGGTGGGATTCCAGGCACCATGCCTGGCCTCAGTAAGGCCAGAGGAGAGAGAGATGGGGTGGGTGGGTAGTTAGAGAGGAGGCTGGGAGTGGGCGTGTGAGTTTGAGCAGGATCTCAGATCCCCTGTCTCCTCAGGTATTAAATGAAGGAAAAGGGTCCTCTCCCACCTTGCCACAGTGTGACGAAGGATCAAATGAGGGCTCATAGCAAGGACACTTAAAGGGCATTTATTTTATTGTGAACTACACTATCCATTCAAAGGGACTTATAAACACACATCTACAATTTAAGCAAAAATAATTATAGTAATACACAGTTATTAATATAACTTTATAATAAGAGCAATGATATAATAAATGCAGTATCTTGCCATCCAACTCAAGAAATCTCTGTACCTTGGAGTCTCCCGGTGGGTCTGAACCCCACCTTATCTATCTGTGTTATCTTTTTCTTCTAGTTTTATCTCTCTCTCTCTTTTTTTTTTTTTTTTTTTTTTTTTTTTTTTGTAGTGGGGATCGAACTCAGGTCCTTGTGCTTGCCAGGCAGGCAGCAGCACCACCGAGCTAAATCCCCGGCCTCCTAGTTTTACCTCTTAAGAAGCCTTTAATAATGTACATTAGGTTTGCCCACATTCGAGCTTTGTCTTCTTATATGGTTGGCTTCTCTCACTCAGCACTGTGTTATGAAATCTGTTGTGAACTCAACATTTTCATGCCTGTCTTATACCACAGGAACACTCCGTAGTGAACTTATCCTTCTGTTGATGGAAACTTGGGTCATTTCAGTTGGGTTATTTAAAAAATTACTTGGGAACATTACCATGAACATTCTTGTACTTGTCACACATCACAGCCGTGTTGTAACACAGACCAAAGATTTTCTTTAGGAATGAAGTTTGTGAGTGTCAGGGTGGTGGGTATATAATTCAGAAATGATATTCACTAGATATGTTAATTTCCTGTAGCTCCCATAACAAACTAATACAAAATTAGTGACTTAGAAAACAAGTATTAATGTATAGTTCCAGAGGAAGCAGTGTGAAATGGGTCTCACAGAGCTCAAATTAAGGTGTCAAGAGGGCTGTGTCCACGTTGGAGGCTGTAGAGAAGAAACTGTTTCCTTGCCTGTTTGGATTTCTGCAACACTTGACTTACTTCATCCATCTTTAAAGCCAACAGTGTCGCGCCTTCAAAGCTTCCCTGGCTGACCCTTCTGCTCTCCCCTTCCGCTTATGAAGACCTTGTGATCCTATCCAGCACAATCTCCACAGTTCCAGATCAGCTGATTAACAACCTTAACTCCTTTTGGGCACGTGATTTGACACATTCATAAGTTCTGGAAGTCGGGTGGGTGTGGCGGCCTTATTCTGCCTACCGCTCTAGGGAACAGACCGGTACAGAGGTCTTTGCCTATCCGTACCTTCCTGGGAGAGGCCCATGGCCTTTACTGGCACAAGGACTGCTTTTTAAAATGGGTCGTTTAATCTTTGTATTTTCTATTGTGATGTCTTCTTTTGAAATAGTATAAAATTTGCAAGTTGTACACGTAGTATTGAAACGTATGAGTTGTGATAAAAATACGATGCATGTTTAAATAAAAATAAGACATTTATTACTGAAAAAGGTACATTGCTATCAACACTCCCCCCAAAAATACTCCCCCTTGCTCCAAAAGTGATTGTTGTATCGTTCTTCCCACTTTCTGGAGCAGCTCTGAAAGTCTTCTTTCGTGAGTGTCTTTTTGTGGCTGCCTCGATGTTTCTGAATTGATTCAAAACAGTTACAACAACTTCTGTTAAAATGAAACATCGCTATGTGTCCTCATCCACCTATTTATTCACTGAATCTGGTGCTGTGTAACTCCCAGCTCTTGCCCAAAGTCTAAATGATCTAAGTGACCACGAAAGGCAAATGTTTTGAACTGACTCAGGTCATTGAGGCAGCCGCTAAAGACATCCAGGAAACAACTTCCAGAACTGCTTTAGAAACTGACAAACACAGTGGGATAAGTGTGGGTATTTTGAGGGGGATTAATATTTTTTACTGTAATGTATTTTTTTAAAAATTTAAATATTTTTTGCATTTTCGAGCGTGCCTTATGTACTTCCCCAGATTCTGCGTGTACTTTTTTAGGGGTGTATCATTCTACCACATGTGTAGGTTTGAGTAACCATCACTGCAGGGAGGGTAAAGACCCCTTTACCCGCTAAGGGTGGTACAAATCCCACCGATCACTCTGAGATCACTGAAGGCCTCAGGTGGGTGAGAAGAAATGCTCAGAGCCATGGAATGTTCTGGGGCGAGGCTGCAGGGGCAACAGAGAGAGGGTCAGGGTGCTTGAGGTGCTGACGCCCTGGGAAATGGCTCTGTCCCCAGGGAACCTGGTGAAGATCACCTTGACCAAGTCCTTCCCCGAGTACCTGGGCATGTGAGCCGCAGAGAAGTGACGACTTTAACTCTTCCTGATTAATCCTGCTAAGTTGCAACAATATTGATATGCTATTATTTTCCATCTTTATTCATCCCCTGGCGAAGAAAGAACGACTCCCCCCAGGCCATTCATAATTGAAAAATGCTTTTAAGGCCTTTAGGAGTCTAATACTGAATTTTGCAAGGTGCCTGCTTTATCGGGGCCTCCATGCGCCGATGATACATTTGCTCCCTAATGTTCTTTAAGGAAAGGAGCTCAAGCGGTGTGATGGATGGGCCTATTGCAGTCAATGCTCATTAGTGACTCCAAGGCCCAGGTGGGCCTGGATCGCGTGCTGGGCTTGGTGGACTGCACCGGGGACTGGCTTTCAGCAAGCCATGGGGCAAGACCTATGGGCTGCCGTTTGTCTTGCACTGTGGCTTAGGATTCATTCACTCACTCACAAATCCATTCGTTCATCTGTTCAGTAGCTTCTTACCCTGTCTGTTGTGTGCCTGACCCAGTGCCAGGGGCAGAGATGGATCAGACCCAGACACTGTTCTCAAGGAGCCCCTTAACGCAGGCGGATGCAGACCTGTGCTTAATGCCCAGGGCCCACGTGGTGTGAGGGAGGGGAGGTTAGTTTTATAGGCAGGGATGGCGGTCAGGAAACGCTTCCTGTCAGAGGTGACACTTTAGTGACATGCAATAAGTGTGCGTGTTGTGAAGCCAGTCGAGCAGGTTCCCGGCAGACAGTGGCACAGGCAAAGGCGTGGAGGTGAGGGGACCCGGCTGTGGGGTGAGGGGAGCCGTCCATCTGACTTCCTAGATGACTAACCTTGATGGCTTCCAAGGTGACCAAAGCTGCAATCCTGCTGACCCGAGTCACTGAATCTCACTACTGGCAAACAGCAGGATAACACAGGCCCTGAGAAAACTTAGGACTCAGCCCCTCGGGTACAGACAAGGACAGGACCGGCTCAGGTTTCCATAGCCAGGAGCCAGGGATGAGACCTGGCTGGGGTCTTACAGCCCTGCTGGGGCCTCGTGGAGCCCAAAGCTCCACTTTGACTTTGGCCTTGGGCCTTAGTTTGTCACTACCTAAAGATGTGTATAAGACATGGAATGTGAAGTTCCCTCAGCTCCCCAACTCTGTGTGGACCAGAGAGTCTCCTGTCAGGTCACACACAGCGTTCCTGGCATGGAGAAGAGGGACACAAATTCAACTTCAGGTGAGTGGGAATGGGGGGGCAGTTTCCTGAGCTCCAGGAGTGGTCTTCCTGTTACTCTGTCCACGGCCTCGGTGGTACCCTGTGTCACTGCTGTTCTGCAGATGAGGAAACAGGACTAGAGGTGAGGGAGCCTACCCAAGATCACACAAGGAAACCCAGGATTTAAGCTCAGTTTCTTTTTAATTTTAAAGCCCACGTGCCTGCACTATCATGGGCTGTCCCCTCTGGGGTCATAGGACAGTTTAGACTCAGACATAGGACAGCTGCCCTCTCCACGGTTTCCATGGGACCTTGCAGCTGGCTGTGTTCAGCATGTCCGGCCACCACCCATGACACATCAAAGCCTTCTTCAGTCAGGCAGGTGCGATGGAGCACACCTGTAATCCCAGCACTCTGGGAGGTGCAGGCAGGAGGACCACAAGTTCAAGCCCAGCCTGGGCAACTTCCAGACCTAGTGAGACCCTGTCTCAGAAAATAAATTAAGCAAAACAAAACAAAACAATGGATGTAACTCAGTTTGAAGTCCCTGGGTTCAATCCCCATTACCACAGATAGACAAATAACTTGAGTCAAGTCATAAAGTGACCTGATGGGCCTGGGTGCTTTGTGCTTCTCTAGGGAACCCATTGCTCAGCCTTGGTCCAAAGATCTGGAGGGAGGGCTGGGGATTTAGGGCAGCGGTTCTGCCACCTGCCTCGTAAGTGCAAAGACCCGAGTTCAATCTCCAGTACCAAAAAAAAAAAAAAAAAAAAAAAAATAGAACGGAGATCTGGAGGGAGGGTGTGGCTAGGAGAGGACCCACGAGGGAGCCCTGTACCAGCAGCTGCTGTTCCAGCCTCAGCTCAGGCATTCGGTGCGGAGAGGCACAGTCTCTGTGTGTTTCGGGGCCTAGGCTGCCTTCATTGGAGGAACCTGAGTCCACCTCCCTGGAGGGCAGCACCCCCCTAAAGAACTGTCTTTCCCTCTCACTCGGTCACATCACCCCGCTCTTGCCCCCTTTAACACACTGACCTCTCCGCAGTCACCTTTATATGGGTTTGTTTATTTGTGCATTATCCATCTCTCCCTGGGGACATTGTATTTATTATTGATTAAGCAAATGAAGAAGAAGGGATGAGCGAGCTCTGACTCAAATCAGAGCTTTGAAGTGACCTGGGACTTGGTGGTTAAGGGTGGACAGACCTGGGTTCAGATCCCTGCTCTGCCACTCACTCGCTAGTGATGATAGTAAACCAGTGACCTCCCATCCTCCGGCCTCTGCTTCTTCACCTAAAAAGTGAGACTAAGAACAGCTTTCTCCCAGAGGACGGAGAGGAGTGGACAGACCCTGCAGAGAAGGCCCCAGCACATGGTCTGCTGGAGCCCACTGCATGGGGCTGAGGCACGCCCTCTGTGGAGGCAGTGGTGGGACTGGAGGATGGGAAGGCATAAGGGAGCGCATTCCAGGGTGAGCTGGGACTGCTCCCCCAGGGGCTCAGTCCTGGCCTGGGCAGCACAAGACCTGGGTTCTGGCCCTTGCATGTGCCTTTGGTCTGATCGGGCAGCTGCTCGGGCCTCCATCTGAGACTAAGTGGACAACACACTGGTCATGAAGGTACTTTAGAAACCATTCAGGAAAACACAGCAGAGCCTTCCCCATGGAGGAGTGACAAGAAGCACCTAATTGGGAGTCTGATGAGCCTGGGTTTGTGCCACAGCTCAGAGAATCACCATTGGGGTGGTCTTAATCTTGATGCAACTGGTCCAGCCCTGAGGATGCCTTCATGTTGTCCTGGCCTTGAGTGATCACAGGAGATGCTATCAGGAGGTAGATGGCAAAGATGCTTTCAGGCTCAGATTACTGCCTGAGCTCTGCTTCCTGACAGGTCAACATTAGATTCTCATAGGAGCATGAACTCTACAGTGAACTGCACGTGCAAGGGATCTATCTAGGTGGTGCATTCCCCTGACCATCTAATGCCTGATGATTTGAGGTGGAGCTGAGGCAGTGATGCTAGCTCTGGGCAATGTAAACATACTAATGAAAAAAGGAAACTAAAAAAAATTACCTCCCACTCTGGTCTGTGGAAAAACTGTCTTCCACAAAACTGGTCCCTAGCACCACAAAGACTGTTCCAGAGGGTTGGCCTCATGAGAGCAGGTGCTAGATCTGACCCACAGTACTGTGTGATACCCAGCAGATGCTTGGGACCTACTTATGGAATAGAAGAAGGAATCCAGCACCCTCCTATCCAGTGGAGAAATGAGGCTGTGCTAGGACCGTCTAACTCCCACTGAAGGGGTCAGAGCTGCCCCTGCCTGAGCTCTTCATTTAGCTCCATCTTTGTCCTTTCATTGGACAATTATTTATTAAGTACTCACTGTATGCCAGGGACCAAGTGCAGTGATATAGCAGTGAACCAAAGTGGCAGTGTCTGATTTCATGGAGCCTATTCTAGTGGGGAGAGGCAGACAGTAAACAAGATAAATAATTAAAACAGGATGTCAGGTGATGAGAGACACCACTGAGGGAATCCAGCAAAGCCAGAGAGAGAGAGGACAATGGGGCTGTGGACAGACAGCAAGAGTGTCTCTAGGAAGACCACTTTGGGGAAGGCCCAGAGGATGATATGGCAGCTCCAGAGCACCTCCACACATCAACACCCCTCCCTTCAAGAGACAGAGCCTAACTTCCCTTCCATTTAGTGCAGATTGGACTTAGTGACTCACTTTGAAGAAGTAGAGTATGCTGGACACAGTGGCATAAGCTTCTGGAGCAGGTTATAAACTGTGCTGCAAGTCTGGGCTCACCCTCTCTCTCTCTGTACCCTTTCTGTACAGAGAGTAGCTGCTAAGTGGTGAGGACCCTCAGGTCATTCTGAAAAGACACCCAAAATGAGGAAGCCTCTCCTTCTTCCTAGGGCTGGAGAGGAGCTCATGCCAACAGCCAAGAAGGGGCCCAGGCCAGCCTCAGACCACTGTGGCCCCATCTATATCTGACAGCAACCTGTCAGGAAGCCAAGCCAGGGCCTGGCACATCTGCATTCTGGACTTACAGATTGTGATAATTTCTGTTGTTTTAAGTGGATAGAGGCTGGGGTGATTTGTTATACAGCAATGGATACAAATACAGAAGGAGAGAAGCTGACTGCCTGGATCCCGGGTGGAGTGACAGTAGGGGGGCAACAGGTGCAGAAGCCCTGAACCCCACCTGTGGCTCAGCCCATTTGTCCTCTAAGGGAGAACACAGCTCCTCTATCACCCCTCTCAAGGGTGAGTATCAGATGAGAGATTCTGTGACACACCCAGGAAGGCTCAGAAGGCTAAGGGACTCGCTCAGCTCACCAGGTTGTAGCTGCTTGCAATGTAGGATTACCTGCTAAGGAGGTGTGTTTAATGTGGTAGCCACTGCCCCTGATTTCCTTCTCCTCAGACTTTCTGGGTCAGACTGAGGAGGAACCTAGGATCCAATTTTTTGCTCGACATTGGGTGATTTGGATTAACACCCATGCCCGATGGCCTTGGCCTGCGGTGCTAAGTTCTCTGCCAGTCCTGATGCCCCCCAGGCCTCCTGGTCAAGGCATTCTCAGCCCCCTCTGAGGAGCCTCCTTCCCTGCCTTCTCCAGGTAGAGAGTCAGACCTTTCTGCCCTGGATCATCTGGGAGCCTGCTGTGGCTGCTCACGCATAGAGAGGTATCTTTGATGGCTGGGTTGTCATGCCTACATATTGCATGGGAAGCACTTGTTTAGATGTCTGTCTCCGAGGTGGGGGAACACAGATGCTACACACCTAGAGAAGCTTCGAGGCCAGTCTGAGCCTTAGTGCTTAGTAGGTGCTCAGTAAAATGTTCTGGATAAGTAGAAGGATGAAAGGATGGAAAGAAAATTAGAAGAAAGGAGAAGAGAGGATAGGAAGAAGATGGGTGGAAGGGAAGGAAGACTGAAAGCAGGGGCAGGAGGAGGATGGAAAGGCTTGTTGGGGGCGGTGAGCAGGGGCTGGACGGGAGTAAGCAGATGGAATGAAGGAGGCTGAGAGGACGAAGGAGGAAATCGGGAGATGAGTATGTGCAATCGTGTCATGGGTGAACGAGCGAGAGCTCCTGCCTTCCAGACAGGAGCTGCAACCTGCCGTAACTCCCCGGGACTCAGCTCAGTTAACCAGGCATCTGTTTTACCAACGTCCTGGTTTGCAGCAGAGGCAATTAGACACAGTGGCTGCATCAGCTTCTCCCGGCAGCCCCACCTGCCCTGTCCCGGCCCATTAACTCCCAGTTCAACAGCCAGCCCCGACCTGCGATGGATAATGAAAGACATTCAAAATCTATCCAAATGGCATGAGTATTGATTTATTAATGCTGGGGAATGTTGCTCTAATTGAATTGAGATCCAGGAAGTAAGTTAATGTAGCTGACGATGCTACAGGAATTGAATTACCCCAGGGCCCAGAATTATTACCTTTTCACTCTCTTTGTTGTCAGTGGGATAAATAACAAATCAATTGACGATTCACCCTGGTGGTGAGAAAAAAAAAAAAAGTCCGCAGAGCCCTGGACACAGAGCTGGGGAAAGAGCATAGGTGAGGGGTGAGAAGCTTCCTGGAGGAGGTAGAAGAGGAAAGGGAGAGGAGGGAGGGAGGGGAGAGGACGGCCCAGGCTTAGGACCCTCCTGTGGGCCTCTTCTACGCCAGCTTCTCCAGTTCCAGCTCAAGCTCTGTAAGACACTGGATGCTAGGCTGGAAGGATCACAGCAGCTCCTTGAGAGCTTCTCTGGACGTTCTGTGGGTCCAGAGAAAGGGAGACACCTGCCCAAGCCCCGTTGCATGTCTCCCTACCCTTCTGCCACCTCCCTGACCCCTGCTCCTTCGTCATGTGCCTCAGGCTCTTCTTTTGCCTTCTGCCTGGGGCTCCCTACCTTCAGGGTCTTCTGTGGCTGGGAACTTTCATTGGGCAGAGGCCTTTGCCTCTTGGTTGAAGGCTACAAGGATTCTGGAAACTTCTGAGGGAAAGAAAGACGCTGGCTTGCTCTGTTGTAAGGAAAGACCCTGCCGGTGAGGCCAGGAGATTCCACTACCACCACCCTCAAAATCCATCATTCTGCCTTTCCACCCCTCCTCACCTTCCGATTCCTCCTGCCTCTCCTTCAAAGGACGTCTTTGGAGGATGACGGGCAGAGGACCCTGGGCACCTGTATCCGAGGCCTGAAAGCCCAGCTCCACTCCTTGCTGGCTTTATGATCCTAGGCCAGTCGGTAGTCACCCCTGGGCCTCAGTTTCCCACCCACCAATGAAAGCAAACCGTGGGGAGTCTCGGGCACAGGCATCTCGGAGATACTTCAGAGGCCGTCTAGGGCCACCCATGGCAGGGGCTGGTAAGTGTCTGCCAAGACCACATGGGCTCCTGCCGCCAGGCACCTCTGCCGACAGCGGTCCAAACGGGTGTCTCTGAGGCAGCCTGCTGCCCTTGTTCTGGTCAAGGAAGAGAAAGGCTGAGTTAATTAAATCAACAGCTAACAATGCAGGTTACCCACAAAAGTGAACTTTAGTGCCCCTAAAACCACTGACCAAAGGAGGGCTGGGAAAAAAGCGAAACCACAGTTGGAGTAAAATGGAAAAAGAAATCATCAGCTCTACATCACTTCAGCTGGCCACAGGTATCAGAATATTAATTGGTCTTTGACTCGATTTGGCTGTGGGAGTCAGGGCAGGCTGTGGCTTCGGGGAGCCACAGCGCCATGGTGCCGGGAGGAGGAGAAGGAGGAGGAGGGCGGGGGTGGGGCCTCCTGGGCCCCGGAGGGCTGAGCTTGCAGGCTTGCTTGGGGGTACTTTTGTGCAAGAGCGGGGCTGGGTGTGAGTGTGTAATTGGAAGGGAAGCCCTAGTGGGTGTGAGCCATCGCTGGGCACACCGGCACAGGAAAATAGGTCCCATTGATGGGGCCTCCTGGGCCCCGGAGGGCTGAGCTTGCAGGCTTGCTTGGGGGTACTTTTGTGCAAGAGCGGGGCTGGGTGTGAGTGTGTAATTGGAAGGGAAGCCCTAGTGGGTGTGAGCCATCGCTGGGCACACCGGCACAGGAAAATAGGTCCCATTGCGCTGGGGTCAGAAAAGCTTAGCACGGACCTGTTATCAGCATTATTATCCACTGACTCTCCTGAGGGCTCAAAAAAAGAGGAGATGATTCCATGAAGGAGGCAGCGAGGGCTCAGAGAGTCTCAGCAGGTCGCTGGGGCTGGTCCCCACCACAGTGGCAGCAGCAGGACAAAGAGTCTATTAGCTCACATTTAGAAAGTGACTGGTTGCCCTCCCAGGGCAGTGCCCAGCATAGAGAAGGCCTTGAAACATCTGAGTTGAAATTATGCTAGTAAGACCTGCACTCTGACAGTGGCACTTGTGCCAACCAAGTCTTCTCTCTTGCCTGATGACTTCCGAGGGGCCGGCCGTAGGAGCTGGGCAAGCAGAGCCAACGTCCATAGTATGTTCCTGGGTGTCCAATTCAACAGTGGCTACTAATGTTTTCTTGTGGCCAGTGGCTGGCTCTCTGCTGTGGCTGCTGGTCATTTCTTCCTCTTACTCATGGTTAGTGGGGATGGAGAGAGCTCTTTCTCTTGCTGCCTGAGCGCTAGGCTGCTGCCGTCCCAGAACAATGAGCCATCTGTCAGGACGGGCATCCCTGGCGTGCTGGGGAAACGGTCCGCATGTGGCTGTGGAGGGGCAGCGGTGCCTCACAGGTTCTCATGAGCTCCTGGATGCACCCGGAGTTTGAGGACAGGAGTGGGCAATCTCTTTCAGCTGTGACCCACACCTGGAAAGAGGCCTGTACCAGGGAAGTGGGCAAGAAGGGCTCTTAGGTTACCTGTCTGGGCTTTGGCTCATAAAGAAAGCAGTTGAAGCACAGATAGGGGAAGGGACTTGCTTAAGGCTACACAGCAAGAAAGAACCTGGGTCTACAGGTTTCCGGCTCTGGTACTTTCCTGCCTGACTCCACGTTTCTAGCTACAGAGTGGCAGCTGATGTTGGCCTCAGTGTCCAGGAGGCAACAGAGAGAGAGAGAGAGAGAGAGAGAGAGATTCCCAGGCTGGTACAGGGGGCAGAGCTTTTCAGGGACCTCTGGGCAGAGCTTCTGCTTTTTGCAAGCAACGCTACAAAGCTTTTACGTGATGTGAACTTTTACAAGTATTAAATGTCGAGAAAGCCCCCAAAATTTAAGAGCCCAGTGACATGCTACATTTGTCATCTGTGGGCTTCAAGTGGTGGATCCGGGCGTGGTGGGTGGAGCTGTTGGGGGAGGGGGAAGGGAGCTGTGATCAGAGT
Organism: Fukomys damarensis; assembly: GCF_012274545.1. Classification (NCBI taxonomy): domain Eukaryota; kingdom Metazoa; phylum Chordata; class Mammalia; order Rodentia; family Bathyergidae; genus Fukomys; species Fukomys damarensis. Next base: position 21,006,431 of record NW_022900935.1, read on the forward strand.
TTGAGCTTTGAGCCGCTTCTAGCTGATTGCACTCACTCATTCATTTGGCCGTTTACTCCTTCACATCCTGGCCTGGACTTCCTGTCCCTCCTCTTGGTCCAGGAGAGTTCCGGCTTCTCTTGGCAGAATGTCCCCACAGCCTATAGGTCAGAAGGGTTTCCAGAGAACACAGAGCCTGCTGGTGCCTCTCCTGGCCTCCTCCTGGATGAGGATCACAGGCTCCCTTGGCCCAGTGGAGAGCTGAGCAGCAGGGCTTCAGACACAGCCAACCTCCAGCCCTGGCCCCATTCCTGCCTTGTGGCTTAGGATTTGGGATTCGTGGACTGAAATCTGGGCTCTGGCTCTGATAAGATGAGTGACACTGAGCAAGTGGCTACTCTGAGCCCAGAAAAGACACTGCAGATGCCTGGCTTGTGACCCCCTGGCCCTTATTTCTTCACACTCGGAGCTGCTGCCTGCCAACCCCAGGACTCTGCCAAGGGCCTTGCTGACTGGGTGAGCAAGGCAGGTGCTCTCAGACAGGGCTGTATTGGGTGCCCTTGGCAGTGGCCCTCAGACAATGGAGTACAGGGTGCTGGTGGACAGATGTCCCAGCCCCTCAGCCTGGGCTGGTGACTCCAAAGTGTATCCCACACCTGCTTCCAGCTTCCCCATGGACTGAGCCACAGTTGCCCGCAGCGGTAATCTGCTCGATGACTCACCCTTTTATGACTCTCTTCCCTGTCTCATTTCCCCACTTCCTTTCCAGTGTTTCCTGCTATTATCTCCCAAACAAAGTGGCCTTGTCTAAGCTCTTCTTTGGAGGGGGAGACAGAAAATAACCTCAGTTTACTCAGCTGTCAAATGGGTATGGTAAATATGGCTTCAGAATTGCTGTGAAAGTGCCCAGCACGCTGAGGGCCTTTCCTTGGTCATGGGTGCTTCTGTTATACTGAGGATCACGGAGGTTGTTATAATATTGTCTGAAGCCCAAGGCCATTGAGCAATTTTTTGTCTTTTTTTAAGACAGGGTCTCGCTATGTAGTGCAGGCTGGCCTTAAACTCACTATGTAGCCCAGGCTGGCCTCAAACTTGTAGCAATCCTCCTGCCTCAGCCTCCCGAGTACTTGGATTACAGGCGTGTGCCACAGTGCCCAGACATTGGGCAGTTTTGCTGTGGGAGTCTGGCTGCCCCAAAGGGCCTCAGGGGTTGACTTGAACGCTCAGAGTGGGAGGGGCAGGGGCCTGTGGCCTCTGTGGTGGGGATGGTAGAGTCTGTGTAGCAAAGAGAGCTGCCTGGGCCCCACGGGAGCCCATCACACCATCCCAGACCTCAGCTGTTAGGGAAAATGATGCTAATGAGCCGGGTCCAGCTGTCACTGGTGGGGGGACCTTGAGGAGAGAGGCAGAGGATGAGGAGGTCACAGCCTGGTGTGCCCAGCAGGTACCTAGCACTCCAGAACCATCCTGAGTGGAATGACCCTTGGGCATGTGTCTGCTGAAGTCAGCACAGGAGGGTTCTGGGTGCTGGGAGAGAGGCCAGGTTGCCCCTTCTCTCCCCGAAAGGTCAAATACAAATCTTCCACCTGCCCAGCCTCCAGGGGGCCGTGCGGTGAGATTCCCGGGGTTCCTGAGCCAGGTCCTTCCTCCTCTAGCCTGTTTCCTCACCGTGAAAATGGAACTGACCATCCTACTGGCTTCCTTGGCTTGTTGGGGAGCATCAGGAAAATTGGGCCAGAGAAAGCTAACTGAGCTCCTCACCCTGCCCAGGCAGTTCCATCCCTTATCTCTCTGCTCTGAACTTGAGTCTGACCCTGCCACAGCCTGGGAGCGCACTGCCAACCTCTTCCATCACTCACGTGCCTTAGGCTTCAACCCACACAAATTCTAGGGGCCTGTGATTGCTGCAGAATCTTTCCATCCAAATGGTGCTTCTTTCCCATGCATGAGGGGCATAGGGGCCCTTGGTAGTATTAAGCAAATCTTTTACCCTTAGTCAGCGTGCTATCTGCCCCTGCTGGGTGCACATACACACACACACACACACACACACACACACACACACACACACAGCACCCTCTCTCAGGGTCCTACGTGAGCCTCCTGGGAAATGAATCCTGGTTTTGGGTCTTGGAGGGACTATGACCATAATCATTTTCTTCTGCCTCCAACCACCCTTCTTAATAATCCCAAATCCCATTGTGGAGTTTGCAAAGCCCCTGTGGGTAGTGAGTTCTCCCATTCACTCTGTGGAATCCCTCCCTGAGGCTACTGTGCCCATTTTTCAGATAAACTGAACAGGGCTGGGACTCAGGTGAGGCAGGTAAGGTACCCAGGGAGCAAAGTTCAAGGAGGGGCTTGCTGCAAAGAGGTGCCACCATGGTGACTCTGCACCCTGTACCTCTTGTCTGCTGGGCTCTGCACACATCTCAGTGAGAGGTAGCAGGGTTGCCCCTAAGATCCATTTTCTGGGCTCTTCTCCTACACCCAGCAAGTGAGTCATAACGGATGGGGGCGGTGAGTGGGGAAAACAACCCAGGTGGAAGGAAGATGGGGTCTGTGTGGGGTTTGAGGTTTGATTACACAGGACATCTGGAAGTGTAGACAACTGTCAACTCATGATGTTCCACGCACGATTTTTCAACCTTATCATGGTGTGAAAGCCACATGCATTCAGTAGAAACTGTATTTTCAAGTTTGAATCCTGGTCTTTCTGCAGTCTAGCAATGTGTACTCCCCACACTGCAGAGCACTGGCTGTTTCCCTTTGTGATTGAGGGGTGTGCAGCCCAGCATCACGAGAGAGCATGTACAGCATATCACTACCCCAGGAAAAGGTCAAAGATAAAATTCAAACTATGATTTCTATGGAATGATCATCACTTCGTAACATCATAAAGTTGAAGAATAGGTGAAATAAGTTGAAGACCACCTGTATTACTATATAGTAACTAAATATAGTAATTTGCTGCTGTGCCCAGGATCTCCTCATCATCCTCTCTTTCTGTGAGACAGGGTCTCACAGTGTAGTCCAGTCTATTCTTGAACTCACTTTATAGCACAGACTGGTCTTGAACTTGTAGTCCTTGGGCACTGTTGCACAGATGTCCAGGGTCACCCGGCCCACTGCAGAGGCACCCAGGACCCTAAAGCCATAGTTATGTGCTCCAGAATATAGAGCAGAAGTGAACAACAGAGATAGGGCCTCTGTGAGGCTCCTCGATGGAAATTGAAGTCCACTGAGAGAGTGAAGAAAATCTCTGCAATAAAGACACACCAGACCACCATGATTGGTAAGTTGGGGTGATCAGCACCTCCCACTGGAACTGGACTCACTTTGGGGGAAGAGCAGCTGGAACCTGCAGTAGAACCTTGCAGAGTTCAATCCTGCAGGAATTCAAAGATTCCACTTGGGCCTCACAGCCAGAAATCAGCCTGAATCTCAGTGGGCTGCAGCTAGCCTGCTGAGACTAATTGACTTAGATCTGCACACTGCTGCTCATGTTGTCTACTGAGATAGCAAAGACACTTTCTTTTCTTTTTCTATCTCTCTTCCTTCTTGTTCTTCATTTATCTCCCTCTTTGTTCCTGTTCCTGTCCTATTTCAGATTTCTTTTCTCTCTTTTCTTCTCTCAATTGTCATTATTACTATTATTATTATTATTATTTGTACTGGGGATCAAACTCGGAACCTTGCACTTGCAAGGCAGGTGGTGAAACTACTGAGCTAAATCCCTGGCCCGATTTTCCTTATTCTTATAGGAAGGTAAATACAGTCTCCAGTTTCCCTATTGCTACTAGTTTGTTCTTTTCTTGTCTTTGTTCCTTCGCTCTGTTGTTTCCTCTTGTCTTCAACAGTTACCCAAAGTTTTCCTGATCTTCCTGTGTCCTCTAGCATCACTTCTAACCTTTTCCGCTCTTATCTCTCTATCCCTCCCTCTCCAGCTCCTTCTAATTCCTCATCCTGAGGGGCAAATTTGCTACATTGAAAGGTTTATTTACTACAAACATATTTTGGGGTGGTCCTCAATTTTGTTCTAGTTCACATGGTTAAAGGTGGCAGTTTAATAGCTACCACAATTTGTCATTTCTAAGTGTGTTTGATGCTGTTGTTGATGCTGATTGTATCACTTGGGCTAAGTCGTAGTGATTGATCTAATCAGAAATTGCCTGAGTCATTAGAGACTCAAAGCTGAAAGACCAGCTAAACCTGAAAGACACCTCTGAGAAGCAATCATTCCATAAAGGTTTAAATACAGGCAATAAAGATACTCACAATAAGCAATATTAAAGGATCAATCCAGGAATTAAACCAAAAACAGCACCAACAACAAAAATGAAAATGAGAAGACACCTAAACAAGGATCAAACCCAGACTTCCATCTCAACATAGGCAAAGTTTGGGGACAATGAAATGGAAAATATCTGATAATCAACCACCTGAACACCCTGAACTGATAGCATGGGAAGTAACAAAACAGATGAATGAGGCTCTGGAAAAATTCAAAACAGAAATCATTTCTCAGATAACTACAGAGATGGTGAACAGAATGGAAGACATGATTAGAGACTCTAGAACAGCAAATAAAAAAAAAATAGATAAGCTCAGGACCATAATGGAAGCCATGAACGCCAGCATAGGAGAGAAATGGAAACCATGAATTCTCAACATAGGAAAGAAATGAAATCCATGAAACAGATTCAAGCAGATATCCAGAAGATTAAAAACTCCATTGAAAGTATCCACCGCATAATGAGCTAATATGAAGACAGAATATCAGATATAGAATACAGGATTGCAGTTAGTGACCATAAAAAGAGAGATTTCTTAAAAATAGTAAGGGACCATGGGAAATCAATCCAGCAGCTGCTAAATAATGCAAAGAAGAATCACAAAACTGACAGGAGTCTATGAAAAAGCAGGAGAAAGTACAAATGCCATAAAAACTCTGTTCACAGAAGTAATGAAAGAAAACTTCCCAAGCAAAGGGAAAAAAATTGACATATAGATAAATATGGCATATAGGACTCCAACTATCCATAATAAAAAAATTTACACCTAGACATATAATATTAAAGATCCCAGAAACCCAAAGTACAAAATCCTACAAGCAGTTGGAGAAAAGAAATAAACATACAAAGGCAAGCCCTCAGAATCACTGCAGACTTTTCAACACAAAGGTTTAAGTCAAGGAGAGCCTAAAATGAAGTATTTCGAGCCCTAAAAGAAAATAAACTCCAACTTAGATCGATGTATCCTGCAACATTATCTTTCAAAATAGATAAGGAAATAAGATACTTCCAAGCCTGGGGATTTAGCTCAGTGGTTCTGCCACCTGCTAGCAAGCGGAAGGGCCCAAATTTAAAAAGATATTTCCATGACAAAGAATACCCAAGAAACTTCACAGGTACCAAACCAGCACTCCAAACAATGCTAAACAATATCCTTGAACTTGTAGTTCTCCTGCTTCATCCTCCTCAACCACATACAGCAGGACTCCAACTTTATGAGAAAGAAAACAAATTGAACAGGGCCCATTCCACCTTGCAAGGACTGAAGGATCAGATTGTGACCAAACAGACACCTGGGCTCGTATGACAGGTCCACTTTGCAGGAGGGCTGGGGGAGGGCTGGGGGAGCATCCCTGGGAAGAGTAGCCATCTGTTCTAAGGTGCATTGTTAGTTTTGTAATTAAATGGGGCACTTTTTTTGTTTTAAGAAAGGATACAAAAGAAGTCTGAAAAGCATCTTGAGGACCCCCTTTCCAAATTTTGGCTCCCAGACTCCCTGGGGAGGCCTCTGCTTGGCTGTCTCAGGTCTTTCCTTAGGCAGAAGGGAGGGATGGACATGTCACAGAGAAGACTTTTTTTTTTCTCAGCTCACTCTTTGGTGTGGGACAGCCAAGGGGCTCAGGTTTTGATGTCCTGTGTCCCCAGCTTACTGCCCCCTTGACCCAGCCATCCTCTCTCATGTTCCTCCTGCTCATCCCTGGCTATCTGTGGGAGCTCAGGACTCTTGCTTTTCCTCCGACCTTAGTTTTCTCACCACAAATTGGAGATCACTTGTACAGGTGAAATAAAATGCACTTGAGATCTGTCAAAAAGGGGAAGATTTGAGGGATGACTGGATAAGTATAATTTTTCATAGTAACCCTTTGGGTCCGAGGATCTGCGTTGGAATTCTAGTTTTATAGGCTAGCTGTGCACAAGGTGGTAAAGTTCTATGATCTTGGTTTCTTCATCTGTAAAATAGAAATGAAAGCAGATAATTTCTAGGGTTGAACTAGAATGTCAGTGGGCTAGTTGAGGAAAGCATTCAATATTGTTCCTGGTACACAGTAAATGCTTAACAAATGGTTGTCATGAGTAGGAAGAGAGGAAAAGAAGCTGCCAGGGGTTAGAGGCCTGCGTGGGGTTAGAGGGTGTACCTGGGAGCCAAGAGGGGGACAAACACTTGGGAACCTGGGCTTCTTTCTGCCGTGACTTTGAGGAAAGGGAAGCAGGCTGGGGTTTGGCAGGGGAACTGCGGCCACTCTGGTGAGTCCCACTGCCTGCACCTGGGGGCTGCTGTCCCACCACATGTGAGCTGAGCTGCCCGGAATGGAGAAGTAAGAGCCATGGCTGGGTGGGGCGGGGGGCAGACAGGCCTGGTATGGAGTGGAAAAACCCTCTGGCCAGTGGCTCGGGAGATGGGAAGTGCTGGCCACAGACTGGTCCCCTGTACCCCTGCACCCCCAGGCCTCACAGGCACTGTCAGGGCCCCTGCTCCTCTCAGCCACAACTACCAGGTCCTGGAGGCTGGCATGGCCTTCTGGAGGCCCAGCCCGCAGGCTGTCCCTGTCTCAGGGCCTGTTAAGCCTCAGAGCTTCCCAGTGTCCCCAGCTCCAACTCCTCGCCTCGACCTCCAGGCCCGCCCTCAGCCTTCCCAGTGTGGCTGCGGAGTGATTGTGCCCGGACAGGCTCGGTGTTTCTCCCTCATGTGTCACAGCAAGGTGGTGGCTGTGGGCATACACCGCTCAGCAGTCCTGCTGGAAGCTGGAGCAGGGAGTACAGAGGCTGAGGGCTCACCTGCCCCCTCACTTGACCCACTGCCACGTGGGCATGAAGGTCCCCTCCCCATGCTCCTCCTGCCTACTCCTGAGCACAGCTGAGCACCAGGTCTGCATCCAGGTCGGGGCCTCCCTGCCTCTACAGCTCCGACTTGCTGTCACCCTTCCCAGACTTCTCCAGTCCAGCTCCCCGTGCCTAACCCCACCCCAAGGACTACATCTCACAGGGATCAAACTGACGCACCCATCTCCCCACTGGAAACAGAGACTTGAGTGGGACTTACCCAAGGACACACGCCAAATTATAGCTAGAGCCAGGAGCAGAACTCAATTTCCTTTTTTCCAGCACTATCTCCTACCTCTTCAACACCCCTGATCCAATGTTAGGACCAAATGTCAGGGCAACTTTCCTCCCTGGGAGCAAGGCTGACCCTGGAAGGATCTGCCTTAGAAGAAATTCTGACCTTGACTCACAGCTTGAGAGATCAGGCAGGAGCTGAGGCTGGGCAAGGGCGGTGTCCTGCCCCCAGGGCTTCTCTGAACAACTTTTCTCTGGGGGCCACTGCCCCCCTCCAGTGGTGGGCAACTCAGGGCCTGTTCCCATCAGGGCCCCTGCTGGGGTCTGTCAGGCCTCTCTCCAGGGTCCTGAGAGAAGTCAGCTCTGGCTTTTAGTGCAATATAGCATCATTACCTCTGTGATGCAGTGGGGGGAGGGCGGCCACTGGGGCAGGGACGCCAGGCCCTAATGGCTTACGGACGACTCTCTGTCGCCAATTCCCTGCTTCTGGGGAGGGCAGGTCGGGGCTGGGGGCTTCATCACGGAGGGTGGATATGCTCTGGGGAACCTGATCTTGGACTTGGCAGGGCAGCCCTTTGGGAGGGACAGCTCCACCTGACCAGCCCCACCTTTCATGATCAAGGCTAAAGCATGGCTGGCAGCCCCTGCTGCTTTCCTCCTCCGAGAGGGAAACCGAGGCCCGGAGGGGTAAAGGGACTTTGTCAAGCCAAAGCTGTGCTAGAATTTTCCTCACCGCCTTTGCTCCTTTCGGCAAAGCCTCACAGCCTTCTGGGCATTGACTTGCCTCCCCGGTACCAGCTTCTCCTCAGGAAGAAATCACCCAGGAGAGGCACTGTCATGGAGCAGGGTGAGGGAGAAGGCGACAGGCTCCTAGGGTAGTCCAGCTGTGTGGGAGGGTCCCCTCAACACGAGGGCGGGTGTCCTCGATCCCACTCTCCCTCCCTCCCTCCCTCCCTCTGTGCACCCTTGGGTTTCCTGAGGCAGCGTCTCACGACATATGTGGGCAAACCCTGAAAGGAAAAGCAGCTGGGCCAGTGCTACAACTGCTTCTGCAGAAAGTCAGGGCAGCAGCCCAGGCCAGCCCAGAGGGACAGGCGGGCAGAGAGCTGTCCTTCCGGCCTGGGCCCAGGTCCACACCTGGCTTTGGCAAGCTTGGCTCTCAGAGTGGCCTGGGCCAGCTCTGCCACCTCCCGCCAGCCTCTCCTCTGGCACTGCCCTACCCCTCTCTCCTTTGCAAGTGGAGATTTTCTGAGGACCAGGAGAAGGTTGGGAGGATTCAGGAAGGCCGTGGCTGCCCACCAGGGACAGTCTCATCAATGTCACCACTCCTGAGATGCCATCATCACGTCTGTGTCTGACAGCTCCCACCAGGGAAGTGGAGACAGCACAAGGTTCACCGGAGTGTGGGATGAGGAGGCCCGGGCTAACTCCTCAGGGTGGGATCTCAGGCACTGTGGTCTTCAGCACTTCCCCTGTATCTGCCCTGACCATGTTCTCCCTGGCGGGAGTAAACTGAGGCACAGAGATGGCCTTGGGCATGCTCAGGATCTACATAGGGGAGGGAAAGGGATGTCCAGGACCTCGCAGCCTAGTGCCCAGGCTGGGATACATTCAGAAGGGGTTTGAGGAGTTCTGGGGCCAGAGGGGTAGGGAAGGAGGCCACACAGTCCTGTGTGTGGGAGAAAGGAGGAGCTCAGTGCCAGGAGGAGGGGAGAAGCATGGCTCAGCAGCATGTATGCAGGGGACAGCCATGGGTCACTTTACCATCAGGTGCAGGCCTCACACCGGGCTAGCTCTGCCACTCGCTTACAGCTTCAGGGCATCTAGTCCTGAGGATATGGATACACAGAGGGGCCAAGAAGCTTGCGTGTGGCCAGTCACCTGGCTAATCCAGATGCATTGGTTTAAACATCGGCCATTTATTTCTCACAATTCTGGAGGCTGGGGAGTTCAAGGTCACCATGCCAGCAAGGTGGGTTTCCCTGGATGTGAGCTTTTTCACTGTGCTTCCCTGAACAATTCTTGTGCCTTGTGGAGAAGGCGCTCTTGTCTTACAGTTACACTAATCCTGTTGGAACAGGATCTACCTCATTTAGTATTACTTTCTTAGAACTCCCATCTCAAAATAAGGCCACTATAGGGGTTATGGAATAAACATTCAGTCTGTGTAGTGGCTAACAAGGGACAAAGTTAAAATTTGAACCCAAATTGCCTGTCCACAGCCTGAGCCCCGAACACACATGTTAGAGGCAGTGGCTAGGATTAAGGGGCCACATAAGAGGCCCAGCCAGAGCCCAGAAGGGCCCAGAGTGGGTAGCAAGCTGCAGCAGCCCTGGAGAGGCAGGCGTGGGGGAGGGAGCTTTCCTGGGAAAGCCAGATTGATGGAGAGTTGGTGTCTGGGCGGGTGAGGGGCTCATTAGTGGGAGGCCCAGCTGGACTCCAGACCGTGAACTTGGCAAAGGGCAGTCACCCGGGGCAGAGGTTGGCCTGTCCGTGTACAAGGGGCTCCCGAGGGTGTCCTGACCATATCGGTGAGGGCAGCCGGGTCAATGCAAGTTCAGCAGGCCCTGGAGATGAGACTCCGCCCCCAGGCAGGGGAATAATGACAGCTCTCCCTCCATCACGGCAGGCCACGATGTGCCAAGCACTTCCCAGAGCACCGGGGCTGCTGAGGAGGCACTCCATCACATCCATTGCCACGTGTGTCCCTCAGGCCACCCTGCCAAGTGGCTGGCGTCATCCCAATTTACAGAAGAGCAAGCTGAGGCCCAGAGAGGTGGAAGAAACTTGCCCGGTGTTCAAACCCAGATAGCCTAACTTCAAATCCCAGCCTTGTTTTGTTGAAATTGACACATAATAATTGCACATACCTATGGGGTGCAGGGTGATCACATGTGTCATGTATGCAATGGGAATGATCAAATCAGGGTAACTAGCACTTCCTAAGTGTGGCCCTGAACATTTTTTTTTCTTTGTGTTAGGAAGCTTTAAACTCCTCTCTTCTAGTTCCTTATAAAATTATGAATCATCAACCGTAGTCACCCTACTGTGCAGCAGAACACTAGATCCTACTCCTCTTATTTGACTTACTTTCCTGTTTTGGGGGGTATTTGATATCTGATTTCCTTTTCTGCCTGCTCCTCCTGCCATCTCCAGCCTCTAGTGACCACTATTCTATTCTTCCCTTACATCAAGTGTTTTGGTTTTCATATGTGAGATCAGGCAGTATTCTCCTTCCGTGCCTGACCTGTTTCACTTAACATCCTCCAGGCTCATCCATGTGGCCACAGATGACAGGACTTAATTCCTCTTATGGCTACGTAGTATCCCTGTGTGTGTGTACCATGTTTCTTTACCCATCCATCTGTCCATGGACAGCTAGATTGACTCCATATATCTTGACTACTATGCATAATGCCACAACACACATGCAAATCCCAGACCTTGATAAAACATCTTCCCAGGACTGTCTCTCCTTGGGTACCTCCCACCCCAGCTGACTGGGTGGACAGACTGCAAGCAATCTTTGCCCCGCTCCTCTGACCATCTTGGGTTTGGTTCCTGAGTGGAAGGCAGGTAGGCATCTGCCAGTGGAGGGGACAGGAAGGCAGGACTGAGCAGATGGGTGGCCCTGAGACCCAGGGCCGGTGCTGAAGTGTGGGGCACAGTGCAGGTGCACCATTTCCTGCCATCTCCCTTCCTTGTGACCAAGCCAGTGAGGCCAGTGTGGGACCACAAAGCCTCTCTCCCAGACTGTGCCTGTGACTTGGCCCCTTCAAGGCACTGCCATCTGGAGCCCTGTGCTGGTAGGACAGGTGCCACCCCAATAGATTGTGGGGCACCTTCTATGTGCAAGGGATTCACTAGCGAGTCAAACCAGGGCAGCCCCTGCTTGCACAGGGCTTACCATCCATCAGAGGGAAGTCTGACACTCTTTACCCAACTGAGATTGCAGCTGCCACAAGGAAATTCGAAGACCTACCCTGAGAATTGCAGGACATCGTGGGAGGATGATGCCTCAATACACTAAAATGCATGCTTCACCTTTCATATCTCTGAGGTTGGGACGCATCTCTGAATCTATGCTTTGTCTTAGTTTAGCAGGCAAGCTTTTCCTTAGATTCAGAAAACCACAATGTGCCTTATGGACAATTGAAGCTGTCTTTTCTAGCAGATGGACCTGGCCAGTGTGGGGGTGATGTAGCCAAGGAGAGGAGAAACGTGGCGTCCCACCTGAGCAGCTCCCTTCACCACGTGGAAGCTCTGGGTCCCTTTGCACCCCCAAGACTTTGGGGAGCATGGGTAGGTTGGGCAGTAAGGGTGCTGAGCTTGGACATGTTTTCACAACACCCATGCTCAGGCCCCGCCACGTGCACCCTCAGATCCCTCCAGGTGACCCAGGAACCTGATGTGCAGCCAGGCTTGGGGACTGCTGGTCCATTCCCCACCCAGGCTCTGCCCTGTACCTCCAGATTCTGCTTCTGAACATGGGTGTCTACCTTGCCCGGGTTGTTGCATGTTTTGGGGAGCACCCCATGCCCTGCACTGCATAGGCAGTTTCTAGGACACAGCCCAAAGACAACCAGGTGTGGTGGTGCACGCCTATAATCCCACTACTCAGGGAGGCTAAAGCAGGAGGATTGCAAATTTAACCCCAATCTGGGCAATTTAGCATCATAGCAAGACCCTGACTCAAAAAAATAAGGGCGGAGGTTGTAGCTCAGTGTGAAGGCCCTGAGTTCAATCCTCAGTACCATAAAAAAAAAAAAAGGCCTGAGTTGTCTCCCCAGACTGTGGAAAGGACCATCCGTGAGCCCCAGTAGCTCCTCTTCTCTCTCCTCTGACTGCCTTTTTCCTGCCAGCAAATCTTTTTCTTGCAGTTTTCTAGAGCGATAGATGGGTAGGCCCACACCTTCCTCTGACTTTATCTTCACAAGTGGGACCCTGGTTCTCCTCACCTCTCCAGGTGATGAAACTGCCCCTGCGTCTCTCTCTCCCTTTCTCCCTCTCCCCGCACCCCTGGCATTTGCTCTTGGCTGGGTTGTGGCTAACACAGGTCTCAGAAGTCACACAAGTGGAGGATCAATAGCAGAACCAGCGTTCCTGTTTCAATATCAGAGCACTTTAGGGTCATGTTGGTTTAATGCAATTGGACAGCAAAGCAGTCGCGTGGATGTCCAGACCCCAGAGACCTTGCTGGGAACCCCTGCTTGTCTGGAAATTAACCCACAAAGTCCTCCTCTCCCAGGCTGGTCTTTGAGGCCTGTTGGGGTGTCTGGAGGCCCCTAGTCTCCTCCTGCCCCGGTGATCAGGCTGCTGGAGGAAGGGCAGGGTGGTGAAAGGCGAAGGGATGATGGGAGACAGCTGGGAAGCTGCTTCCTGCCTTCTTCCCACCTCAGGGACCAGGGCTTGTGGTCACCCTGCACGATATCGTTCTGTACTGCACTTGCTAAATGTGGACGGAGGCGCTCACCTGCCTGTTTTTAGCGCTTGGCCACTTGCTGAGTTCCTGGCAGGCTTTGCACTTTGCTGCTGTGAGTGTGCACACATGGGAGGTGTGGTCTTAGCCTCTCACCATCACTGCCACCACCCAACTGTGCCCAGTCCCTCGGACCTCAGACTTCAGCAAGAGGGCAACGACATCGATGGATGGGCGCTCAGCTCCATGGGTGCAAAGGCCTGAAGCTAACTGAACGTCCAGCCAGAGGGGACTAGGGGATTCGCCCGCCAGGGTGCATCCATCCAAGAGAATAGCATCCAGTGGCTGAAGCAGAGCAGGTAACATCAGAAGGCTCTGATCTGGAGACATCTCCAGGACAGACTGCTAAATAGAAGCCCTCATTACAGAGCTGTGGGGACGGCCCGATTCAGCTCTGGAAGAGCATGAGTGTGTTCGTCCGAAAGAACAGCTTTGTCTCTGTGCTCTCAGGAAAATGACTTGAGAGAGACACACCATGTTCGGGACTTTTGCTTCTTAAATTAGGTGCATAAAAGAGCTATATGTGCATATGGGTGATTCAGCCTTTGTGTCTTCAGCATAAAATCTGCAGTAGCTAATTATGACAGATCTGGACACACAAATATGGAAAGACTTATACTCTACTATTAAAAGAAGGAGAAAAAGGCAAGTCAGTAAAGCATGTCTTGTTTACATAAAATAAATCCTACCTATGGGGTTTTATCTTTAATCACAGGAGATCTGAGGAGCAGACACCAAGCTGTTAGCAGGGCTCACCTCCAAGGAGAGACCAGGACTTGCAGGAAGGAGCCAGCGAGTGAAGAGAACTGTTGGTACCATCGGGACACGGGGACCCTGAGAAAGAGCAGGTGCAAGTGAGTGGCCGTGGTTACCCTGGGCAGTGAGGAGGGGTGTAGGTGCCCACGGGCCCTGGGAGTTGCTGATGCGTGGTGGGCCTGACCCTTCATAATTGACCTTCACATCCGGGGACTTGATGAGCACGGAGGCTTCGACAGAGGCTTAGCCCTGCCTGTCCCCGAGGTGGCTGGGTAGCGGGGGGCCCCCAAGGCATTGCCTGCTCCCCGGCCCCCTCCCCCCCGGGTTTTCTGGTGAGCAGGGCTGGGTCTAACCGCAGGGCCATGAGCATGGCCTCAGCACTGGCCTCTGCCCCAGGGCTGACCACAGCAGGAGCTTCTACAGCCCACAGCCTCCACAGCACTGAGAAGCATCAGCGTCCCCTCCTGGGTGCCCAGGGCCTCCTGACAGATCATCTGCCCCACTGAGCACGAGCAGCAGAAGCGAGAGGAGTGACTGAGACGCTGGCTGCCTCTGGAACTGGGATCAGAGAACCCCATGGGGCGCTTGGGCTGATGCCCAGCTCTGCACAGGAAGATGGCTGCTGAGAGTGAAGGGCAGGGGGACCCTCACTTCCCTGCCTTGGGGAGGGGAGGCCTGGTCCCGGCAGTGCAGAAGAGCAAGGGGGAATTCGCAGGGCTGGCTGGGCAGCACTATGCAGCCGGGGTCCACTGGCTGCTCGGGGCAGCGTAGGCAGGCAGGATCGGCTGTGTCCAGGAAGACGTCAGGAAGGGGCTGTGGGGAGGGCTGTGCCTGGAGGCCTCAGGATCTGTGTAAAAAGAGCTGCTACGCCTGGCCCCTTCACTTTCTAGCTGGGTGACCCTGGGTAAGTTACTTAACCTCTCGGAGCACCAATTTCTATCATCTGCAAAAAATGGGAGCAATCTTAGCACCCGCCTCACAGGCTCGTTTGGGAGTAAATGAGACCGTATATTAAAGTGCCTCGTGCCCCACCTGACATTCACTCAGGCTTAAACATGGAGCTGGATATCGCCAAGGCCAGGATTTCATGGTGGGAGGGGCCAGGTTGGGGACTTTGAAAGTGTCCTCTAGAAAGCTGTGTCCATAAGGCACTGTCTCCCTGGGAAGTCACACAGCTGTGAGCCTTGGCCTGGGCACTGCTGGTCTGGACAAGGCTTGGGCAGGTCGCTGGGTGACACTGTCAGGTGTCTTGGGGACCAGGCTACAGGAGGTGACTGCAGGGCTGAGGCTGGAATGTTTGACTCTCCTGCTCTGCCCAGGGTCAGGGACTGCACAGCCCCTTCCTCCAGTGTCTCCGGTGCCTCTGAGCTGCAGCTGCCCTGGGAGATGGCCGGCCTGGGTGAGTGCTTGTGTCAGCACCACCCTGAAGTCTGTGACGTTGTGTGGGGGGCAGAGGGAGCTGACACTGCCCAGAGGATGTCCTGAGCTGCCCCTATAGTGTCAGTCTTGAGAATTGGAAAGTGCTAGAAAAAGTCACAGCAAGTGGGAGGTGTCATCCATGTCATGTGAACACTGGGGCCTGAGAGGGGTAGATGCGGTTCTGCCAAGGTGTGAGTCTGGTCAAGAGAGGGTTGCTCCTTTCACTGAGCCTGGCCTCCTTTAGCAGGTCCCTGATTACTCTAGGCAAGACTGGTCACCTCCCTGAGCCTTGGTTTCCCCATTTAGGAAATGAACTGCACAGCTAGGCTGTCCTTCCCACAGAGGGAGCACAATGGCTCGTGTGAGTTTCAGTTCCCGGTCTGAAAAGTGGAGAAAATCCCAGGATGCTGCTCAGGGTTCTCCCGAGGGCTGTGAAGTCAAGGCAGATACAGCCCCAGTGTGAGGAGCCCCAGACGGCAGGGAGTGCCTGAGGCAGAGGGTCAGAGAAGGAAAGGAGGCTTGGATAGATGTGGCTTAGCAGAGATCTGCAGCAAGGCACTGGCATAGCTGAGATGGGCCGCTGTCTTTGTCTTGCTCAGCCCGACCTGCCCTAGGGTCACCTCCCAGGCTGCTGTCAGCAGAACACAGCCCCTGTACCTGCCACGGTGGCTGGGAGCCTGGCTCACTCCTCATCTGCTCCCAGCCCAGCTGGACCTGCCATCCGGACCAGCCAGACCCTGGGGTTGGTGACTCTTGATTGAGGCCACGGGAACCCTGGGGTGGGCTGGCAGGACCTCAGCATGAGCACAAGGCCAACCAGTGAGCCAGGTGGCCCATGGTGGGCCCCCCAGCAGCATCTGAGCCTCACGATTCCAGGAGGGCAGTGAGACCATTCTCCATGGGCCAAGCCCTGGCCACAGAGCCTGGCAGAGGAGGAACCCTGGCCATCTGCTGCTGAGCCTGAGCTACTGGTGCCTCCTTTGAGGGAAACAGGCCCAGTGTGTCCTGGACTGGGGAGAACCAAAGGCACTGAGGCCGCTGTGGATTAGGGACACCAGGCCAGTCCTCATAGCCGGAGAAAGAACCCATCTCCTAGAGCCCGGCACCAGGCGGTAAGCGTGTTGGGCCTATGGGTCAAAGAGCGTGGGGCTGGAATGCTGGGTGGGATCCTGGCTCCATCCCTCCACTGTGTGGGCTCCCTCCCTCCCTCTCTCCAGTTGGAGGCTCTAATTTTTGCTCTCAGGTACAGCAAAGAGGGAAGAGGTTGCTAAGGGGATGGGATTGCTTGATGGGAGACCCAGGACAGAAACCCAAGTGACCATTCTGGTCGCTCTTTTGTTCCAGAATGGTAGGGCAGGAGCTGTCTGCCCCAGTGGGTCAGCAGCCAGTGCTTCAGAGGCCTCTCCCGAGGGAGGCCACCCTGGACCCTGGGCCTCTTACTTTCGGCTCTGTTTCCCCATCCATCTCCCACCTCCTCTCCTCTCCTGTTCCTCCTACTCCTTGCCCTCATCCTCCACCCCGGCCTCCTCTTCCTTCCCCTCCTTTTTCTTCTTCTTGCTCTCTCTTTCTCACTCTCTCCCTCCCTCTCTCCCGCCAGGAAAAGCGAAGATGCTGTTTAAAAATCATACTGAAACACGGTTTATAACTTCTTCAGGTGGATGATTTTTCAAAACAATAATAACTGTGAGTCACCACCACAATCAAGGCACAGAACATCTCTTTTCACCTAAAAGATACCTCACACCACTCTGTAGTTCAGTGCCTTCCTCCCACTTCCTGGCCACTGGCGATCATTTATCAGCTTTCTGTCACTATAGTTTTTGTCTTTTCTAGAACGTTCGCATACTGAATCATAAACCATATGCTCTTTTTCACGTAACATAATGCATGTCAAAGACCCTCGTTCATTTGCATTCATGTACATCTAGGTTTTAGTCACTTTTCCTTTGCTGGGACAAATTACCAGACACACACAGATGAAAGGACAAGAGGTTTAGTTTGGCGAACGGTTTCAGTTCATGGTTGGCTGGCTCTGAGAGGGAAACAGGACAGCAGATAGGGGGATGTGGTGGAGGGAAGGTATGGTAGCCAGGAAGCAGACAGAGGAGGAGCTGGGAGCCTGAATGCACCTGTCCAGTCCAGTCCAGTCACCTCCCCAGTGACCACCTCCAACCGGGCCCCACCGCCTCACAGCAAGTCAGCTGGACTCGGCCTATGACGCAGTCGCCTTCCAAAAGCCCCACCTCTGCACTCATGAGGCTCCTGGAGGACATTCCAGATCCAAACCATAGCACTAGATGGTGTGAGGTAAAGGGTCAAGTTATCTTGCTGTTGTTGCTTTGCTTAATGATGGTGGACCCACAAATGACAGCAGATTTTTTCCAGGCCTTGAAGGCTAATGGAGTTTGTTTGATTGAATTTTGAAGTTGTTTGGGATTGGTGGCTCCTCTTCCATTTTCTTCCGTTCTGAATGGAAATGTGTATCACTGGCCTCTCATGCTTGTACTTCTGTTGTGTCTCTGTGGTCAATAACTTGTTTTCTAGTTTCAGAAGTCCACATAGAGAAAATTTCACCTGAGTTCCACTCACCCCTACGTGGAGAGGTTATCCTGGACCATCCTTCTAGAGGAAAAGGGGATGTGATAACAGAAGCAGAAATTGGAGCGATACACTCTGAAGGTAGGGGAGGGGAACATAAGCCTAGAAAAACAGGCAGCCTACAGTGTCTGGAAAGTGGCAAAAATGTGGATCTTCCTCAGAGCCCCCAGGAAAGCAGCCCTGCTTACACCGTGCAGTGAAACTGATTTCAGATTTCTGACCTGTAAATTTATACATGGCTCTAAATTTATTCCCATAATTCTGTGTTGTTGTTTTGTTGTTTTGTTTGTTTGTTTGGTACCAGGGATCGAACTCAGGACCTTATGCTGGCAAGGCAGGTGGTGGCACCACTGAGCTAAATCCCTGGCCCAAGAAGAAGGCTTTAGTAACTAAAGGAGGATAATCAAAGAATGGGAGACAGAGCCTATAAATGCATCCACTAATAAGTGGGGACTTATTGTGCAGCAGAAATCAGCATTTATAGAACAGCCCAAGGAATTAAAGATGGTGCTAGGTCAACTGGCTATTTACTATACTTAGAAAAGATAAAATGAGATCCCTGCCTCACACCAAATTCTTCATGAATGTAAGATGATTTAAAGCCCTGAGTGTGAAAACAATATTTAAAGTTTTTAGAAGAAAACGGTCATGTGTGACATTGTGGTTGAGGTTTGCTTAGTGATGGGCAAAAGCTCAGATCATAAAAGACCAACAGTTAAGACCTCATCTGTGCTGAACATAGACCGCACATAACATCACAGCTGAGAGTGCTGGCTCTGGAGAAGACTTTCCTGGGAAGGGGTTTGCTGTGTGACTGGACAAGGACCTTAATCTCTCTGAAAGTTGGTTTTGTGGAGTAGGGCAGTGAACCTACCTCCTTGGGATGCAGTGAAGACTAAGCGAGATGATTTGTGTGATATACCTACGCCTCAGGTTAGGCTGATCCCAAAGCAGGTGCTAAAACAAGATGTGAGTCACAGGCAGTTCATTTGCAACTCAGGGAACACCTGTGTGGAGAGTGGGGAGGAAGCCAGTGGAAAGTGTATTACCCAGCTAGTTGCTGCTCTAGACATTTGGGGCTAAGTCCTGGGATGAAACTGAGGAGTGTGTTAGTCAGCTGTGCATTACTATAACAAATACCTGAGATAATCAACTTATAAAGAGGAAAGGTTTATCTTGTCTCAGAGTTTTAGAGTTTCAGCCTGTGGGTGGTTAGGCCCATTGCTTCGGGGCTATAGTGGTACAGCTCGGCAGAAGCATGTGGCAGAGCAAAATGGCTCACCATAAGCCAGGAAGGAAGAGAGGGTAGATTGGGGTGCACAGTTTTTTCAAGGGCACACCCTCAATGACTTACGGGCCCTCCCTGAGTCCCAACCTCTTAACCTTCTCCCCACCTCCCAAGCTAAAGACCAAGCAAGCCCTTGACCCACGGAACTTTGAGGTCCACTCAAGATCCTAACTTTTGCAAGGGAATTGGTATAGAGCACACCTGAGTCATCTCACACTCGGTACTGAGCATTATCCTGTGACTCCTATCCGTCACTACTTGAGGCTTGTCTTGGTTTCTTTTCTTGTTGTTAAGACAAAATGCTCAACACCTAAAGTTAAAGGAGGAAAGGTTTATTTCAGCTGTAGTTCGTAGAGGTTTCAATCTATGATCAGCTGGCTCCAAGCCAGGGCAGCATGGCAGACGGGCATTGCAAGGAGAAACAGTCCACGGTGCAGCAGGCAGGAAGGCAGCAAACAGCCAGAGCAGCAAGCAGCAGCAGCAGCCTGCTTTCTTTCTGCCCCTTTGTATTTCATCCAGAACGTAAGCCATCCTGATTGGTTCCACCCATATCCAAGGTGGTACTTCTTTTATTGGCACCATTAATCCTAGGGTCACATCCTTAATCCACATTCATACACCCTAATCCAACTACCTTCAAAACTCTCTATCAATGACCACATGAGGCTTTGGGGGCTATCTAGATACAAGCCATAACAAGGCTCCCTTAAACCTTCCCCTTCTCAGGAATGGCTGAGGCAGTGGTGACCCCACCTCTGACCTCAGATGGGGAAAGCCCAGGATGTCAGGAATTCTGGGTCTTAGTCCTTTCTGTGCTCTTATCTGTAGCATGAAGTTGGGCGAGTCTTGGCCCCTCTCTGGGCTCAGTTTATCCATTTGGGAGCTGGCAGATTTTAAGTCATCTAAGTCCCCTAAACTGTTGGGTTGGTGGGGAGATTTGAGCTGTGTCCCTCAGACTTACTAAGGTAGGTTGGGGGTAGGGGGTACTGACTTGTCCCCTCCACCCAGCACCCAATTTGTTAGAGCTGAGAGGCCAGTGGTTACAGCACCTAATGCTTTGTCCCCACTTGGAGTGATAGTTAGACTTTGGCCTGAGGGAGCTCCGTAGAAGGCTTTAACCCAGTCATGTACACTCCTCTGGCCATGATTAGGCCCGACCTTGGCCCATCTGATCACTGGCCTTGGTTATAGATAAAGTCCCAATTTGGGCACAGAATGACTGCTGTTCCTTTTCGAAGAATAATCCCTAAACCAAACCATGTACTACTCTTGACCTGGCTACAGGCTGAACTTTTTACTCTAGCTTCAGGCTGACCCCTGGTGCCACCACAAACCTCAGACTCGGGCTGGCTGCTGACCTTGCCCCTCTGACCACAGGCTGACCTCTGCTTCCTGGGTAGTGGCTACTCAGCCAAGGCCAGTCCCTAATGCCCCCTGGCCATTTACCCACACTAGTAACATGACACCCGGCACCCTTCAGTCTCACCTGGGCACCAGAGAGGCAGCAGGAGCTCCCACCCCTGCAGGCCCTCATGACTGAGCACAGCCACTTTCGCTATGCACCCACCAGGCTGAGAATTGGCCCCTGTCCTTAGCAGAGCAGATCTCTGAGCCTATATCCTACCCCTCTTCTTCCCCGAGCTCTACCAGAGATGACAGCTTGTAGAAACCAGAGACTCTTACACCACTTTCAACACAACCCTGGCATGGCAGGCAGAAGACCAGAGGTGGATCCCGGCTCTGCCACTGATTCGCTTTGCGAACTGGAGCCTCGGCTTTCTGAACCCGTTTCCCCATCTCCCCCGCCACTTCCCTGCCAGGCTTGGGAAATACTCTCTGCGTTGAGCATCTTTGAGATAGGAACCATGGCGGTTTATAATCAAAGATCATTGAGCTGACCCAGTGAGACTGCTACCGGGACCTTGGCACAGCTGTTCCCTTTGTGTGGAATGCTCTCCCCAGATGCTCACATGGCTTCTTCTGTTGTCTGCTCTAATGCCACCTCAGAGGCATCTTCTCCTACCACAGTTTAAAAATCTACCCACTTCCCAAAGTGTTCACACCTGTTCCCTACTTTATTTTTCTCTGGAAGCTATCATACCTAGCACACTGTATGTTTTACTTATTTTCCTCACCTTCTTTCTCACTTGTCCAGAGCATAAGCTTCACAAGGATAGGAGTTCATTATTGTGACCCAGGAAGAGTCATTCCGTAAACATTTGTTAAGTGAGTGAATGAATAAGTGATCCATGTAAAGTACTTAAGCCACAGCACCCATCACCAAGTACTGAAAGAATGGTATTTGCTGTTGCAGTGACTGTTGTTGGCAGTGGGTGTTGGGTCTCGTCTCTGAGATGGTAGAACCACCTCCTCTGAGAAGCCTCCCTTTTAAGTCTGTTCCAGGTGAAGCTGACCACATTTACTCAGAGCTGCAGTGGTCTGTGGAGCCTCCAAGTGCTTGGCCATCATCAAGGAAGAATATGAGCGTCTACCCCATAGGATGATGTGGCCAGGGACTGGTGGGTCATCTGCAGTCCTGGCCTCAATGCCTGTCTGCTGAAATCCCTGGGACTCGGGTGCACAGCTCTGTGTTCTGTTCCCAGGGTCATCTTGTCTCCTCCATTGGACTGTAAACCCCTAGAGGGATGAACCTGGTGCTCTTAGTCCTCTGTCTTTCCAGTAGGCCAAGGCCATGCCTAGGCCAAGAAGACAGAAATGTCTCCTACTGGCTGATGGATGGGCAAACTCAGGACTGTTCCTCAAAGCTGCCATTTGTCTGGCTGGGGATTTAGCTCAGCGGTTCGGTGGCCTGCCTTGCGAGGGCAAGGACCTGAGTTCAATCCCTGGTACAAAAAAAAACCAAACAAACAAACAAAAAAAACTGCCAGTTGTGGCCACCAGAGGGCGACCTGGCTTTGAGCAAAGAGGGTGTTGCTCTTGGCTGGTAACTCTAGGGCCCACCGCATCCTGAAGACAGGGAGTGGCCTGGTCTGTCTTCCATCCTGTCGCTGTTCGTTGCATTTGAGTAGAGAAAGAGCAGCAGACCGGGATTCTAAGCATGAGTCTGCCATTCATTTCTTGCAACCTTGGACAAGAGCCTTTTTCTCCTGGACCTCATTTGCCTCAGCTGTCAGAGATCAGCCATGGTGTCCCGTCAGGGTTTGTCTCAATTTATATTCCTGCCTACCACAAAGTATTGCCTCTTTTTCCTCCTAATTCCTTCTTCCTGACTGCTGGAGGTATATCTTACCCTGTTGTGTATGCTGCCCTCTGTTGGCTGGCAGTGGAACTACAGCTCCTGTGACCGCCCTCCAGTGGGGATCAAGGGAGGAGAGAGTATGAGCTGGGGAAGGGTTAAGGGCAGGGCTATCAATTAATTCACTGACTCAGACATTTGTCAAGCCCCTAATGTGTACTAGGCCAGTGTATACGATATGGCCTGTGCCTCAAGGGGGTCACATTCACTTGCAGAACTGAGCATCTGGGGGTTTTCTCTGGCCTGGCCCACAGTCCTTCAACTTGACAGTGGGGTATAATGGTTAAGAGCATGCAGTAGAGTACTGGATGCCTAGGTTCAAATCCTGACCTTCCCATCTACTAGATGCCTGACCTTGGACAAGTCTTTTGACTTCTGTGCCTTTGTTTCACCACTTTAGCATTAGGATAATGATCCGCCGCTTCTCGGCCTTTTTGGCTAAGATCAAGTGTAGGATAATGATCCAGCCTACATTGTAAGGTTCCTGTAAGACTGAATTAGTTTGTTTGTAAAGTACTTAGAACAGTACCCAATCAATGCAGATTAGTTGTCAGCTAAAATAACCTTAAATGAATGTTTGTGAAAAGATCGAAAGAACAACATGTACGTTCCTCCAATTTCAAGTAAGACTTTCCTTTCCTGTCCATCTTTGAGGAGTCGTACAGGAGAGTGAGGGCAGTTGAGTTCATTTTGCAATTGGCATTTTCATCTCTGAATGTCCCAGCCACCGCAGATCTTGAGGCTGGATTTCACCCTCACCCCTGGGCTGACCCCACAGGGTCTAGGAGAGACCTGAGCTGAGCAGGTTGAGCTGTCACAGTGAGGACAGGGGAGCTTTGCTCTTCAGGGTGAGATGGGAGCAAAGGAGCCGGCCTGGTCTCTAAGACAGATTCTGTGTGGATGGCGCTGGTAGTGGTGATTGTGATGATGGTGTTGATAATGTTGGTGATGGTGATAGTGGTGATGGTGATGCTGGTGACGATACTGGAGGTGGTGATGGTGGTGGCGGTGGTGGTGCTGGTGGTGGTAGGACTGAGAGGAGCTCTTGGGCTTGGTTCAGGGGACCTGACCTATCTTCTTTCCTCTTGACTCAGCCTCATATCCTCCAATCTCAGCCATCACCAAGTCCTAGGTCAGGGGCATGGGATAATGGCTCCCTCTGCACTTTCCAGGGAGTATTTTTGAGCCAGAAAAGGAGGTCTTAACTAGAATGCCAGATCCTCTTCCTAGCCTGCTCGGCAGGCTGCAGATATATCAACTCTCCATGCCTTAGTTTCCTTATCCATAAAATGAGGAGAAGACAAGATACTGGTGCTGAACTTTTTGTTTTTATCTTTGACAATCCTATAAAAACTGGATCCTCCCCCTCAGGAGAAACAGAAGCACACATGTACCTGAATGCACATACTATGACTATGTGACTTAGAGGCTTCTGGCTTTTCCTCGGGTCTGAAGACGCCCGTTCTGCCCCAGTGGGCTAGCCTCTAACTCTGTCTGCTTTGCCATGCGGGTCTGTCTGTGCAAGACCCTGCTCCTCAAACCCAAGCTGAGACAGGACAGCTGGGCTGGTGGATCTGTCCTGAAAGGGCTATTCTGGTCCAGTCCAGCCGCACTCCTGACCCAGCCATACCATCAAGGCTGCTGGGCTCTCAAGTCCTAGGAGGACCCTCTTGATCTGCACGAAAAGTGGTTTGGGTAGGCAGAAGCCCAAGTGCAAGGAGGCAGGTATCGGTGGCAATAGCTTTACTGGCGAATGGGACCTCCCTGCCTCCATTTCCAACTTGTGGGCAAAGCCCTCGGGGACTTTCCAGCACTGGCCTTTGAGGATGCTCGGTTTCCGCTGCCCCTCCATGGTGGCAGGTGGGGATTAGCACCACTGAGCAGAGGAGAGACAGGTCTAGACAGGAAAGCAACTTGGCTAAGGCTTTGGTGCCCAGAAGTGGCAAAGCCTGGACAAGAACCCAGGTCTGCAGACCCCTGGCCGGAGCTGGGTTTCTAAGAATGAAGTGCTGCTCCCAGACAGACCCAGAGCAGGGACCCAGAGCGGCTGGGTTCCAGTGTGAGCTCAGGCTGGGCCTGGCTGCTGGGGTGGGAAGGGGCCGACCACTTCCTGCTCGGGCTGGCGCGGTCCCCGTGAGGTGGTCATCAGAAGCCAACCACTTCCCGGTCTGGGCCGCCTTCCCCTTTCTCAGCCTGGGAGGGACGGCGGGTGCATGAGGCGGTGTTTGCGTGCTGTGGCCTGGATGGCGCCTGTCCTCCTTTCATTTCCCCCCCGCTCACCGCGTCCCTCTCCGCAGCCACCAACGGTCGGTCAGAAGCTGCTCAGAGCCGCCCGCCTGGTCCCAGCCCCTCCCTGTGGGGGACCTTGCCTCCCAGGGGGCTGGGGGTGTCCCCTTCCCAGCCCGGACAGCGGTCTGTGCCCCGGGGGCCTGGAACGAGGCATTAACATCTCAACAAGGCTTGCGGGGTGGGGTCTCTGTTGGCCCAGGTCACGCACACCGCCCGTGAGGACTGGAATTTGAAACCAGATGTGTCTCATGTGTGCATCTGGTACAAGTTCAATGTTCCCAGTGTATGAGCAAGGGTGATACGCTGACCCGAGCGCAGTGGGACCAGGGGTGGTGTGGGCTTCTCCCTGTCCCATCCTCACACTGTCCACACCTGCCTCAGAGCAGGTACGGGGCAAACACACAGGGAGCACAGCTGACTGCCACCCAGCTACCTAGAGGCTCGGAAGGACCCGCAGAGGACAGGGCTCGGGGACTCGGACCCTGCTGGCGAGTAGTGGCCTCTCTCAGTGCTCTCTCAGGTCCCTGCAGTCCTAGCAGAGAAGCAAGTCAGAGGCTCCCGGCCAAGGGGGCGGCATAGAGCAGGGAGAAACCCAGAGCCCGATGGGCCTGGGTTCAGATCCCAGCCCTGCCAGGCCAAGGAAAGTGGCTTTGTGCACCTCATTTTCCTTGCCTGTAAAATGGGGGTGAAACAGTAGAAGCATCTTTCAGCCCCCGTCCAGCTGGCTCCCTTCCTGTGCAGGGCAGACAGTGGGTGTCCAAGAGCCAGGCAGCTGCTCCTGCCACCCAAGCGGGTCTCTTCCTAGACTGCAGCCACTGATTGTAGCTGCTGAGCCACTGAGACTCAGAGAGATCAGGAAAGAGAGTTGTCATGTCCCTGAAAACGAAGAAGAGGCCTTGGACAGGAGCACAGAAAAGTGAGGTGTCAAAGCAAAAATGCTGCTGAATTAGGTGTGAGCCAGACACCTTTCAAGGATCGGGGAAAACAGTACGGTCCTGCTGCCTTATTGCTGGTTTCACCACAGTTTCAGCGACCCAAGGTCAACCACAGCCTGAAAATATCAAATGGAAAATGCCAGAAATAAACAATTTGTAAGTCTTACATTGTGCGCTGCTCTGAGGAGACTCCTGCTCTGTCCTGGCAAGGATGTGAGCATCCCTCACCCAGCGCCAGACTGTGTAAGCCGCCCTCTGCTCATCACCCGGCAGCCACATCGGCGGTCAGAGGGGCTGTCGCAGAACTGTGGTGTGCCGAGTAATCTTTATTCTACTTTAAAAGGGCCCCCAAATGAAAGGCCAGAGCACGAAGCATGTAGGGGTAGGCGAACTGCGGTCGCATGCAGGACAAATGTGGCATCTACGGGGTTTTGTACTACACCTGTGGTCTCACGCACCCATGGGTAGTGTCCCATGGCGATCGTTAAAATCCTCCAGAGACTTAGGCTGAATTAGGCATAGGCTAAGAGTTGGGGGAATTATTAAAAATCCAGAGGGAGTTTGCATTGTTTGCCTCATGAGCTTCCCGTAGGCCTCACTCACCCTTAAGAAATCAAATGGTGGTGGTATACGTCTGCAGTCCCAGGCTTCTGGGAGGCTGAGGCAGGAGGATCACATGCTTGAGCCCTGCCTGGGCAATGTAGTGGCTTAGCATGACCTTGTCTCAAAAAACAAACAAAAAAAACAAAAACTGGTTTCCATCCTCAGTACTTCTGAGGAGAGAGAAAAAAAAAAAGAAAAAGAAAAAAGAAACCAATCAAGAACCGTAAGTGCTACTACTCAGGTTTGTTTAATGCCAGAAAAACAAGGCAGAACTTCTACCAGAGCCCTTGATCACAAAGACAGCCTTGGCCCCACACCAGAGCATCATTCACTAAAAGTACACGCGTAACGTCTCAACAATGTTCAATAAACTGTGCTTACGTTCAATGAAATGCTTATTTTACGTGTCATAAGATTTCCTGCTTTAAATTTTTTTTTTTCTATCAGCCAACTGGTGCTTTTTGCTGTCATTGGATGAGAGGTTTCTTCTATTAATAGTATTTACCTCACGGGGCAGATGCAGAGACAGAGGACGTCAGTATGCAAAGTGCTCGGCGGAATGCATGGCACACGGTCAGTGCCCGGCCACTACTTGCTCCTGTGGTCGTCTTCCAGTCTGGACCCCCATGCAGCCAGTGAGCAGATGAAGCTCAGGGGAGAGACGGCTCAAGGTCCTGAAGAAAGTGGGCCGCAGGTTGAGGCCTAGCTGTGGAGCTATTTGAATGCTCAGATCCCAAACTTTTGTCACATATTTACAGGGGGGTGACATTCTCAGGTGGGTGATAGGCGACAGTGACAATCAAGGCAATCATGGACCAAGAGCGGGGTTTCCAGCCTCCCCAGGGCTACACTGGCCCAGCCCCCCGCTCTGTGGAGAGCTATGAGCACCCCTCCAGTTTAAGGCCCACCCAGCCGAGTTTATTGTCTCAGCAGTCTCTGTATCCAGCAACCCAGTCTTATCTCAGAGCCTTCCATTCGTGCCTTTAAATGTTTGTCTCTGTGTCTGTCTCCTGCACAGACTGGGAGCCCCCCGGGGAGCGGATCTGACTCATCTCCGGCCCACTGGCCCGGCAAATACCTGGCACAGGCGGGCACTTCCCATGCACTTGCTGGACAAATGAGCAGCCCAGCAGCGCGAAGCATGGGGCATCCCGTCTCCCCGCGTCCCCGCCAGATCACAGTGAGGTCCAGGTTCACGTGGCTTTAGGACCAGCCAAAGTTTCTCCAGGACTCTGGGGTTTTGCTGGGGTCCTGGCCAGATACTGGAGGCCCTGGCCTCCCTCCTCTTTTCTGTCCTCCTCTCCCCTCCAGTCTCCGGTCTCCTCTGCCTGGGGTGGGGCAGGGCCAACCCTGGGAACCCTAGCCTTGGGTTGACGCTCCTGGCCTCCATCAGCAGGGTGTGGCTCGGGGCTCTGCCTCCTCTGAGTCACCTCCACGGTGCCGCCGGCTGACTCAGACAGAGAGCGAGAAGGAGAACTCGGCTGGCCCTCCAGTTTCCCGGGGGCTGTGCCCGCCGAGGCAGAGTTGGCGGGCTGGGCCAACGGGGACAGGCCCCGGTCCGGTCCGGGAAGGTGTTCAGACCTTACAGGGAGGCCTGTCTCCGGGGCCCAGCTCACGCACGTTTTCTACACAGGGACAATAAGCCTGGAAGCAGCAGCTGGGTGTGGCACAGAGACTGGCCTTGTCTGTACGCCTCTCTCCCGCAACTGCAGATTCTGATCCTCACTGCAAGGGGCTCAGCCCCCATCCTGCCAGCCAGCTTGCCAACCGGGGGTGACCCAGAATTAGCGTTGCCTGGGCACCATTGTGTCGTGCCAGGGACCGCTGGATTGTTTTGCACACGGGGTCTCACTCAGGTCCCACGAGACCCCTGCAGAGACCCATTCTGCGGATGAGGCAGCAGAGGCCCTCAGGAAACACTAGGTTAACAGGGGAGCCGCTCGGCCCCTCAAGATCCACGCTCGACCACTTGTCCTCGAAGCTGAGGCTGCCAGTCCTGTCCCCTGCTGCTTCTCGATACAAATGACCAGTTCCACCAGGGCAGACCAACCCTGCCCCGACCCCTCTGTCTCCAAGTCTGAAAACACAAATAAGTACAGGGGAAAAAAGAAAAACAGCATTCCGAATCTCCTCTGCCAGGGCATTAACCTTTGGTGTGTCTCCTCCGCGTCTTCTTTCTGTGCCCCTGCAGTTTTGTTTTGATGACAGACAGCACAGTTGTTTGTTAACAGGCATTTCCTGAGTGCCCACGGGAGCGGAGCGATGCCAGTGCCCCCTGCCCCTTAGGTCCAGGTTCCTGCTGCCGGGAAGAGCCTGAGGCACTACGGATCAGGAGAAGGGGCACTGGGAGCCAGGCTGAGTGGCCTAGAGGGTCAGGACTGAGCTTTGGGCTAGGGGTTTGCCGATCCGGGCTCATGCCTGTGTGGCCACAGGGGCACCACTTGACATCTGAGTTTTGCCTTAGGAGCCCTAGCACCCAGCACAGAAGGGGGCTTGAGAATCAAAGGGGTGACCACATGGAGCCCGGCAGTCTGTGCTCAGTGCATGTTGAGTCTCAGGGCCTTGTGCTGAGGCCACTCTTCCTGTAGCTCTCAGGAGCTGAGGGGGCCCAGGTCATGGGAGACACCTAATGAGAGCCCGTGTTTCAAATCACACCTGGCAGCGGGAGGTCGGGGCCTGGAACACCTACCAGAAGACGCAGACACCGACTCTTCCTTCCTGCGGGTGGCTGATGTGGGTGTGATTCTCAC
This sequence comes from Fukomys damarensis, assembly GCF_012274545.1. Taxonomy (NCBI): domain Eukaryota; kingdom Metazoa; phylum Chordata; class Mammalia; order Rodentia; family Bathyergidae; genus Fukomys; species Fukomys damarensis. Next base: position 21,035,129 of record NW_022900935.1, read on the forward strand.
CCAAAGAACCCAAATCGGCTTCACAGCAGAGGACCACCAGCCTGGCTCCATCCACCCCTGGAGGCGAGGGCAGGTGAGGGGAGTCAGGGACAGAGAGCCCTAAGCAGAGGTCAGAGATGGGGTGGGCTCAGGCGGTGGTGTGCCAGCATTTGGAAGGCTCTTGAGGCAGGTGTTTGCAGGAGCCTGGCACCCCTGGCCTCTGGCAGGTGCCTTGTAAATGCCTGATGCATGAGCAGATGCCTAGGGCCGGCCAGCCAGCTGAGGGGCAGGCACAGGCAAGGTGAAGTGAAGTGGTCCTTTCATTTCTCTGCCCACCTTTTAAACCCCAACGAGGTGAGAGCCAAACCCACCTTGCCGGTGGTCACCTGCCCCTGCCACCCCCTGCTGCCCTGCCCTGGGCTCTGCCACTTGGTTCCCTGAGGGGAGCCACCTTTCCCCTGGGCATCGCCATTGCTCCTTTCTGGGAGCTTCCAGGTCTCCTTGGGGTAAGGCTGATCTGCGAGGCTCCCTGCGTGCTGCCTGGCACAGAGGGAGGGCACCGCAGAGGTTGTTTGGGCAGTGACCCAAGACTCCCCCCGAAGACAGCCCACCGAGGGGATCCCTTCCCCCAGGCCGCAGTGCTCAGCTTCCCGCTGGCCCAGGGAGAGGAGCTAGAGGATGGCTGGGGCCCTGTGCACCGTGGGGCCCGGGAGGTGGCCTCCGCCCACTTTGCAGCGAGGGTGCAGCCTTGGGGGCTGGAGGATAGCGGCTGGGCAGAGGGGCGCCACTGGGATGCGGGAACGTGGAAGACAGTCGCAGCAACAATAACAAAACCTTACACCCATATGAGCTTTTCTCAAATTATCTCACTTCATCTCCCAGGGGGCGCTTTTGTAGCCAACCACTGAAGACCACCTGGAGATCAGTGGCCAGGGTTCACTCTGGGCCTCTCCCCCAAACACACATACATGAGGCATCATCACAAGAGCCCCCACCCCAGAGGGGCGATGGGCAGGATCATTGGGAACCATGTCTGGCAGAAAGGAAGGGCTCAAAGCGGCGATTACACCAATGCAGACCTAGAGGCTCAGAGAGGGGAAGTCACTTGGCCAAGGGCGCACAGCAAGTAAGTGAGGGAGCTAGAATTTAACCTTAGTTCTGTGTGAGTTAAAGTCCCACCCCTCCCCTAACAGGCCTGTTCCAACCTCGAGGGTGTCCCGCTGGCCCTTCAGGAGGGCAAATTATTTATAACGGGAGAAGCCTGGACGGGCTGGGCCCTCCGGTAACACACAACTCAGAGGCTGGGGGAGGAGAGGAACTGGCCGGAAGTCACACAGCCCAGCAGTGTCCTGGCTGGGAGGGGCCCTCAGCAAGCAGCCTCTCATGCCAGCCCCCCCACCTGCAGCAGGTGCAGCCCCTTCCCAGCCCCACACCCCTCATAGAGTGCAGGAAATGATGGCCAAGCTCCATTCCAAACCACAGGGGAAACTTTTTGTCTGGGCTGGTCTAGAGTCCGGCCAGGCCCTGGGCAGGCGTCCTATCATTTGCGAAGGCAGGGTGGGAAGCCGGTGGGGAGGGGGCATGCGGTTCCCGTGCTGTTGACCTTGGGATTCCCCTTGCCGGCTCGGAGCTTCCGCCACGGGGACAGGCTCCCTGACTTGCCTGCACAGACAGCCCTGGGGCCACAGGCAAGCCAGGCCCAATGAGCGCTAAATGCTGGCTGGCATGGCCCAAATTCTAACTCGTTGTGTGACCCTGGACAGGTGCCTTCCCCTCTCTGGTCTATGCTCCCCTTGGTCTCAGCATCTTCCCCTGGTTTCTGCCCCTGCAGGACTCAGCCTCCTGACCCCAGCACCAAAAAGAAAACATACATACATACAAACATAAATAAATAGGGCAGATGCCTATTTTGCTTTTATTGTCTTTTTTTAGCTGCACAGGGGCCTCTGGCTTCTCGCTTGTCCACCCTCCGGCGTGGTGGGAGGTTGTGGTGAGGTCTCCGAGGAGAAACCTTTGTTCTATCAGCTGCAAAGCACTGAGGGTGAGCTGCACCAGCCCCTCCTCAGGCCCGGAGCTTCTGGAAGCAGCTGCGGGCCCTGCTGTGGTCTCACAGTACACGGCGCTCGGCTCAGGCCTGGCCAGGCCTCCTCCTCCAGGCCTCTCGAGACTTTCCCGGGTGGGAATGGGCCGTGTGCTTGGTCCCCTGGCTGCCAAAGCTGAACCTGAAGGCACAGGTGGGATGCAGCAGGAAGATGTGGCTGGCAGGCACGTGTTGTCGTGGATGGAGCGGAGCTGGACCCGGGCCTGGCCATGTCTGTGTGTGTGGTGCTGACTCCTGAGGCAGGGTGCCTGGGTTCTGTCCCCTGCCCTGGTGTGGCCTCCCTTGAGGGCCCTGGCCCAGGCCCAGGCTTGCTGGGGCTCAGCCTTCCCCTCTGTACAGTGGGAGACACTCAGGCTCTGGGCCCAGCCAGCCCCCGAAGAGCTCTGAGAATTTGTGGCTTTGTGATTTGAGGCCTGCAGCTGTGGCTTGGTAGAGACGACTCTTCCTGTGTCTGAGCATTTCGGGGAGAAGATGGGCTAGGAGTGGGGGACTCAGCTGCGGGTCTTCCGTCTGTCCCCACCCAGCCTGAGCCCCCAGGCCCCAGCCCCCTCAGGTGAAGCTCCCCTCCTCACCTTCCTTGGCAGGTCACTCTCCTTCTCTGGCCTCCGTGGGACTGACGGGCTTGCAAAGGCTTCAGGAGGAGCAGCCTCCCTGTTGTCCCTGTCCTGCAGAACCACCGAAGTGGCAGGGCCCTGGGGGTGGTGGAAGCCAAGTGTCAGGCTTCACAGATAAGGAAACTGAGGGCCAAGAGGGAGAGGGCTTCCTGGGCTGCAGTCCCCACTTCTCTGTGCAGGAAGTGACAGGAAGGCTCCCTCTGTGACAGGCCACAGCCAAAGCGTCAGCCGACATCCAGATCTTCTGACTTCCAGTCGTCAGCCTTCTTTCAGGGCCAGTGTCCTGTGTGTGGACCTGGGATAGCACAGAGCCTGCTCGCTGTGGGGGGCAGAGGCCTGGGGAAGAAACCGTGAGAGGGACTAAGGGTCCGAGAGACAGCTCCGGGGTCCTACAGTGTGCACTCATCCGGGACCCATTCAGTGGCCCAGGCCTCTTTCCTACCATCCTCTGGCTTTCTGCCCATGGCTTCCCTGGGATTGAGGATCTGGCTCCTCTTCTGGCCTACACGGCCCCTCACTTGGTCTCTGGGGCAGCCAGGACAGCCTCGCAAAAGGGGGAATGGTGGCGGGTGACAGCCTCACGAGGCGTAAAGCAGTTGCCGTCAAAAGGGGACACCGGCCTGCCAAGCCAGCTGCGATCCTCCGGCTGGCGTAGCATTGTCCTCTGCCTGATTCCTACCTGGTGTGGCCTCTTCCGTGGCCATTTGTCCTCCCTCTTCCACCCCATGCCAACATGGCTGCAGGCCCTGGCCACGGCATTGGCCACGGTATGGCAGCTGCTGCTGTGGCCCCTTGCGTGGGCAGAAAGGGTGGCCCCTTTGCTGGAACAGCCACCAGCCCCACTTCCTCAGGCCAGGTCCCACCCAGGGCCCCTGCTGTCTGGGTTAGGGTGAGGGTTGAGGAGGAAGAGGCTGTGAGGAGGACCAGAGAGGCCTGGGTGGGGACACAGGTAGAAAAGTGTGACTTGTGATAAGTACACAGAGGTACTGTGTGCCACCAGGACACCTCCCGGGGCCCATCCTGGAAGGTGTCAGGAGGAAGCGAGCAAGTGGAGGTCTGAGGCCTGGGAAGGACACAGTCGGGGGCGGGGGCAGGGCTTCAACAGCAGGAACAGCCCCGAGGAGGCCCAGGCCAGGGGGCAGAGTGGCAGAGCTTCCTACCTCGGAGCCTAGACCATGGTGGTCTGCTGTTGCCCAGGCTGGGAACAGAATGGCACTGGTACCACACGGCCTGGGTTCGAGTTTGCTCCTCCAGTCTCTCCCTGTGAGATAATATATAAGCTCCTCGCCTCCCCACTCAGGCATCAGTTTCGTCAACTGTGAACGGAAAATTCCTAGTGGCTGCTTCACGGTGCTGTTGGGAGGATAAAAGGGGACCATCACGTGAAGTGCGTGGTGTGAAACAGGCACTCTGTGAGGGGATCTGGTGAGCACCAGAGCCTGGGACACATTCTGGGTCTGAAAGTGTAGACCCAATGCCTGTTTCTCGCTGAGAAGACGGAGGGTCAGAGCGCTGAGTCCCCGGTGGAGGTTGACTCAGGTCCCTTGGGGGAGCAGGGGCTGAGAACTTTGAGGATGGGCACCCTCTGGGCAGGTGACCCTAGCCAGGGCAGAACATTTAAGCCCCTGGGACACTGTGGATCCTGAGCTTCCTGGGTCAGATGGTGGCTCCGGGCACTCCTGAGTCTTTCCAGGAGGGCCCCGCCAGGCTGCATTCTCAGGCCACAGAGCCTCGAGCGAGCATCAAACAACAAAAAGGCTTTTCTCACTCTGAATGAGTCACCAGACTCGAGAACAGGCAGACAGGGTCCCTGCTGGAGGAGCCGAAACCACACATCTGAAGAAGTTTCCCACGGCCACCACGGGCTTTAAATAGCTGCAGCAAAAGTGGAGGAGGGAGGTGAGGGAGAAAGGGGCAGGGCTCAGGCTGTCCTCACTAGCCCGCAGGGGTCTCCATCTGCCCCAGGACCCTTGCACAGGAGCCCCTTTGAAGCTGGTATTGATGGAACTCAGTCTCAGGGGAGCCTTCAGAGACCCAGAGTCCCGGGTGGGCCTAGGGACAGCAGATGGCTGATAGTCAGCTGGAGAGACAACCAGCCGGGCAGCTGGGAGTGGGGGTGCAGGCCCGGGAAGGGGGAAGTTGACCTCATTGTGCACCCTAGTGCAGCCTCGGGCCTCAGCCCAGCTTCCTCGAGGGTCACCTGACCTCCCTCAGCACTCCGGCTGCCCCCCTGCTCTGCTGGGTTCGTGACTGCATGCTGGGCGATGTTTCCGGAGGCAGGCTGGGTGCTGGGGCTGCTGACGCACTTGCTGCCCCCCCAGCAGAGCTGGGTGTGAAGAGAGCCCCCCGTCTCCCTTTCCCGTAAATGATCTCAGCCCCGGCCTTGGAGGGATTCTAAGAAATGGAAGCTGCGCACCTGCTGCACGCCCACAGGCTGGGAAGTCCTTCCCGTGGGTGTGGGCAAATGCCCTCCATGTCCAGGCAGCTCAGCTCAGCCGTGGGGCCTGGGTGCAGGGTTCAGAGCGCAAACAGAGGGAGTTCCAGAGACACCACAATCTGGGAGTCAGGTCACCTCCCGGGCCTAGGTCAGCTCTTGGGGACCATCTGTGGCTCACCAAGTGTCAGCCCTTAGAGAACATCCAAGCCAAGGCCCAGAGAGGGCAGGGACTTGCCTAGTGTTACACAGCAAGCCAATGGGGGTCCAGCTGAGACTCTCTGTGGGCCTAGGGCACAAAGCCTGGGGTTGTCTGTGTGCTGTCTCGTCCACGCCTCCAGAATGTGAAAAAGTACAGTCTAGGGCTTCAGGTGATGACTGCCGTCTGGAAAGGGGCATCATATGAGGCTCTCCTGTGGATCTGGTGGACAGAGAAGCCAGGAGCAGATTGCACGAGTGAGGGCCGCCAGTGGTCTCCACACCACAGCCGCCCCTCCAGTCCTGCCAGCTGGGAAGACAGCTGGCACTGAAGGTGCCTTGGCTCTTGGCTCTGGGATTTCAGGCAGGGGGTGCCACCCCTCTGAACTCATTCCTCCATCTGTATAGAGACGCCCCGACTCCAGGGGGTGAGTGTAGGGCTTCTCTGCGAGTGTGTGAGGAGTCATCAGGATTTCAGCCAGGATCCTGCTGTCCCTGCCAGACTGTGAGCTGGGGTGGGGACTGGACTGTTGCTCTGGGGAGCTCCGACTACATGTGCAGTAGAGGCTTTTGCAGCCCTCGCTCAGTGGGCATCCACACGCATGCGTGTGCGTGTGTGAGTGTGAGTGCGTGTGTGTGTGCACCTGCATATCCAGCATCTGGGTCTGGCCTGTTGTGGAAACGCGTCCCCATGCAGGGCGGGTGGACCTGTGCTTGTGCACACGTCTGACATCTGTGTATTTGCATGATGTCTCTGTGTGCTTGTACTTGTGCACCTGTGGGCGTGATTGTGCATACCCACAGCGGCCTGGCCTTAGTGGACAAGAGCCTGGAGCCCTGGGCACTTACCTTGTGTCTGGAGGCCATGGGAGCTGACCCCTGGCTCTCCAAGTTAGGGCACCACCTGATCGCTGAAGAGGTAGATTACAAAAACAGAGGCCAGGCCTGGAGAGGGCCCTGGACATAGCCTCTGGTTACATCCAGGCCCTCCTCTGCTGTCGCCTCCTAAAGCAAGCAGCCTGCTCTTCCCAGCCATGTGCTGGGCCCAGCTGGCCCTTCCTTCCCCCACTGTGCTCCACCACCCCCTTCCAAGGTGCAGCAGCCTCCTTGCACCTGCACAGGCACCGCAAGCAGCTTTTGTGCACACCCCACCTGCCTCGCACTGGCTGTGCGCATTATTCTCTCCAAGCCCCAAGACAGGGGTTCTGGAAAGAGCCCCATTCTACCAACGAGGAAACTGAAGCTCAGAAAAGTTGAGGACTCCCTTGAGGTTAACAGCAAATAAGTAAGGATCAGACACAAGCAACTCCAAAGCCAGGTCCTTTTCCACCAGCCACACTGCTTCATATTTCAAGCCACCTAAGCAGCTATGCTTTGCTGTGCTGACCTTGTACCCATCACAGAGGGGCCTCTGGGTCTGGGCACCTCCCATCTCCCCATGGCTTACAGGAGGAGACCCAGGGCTCAGGAAAGAGTCTCCTGCCCACCTGATATGGACCATCAGCTCAGCCCTGCTCCAGCCAGAGCCACAGTTAGGCTGCGAAACCTCCATGCCTATCCTGGAGGGTCTGGGAAGCCCCTCCAGCCTGCTGTCAGGCAGCCTGGCCACGGCCCCACGGAGGGGATCAGCACCCATCCACAGCCGGCAACTCTTCCCCGGGTCGTGCTCCCACTTGGTGAGGGCCTCTGTTTGGGAGACCATGTGGCTTTGATTTAAATTTCATCCTGGAAAAACAATGGTTTGGATTAAGGGAAGAAACAGTTGTTGAAGTGTCATGAAAATAAAAGGACGGAGAAGGGGCCCTGTCGCAAAAGCAGCCCCAAACTTCCAAAACCACATTCCCGAGGCCTCTCTGGGCCTGCATCCTGCTGTGACTTCCTAGCCAGCAGCTCCTAGCCTCTCTGGTGGCAGGAGGCTTCTTGTGGGGGCCGTGTGGATAGCCCACTGGTACCGCTCCCTCCTCTTACAAGTGGGGAAACTGAGGCCTGGAGCACCTTGCTGGCATCTAAGGAGCCCAGAAGGGATTGAGGAGAAGGGCGTGAAGCTCTGCTGTTTCCTGTCTGTTGGCCAGGACCTCGGCCTCAGTCTCCCCACCGAGAAAGAGAAGAATGGTGAAATCATCCCCGGATCAGGAAGCTCGGTGAAGACCAGCGTGCTCAGCCCTGACTTCCTGACCTGGACTCACACTGGGCTCCTTGCCCAGAACATCTCACACACCACGCAACAGTCCCATCTCACAGAAAAGCTGACAGAGGCTCTGAGAGGCTGGGATTCGCCAGAGTCCCAGGCTAGGATGTGGCAGTTGTGCCTCAACACCAGGTTCCTGTCCCCTACATACACCCCGCCCCTGGGCTGGGCCCAACCCCTGTGCTGAGAGGCTCAGGCCAGGAGAGCCTCCAAGGGGATAATGAGACCTGAGCAGCAAGAACTGGAACAATCTGGAAACCGCCCCCAGCTAGGAAGGTAGCAGAGGGACTTCAGGCCAAGGGTGGGGTGTGTCCCAGTCCCCCAAGGCTACAGCCACGTCCCTTGAGGGCCAGCAAGGGCTTTGTGTCGTTGTGCTCTTGGCATGTGGGTGACCTTTGCCCGCAGGGGCGCCCCCTGCCCGGTCCAGCTGGCCACTCGTCCTCTCTGACATGGCTGCTTGGGTTACGGCTCTGGCTGTGGTTGTGGGTCTGTCCGAGATCAAGGTCAGGGCCCCAGGGTGCGGCTGGCACTGTGTGTTGGGAACCAGGCCTTGCTCTGGGGCCAGGACTGACACTGAGGAGAGGAAGGGCAGCGCCTCGACTGTGAATGACCGTACACGGCCCAGTGCTGTTAACCTGACACTCGGCGACACAGGTGGGTGCTGGGCTCCAGGGCCTGTGCAGGCAGAGGGGGCTTCTCAGCCCTAGGCGTCTCCCTTTACACCCACCACTGCTCCCCATGTCTGCATGGTACCGCCCCCCCTCACTCCCCGGGACAACCCCCCCAGGGCTTCTCAGCCCTAGGCGTCTCCCTTTACACCCACCACTGCTCCCCATGTCTGCATGGTACCGCCCCCCCCTCACTCCCCGGGACAACCCCACCGCCGCTGGGGAGAAGGCCTGGGTGTCAGGCCTGCCCTCTCCTGACACCTCCTCAGAGCCCAGAGCAGGTGTCTGTCCCCAAGGGGGCTCCACCTGTGCCCTGGGCTCGGTCTCCCCAAGCAGAGGAAGAGGAATCATCTGGAGGGCAAGAGGAGCGGCTTTGCAGGGGGAAAGAGGGCTTAGGATCAGCCCCTCATCACCAACTCCGGGGAGCATCGCAGGCCTCATTTCAGCAGAGCCGGCAGCACAGGACAGAGGAAAAACAACCACAAAGAACTGGCCACAAGGACCCCAGAAGTCATACTCTTGTTCTTGTTTGTTTGTTTTATGTTTTTTGTTTCTTTGGTACCGGGCATCAAAAAAGTCATGCTTTTCTGCTGTACAGAGGAAAAGACAGGCTGGGGGCTTGGCAGGAACATTCAAGAACAGCAGTCCCTACGCTGCTGCAGAGGCACACGCTCACCCAGACGGGAGGGAGCATCCCTCATGCCTCTCCTCTCCTCTGCTGCCTGTACTCTTTCTGGGCCGTCACCCACCTGGCCCAGGCTGGGTTCCAGGACGTGACAGCCTCTGCCCGCTCCTCCTCACCCCTGCATCTTTGCACAAGTTCAGCCCCTCCTTGGTCCACAAGGAGCACTGCTCTCCACCCTGCAGGCCAGCTCACGAGAGGAAGAGGAAGAAAAACCGCAGACACCAGCAAAGCAACCGCACACCTGCCACTGTTTCCCCTGGTGGAGTTTCCCTCTGCCATGGAATGCAGAGCCAGTCTGGCAAGGAAATCAATCTGGGGACGGGGCAGTGTGGCTTGGGGTGACTGGGGCCCAGGGGTACCGGTGGGCAGTATATTGCTGAACTCAGTGCCATTAATTCATTCACCATCAACCTTGAAAAGTGTCAGAGGGGTAGAGAGATCCTGGTCTAGTGCTGCTGGCTTGCTGTGTGACCTTGAACCTGTTGCTTGCCATCTGTGAGCTGTCATCAATGACCTACGAGACTTGGCTCCTTCAATAATTCTCAACTTTAGGTGCACTGGGGATCTTTCAAAACGTGCCCTTAGTTAGGTCCCTGCAGTGTATGCCTGGACACATCACTTTGCTGCTCTGTGCCTCAGTGTCTCCAGCCGCGCCTTCCCTGCAAGGACTGAATGACCTGGTGTGTAAAGTTGCCCCACCTGCAGAGGAGGGACGAGGCACGCAGCTGTGGAAGCAGGGGCGGCAGCTTCAGACAGTGGCCCCTGCTGACCATGTCCCCGGGCTCAGAGGGGCTGTGGTGAGCTTGACCGGGCTCTCCTGGCACAGAAGCTTCCCCACCTGCCCGGCCCCCGCTGCTGTGTCCTCCTGGGGTCCCACGAGCCAGTGTGGTGGGGGCCGCAGGCAGCCAGCTCCCCACGCGGTAGGGGCTGTGTGGAGAGAGGAGCGGCTGCCCAGCCACGCCTGCGAGCCCCACGGCCGTCCATGCTGCAATTCCACACTGGGAGGAGGTCCTCGGCCCTAGGGCTCCCCTGCCCTCCCCACTGCCTGCTGCGTCCCGTGGACCACAGATGGCCGTGGCACTGGGGGTGACACCGAGAGCCTGCGGAGGATCCCATCTGGGTTCAAGTCCCAGCCCTGCCACTTGCTGGGGTGTGATTTTCCCCTGAAACCTCGCACGGCAGGGGCAGACTGGTGGTGACTGGGCTGGGCCCACAGCTGGCTCCCTGCTAGAGCTGGGCCCTGTCTGTCAAGGAGGGCCAGGGTATGTGACCTGGACTGGTGCACCTGCCTCCCCTGCTCCTCCCTCCTCTCTCTCTGCTTCCCTGCAGCCATGCCATGAGTCGCTCCCCTCTGCCATGCTGTCCTGACTTGGAGCCGGCCCACAGCGGACTAAAACATGAGCCAAAATAAACCTCTCCTCTTTTAAGCTGTGGGTGTCCGGTATTGTGTCTCCGTGATGGGAAAGGTGACTAAGACAGGCTGTGTGACCTTATGCAACATACTCAACCTCTCTGTGTTCTAGTTTCCTCAGCCATTAAATGGGAATGAAAATTGAGTACCTACCCCCTGGGGCTGCCGGAGCACAGCCTGGCCGAGTCAGCCCCCCGAGAGCGCTGCTGGCTGCAGCCATCGCAATCACGTCGGGATGATCGGTGGGCACAGGGGTATCCGCTTCATGGCTACTGCACTTCAGCAGGGTGCTCCATTGCCTGCCTCGACTGGGATGCAGATTTTTAGCCAAGGCAGCCCTCTGACTGAGTAGGGGTTGAGTGGGTGTCAAGAGGCCTCTTCTGCAGCAGGACGTCCAACTCAGAGAGCACAGCGAGCATTCGATGGCCTCACACACAGCCCGAGTGGCAGCTCAGGCAACAGAGTCACTCAGACTGTGCCCTCGACCTGAGGCTGGGGTGGGGAGGGCTTCTGGGGCCCCGTCTCTCCGGGTGGGCCTTGCACTCCACTCGCCACACCGGCCTCCAGCTGCTCAGCAAAACCCCACCCGTGTTCCTCAGGGCCAGGCTGTGGGCCCTGCGGGCTCAGGGTATTCGTGCCTCACCGTGCTGGGCTGAGTCCTGTAGACGAGATGCAGGGTGGACAGAAGTGGACTCTGCCCTCTGACCTGTGGCCCACAGGGGAGGCCAAAGCTATCAACCCTTCTGCAATCACCTGAGGATTGTAGGGGGTGAGAGCCCTGTTGGGTCACACTGGAGAGGATGGGAGGGGAGTGCTCCAGGAAGAAGGGTACTTCAAGAGCGGACTGCGTCAGGAGGGGAGTGCTCCAGGGGGTAGTGCTCCGGAGGGGAGTGCGGGGTCGGGGAGTGCTGGCGGGGAGTGCTCCAGTGGGGAGTGCTCCGGGGGGGAGTGCTGCAGGAAATGCTAGGTGCAGTCCAGCGTCCCGACAGTCAGAGCAGAGGCCCGTGAACTAGGGTTATGCTGCTCCCAAGGGAGCCAGAGCGCTGCTGGAGTGTGAGAAGCCAAGGATGAGCAGGGTCCGGAGCTGGGCCTCAAACAGGTCATGGCCGTTCTCTGACCTCCATGCTAAGCCAGGAGGACTGCGGGGGAGCCAGGGCCAGGCTCTGGAGCTGTGGCCAGTGAGGTGACTCCGGAGCGTGGAGGACAGGATTCGGTAGGGGCTCAGAGTGGGAGCTCATCTAACTGCACAGCCACAGGCTCAGAGCTATGTCCGTTAACAGTTCCTCCCCTCTGAACCCATTCTTCCTGGGAAAAGTAAAATGTAGATGGCGGTCCTTTTTATTATTAAATACCTGCTTTTTCTGGCTCCCTTCCTGGTGCTCTCTTTAAGCACAGACCAGGGCTAAAGGCACAGCTATACGAATAAAGAACCTCTAAACTGTATGGGAGCTGCCCTACGATTCCCGAGTTCCTTGATAGGTAGTGAGCCCTCCATTCCTGGAGATAGGTAAGCCATCACAGTATAATTTTAAAAAAATCAAGTAAAAGCTTAACTCTCACCAAAATATAAATTAAACACAGGTCGAATTTTGATTTTTTTTAGCTCATGAAAATGATAAAGCTGATTCAAAAGAGCTACAGAAACAGACTTAGAGACGTCCAAAGAAAAAAATGTTGGAATAAAATGGCTCAGTGTGATGCCAAACTGATTAATATCCTAACAGGTGGGCCAGGGATTTAGTTCGGTGGTTCTGTCACCTGCTTTACAAGAGCAAGGTCCAGAGTTCAATCCCTGGTACAAAAAAAAAAATCTTTTTTAATGTAATATCCTAATAGGTCAAAAATCAATAATTTCCACTGGACATCTGTACTTCTAAAATTTATCCCATTAATAGCACGTACTAAGTCAAAGGTGCACACCTCTGAATCGTGAAACATTGTCAATCTGGGCTACTTTGAAACTCCACAAACTGGGTAACTCAGAAACAGCAAAAATTAATGTCTCATATTTTTATGGGTTGGGAGTCTGAGGTCAAGCAGTCTGAGGACTCCGAGCCTGATGAGGGACTGTACCCAGGGCCTTCACACTGAGCTCATCCCGTGCCATTTTTTTGTTTTGTATTTCGAGACAGGGTCTCACTAAATCTCTAAGCTGCCCAGGCTGGGCTCAAACTTGCAATCCTCCTGCCTCTGCCTCCTAGAGTACTAGGACTACAGGTGCGTGCCACCACGCCTAGCTTCTGGGCCTCTTTTATAAGGGCACTAATCCCACTCAAGGGGATCAAGAGCTAACTCTCATGACCTAACCGCCTCCCAGGGGCCTGTTTTCCTAATACCAACACATTAGTGATCAGACTTCGACTTATCTTTGGGGACATGAATCTTCAAACCATAGCAAGTACTCCTTACTAGTGGGCCTGTCCAGGCTCCAGCTTGATAGTGGGAAAGCTTATTGTCTTCTCTGCTGTGTCCAAGTTTGGGGCAACTTTTCTTAACCCAACCGGGCCAGTGGTAGCACGAGGTTCTGGTGGGAGTGGGACTACCCGGCATATCTTCTCTGGGAGACCCCGGGTGGGCAGCCAGTCACACCTCTGTATGAATTAGTCCATCTTCTGGCCACAGAAGAGGAATGGGGTTTGGAGCAGGGGCTGGTGGACAGTGGGGGGACCAGGGTTATGGGGAAAGAAAGCCAAGTGGGGGACCTGGTAGGGACCTGAGAAGAGAGCAGCTAGAGGAGCCTCTGGGGAGCAGCAGCAGGATGGTCTTGGGGGGAGCATTAAAGGGGTGACATCCAGGGAGTCGCGGGGCATCCCTGGAGTGGAGGCAGTCATTGGGGGTGACTCGGTGCCCGCTGTCTGCCAGCCTATGTGAGTGAGGGGAGGAGACTCTGCCAGTCCCCCGGGGGCCAGCAGAGCCAACCACAGCCCCTGGGCCCCTGGCGAACCTAGAAGTAAGAAGGATGTGGACCGCACAGTAAGAACCAAGAGGCCACATTCCCAGGAGGCCTCCAACCTGGAGCTGCCTGGAGAGCAGCTGGAATGGAAAATCTGGGGTCTGGGGTCCACCTGCCCCCGGGTTCTCAGCTCCGTCTGTGTGAGGTGGCTCTCACCATGGGGGTGAGCTCAGAGCCAGCTCAGGGGACTCACACTAGGGCTTGAACTATCTCAGCCTGGCCTGGGAGACAGCCGGACCCTCTCATCCTCCTCTCCTGGCCAGTCCTTCATGGAACAGGCAGGCACCACCAGGAGGGAAGGTGCTCGTGCGGAGGGGCTCTGGGGTCAGGGGACAGGGCTGTGTCTAGCTGGGTGGAAAGCCTGTCTGTGAAAAAGTCCCAGAGACGTTCGTCTGAGGAGGAAGGGGGAGGGAGCCTACCAGTTTGGGGGGTAATTATTTTGCAAAACTTTACGAAGTTTCGGAAAATCTTGTTTCCCCCTTCATTGAAACCATTGTTTTTCAAGGGAAATTGAATTAGAAGGTGGTGGCGGCTGGAGGGACAGGAGGGGGAAGAGTAAGCCACATGTTTTTCTAACTAACCAGGCGTCTGTCTTGCCAGTAATTCCAGAAGCTTCTTGTGCTGTGTCTTGAGACCACCAGGGCTGTGGCCAGGGACAGGAGAGAGCCCCCAGTACTGCTGGGACATTGGCAAAGAGGGGCTGGGACTAGGCTGGGGCATGTGGGACTTAGGAGAGCAGTGGAGTCAGGCCTTGGTGCTGGTGTGTAAGCCTGGGACCAGCTGTGTGTGTGTGTGTGTGTGTGGTACCAGGGATCGAACTCAGGACCTCGCACTTGCAAGGCAGGCGCGATGCCACTGAGCCAAATCCCCGGCCCTGGAAACAGCTTTTGCTGAGTTGAGAAGCCTTTGGGAAGCCCCTCACTTGCCCGGTGCCTCAGTTTCCCTCCTTGAAGATTGCGGTTGACGATGGATGCCTTGAGTGGTGAGTTGAGCAGAGGCCAAGATGAGGTGAAAGTGCATCTGTAAGGGAAAAAGTGCTGTTGCTCCACTGCGATTGGCAGTGCCGTCCTCACCTGGTCGAGACCACCCTCCAGGCTGATTCTGTGTGATTAGCAGAGCTTGGCTGGGGCTCTGCCAAGCTGGAACCCGACTGAATAGGAGAAGGTGCAAGGATCGCCTAGTGCTGCCTGTTATGGTGGCAGACTTGGAGGTGACCACACCTGGGCCAGGTATTTGTCATCTCCAACCTGGCCTCAGTCTCCTGGGCTCCTGGTAGGGAAGCTGAGCTCCCAGGAAGCACAGGGACAGTAAGCTTTGTAAAGGTGACCCTTCTAGGTTGACGCACTCACTTATCAACATGTTCTCACTTGAAAACCCCCATGGCTCCTGCTGCCTACCGAATAAAGTTCAAAGCTGCACTCTGACCTGGTACCGAGCACCCTCCCAGAGGCCATTTTCCTCCCTAGGACACGTGCCAGGGGATAGGGCCCCGCACGTCCTCCACACGGCCTGCCCCCTGGCCTGGGTGCCTCGCGTGTCTGTGCTAGGAGCAGCCCTTTCCTTTCAAGTTTCCCCTCATGGCCTCACCTGATCAGCTTCTCCTCCCACACAGGCTTGGGGTGTCACTGCGCCCAACTTCCGGGTCTGGCCTCCCACCCCTGAGCTGCGCGTGAGCCTTCCCCTCCCGGGCCTCATGTCCCCAGCTGCTACGAAGGCTGTGTCTCTGATCCCCGACTGTCCCAGGAGTCACCAGGGACAAAGCAACACCTGAGATGAGAAGTAGAAGTCGGCCCTGGCTTTCCCACATGCTGCAAGGCAGAAGGGCTTTGGAGGGGCCAGATTTCACTAAGGACGTGTGCTGTGTTAGAACACAATTCTATTATATGTTATATATGCATATAATTATATAAAAATATATATATATATATATATATATACATAACACAGACAGTTCTCAACTTACAAAGTTTTGACTTAGGGTTGTTTTATTTTTTGATGGCGTGAAAGTGGCATGTGTTCAATAGAAACCTTACCTCAGATTTTGCACTTGGATCTTTTGCTGGGCTAGGGATGTGCAGTCTGATTCTCTCCCATAACGCTGGGAGGCGACAGCAAGCGTGGCTCCCATGCAGCCAGGAGACCATGGAGGCTAGGCTGGATGTTTGGTAGGTTGGAGGTTGTGAAGGTGTTTTTGACCGACGATGAATTTATCAGGACATAATCCCACTGTAAGCTGAGGGCCATCTGTGTGTGTGTGTGCGTGTGTGTGAGTGTGTGTGTGTACAGGTGCAATTATGCTGTGAACATGAGGCCTACAAAGAAAGGGAAGCATCACTAAAGAGTGACAGGGAGGCCTGGGCATCTTCACTAATGTCACCACCCCATCCAGCCGTCTGCGTGATGCTCCACCCTGATCCTCCTCCTCATCTTCCCCCATGCTCTGGAAGCAGAGTTCCACCTTGCTCAACTTTTGCTCCACCTGGAGTGTCTTCTCTTGGGCTTGGTTGTGCTGATCCCCAGCAAAGCAGGTCAGGGTGATGGGCAAGGGTTGGGGTCTGGACTCAGAAAGGCCAGGGTCTGAGCCCTCTCTCTCTGTCCCCTTCCAGCAGCTTCCTTCACCTCCTGAGCCTCAAGAGATCTCAGTCCCACCATCCCCTCGCTTTGAGATTTAAACAGTAGAATGTTTAGCATGTGCCTGGTGTGTATTAAGTGCATACTTTTAAGATGTTAGTTGTTAAATAATTATAAGATCCATAAATGCTCCACTGACAGCCTACCTTTGCTGACTACCGTGCCCCTGAGACTCCCTCCCCTGTTGCACTCCATCAGCTCAGCACTGGAAAGCAGCGCCACCAGGGCAGGAACTGGACAGGAGAGCCTGACACAGGAGTGCTTGTGAATAAATGAATAAGTACCCAGCATGGCCTCCTGGGGCTCTGGTTTGTTGCACCTGCAGTGTAGCTGCGATTGGTCAGCTTCACCTGTGTCCCTCCCCCCTCTAGCTAGGCTGTGGGCCGCCCCCTCCGCTCCACAGAGACACCTAACTGGCCCACGAGGCACGGTATGCAACAGGTGCTCAGCAAAATTGTGCCGTGAGTGAGGTGAGTGAGGCAGGCGCGCAGAGGAGGATGGGGAAGCCACAGTTCCTCACTGAAACTCACCTCACCCAGGGTTGGTCCCAGACAGTCCTAGACTTAGGACTGTTGAAGGCCTCGAACATGTCACCAATTGTTCCCGGTGCTCTCGCTGTATAACAAATTACCCAAAATGTAACAGCTTACGGCAACCATTTCATTTTGCTGTGGTCAGGAAGAGAGAAAGGCATAGTAGGGCATCTTGCTTGGGGTCCTTTATGCCACTGTGGTCAGAGCTGGCTGGGACTGAGTCCATCTGAAGGCCTGGCTGGGCAGAGGTCCAAGTCGTGCCTCACACGGCTAGCGGTGACCCTGGCTGGTGGCTAGGAGTTGAACCAGGCTGGCAGCTGGGGCCTACACACCATTCCAGCAGGGACCTTAGATGAAAGCTCAAGCACCAGGGTCCCAGGCCCACCAGGCAGCAGCCACAAGTCTTTCATGGCCTTTCACCAGAGGTCGCATCATGTCACTTTGATTATACTCTCAACGGAAACAGACACAGGCCGCTTACAATCGCAGGGAGGGGACACAAAGCCCATCTTTTGGTGAAATGAGTATCCAAGAATTTGGACCATTTTTAACCCTCAATGCTGATTTTAAACATTTAACTTCTGTAATTTTTAAAATTTCTTAAGGAAACCTGGCATTGCTACACTAACTAGAAAACAAGTATCAAGTAACTAGGTGCATAGCCAGCCCTCCAGGCAGGATGGCTGGGCTTTACCCTCATGTGAAAGCCACACACATTCAAGAACAACTATACTTTGATTTTGGATCTTCGGTGATTTCTGTCAGGTCCTCCCTCCTGATGCCAGGCAGTAGCCCTGAGCATAGCCTCCCATCAGACCAGTGATCACAAGGGGAAACTCCACTGGGTCGCTAGCCAGGATGCTTGGCAGTTTCCATGCGTCCAGTGCTTTTCCAGTTTGGGTGGTTTCTGTAATGGTGAAGCAGCTGCATAAGAAAAGCAATAGCTCCATCCTCTTCTGCAGTGGAACGGGTTTCTCAGTGAACTGACACTGATGTACGGCCCCTCCATGTGCCTGCTGCACGTCGAGAGCACAGGCCCAGTTCACGTAGATCTGGGCTCTGCTAAGGGTCTCCCAGGCTGCAAGCAAAGCATCCGCAGAGCAGCAACTTCCCCTGGGCTCAGGGACCTCCAGGTTAGACTCCCTGTGGATGAATCCAAGGTCATGTGCATAGTTCTGCCGCACTCAAGGGATCAGGATAATTCAGGTGGACGTACCCCCAGGGCTGGAATCCTGGGGACCACTTCAGGATCCCCCACACACACTGCAAATGCGATGGACTCCAGCTGGACACTGTCATCTGCCCAAGCCCCTGACTGTGAACCTCAGGTTGGGGATGCTTAGCGCACATAAAGCAGGAGATGAAGATTGGCAGCACCTAAGTGGGACTTCTGTCCTGACGCTAAGGTAAACCACGGCCACAGCTGGGAAAGGGTCTCGTGCTCGTGGTGGCTGGGAAGGGTGAGGAACGAAGCCCGGCAACTCTTCTGACACTGACAGGCTTTCTGTGTTTCTGCAGCTAGGGCTGGCTCAGAAGGACCAGGCTGTGCCACCTCGGGGGTCTGAGAAGATAAGGACCTGGAGGTCTCCTCGGGGACAGACCTCTTCACTGCGCTCCACAGTCAGCTTTATCGATGGCACACCAACCCACACCTGCCATCTGCGTGCTTACTGACACACTAAGTTTAGAGGGGGAAAAGTCTTGAATGAATCAAACCTGTAATCCTCAGGAATGTGATTTGTTTTTTTACAATGATGCTAAATTTATTTAAGTAAAAAGAATGGATCAAGTTTTTTTTTAAATATGCAGAAAGATTATAGGCAAGATGAATTTAGGGTAAGAAAAGTTATGAAGCTATTACTGGAATGACTGAAATTTGGAAAAAGAAACATTTGAGGCCACCGCAGATTGGCACTAGTGCCCGAGCTCTTGGGGTGTGGCCCTGTTCCTTCCTGAGTCATCAAACCAAAAGGCAGGGAGTTTAAGACAGGTCGCTGTCCCCCAGTGCCAGCTCCCAGCCAAGTTCAGGATGCTCCTCTCTAACAAGGGGCAGAGGCATAGGCGACAGAAAGCAGCTCTGTTCAGGCCTA
>NW_022900935.1:21053979-21105315 GCF_012274545.1 Fukomys damarensis
CTCCCAGCCATTCAGGATGCTCCTCTCTAACAAGGGGCAGAGGCATAGGCGACAGAAAGCAGCTCTGTTCAGGCCTAGAGGCTGCAGTCTAATAACCACCATGTTCCAGAACCTCTGGCCCCTGGGTAGTCTGCGGCCTTCCCTACTGGGCCAGAGGCCGACCTGGCTGGAACCAGCTGCCAGCTCCCTGTTGAGGAAGAGACTGAGGGGCCTTCTGAGAGTGACTTCCGGCGGCCAGTGAAGGTGTGTGGAGAGAGAGCTTGTGGTAAGTGTGGAGGAGTTCAGGGGTGGCTGGAAGACATGTCAGCCCAGCACTGGGCAGGGCAAAGCCAGGCAGGAAATGGGCAACCAGCAGGCCTTCATCTCAGCAATAGAAAAACTGGCATCAGCAGAGTAAATAAACCCAGCCCTGCCCGGCCAGCCTCTCCTAGAGGGCACAGCAGGCAGCAGCCAGAGAGGGATTCAGGAGGGGCAGCTGAGGAGAGCCAGGGCAGATGCTACACAGGTGGTGTGGCCTCTTCAAAGTGTCCGAGGACAAGCCCACAAATTGCGGGAGGGGTGAGGAGTGGGCCTGGAAGGGAAAGGGACAGAATTCCCATTGAGCAGCTCCCCAAGTTGTGACCATCACAGCGGCTGACACCCGCTGAGCATTAACTGTGGATGAGGCCCTCTGCAGCTCTGGGAAGGAAGTGCTGTTACGGACCCCATTATCAGATATGGAAACTGAAGGCCAGAGCGGATAAACGTGTCCCAGCATCACACAGCAGGGAAGTGGTATAGGTCAGCCACTGCCAACACCAGCTGTCACTGGCCTCTGCAGCCAGAGTGCATTTCAAGTTGAGAACACACGTCCTCCATGACTGTAATTCACCAAGCTGTGCTCACACTCGCTGATAGCAATCCTGTCCACTGCAAGCCCCCACTGTGTGATCCATTGCAATCCTGGCATTTGTGAAGGCTGTGAGGACCCAGCTCCCTGGCTCCATCAGGCCGCTACTGTACGTGGACACTGTGCCGGGCACGAGATGGAGGGAGGAAGGCAGCAGGCAGGGAAGACAGTGTGCGTGCCTTGGACTTGCAGAAGGCACAGCCGGGGCCCTGGAGTGGGCTCCAGTGTTCACCCAGTGGACATCTGCTATTGTATCCTCCGTGCCAGGTCCGGAGCTGGTATCGAGACCCAGATGTGAACCTGCCACATCCCTGTCCTCAGGGAGTGCTCAGTCCTGCTGTGTCGGGAGGGAGGAATCAGAAATCGGAGAGAGTTGAAGGAGGCCCCGATCTGGCAGCTCAGCAGAAGCTCCTCATGGCCAGTGCTCTGTTGGGAAGGGACAGACACGGGGGAGGGAAAGCTCTCTGTGACCGGACAGGTTAGCTTCCTGGAGGAGCCCAGGCCTGGAGCCCTTGGTGGGCTCGGCAAGGAAGAGGGAACAGCAGTGTCCCTTGGGAACAGAGCGACCATGGCTGGTGGGAAGAAGGGCCCGTGAGCAACAGTGTCGTGAGAATAAGCCCGCTGGACTGGCTGGGTGCTGGCCAGGCCAGGCACTGCTAAGCACCACACACAGACTCTCATGTGAGTTGGTGACTATGTGGGGAAAGGTCACGGAGGAGCCATTCTAAGAAGATGAACCTGTCATCACCGACTCTCCCGTTTGCCCTGGACTGTCCCAGCGTTAGCACGAGAAGTCCCCTGTCCCAGGAAACCCCTCAGTCCCAGGCAAACCAGGAAGACAACTTACTGTAGAGTGATTTCTCAACCACTGAGTTCCTGTGTCCTGGGCACTGTCGGGTGTTTATCAGCATCCCTGGCTGACAGCTACAAAGTACCATTGTGCACCCCGCAGCCGTGATAGTGCCAAATGCTCCCCCAGAGGCAAAACTGCCCAGAGTGGGTAACCACTGCCCTAGAGGAAACAGGCTGAGAGATCAAGATGTGCTCAAGGACCTGCAGATGTAAGCAACAAGCTTGGGACTGCTCGAGAGACCAGCAGACATCCCGCTGAGCTGTGTGCCTGCTGGCCTGGGCCGTCATCCTCCTGGCCTGGAGCCTGAGCTGCCCTCCAACATGCTGTGTCCCCAACCCTATCGGACATGCTCAGCTCTGACAACCTTGGAGCCCTGAGGTTTCTATGCTCTGCCTTTTCAGGGGGCAGGGAAGGGCTGGCCCAGCTGGCACAGGTAGAAGGGTGACATGTGGCCCTGGCCAGGAGGCGCAGAAGGTGGGTCAGGGATCTGCGCCTCAAGTGCTGGGCCCTGCTGCCTGGCCCTGGGCACTCCTGCAACTCTTTCTGCAGGGCTCCTCCTGTCTGGGCATAGCAGCCACTGAGCTGCACACAGTGGGTCCCCTCAACAGAGCAATAAAGGGGGCTAAGCAGAGAGAGTGAGAAATAAGGGGTAGCTTGCTCACACCACCCTGAGGAAGCCTGTCTCTGTGACTATCACATCCCTCCTTCCTCTGACCGCTGCCCACCAGGCCTTTGCATTCAGTGAGTGCTTGAGAAATAGCTTTTGAGTGAATGGAGGAAGGCACAGATGTCCAGCCCAGCCTCCCCTCCGCCACAGCTGTGCAAGGACCCAGATGTCCTGGAGCTTTCCCAGCCCTACACTTCAACCATCAGGCCACCTCTACTCCTGCCCCCCACAGCTCTCCTTGTCCCACCCCCACCCCCTCCAGGCCTGGCCCATGGCCCTGCCAGGACGGCCGCAGGCAGGATGCCCCCCCACCTCAAGGCAATCTCTCTCCAGGCAGAGCACCTGGGGCCTAGTGGGGGGTTGCCTGACAAGGCCTGCCTGGCTCCTGTGAGGAGACTCGGAGCCCCCAAACTCAACCCTCCCACCCCCCACCCTGCGGTTTGTCTGCAGAGGAAGCAGCAGCTGGGCCCGAACACAAGACTTAGAGACATGCTGGTTGGGGCTGGGTGGAAAGTTACAGCCGCCACCACCAAGGGCTTTGAAAACCAAACTGTTTGTGTTCCCCACAGCTATTTGTGGCCAAGGCGCCCACCACCCCCACCACCTTGGCTCAGAGGTAGAGACTGAGCAGAGCTCAGAGCATTGTGGCTATTCCCAGACCGGCCTGGAAGCCAGGCCACCCCACCAAGCCAGACAAACCAACCAACTCAATTTATCTAAGCTAGACCAGTTCTGGAAACCCCAGTGACCTATACATCCTACAAGTTCTACTCAAGCCAACTCATCCACCCACCCAACCACTTAACCCATCACAAGCAATGAGTTCAACCCATCTAACCAAGCCTTTCAACCAATCCGTCAAACCCAAGTAGCTACCATCTAATCCAACCTACTCAACTGATCCATCCAAGTCCAACAACCCAATGGAACTCAGCAACCCAGCAAAACTAGCCTTATCTGAATGCAGTTAACTGGCCAACTCCAGCTCCACTAGCCCAAATCAACACAACTTATCTAACCCAACTAAACTATCTCAAACAAAGACAACTCAGTAATGCCATTCAGCTAGCCCAATCCAACCCAGTTTACCCAGCTTAAGCCAACACAGTTTCCTCCACCAAAACAATCCAATCCATCCAACCCAGTTCAACTACAGAGGCCACTTTCCCTAACCACACCAACACAGTTATGTCAACCCCACTCTTCTAACAAGACCAACCCAGTAAACTGAGGTTAATCCATCTGAGACAGATAAGCAAGCCTAATTCACCTGGTACGGGTAAGTCCTGCTGATCCATCCATCTCACTCTTTTTAACCTAATCCAGTTCCAAACAAATCCCCATGTGCCTCTCTCAGAGAACCAGCCCAGTCCACTCACCACAGTGCTGCAGAGCAGCTGTTTCTCTTTAATGTTAAACCAGTCCCTGAGGAAAGGGATAAGGAAGCCCTAACCCCTATCCCCAGGCACCTGATGGTCTCCCAAACTTGGGGAGGCGATGCTGGTCTGTGTGGAGCAATCCCTCTGCTCTGAGGCTGCCCCAAATCTGAACCAGGCCTGCAGTGGGGAAAGGCATGGTCAGTGCTGTGGAAATTGTGGAGTGACCCCGTACTGTGGCTGACATGACATATGTGTAGCTCTTGGGGAACAGCAGAGGGAAAGTGGAAGGTGACACAGGAGGAGCAGGTCAGCCCTAACAAGCAGGAGAAGCTGGCCAGGGCTGCAGAGCTGGGAGCATGCAGTGCTGAGAAGGAAGGGCTGGCAGGAAGGGGGACCAAGAGGACCTGAACCTTACCTGGAGGGTTGGACCTCTGTGCTCTGGACAACAGGAGGCCATCAGGATGTGAGTGGGATGAAGGAGATGCCAAAGGAGGAGGCAGTGAGGGGGAGGGGTCAAGCAAACCTGGAGAACAAAGAGAGAGAGAGAGAGAGAGAGAGAGAGAGAGAGAGAGAGAGAGCTCACTTAGTGAGACCATCGGCCCTTCCCAGCTTAGCACACTCCTGATACTGAGGACTAGAGATTGTTCCTTGCTCCAGAAAATACTGGAGCCCAATGTAGGAGGCCATGACAAGGTTCTATGTGTGAGCTCAGCTGCTGAAGTTCCACTTCCTGACCCCTACAGACACCCTTATAAACAGCTAGTGCCTCAGGTCCACATCCCTGACACCATGGGGAGCTACAGCCCCCCTGGGGAGACAGGAGCCCTGGGGATAGAAAAAGAAGGGTATCATGAGGTCTTGCCGGGAAGACTTCCGGTGAGGGGTAGAGTTAGAAGAGGGGGGACAGAGCAGTGATCGGGCCAGGGCATGAAATGAATTGCCACTAGGGCCATGCCCACCCTGAGAGCCATCCTGGGGCTCACACCCAGATGGGAGGAAATACTGTCACCTCCATCCCTCAGAGCAGAGCTAGATGGTCCTTCCTAATCTTTGGCCTGATCTCCTCCTTTGATTCCTGTGGCAACTGAGGCCCGGGGAAGGAAAGAGACTCGCCTAAGTCTGCACAGCAGAAGAATATCAGCCAGGACTAGAACCCAAGTGATGGCCCAGCCTGGGGCTGTCAGCCACCGGGCCACTCATGGGACTCAGAGCCCAGAAGGTGCCCTTGGCCCAGGTCTCTTCCCAGCATGGACTGCAGCTCCATCTCACCTACTGACTCTGGAGCTGCCCATCTGCTCTGCCCTGACCTGTGTTTCTAAAACCTGAGGGCTCCAAACCCTGCACCTCTAGCCATCGATGTCAGATTGGGAGGAAAACGGCAGCTTTCCCAAGCTGACAGCATGGATCAATAAAAGCAGCCCTGCCCTCACCATCCTGGGCAGGCTTTCACCAGTAGTGGGCAGTTGATCCATTTTTGGACCCTGCCTGCAGGGACTCAGCCTCCTCAGGTTACAGAGGGAGGCCCGCTAGTTCTGAGAGCAGGTCTCCAGACAAGGGGTCACACTTTGAGGAGGGAAGGAAGGGAACTGTGGAAGGAGAGGGTGCTGAGAGCCCAGAAACTCCCAGCAGGTACGAAGAGCTAGGATCCCCGCCATTCAGAAGCAGCAAAACTGAGGCTCAGAGAGGCAGAGTCAAGACCTATTCAGGTCACATGTGAGTGAGGTGGGAGCTGAGAAGGAACAAAGGGCCCTTCTGTCTCCTGAGCACAGACCCACCCAGGATGTCAGAGACAGGCGCCAAGTCCCCACCCTTACCGCCCTCACTCCATGAGGACAGAGAAGCTGGCCCTGCCCAGCGGCGGTGGTGCAGTCTGTAGTTCAAGGGCATGGAGGATGAGTCAGCCACCTAGGCTCAAACTGCAGCACTTACTAGCTCTGTGAACTTTTGGTGCCTCAGCTTTCCTACCTGCAGAATGGGAATAACTTTTCTTTCAGATGGATGGAGAGATTTAGATGTTGGCAGTTGTCAAAGTTCCCCAGTGCTTTGTATTCAATGACTATATGCTAGTAAATAAGAGGGCTTCTTCCAACCTCAAAAAGTGGGCAGTGGCAGAAACTGGACCTGAAGTCAGGTTTGGTAGTGTGTGTGTGTGTGTGTGTGTGTGTGTGTGTGTGTGTGTGTGTGTGTATAGGTGTGTGCTTGGAGACGGGGTCTTGTTAAATTGCTTGTACAGGCCTTGCACTTGCCAGCCTTTGGAGTGCCTGGGATTGCAGGCATGCACCACCAAATCTGGCTGAAATGAATCTTTGTGTGGTACTGTGGCTTGAACCCAGGGACTCCACAATGAGCTACATCCTCAGCCCCCTTTTTCATACTTCTGATGCAGGGTCCTGCTAAGTTGCCCAGACAGGACTCCAAAATTCCATCTACTTGCCTCCACCTCTCAGCATGCTGGGATTACAAGCATGCACCACCACACCTGGCTGAATCAGGCTTCTTGATGCCCATTTTCTCATGGAGAAAGGGATACCAAGAAGGGTCATTAAAATTGTAAATAAGTTCGCTTGGAACAGTTCTCAACCAACCAAGCATGGGCCAAGGTCAAGCTCTCATTGGCCCAGGGTAGGTCACATGACCAGCTGCAACCCAATCGTGGTAGCGAGAGTAGAGGAAGCCCTGAGTGGCCAGCCTGAGTAGTCAGGTGCCCCCCGGAGAGGGCGTGGCCAGATCCACATGAGCCCTGGGAATTGATTGGACCTCTGTGCCATGGTAGCCTAATATCCACAGAGCAGAGCACAAAGCCAGTGCTCCCACACATGGAGCCTGAGAATCAGAGAAGAGAAAGTAGGTGGTCACTGCTGTCCTTTCTAAGTACTGGCCAGGGCCGGGGATTTAGCTCAATGGTTCTGCTGCCTGCCTTGCAAGCGCAAGGACCTGAGTTCTATCCCCAGTACCAAAAAAACAAACATAAGTACTGTCCAGGGACGCTTATACCCACCCTGCCAAATGGAGACTTTCTAGTCAAGTCATAGATGAGGACAGAGGCAGTGGCAGATGGTTAAAAGCTTTTTTTTTTTGTCTTTTTGGAGTGGCCAGCACCAGGATATATCCCCAGCCCTTTTCTATTTTTTATTTTGAGACCTGGTATCACTAAGTTTCCCAGGCAAGTCTTCAACTTGGCAATCTTCCTGCCTCAGCCTCTCAGAACACTGAGCTTGCAAGCAAGAGCCACTGAGCCTGGCTGGCTGGGGACTGCTTGATGATGGTGTCTCTGAGGCACAATTTAGCAGAAATATCACATGTTTTGCTGAGTGACCATTGGGGCCATTCAAATGAATGACAATAATAACAGCTGCCATTAATTAAGTATTTACTGTATGCTAAGTAAGCACTGTTGTAAGCACTTTTCACATATTAACTCATTCACGAATCCATGCAATACCCCTGTCTGGCAGGTCTGATTATAAATTGCTTTAAGGAGTCAGAAACCAAGCCAGGATAGGCTAAGCTACCTGCCTAAGGCCCCACAGTTAACCAGTGAAAGTTTCCATTAGAAGAAGTTGAAGCAATGATGGTTTTGCCATGTGCTGGAGTGCACTTCATTTAGGTTTCTAAGGGGTGTCTCTCTGCCCTGTCCCGGCTCTGCCCCTGCCTGTTGCCCAGGTTACTAATGTAGCTGCGTCCCGCCCTACTTGCCAGGCATTCTGCTAGGCATGTTATCCTCTGCACAGTCCCACAAGAAGACCTCCAATCCACCTCACCATCCGCATTTCGCAGGTGAGGAAACAGGCTCACGGCGGCAGAGTGGCTTGCCCAGGTCACGCCCACAGTGGGAAGAAGTGGCTCAGGGTGGGTGGCCCCTCTTGCCCTGCAGCAAGGGCCTGGATAAATGGGGCGCGACTGCGGTGTGTGGTGGAACATTCTGTCCCCAGCTCAGCTCTGTCCCCAGCGCGGGTCCAGAAAACCTGTCCGGAAGGGGGCGGGGACAGGAGTGGCTGAACACCCCGCAGGCTGAACTGCCCAAGACTTGATTCCAGGTGACCGGCGTTGGGTCCTTCGGGACCACAGCCTGACCCTTGTTCTGTTCGGCGAGCCCACACTTCATCTCACACCGGAAATTCAGCCTGGTCTTCTCACGTCCTGTTCTCTAGCAGGGGGAGCAAAACTGTAAAGTCAGTCACTGGGTTGTTTTCAAAACAGCCTTTGAAACGCTTCCTGCAGTGGAGGGAGAGTTCATGTAAAGGAGAGCTAGGAACCCTCGGAAATGGGAGGCAGAGCTTATCTGAGGGACGGGACAGAAAGCCAGAGAGAAACAGATCTAGCAGACAGGGTGATCCCCCTGCCTGGGCCACCGCCACCCCGGCCCAGCAACAACAGCCTGTCCCCCACATCTGCCAGTCCCGGTGCAGAGAGCCGGTGGCGGTGGGACAGACAGGCCATCGGCAGTGCAGTGGGGCCACTGGTGCTGCTGCTACAAGCTCGCAAGAGGCGAATGTGAAATATTTGAGAAGTTGCAGACCTGCTATTGGAGTCTGAAAATAAATAGCTTTGGTGGGAGGATTTACACGAGAGAAACTGGCAACGCTGCAAACAGAACCTCACCCCCGTCTCTCTTTCTTTCCCAGCACACGGCTGTCTGGGGGCCACTTCTGGCCGTGCCTCTTCCTAGCTGACCTTGGTTTTTGTCACACTGCCTGCTGAGCCTCAGTTTTCTCCCCTGTGCAGTGAAAGGACTAATACCCATTCCACACGGCCAGGGGAGAAATGAGTGCGCGAAGCCAGTCCCGTTTCTGGCTGGCTTCCCCCGGCAGAGAGGAGTCTCAGCCTGACCCTCGTCCTCTGCCGCGGGCGGGCAGAATGCCACCCAGGGCACCTGCAGGTTTTTTGGTCCTTACACGTCGGCAGTGATTAAGTCCTCTTTATGCACCCAGGGGAGAGGCACGGCCTGGGAAGGAGCTGGGAGGTGGGAGGAAAAGGTGGAGATGAGTGAGATGTGTTTCCTGGCACCACAGGAAGTGGCAGTGAGGCAGAGTGTCCAGAAATGACTGGTGCTGAGAAAGAAATCACATCTGGCTTTGAAACACAAGAGTCCGGGGAGGCACCCAGGAAGGGCAGCTTCGAAAGAGGTCGTTCCTCCCTCCCTTTTCCACCCGCTTTCTCTCCTTTGTCTTTTCCCCTCCCTCCTTCCCCGCTCCTCTATCTCTCACTGCTCCGCTGCAATGTTTTAACTCATGATATATGTATTTGGCAGCCCTTCCTGCCCATCCACCCGGGCTGGGTGAAGAAGACGGCGCAAACAGGAGCCGCAGGCAGGGGAAGATGCGCTGGCCCTGACATTCCTCTCCAGGGTGGCATGGTCCCCTAGCGGCTACAGGGCTGTGGGTGGCATGGAGGGTGTGCAGGAAGAGGCCACTGGCTCCAGCGAAGGCCCAGAGGTTGGAGTGGGTGGAGCCTGCCCAGAAATACAGCTGCAGGGCTTGAGTGGCCAAGGGGGCTGCAAAGAGGAGCCAGGAACTTCATGCTCTGGACACAGCGCTGTACAGGGCCCAGCAGGACTGTTTCCAAAGACTGGCAAAAGAGTGAGAGGAAGCAAGGGGGGTTTGCTTAAGCCTGGGCACTGCAACTCCAGAAGTGTCTTTCGGAGAGCCCTGGTCCGCACAGCAGCCCTACTCTGGGCAGCCTGGCAGCCCCACCTCCAGAGTGGACAACTGAGGCCGCCCCCTCCACAAAACACACCCGTCTTTTCTTTGAAGTAACACCAGGCCTCCCTGGCGAAGAACTGCCACGCTCCTTCCCCGGGCTCCCTCCTGAGCTTTGGAGCAGGTACTGGGCTCATTCCCCACCTCAGCTCTAGGAAAAGGTTCACGGTTCAGTGCTGTGTACCTGACCCAAGGTGTCCACGGAGAGTGAGTCCTAGACCCTCGCTGCACTGGGCCAAGAGGGGATCTCTTTCTACATTGGTGGAAGTTTGTGGTGAGCCCTTGACACACAGTCAGGAGAGCCTGCCTCTAAGTACCTAAAACCAAGGACATCGGAATTGAATGAGAAACACAGGGGCTGCTGGTGGCATTATCTGAGCCCCTGGATCCCCCTGTGCCTGAAGCAGACACTACTTCTGGACTTCTCAGTTCTATGAATTGGTCTGAAACCTTTAGTATCTGTTTATTTCACTTTGTTTTACTCAAGCCAGCTTGAAAGTTGGGTCTTCAGCCCCTTGTCATTTGTCCTGACTTAAGCAGTAGCATCCCTAGTCCTGGTGGATATTACATACTTTTTCACACTCAGACCCAGGCTCACTGAGGGCCTTGGAAAAGCCCTTCCCTGTGTGGGGCTCAGTTTTCTCCTCTCTGAAGTGGGTATTATGATGCCTGCCAGCTTCACAGGATTACCCAGTGACCCATGAGTGGGCGGCGGCAGGGGGACTGTTGGATGAGGGCCTCTCCCTCCTTCGGGTCTCTGGCTGCCGCCCCACCCTCTGTCCCCTGGGCTCCTCCCATCCACATCCTGTGCCTCCACCAGGCGTCTCAAACAGTTCACACCAAAACAAGCTGCTGACATCACCCCCAGGCCTGTCCCCCGCCTGTGTCCACCCCAGCGAGGGGGCCTCATCCACATCCTGCGCAGGCTGCGTGTCCCTCCCGTGCTCGCTCCTCCCCACCCACCAGAGGCGTCTGACCAGCCCTCCGCCGGCTCCGTGGCCAGGCTCCAGGATGTCCAGCTGGGACACCGTAGGAGTCCCGCCAGGGCCGCTGCTTCCACACCAGTCCCCTCGAGTCCATCCTCCCCAGCAGCCAGGGCATCCACCTGGACTGCCTGACCACAAGTCAGGCCAGGTCACTCCTCCAGCCAGAATCATGCAGTGGCTTCCACTGCCCCAGGGAGGGAAGACAAAATTCCCACAATGGGTTTCGGGTCCCACAGGGCCTGGCCTCTGCCATTCTTCCCTCCTCCTGCCCTGTGCCTCACTTATCCGCTGCAGTCCTAAAGGCCTCCCTGGTGCCTCCAGAACGGCCAAGCCTGCCCCACCCCAGGGCCTTTGCACTTGATCCTCTTCTGCCTGGGATCTGTATCACCACCTCAACAGCATGGCCCATGCACTAGGGCCGATCGGGTCTGTGTTCACACATCCACATGTCTGTGCCCTGTGGTTTGTTAGCTCCCGACTTCCCTCCCTGTGTGGTGCTCTTCCAGGGCTCTTCCAGGGCAGAGGCTCTGCTGTGACCCAGCACCTGGGACAGCACCCACCACAGTTGCTAGTCCCAGGTCAGCTGGGTGGGGTGGAGGGCACTGAATCAGGCTATCCTGGCTCAAATCTGGTGCAACTACACAGTGGTGTGACCTAGGGTGTGTCACTCAGCTGCTCTGAACCTCAGTTTCCCCCTTGGTGAAATGGGCTGCAGAGTTGTCGTAGACCGAGTAAGTGCAGGAGATCTGTGGGGGCCTGCTCTGCTGTCTGACCCGCAGTGGATGCCCAGTGTGTGTGTTTCTCACATTGATCACTGGCAGAAGTCTGGGGTCAGGCTACAAGCCTATCTGTCTGTTGGGTTCGTGTCTCACCTCCTCATACCCTGGCTGTGTGACCTGGAGTAAGTTGCACAGCCTCTCTGAGCCCCTGGGCTCCTTCTTCATCCCCCCTTGAATAAGAAAGTAATGCCTGCCTCACACAGGAGTGCATGGGATGGAGGATTACTGATTTGGGGTGCGTGAGTGCATGGCTGTGCATAGCACACAGCGGAACTGACACTAAACTGTGATCCACAACTAGACCGAGAAGCACCAAGCTCACAGTAGACTGGGGGGTTACCGGGGGGGCTGGCGAAGGAGTCTCAGCTGGCTGGAGCTTGGCCCTGTTTATTCACTCAGCAAACACCCCGACTATATGGGACGGGCACCGTCCTAGGTGCTGGGAATGTAACAGTGATCCAGACAGGCAATGGGCCTGCCATGTGAGCCTAACAAGACTGAATGTCAGAGGGGTACGTGCCCGAGACTTGGGGGCAGAGGGCAGCAGGAAGAGGTTGGACTGAGATGCGTGGTGAGGGGCCAGGAGCCACAGCTCGGATGTGCACTGACCAGGTGACATAAAAGTGACTCTGGGATTCTCATTTGCATCTCTGAAAGTAGGAAACCCAGAGGAAGAAGGTGAGTTGTCTTCTAGCTATAAGGAATGCACCCACTCACCACCACTAGGAAAGATTTGGTTCATGATCAACACCCCAGGTCTGCCCACCCAACCCCCTCCATTCTCACTGCTTCTCCACACAGCACCTTGTGCTGTGAAACACTCCCCTAGGGGACACACACACCCTCTGTCTGCATGGTTCTGCCGGGAATGACAACCTTGCCCAGCTCAGCGCATGACCCAGGACTGCCCAATCAGAGCACTGGATCCAGAATCTCATCATTGGTTGAAAGAGAGCACATGACTCAAGCCAAGCCAATGAGAACCAGTCCTGGGACTTTGGAAGGGGAAACACCACCACCATTGCCCTTGATGAACTGATATAATGTAAAACCCCATTTGCTGAAAGGCCCACCTGAAAATGAGGCCAAGATAGAAGAGAGCAGTGTAAAAGGCTACAGAGGATGAGTCTGAATCCTGATAATGTTGCTTGAGGCTCTGGATCAAGCCATGTCTGAAACCGTATAATCCTGAAATTTGCAGTTATAGGAGCCAGTAACTAAGCCAGTTTGAGAGGGATTTCCATAAGATGGAATGAGAAGAGTCCTAACCGTTACAATTCAGTCCTGGGCCCCCCACCTGGTGAAGCTTTGATCTCCTGGACCATAGCCAGAAGAAAGTGACAAAGACAGCAGGAGGTCCCCCAAACCAGTCATCTAAGGAACAGTTGAAGGCCAGGTAGCCCGGGGATAGAGGGTATGAGATTTGCAGTCAGCGCAGGCTCCTGCTTAGCCGCTTACTAGTCAGGTGACCTTCAGCAGGTGCCTTCCTCTCTGTGGGGCTCAACTTCCGCCTCTCTGAATGGGCACAATACTAGTGCTTCCCCTGGAGGAGGGACAAGAGAACGTGAGCAGTGTGCTCAGCTCAGCATCTGGAGTCTTTGATAGCAGGCTGGAGGAGGGCTGGGACAAGGATGGGGGTCTGCAGAGTGCCTGGTTTGGGACAGGAAGGAGGAGGCGAGGGCAGACTTGGGGCTGGTGAGCGGACATGAGGCGGCAGACTGCAGCTCAACACAAGACAGCTTCCTCCCGGTGAGCTGTCCCAAGAGCCCTGGGCTGTCTTGACAGGTAATGAGCACCCCATCCCCGGAAGTGTGCAGCTGCTTGGGAATTCGACAGAGAGGATTCAAGCATTGGTCAGGGGCAAGAACTAAAAGACCTCGAGGTCTGATGTGGGGCAAGGAGGGGACAGTTACAGGCCAGTTCCCCGGAGGCTTCATTTTCAGCCCTGCTGCTCCCCCCTGAGGGGATCCTGAGCTTGCCTCCCCCATCTCTCGAATACCTGGCTGCACCCCATAGTGTTCAGTTCCCTTGGGCTCATTCACACCTGGGAACAGCTTCAGGTCACCTATGTGGGACCACTGTGAGCCCACAAGAAGGAGGCCGACCCCTTCCCGGGACGGTCACAGTCACAGCACCTGGCTCTGTGCCTTCCCATAGTCAGAGCCAGGTCACTGAGTGTCTGCCCCAGAACTCTGGCTGGATTTTTTAAAAATCCTTTCCTTCCCACGATATGCTATGCTGAGGGAGGAAGTTAGAACTACTGGCCGCTGTCTTTGCAGTTCATGAAGTGTCTACCCAAGAAGCCAAGGCAGCAGAGAGCAGAAACAAGAAAAAAATATTTTAAGGAATTGTCTCTCTGCTGTTGAGTCCAGCATTCAAGCTCTTCAGGGCCACCCACAGGCTGGAGACCCAGGGAAGAGTTGACATTACAGCATGTGTCCCCAGGCAGTCCACAGGATGAAGTCCTTCTGTAAGGGAGTCAGTCTTTTTCTTCTTCAGGTCTTCAACTGATTAGATGAGGCCCACCCACCTTGCTTTACTCAGTCTACTGAGTGAAACGTTCATCTCATTAAAAGCTATCCTTGCAGCAGCTGCCAGTCTGGTATGTGACCATATACCTGGGCCTCACCAGTTCACACATAAATTTACCCAGCACATTGGGGTTTTTCCCTTGCGCCAAGAAAAGGGTCCTGATGAGTGTGGTCAGTCAGCTAGAGGCAGAAGATGGACCAGGTCACCTCCTCAGCCTTCTGCAGCTCAGGGACTCCCCTGGAAAAGGGGCAATGGAGTGTCTTGAGTAGAGTACTGGGTTTAAGAGTCAGACTTGAATATAAACTCCTTTTGTCAGAAGAAATGAATATAACAGAAGAAAGAAGGAATAATAAAGAATAATAATAAAGAAATATCCCCTGAATTCCCTCCCTTCTTTGTGCCATTGTCTAAATCTAGCTGGGCCGCCATACCCCACCCCCAAATCAAAACCAGTGTGGACCCACCCGGAGGCCACTGCTTCATGCATCCCAAGCCCCTGCTTGATGGACAGCCCCAGAATGTCCCAGCAGGGGGACAGGGTGAGGACAGGGTGACCCAGACCCTGAATTCAGAAGGGCTCGGGTCAGTCCCAGCTCTGCACTTCCTGGCTGTGTGATGGTGGGCCGTCCTTAGCCTCTCTGTGCCTCAGTTTCCCAACATGGAACACAGAGGCACGGCACTCCACCGCGTCACGGTGCCAGGCAATGACAGCCTTGTAGGCATAGAGTGCTTCGTGCATCCAAGTTGGATCTGAACAGTGTAGAGCATCTAACAAAAGCCTTTACTGATGCCCTTGGCACTGGCCATGCCGTGCTGCACAGGAAGGGGGAAACAGGCTTCCGGGAGATGACATTTTAGCTAGAAGAAGTAGCTGAATGACACTGGCAGCCCAGGTCCTCCTGGGGTTGGGGTGTGGAGACCCAGCTGGATTTAGACAATGGCACAAGAAAGGGAGGGAATTCAGGAAGTAACCTGGGGGTGGGCAGGTGCCAAGCATGGTCCATCCTGGCCAGTTTGAGAAGAAGGAGAAGCAACAGAGGTTTTGCAGGGAGGTCTTGAACACCAGGCTGAGGAGTGTGGAGGGGATGCAGTGGGCCCTAGGGAGCCATGGGAGACTGTAGACCAAGAGAAGAACAGGCATTTTGCATTCCCTGGGGCTGCCATGGAGCTGAAGGCTCTGCCCCAGCCAGACTCCATGGATGAAAGAGCTCTGCCCACGCCTTCCCGGGGCTTCCCGGAGGCCCAGCTGAGCCGTGAGAACCGTGGGGAGAAGCAGGCAGAAGCCAGCCCGTCTGACACCTTGACCACATACAAGCCGAGAGTATCTCTGCGGTGCCTTCATGTGCTGAGTCTACAGAGTGGGTGGGTGAGGGAAGTGTCTTGATTTCTCCCCCGCCGTGGAATGGTCCTCGCAGCCTCTGGAGCTGGTCCTCGGCTGTCATGAGTGGGCCCCAGAATTACACAGGATGGAAAAGCGTCAGAAGGCTGGGAGCAGGAGGGGCAGGCAGGGAAGGGGACAGATGGCTCCAGACTTCTGGAGTCAGACTGCCCGCGATGGCCTGGGGCTCCCTTGTGTGTCAGTGGAGCTCTGGGACTCGGCCACTCGTTCTCTCCACGGGGCCCAGGGTCCCAGGCTGTGCCTGGCCAGCCTCCGGGTCTTCAGGACCTTCCTTGGTGCCTGCCGCCTGCCTGACCGTGCTCTCCTGGGACTCCATGGGCAGCGCTCTGCCCATGCCCCACCATCATGCAGCTTTAGACGCTGCGGCAGGCAGACCCCTGCTCCCCAGCCCTCGTCACCTGTCAGGCCCCACTCTTGTGACCTGTCCCGGGCTCCTGCGCTGTTCACCACCACACACCCTGCTGCAGGCCACAGCCCTGGGAGCCAGGCTTCCCAAATCCCTCAAACCCATTTCACCACTGTCCACAGAGCCCTCCGCACCCACTCCTGGACATCACCGAAGCCCAGCCCTCTCCTGCCTGCCGTCCCCTCCTCCTGCCCAAGTGACTTTTCTGCATTGCAATCCAAGGCTCACCCTCCCCTGCCCAGTGCCGTGCTGTGGCTCCCTGGACTAACTGCAAATGCTGTCACAAGGGACCCCAGCCTCCGAAGCCCGCCCGCCAGTGGTCCCGGTTAGGGTTGGCAGGTACAGTACAGGATGGCCAGCTAAATTTCAACTTCAGATAAGCAGAGAAGACAGTGGCACCTTGATATTCACTGTTAATTGCTTCCGGGAGGCCAGGTGAGTACCAAGCAAATTGCTTTGACTGGAAAGGTCAGCGAGTCATGAGGTAGTCAATGCCACCAAGTTCTAGCTTACATATTCCTTCAATTACCAAACAAATGGTGAACACCAGGACAACGTATCACATCAAAATGCATCAATAGTCCAGGTGTGGTAGTTCATGTTTATAATCCCAGCATTCAGGAGGCTGAGGCAAGAGGATTACCATGAGATCGAGGCCAGCCTAGACTACATGGTGAGTTCAAGGCCAACCTGAACTACATACTGAGGCCCTGTCTCAACAAAATAAAACAAAACAAAAACAAAATGCATCGAGTAACAAGGTATGCCTAATTTTTTAATGTATCCCATGTAACATTTGGCATCCTATATTTCCATCTGCCGAATGAGGCAACTCTAGATCCAGAGTAATCTTAACCTGCACCCTTCCCAAACCTTCCTGGCCCTGGCTGCCCTGTTTGAGGGTTTGATGCAAACCAGGGCCCCCTGGCTGGAAGCTGTGCACTTGCCTTCATTCTGTAGAGGCATCTGGGTGCACAAAGCTTCTGAGGAGTAAGAATGCCAGCAGCAGAATGGCATCTCCCTGTACGGAAGAAGATACAGGCAAACCCAGGGGCAGGGGTGACGTTTGGAGAACTAAAGATTGCGAGGCAGACCCTGACTCAAGAGAAAGTCACCTCCATGGTGTCCACGGTATTTCATTCCGGGTACTCGTCCCAGCCCTCAGGGTCACGGATGTGCCCATCCTGAGCCTCTGTCTGTCCGGCATGAAATGGAGACACACTGGGACTTCTGGGTGGGTGAGTGAGGGCGAGGAGGAAAGCTGTGACGTGTAGGAGGGAAACCACCTCCACCCGGCTCTGCCCTTCCTGGGTCCCGCAGGAGGCAACTTCCGGTTCCCAGATCTGTTTCTTGGACTGGGAAAGCAAACTTGCAGGCAGGAGGGCAGGGCCAGTGACTCTGGCAGCAGCCAGCAGGAGGGAAGCCACTTCTCATTAGCCCTCCAGGAAGCCTGAAGAATGGCTTTGCCCCAGAGACAGGATCCTGGGCAATTCTGGCATCCAGGCCCCTTAAGAGCCATGGTCAAACGAGAAGCCCTTGGGTGGTGTGGTGAGGCTGTGAAGAACATTCTGGAAACATCTGCCTCACAAAAGTTTGGTTCACAACATTAGACCTTTGAGGGGACTCCGGGGATCAAACTCAGGACCTCGTGAGGCAGGTGGTGGAAGAACTGAGCTAAATGCCCTGTCCCATTAGATCTTTTTAGTAGAAACCCAGCAGCCAGTCCTGGACCCTGGTCACCCAGGGGTGGCATAGCCAGCAGCAGGCCAACTTTGCAGAGCTGCCAAGGCAGTTACCACAGACGGAGTGGCCGGAACATCAGGAGCGCCTTCGCCTGCAGCACTGGAGCAGGAAGTCGGAAGCCAAGAGCAGGCAGTGCCCACATCCTTGCCTCAGGCTCCAGAGGAGACCCCCTCCTGCCTCTTCTTAGGTTCTCTGATCCAGACACTCCTGGGCCTCTCCATATGTTCTCCCTTTGCCTTTCAGTAGGGCAAAGATTAGGGCCCACGCAGACGAGCTCATCTCGAATATGTAATGGTATGGGGTCTCAGAAGGTAACTGGGGGCCAGGGATTTAGCTCAGTGGTTCCACCACCTGCCTCACAAGCGCAAGGTCTGGAGTTCTATTCCCGACACAAAAAAAAAGGTAATCAAAGCGTGGTGTCACATACCAGTCAGGCCGGCCCGGAGCACCAGGCTGAGGACAGCGGCCCCTTCGCCATGGGGGTGGGGTCCATGCTGGTGCTAGGGATGGGGACGTGGGTGGGAGGCAGAGGTTGACCTTCAGGGTGTCTCAGGCCTGGAAAGAAGCCAGAGGCAGAGCGTGCAGAGAGAAGGGAGGGCAGGAGTCTCCCTGTTCTTCTGTCCCTGGTGGCAGGGACTGCAGTTAGCACTGTGTGTGCTCCTCTGATCCTACCCAGTCTCCCTCCAGTTAGCTCTGCAGGGAAAAGTTTTTGAATGCTCATCTGATCATAACACCCCTGCTGGTCCCCAGACTTAAAACCCCTGCTCAACTTCGGCCACCGGCAGTGCTCTGCCACCTGTCCAGACCTCTCCTCCCTGACCTCCACCAGGCCTTATCCATGCTGTGGACGGCTCCCTACCACCCCTGACTCTATATAAAATGTCACTTCCTCCGAATGGCTTCCGTGACCAAAGCCCAGTGACATGTGTGAAGTTGCACGTAGGGTGTCCGTTTCCCTCTCTAGATTCTAAATCCTAGAAGCGGAGCTATCACATTGGCTGCATTCACTGCTGGGTTCTCAGCACAGAGCATAGCATGTGGCACAGATGTACACACTGCATAACTACCTGGGGATGAAAGAACATGGAGCCTCTTCACTGTTTCACTAAAGCAGGACATTTTTTTCCATTACTTAGCGACTCATTTCATCATGTATTCATTCAACAAACACTCAAGGATGCCTGCTTTGTATCATACCCTGGGAGCTGGGAATGCATTTCCAGTCCTCAGAAAGCTCACAGATTAGTGGAAGGGGCCAGACCTAGGAATAAAAGCAGCTAAAAATATGAAGAAGAAGGCAAGGATGAGGAGACATTTCAGAGGTAC
Source organism: Fukomys damarensis (assembly GCF_012274545.1). Lineage (NCBI taxonomy): Eukaryota > Metazoa > Chordata > Mammalia > Rodentia > Bathyergidae > Fukomys > Fukomys damarensis. Next base: position 21,072,638 of record NW_022900935.1, read on the forward strand.
AGTGACTCCTCTGTCACAGGCATAGGCATAGGGAAGGGGCAGCCCTCAGGGAAGTTACAGGGGGCAAAGTCCACAGCCTGAGCCACACACACTGTGCACCACCCAGGGGAAAAGCAGGGTCCTCTGAGGACTGAGGGAAACCAAGAAAAGCTGGGGCAGGTTCAGACCAACTCTCCACCCCCTGTTGGAAAGGTGGGGAGTGAGACGCTCACATTGCCGGGCAAGAGGGGGTTGAGGTTGGGGGTGTGGCCATTGCCTGGCATGCATGGGGCCCCTGGTTCCATCCCCAGCACTGAAAGAAATAAAAAGGTGAAGTAGGAGGGCTGGGGATTTAGCTCAGTGGTTCCGGTGCCTGCCTAGCAAGAGGCAAGGGTACAAGTTCGATCCTTGGTACAAAAAAAAAAAAAAAAAAAAAAAAAAAAAAAAAAAAAAAAAAAATGAAGTAGGAGAATTGATCTGAAGGTGAAATCAATAATAGGAGTGGGAAAAAAAATAATAGGAGTGGAGGGTGAGGGTGAGCCAGAATCTAGCTGGGAGGTTGGTGCACTCTGCAGCCACTCACAGAGGAGTTGGTCGGAAGTCACTCTGGGGAGCCGCAGCATTGTGTTACCTGCAGGCTCTCCGAGAGGGAGGCTTTGGACCCCAGTACATCTCTGGGTGCCTTTTCACCCTCGCTGGCTTGTTCCCCTGCCCCTGCTCCATCAGGAGCTGCCTCACTGACTCTCCTTGGGGAGCCCTTTGAGGGTGTCCCCTGCTCCGCCAGGACCCTGAAGGGGACACCTGTATGGAAGTTCGGCAGGTCTGTCTTCAGATGCTTTGCTCTGTTTCACTACCTTCCTTCGGCCCTCACGGGCCCAGACTCTTCCACTGTCGGGGCACAATGAGCCCGGCTGGTGGGGTGACCTGTGCTCCTCTTTGCAGCTCCTTTACAGAATTATCTTGGCTTGTTGATGTTGTTGTTGTAGTTTTGCCACTTACTCTTTTCTACAAGCTTGAAAAACTGTTTATTGAGGTTATTACAAATCCTGCTGGGCTTTGACTGGAATACGGTTTACACATTAATACTATGCAGAAATTAATCAGGGGATGGTTAGCACCTTCCGCAAAGGGAGTTTTCCCAGGACAAGCAAGATATGCTTGGAATCCCCTTCTCAAATGTCTTTCCCATAATCTAGAAAACCGAAAGCAGGGACGGAACCAACGCTTTCCTCTCTGCTTCCTGACTAGAAAGAGTTGTTGTTGGATGGTGGCAGTGTGTTTTTCATTCGTTTTGCTTTAGTGCAAATTTACCAAGTCAGAGTGAAGAGGAACAAAGATAACAGCAACCAAGGGTGGGGACTAGAAGGGCACTGTGTGAGAAGCCACGGACTTGGCAGAGCCGGGCTGAATCCGGGCGCACACAGCGGGGGCTGGAGACAGCTCAGCTCCTGGGGCAGCAGCTTCCAAAGACAGGGGTGGTGGCAGCACACAGCTCTATCCAGAAGCTGGCAGAGGGGTGCTGAGAGCAGGAGAACTACTTGGAAGTCTGTTTAGGAAGCAATCAGACCCCCAGATCTTCTTCCTCACCCTGGTGAAATATTCCAGATTTATTTTCTGGAAGGAAAAGCAACAAAACCAGCAGACTCGGGACAGGAGAGGGCCAGCCAAGTAAAAGGAGGAGGCTGTTGTACTGAACACGGAGGCTCAGGTTAACGTTACAAATAACACTCTAATCCTCTCCTGCCCCAAGGCCCTGGCAGCCAGGCCAATGCCTTCAGTGGAAGATTTGCGATACTGAGCAAGGAAATGATCTGGCCAGACCAGCCCATCTATGAAGTCCCGAGACGGGCAGCCCCACACGAGTACACAGAGCTGTCAGTGAGAATTCAGAGCCCACTATTAAGTAGGGCATACAGCCAGGGGTCAGAAGCCATAGGAAGAAAGCCTCAACCAGGAAAGATGAGTGGGAGAAAAAGAACTTGAAGGAAACAGACATGCAGGGAATTTTTTAAAATTCTATCAGTGATAGTCTCAGAGAGAAAAAAGAAGGTACTGCTTATGTGCACTAAAAACAGGCAGTTGTGAGGTGTAATAATTAAAAAACAGAAAGCACACATTCAAATTATAACAGAAATGAGAAACTCAAGAGCGTTCCAAAGCGTTCAAGAAAAAAAATTGTCATACCACACATAAACACACCCTCACACACAACTATAAAAACACAGAGATAAGGGCCAGGGGTGTAGCTCAATAGAGCTGTGCCTGCCTCACAAGCGCAAGGTCCTGAGTTTGATCCCTGGTACCAGAAAAAAAAAACAACAACAAAATCCAGAGATAAAAAATAAGAGAAGAGCTGGGCATGGTGGCTCACACTCATAACCTCAGCACTTCAGGAGACTAAGGCAGGAGGATCACAAGTTCAAACCTAGGCTGGCAACTTAGTGACTCAGTGAGACCTTGTCTCAAAATAAAATATAAAAAGAGTTGGAACTATATAGATCAGTATAAAGGCCCTGAATTGAATCCCCAGTACTCAACAAACAAACAAACAAAACAGGTAAGAATTTTAGAATTTTTTAAAAACTAAAGAGAGAAGAGTAAAAAAGGTAGAGAGAAAATGATAAAATAAATAATTCACAAAAATGACCCAGGATTGATCTCTATAAATATCCAGATCTAAAAGACTAATTTAATGTTAGAACAACAGAGAAAACAGAACCACACTAAGACATCTCACTGTAGAATTTCAGAACACTGAGATAAAGAAGATATTCTCAAAGGTTTCAGATACCAAAAAATAGACTATTTTCAGATAGTAAAAAATCACAATGCCTTCAGAGTTATCAACAACAGCACAAAAACACAGGAAGGGAATGAAATGTCTTTAAAATACAAAGAAAGGTTTTTCAACCAAGAGTTCTATACCCAGCCAAACTGTCCATAATCTATGGCTAAATCTACCTTCTACACACCCTTTCTAAGGAAGCTGCTGGAAGATGTTCTCCACCAAAAGGGAGTAAACAAAGAAAGGAAAAAAAATCAGAAATCAAAAGCTCCAGTGTGAGGGGGCAAAGTGAATCCCAAGATGACAGTGGAGAGAGATGGATCTCAGGTGGACCACTGAGCATCCTATATGGAGAGCAGCCAAGGCAGACTAGACCAAGCCTAAAGATTCCAGAAGAGGGGACTCCAAAGGATGAAATGAATAGAGAACTGATGTTATTCAGCTTCTTAATAGGGGATTTCGGTGATTGGCAGAGAGTTTGGGGAAGTACACAGAAAATTATGCAAATGAAAAGCTAAACAACTCTAGGGAAACTGAGAGTACAAGGAAGGAAATGAAATCAGAACCAGAATCTGACTCAGGTGTGAGAAAGGAAGACCCTGACAGGAAATCTACGGGGATTGTGATGGCCTGAGAGGTAAGACAGTGCCTTTTAAGGAGGGGCCGGCTAAGGGAGCACAGTCCTCTTCCATAAGGACCCTCAACAGATAAGGTCTCAGAGAGCTTGGAAAGTTAAGTTATATGGAGAAATAAAGAGATACTAAAAAAATAAAAACAAAAACAGATAAAGGAGTTGAAAGTGATTTTCTCTGGAGATAGGAAGGAAAGCCTTATAGAAATATTTGATTCCTCAACCATGACCATTTATAACTTGGAGAAAAACATAAAAGCTAAAATCAAAAGGAAAAGAGAGACAAAACGGGTTTCTCTGGTCAAAGTGGTAGAGAGGGCAGTCCCCACCCCGTCTCTGCTCTGCTTAGAGTCAAGGTCTGCATTTGAGGAAACCCGAACTATGACGAGGGCCTCATCTATCCTTTCTCAAGTGAGGGAACGCAGGGGTGAGGAGGCAGAGCTTGTCTGATTGCACCCTACAAGTCACTCCTTGAGCCCGGCTTCACAGGAAGGGCCCTGGGCCACCAGTCAGGCAACCTTGGCTTTACCTGTGTGCCCTACGGCAAGTGCCTACTCCTCTCTCTGTCTGACTCCCCCAAATGTCAGCCTCAGCTTGTAGCCTCACGGCCAGGTTCTCCCTTGCCCTGGGCAGCTCCTCCCCCAGCAGGGCCCTACAGCACAGCTCTTAGGTGCTCCGGAGAGAGCACACAGAGAGAACAGACCGCGGGGAAGCCACAATGCTGGATGGCAGCTAATCCTCTCATTTCCTGGAGGGCCGCTGGAATTCCTGAGATGCTGGATTGGTGGCATATGAAATGCCCCACCATTTCCCAACCACATAATGACACCCCCTTTCCTTCTGCCTGGGTCAGCAAATTTGCTGGCCAGCACACCCTTGCGAAGGGGCTCATTATGATTGAAAGAGAAGGACAGAGAGAAAGACAGGGGGAGGAACACATTAAGACTAAGCCATTTTTTAAAATGACAGCCCAACGCCAGTTTCTCCTGGGGCCCAGGCCCTCAAGCAAGGGCTCAGGGGCTTCGAGTGGGTGGGAAGAGAGCCTGAAACGGGAGCCTCCAGAAATAGCCTTGGGGATTCCAGCAGACAGGGTTCAAATACGAACTCTACTCCTTTGCTGCTGTGCAGCCTCAGGCAGGCCCCTTTACTTCTCTGAGCTTCAGTTTCTTCTTCAGTAGAAAGAGGGAGCGGCAGATAATAGTACCCTCCACTCACGTATTAGAATTAACTGAGGCCATTGGTACCATGTTCTGGAAGCACAGAGGTCATGGGCTCTGGGTCACACAGTGCATTCATGGGCCTGGACCTACCATTCAGAATTTTAAGCAAATTTATTAACTTCTCTGAGCCTGTTTCCTCAGCAGTCAAATGGGATTAAATAATGATAACACAGATTGCTTGACTCAAATGCAGGCTCTTAGACGTGTGAGTTAATCTCTCTGAGACTCAGGTGTATCTGTGGAAGGATTATTGTAAGATTTCAGGGAAGTTCTTAATGCAGGGTACTAGTTCATAGTCACTGCTAGTCCTTATTGCTAGGTTTATGATGGGGAGGCACCAGGAGGAAAGGGGTCTAAACCAATTTTGCTGAATGGAATGGGGCAGGAGCCGTGGTGGGTGGACACTTTCCTCAGCCTCCTGCCCTCGGGTCAAGTTCAGCAGGTCTGAGGCCTCAGCAGACATGTTGATGCTAAAAATAGATTGTTCCACCCCAAGACGCAGAGAAAGATCATTTTGTGAGCCAAAAGAGGCTGTATTTTGGGGTTTCTTTCTTCTTGTAAGGAGCCTGGGATTCTGCAGGAGAGGAGCAGCTCATAGGCAAGACTTTCTACATCTCAGGGGGACACGGAAATAGCCTTGGGGCTGGCCAGCACCTGGGAAAGAGGCACTATGGTTGGAGGGAGTCCCCAGGTGGCCCTGGGCGGAGGTCACCTCCAGAAGCCCGAGGGTTGGGGACCTCTCACACACAGCTTGACTTAGGGCCTGGTGGGAAGGTAGGAGTCAGCTGGGGTGGTCAGGCATCAGCCCCCAGCTTTGGCCCGTCCTTTCCTAACACACATGCGCGCGCACACACACACACACACACACACAGACACACGTGCGCTTTACGCACTGTTGCCTGAGGCTCTTGGGCAACACTCTCAGATCAGGAGCTTGCCCCAGGCTGTATCTATCATGTCCCCTTTCCAGGAGTCTCTCCCTCCTCTCACCAGCCTGGGAGAAGGTGAGGGGCTATGTCCGACTGTCCCCACTTTGCAGGAGAGAGAGTTGGGGGCCCACAGTACCTCTTCACACCCTCTGTCTTAGGTAGTGCTGAGGTCCCAGCACTCCCAGCTGTCTGGCGGGGACTTCAGAGAGGGAAGGGGAGCGGAGGGGTAACTTGGGGACGCAGTGGAGGTGGCAGTGGCAGATCTGTAGCTGAGCCCCTCTTGTTCAGTGTGCCTGGTACCCCCCACCTTTGGAGCACTAGGTAGAGAATCAGCAGCAATGATCCTCCTGAGCAGGGAGAAAGCAGGTCAGAGGGGTGACACACACACAGCCCAGGGCAGTGCGAAGGATCCACCCATGCTGCCCCAGAGAGCTGCTCCTCTGTTTTGTCCCATCTGCCTTTAACCTGAGAGCTTCTGATGTGGGTGGGATGGTGGCCTGCAGGAAGGGCAGAGAGTGAGGCTGTTAGGGTCCCTGGTAAAGATGTCCTTAATGCCACTAGTCTTGTGGTGCAAGAGGTGACAGCACAGCTATGCTGGGACAGCAGTGAGCCCCAGAGCAGGGATCTTCCTTGGCCTTGATCCATGTTTTGCTGGTGGAAAGCTCGAATTTGGACTCCTGGTCCAGTGCTCATCTCAAACCTGCCACCAGTATGGTCCAAGCTGGTTGTGCTATGCTCTGCAGGCTGAAACTCAGGGCCGATCCTTGGGATTGCCCTTTTCGTGTCCGAAAAGGGAGGCGGCTGCCCCTGGGCTGCAGTCTGTGCTGCCTCGGTAAACTGTGAAGTTCAGTGCTCATGACTGGCGATAAGACTCCCCAGTCACAGTCACTGAGGTCAAGGTTAAAAATGCCAGAGCACACACAGGTGGGCCAGCTGGGTCTTCATGGGTACAGAGCTGTGTCGACCCTGATGCCGAGCCTGGGCCTTCATTCCACCCTTGGATCCTATAGGTTGGATCCGTGGCACAGGTGGGGTCCGCAGGGTGCATCTCCCAAGCCTCCCAGTCAGCCGGACGCTGAGAAGAAACTGAGAAAGGAAAGGAAGGGACAAGGCCAGGCTTTAGTCTATCTCAAGCGGCTTCTCCAGACTGGCCACGTCCCCAGCGTGGTTCTTGCAAATGCCAGCCCCGTCGCCCATGGGCCTGCTTCCTCTGGAGGGGCCCTCTTAACCACCTCTGCTCTGTCTTCTCCCCCAAGGGTGACGGTGGCTTCCTGCCACAGCTGATCTGGAAGCTGTGCTTCTCAGCGATCCTGTCCCCGTGCTGCCGGTGATCTCGAACTCTGTTTTCCTTGGTTGGACTCCAGCTAATGGCGATGCTATATTGAGGTCCTGAGGCCTAACCGGAATGTCTGTTTTATGAAAACAAGGTTGAACGCTTTGCTGAAGGTAGGTTGCTTTAAAAAAAAAAAAAAGTTATTGCATTAGAGATGGGTGGGATGTTATGAAAGTTTGGGGGAAATCGTACAATCAAGAGGCCGGTGCCAGCCGATCACTTGAGAGGCACCTTTCACACTCATTTCCACTTTAGAGGAGCTCAGAGTGGACATTGCGAGGCAGGCCTTCTGGGCTGGCTCCTGCCAGAAGAACGAGAGGAAGGCAGTTTTGCACACATTTGTGGGTTTATGATAGTTTGTGATATTGTTTTGTTGATTCCTTTTTATTTTTAGATTTTATGATTCCGTTCTTTAACCAATTGTTTTTTATTAAACTGATTTAATTGTTCTCAGTGGAGACTGGGAGAACCCTTGACTGCCTACTGCATACAAGAAAATGCAGTCAGAATTTAAAGGAAAGGGAAGCCCAGGAACTGAGCATCTACAATGAGCCTAGTACACTCACAATTGTTTCCTCACTTAATCCTCTTTGCAACTTTGGAAGGTGAGTACTGCAACTGGCCTCATTTCACAGCCCAGAAATATGGGGCTCAGAAGAGTAAAGCCTCTTGTGTATAATCTCAGCTCATTAGAACCAAATCAGACTTCAGGTATGGCTGGTTCCAGCCTCCATATCCTTTCTACTTCCCCAGGAAGCCTCCAGGGGTTTTTCCAAAGTCTAACACATGCCTTTGAGGGACAGGTGGACACTGTAAGGCCCTGGAAGGCAAGGACCAAGCCTGGCAGCCCTTGAGCATTCGCAGCTCTTCCCTGAGAAAGCACTGGACTACACGGGGCGCGTAAGCACCACTGTGCCCAATACAGATGCCTGGGCTCTCTCTTGTTCCATACCTGGACTCAGCTTTCATGGAGGGGAAGCCCCTTAGGTAGCCAAGTAATAAGGACTTAGGGGGGCCACGAAGGTGTGGAAAAACCTAGCAAAACACGTAGGGTGCTATGTGGGAAACTGGGGGTGGTGTCGGCAGAGTGGAAACAGCCCCTGGGCTAGGAGCAGGATGCTAAGTCCTACTGACTCAGTGGGTGGGGAGCTTGGATAAGTCTTGGCCCCTCCGGGGGCCTCAGTTTCACTTCTAGAAAAGGGGGGTCTTCCCCCTCACCTCATTCTCTGACCTGTCTATTTTGCAGCACGGCAGACTCCAAAACACCTCTGACTTAAGCATCAGGCCGCGGCCCCTGGCAGGCTACACCTGGACCACTGACCCTGGCCGCTGTCTGGGCCAGGCCAGCTGAGGGTTCCAGGGTGGCGGGGTGAGGCAGCCTGTGGTCCCCGCATGACTCCTCCGGGCCCCCACCTGAGCTTACTCATAACGGGGCCTGGACCGCGTCACTGACTCTGCCAAGGAAACTATGTGCCACGTCCTTGCCCAGTGCCTGTCCCCCCCATGAGTGTCACCCTCATTTTCCAGGAAAGAAAATGGATTCCCAGAAGGGACTTGCCCCAAGGCCTTGCAGCTCGGATTCACCCCTTACTTGCACTAAGGAGCTCAGTATTCAGGGACAGAACCCTGAAACCAATCTCTGTGGCCTTGGATGAGCCCCTCCTCCTACTGTGCTACCTACAGAAGCCACTGTGAGTCCACTGCTGGTACTGCGGCCCAGTCCCTAGTCTGGGCTTCCTGGGGCTGCAAAGGGACTTTCTGAGGTCTCGGGACTCACTCTTAAGGGCACTGAAGGGCACCACTGTGTCACAGCTGAGGCAGGTGAGTGCAAGGCTGAAGTTCTGATTCTATTCCTGAATCCGACGTGAACTTAGGCACTCTGGCTCTGTCACCCTGAGCCTCCGTGGTCTGCCCTGTGAAATGGGAGAGTGGCGCTCGCAAGGGGAGATGCTGAGAAACACACTTCCCCACCCCAAGCCTGACCTGGCTTCTGAAACATAGAAGTGCAGCGCTGCATTGTCTTTCCCGTCTCTTGTGATTCTGAACCCTCTGAGCCTTGAATCCCTGAGACGTGAAAGACTCAAGAGGGCACTGATGCAAGGCTCAGCGGGCGGCCGGACAGCATGAGCGTGGGTCTGGAGGCAGAAAGCTCAGAGTGGAGAACCGAAGGGACTGCACAGGTGGGCAAGGTGGGCAAAGGGCTCAGAACCCACACTCTGGGGGCCTCGTGGTACCCCGCTTTCCCGAGGAAGGCCTTTCTCCTCGGTGGGGGACAGGCCACTGCTCCTCATGTGTTTTCCATTTGCACGTAATCCCAACTCCCGTAAAATCTCCTGAAGTGCCACCGAGCCGCACTGGAGGATGCCCCTCCCTGTAGCAGTGCAGGGGGCCAATGACAGGGTGCGAACGTGGCCGAGGGCAGCCCTGGTGTCAAGCCCTCCGCCTGCTGGCAGACTCAGGCTCCTGGCCCGAGTGGGGGCCTGCAGGGCTCCCAGCCCACCCTGGCCAATGTCGCCCTTAATTAGCCAAGGGGTGTCCCCCACAGCATCCAAGACACCGCCCTGCTGCCTGCCCCGACTGCTTTCAGTTCTGTTCTGTTTCTTGAGTCATGCGTGAAGCCTGGCCTCACAAATAAAAACCATCACCTTTTTCTTCCCCCTTACTTTCTTTCTTCGTTATCTTTTTTTTTCCAAAAAAGAGAGAGCGGCAGCCACAAGATCCTCTAAGAGGCCATGACATCACAGCCCAGGTGACCATGGCCCAGCCAATGAGTCCAGGCCGCAAGCTGGCTTCTTGCATCCTGTGAGCTGAGGTTGGGTTGACACTGGGAAGGCCTGGTCCCTCAACCACAGAACCACAAGGCCAGGCCCTCGGCCGCCTCCAGGGCCCTGCTCAGGAGCTGGTTGGCTCCTGCCGGTCCCCACCCCCGGCCGCCCTCGCACCCACTGCAGCCTGGGCTCCTCGGCCGAGGGTGAGTCTCATTCATTCATTCCCGCGACGCGGGTGTGGGGCTCCCTGCGCTGCCTCTGCTGTGGCCGCCAGCTCCTCCACCCGGCTGCCGAGAGCCCTTCTGCCATCTAATGATACACTCTGCATATGCTGCTGCTGAAAATTTGTGGCTAGACATTCCTGTGGGACCAGGAATCCAAATTCTTGGGTACACACAGAAACTTACTTTCCTTGGGGATTTTTTTACTCTCTAACTCACACACACTCTCTCGCTCTTTCCTTTTTTCTTTTTCGTAGCAGCAGGGGGGAAAAGAGACAAAACAAACAAACAAAAAAAACAGCAAAAACCAACAAACCCCCACCCACCCACTTCTATTTTCAAAAGTAGCTGGTGGGGGGGGGAACAGCCAACCAAGTCAACCCCAACCCAAACCCCAAAGGGGTGAGTTCTCGCCTTCCTCGGCGCGGACCATGGCATCGAACAGCATCTTCGATTCTTTCCCGACCTACTCACCGACCTTCATCCGAGGTGAGTAACGATTGCTCAGGGCCCTGGGCTGGCCTTTCCGGGTGGGGAGCTGCGGCCAGGCCCCAACCACTTCACTCCACCGCCTGCCCTGACTGGCCTCAAGTGCAGTCTGGCTACCCAACTCCACTGCCTCTGACGGCCTGAGGGGGAAAGGTGGGTTGGTGGCCTCCGTGGTCTCCTGGTGTGGAACACCGCTGTGGGACTTTATCCTCAGCTGGTGGGAACAGTGTGTGGCTGGGGCAATAGATACCACAAGACCTCAAAGGCTAAACCTTGGAGGGTCTTGGGGTAGAAAGGAGAAGGGGAGACATAACTTCCTGCGTCATGAAAGGGGCTCCCTCCTGTGCCCTGCAGCCCCAGCCCCTGATCGGCCAGAACTTGGACCCATGGCCAGCTCCTGGGAAGCCGTAAGAGGCAGGAGGGGCCCCGGGGCTGCCTTAGGATCTGCAGATCCCTTTGAGCAATGTGGTTTCCATGTAATCTCTGGGGTGGGGGGAAGCAGAGAGAGGTGGAGGGGCCACAGGCTTTGGGGAGACCTGAGGCTGCACTGAGCCTGGGTCTGCATGGGGAGCAGGCTCCAGAAGACGTGCAAACTGGTCTGGTCACGGGGCAAAGAAAGTGTTTCTGGACCTCTTTTGCCTCTCTTGATGCCCTGGAGAGACCCAGAGTTCTGGGTTGTGTCCTTCAGCAAGGATGCAGGTCCCGATGCCCCTTTGGAACCTCTGATTGAGATGTTCTGGTTTCTGTGTGGCCCTTAGGGTTTGCCCCAGCTTCAGACAACCCCTCCTTGCTGCCTACCTCCTCCCCAGCAGAATCCCAGATGGGACAGTGGCACCTGAGACTTTGGGGTCTAGGTCCCTGAGCATGAGTCCCGCAGCTCGGTGGCTACCTTTCTGAGTGACTTCACGCAGGTTATTTAACCTCTCTGTGCCCCCATCAGAGTCCTCTCTGGCTGTTGCATTTGTTTTCTGAGGCCGGGGTGGGCTGTGGATGGGGGACAGTGCCTCTGGCACGTTCAAGGGACCAGTTCTCCAGAACAGGGAGGCTGAGTAGGACCTACGGCGTGGAGGTGGTCCTGCCTTTTCTGAGCCAAGAAGGTCATCTGAGATGTAGAAGTCAGCCTGACTATCTGTCTGTCCTTCTTTGTGTCTGCCTGGCTGGCTGGCTCGCAGTGTCTCAGTCCCTGGGTGGCTGGCTAGGGGTGCCCCGGGCACATTTGGGTGCTTGAGAACAGAGGCCTGTCTGGGAGCGGGGCCATCCTCGTCCCTGGGGCGGCCGAGGCAGGCTGTGTGCTCAGAACAGGGGAAGCTGGGGGAGAGCGCCTGTGTCCCCCAAGGCAGGACACTCCCGCCAAACCTGCTGTGGCTGGTGACAATCAGGAGCCCCAGGTCGGTTGCCAAGCACTGCGCTGGGGGGGGGGCTTCCTCCAAGCGGCTGCTATTATAACGTGTGCGCTTTGTAGTCTTCCAAGCTAATTAAAGGCAGTTCTGTGGCAAGAAAATAAGAGTTTATAAAAACCATTTGCTGAGCCTTTGTAATCTGTATTTCTTCCTCCATGAGCAAGACAGAGAAATGTACGGTTTAAAACAAAGGAACCTTGGGAGACAGGGCTAAAGTACCAGCCCGCCCGGGATGGGTTCCTGATGCAGAGCCCAGGAGGTGGCAGCTGGCGGCATGAAGGGAACTGGAGGGGATTCGGGCAGCTCTTGCCCTGTATATGCCGAGGCAGAGAAGGCTGCTGGGCAGAGCAGGCCGATCCCTCGGCCACAAGGGTGTCCACAGTGACCTGTGATTCTCGGGGAAGCTCTGCCTGCTTACGACAACTGGGCTGGGCTCTGTCTCCCAAATCTTTTCCCCAGAGTCTGCAGCTGCCAATGCTGTCGCCAAAGAGCCCCAGCCTCAGAGTTCCTGCTCAGGGCTCTGATTCCACCCTGCCCAGACGGGACCACTGACCTGCTTAAAGCCATCAGCCTTCTGGAGTCTCAGAGGCTCATAGGTGCCTTCTCAGATCACATTTCTAAATGCAGCAAACAAAATCCAAAGGATTATGAAGGAAAATACATCTATGGCAACACAATTATCCAGCTACGAAGGCAAGTTTGTGGGACCGGTAACCACTGCCTCTTTAGGAAGTCTCTGAGCAGTGAGACTTTGGGAAGATCCGGCAACCACCAAGACGCAGCCGTGATGAGAGAAACCATATTTCAGGATAATCTGTGACAACCCAACTGAGACCGAAAAATATGATTTCCACTGGTGATATAGTCAGGGTGGAAAAAGGGGCTATGTTTCAGTTAAAGGTTGGTGAAAGGAAAAACGTCATTATTTCCAGCCCAAGTTCACAGACCCCCCTAAAGGCTTGGCAAGTCAAGAGTTCCAGATCTACTGTGCTCTCACACTCTTACTCAGGGGCTCTAGTATCTGCTGGTTTTTTTGTTTTGTTTTGTTTCTTTTGTCTTTCTTTTTTTGGTACCAGCGATTCAACTCAGACCTTGCCTTTAGGAGGCAGGCGGCGGCACCATTGAGCTAAATTCCCAGCCCATTGGTTTTTAATGGAGAGGGAGAGGTCCTCCCTGTGTCCCCCTGTAGCCATCTCTTCCTCCCTCCTGCCTCCTCTAAAAGCTGCTCCACCCCAGGCCTTGACCGAGGTGTGATAAGACACCCAGACCCCAATACCACCATCCCTTGAGAGCTCTTAAACCCTGCATTCCCAATGCCCACCTCAGGCTATGGGTTCTCTTGAGTCTAAGGCTGAGCACCTGGCTAGGCTGCCCATGTTCTGCGTGACTCCGTTCAAGTCACCTGACATCTCTGGATCAACGTTCTGTTGCAGGGAAGCAGGCCTCGACGTAAAAGGGATTCAAGATCAGGGCATGGGCAGAGCCTTCCCACCTTCGCTCCCTCTCCTGAGCCAGTCCTCACTGGACCAGGACTCCCAGGTTCACTGTGAAGGACAGAGGCTCGGAAAGGGTGCAGACAATGTTCATTTTCTTCCCACTCTGCAGTGAGGGAGAAGGCAGACACAGCAGACAGTGAAGCTTGACCCTGAACCACACAGAATAGCAGGCCTTGGCACGGGGTGGAGGGAAAGGACAAGGGGCTTCCTGACCTCCCGGGGAGGACAAGCATATTCGATCCTCTTGTTTGACAAATGGGGGAGCCAAGACCCAGTGGCTGCGAGTCGGGGTGGGGGGATGTCCCTTCCTCTTTCTGGGCCTCAGTTGCCCTACTTGACAATCGTGGGCAGTGGCCTTGAGGATCCCCAAGGGCACTTCCGTCTTCAGTGTACCTCATGATGCCTCCTCTGCCTCCCCACAGGGCCCTCTCTCTCATGGCTGTTTTGCAGCACCCCCACTACACCCTCGCAGACAAAAGCTCTCCTCCAGGGATCCCGTGCTTGGGAGCCCCACTAGGGAGGAAATCGGAGGAAATGGGCCTAAACTACAGCCCCACACAGAATTTATGGGAGGCCTTGGGAGGCAAAGTTTTCTTTCCAGTTATTGAGTCAGTGTGTCCACAAAAGATTGTTGGCCTTAGGCCCTGGAGGTGGGTGTTCTCAGTTCAAGTACCAGCTCTGCCCTTCCCAACCTCGCCTGAGGCAGGTCACACCATGGCTCTGTACCTCAGTTTACTCATCTGCAAGGGTAATGGTTACATCAACCATATGGGGTGGGGTTACTGAGCAAACTCTGTGAGCAGGGTGACCAGCAAAGAACAACGGCCCAAAAATGCTTTCCTTCTGCTTGTTGCCAGAGGCCCTGCATCGAGTGGGAAAGCAGATCAGGGAAATGAGTCAGGACCTCCAGGATGGTCCCCGGCACTGTCAATGAACCCCTGCTACCTCAGGGTCCCTACAGATCAGAGAGGGGGTAATGTTGCTAGAGGGGAGAAAAGACATGCAAGCTGCGGTTGTGACATTTGAGCTGAGGATTAAAGGATAAGGAGGTGACAAAGAAGGAGAAGGACATCCCTGCCAGGAAGAGCAGCCTGGGCCAGGATGTGGATGGCTCTGCCTTTCCCCTGGAAGGCTACAGGGTATTGCAGGTGGGGGACACAGGAGATTGGAGGTAGGCAGAGGTTGGGTTGGACAGCAGCTCACCCCAAAAATACCACCAATGAATGGAAAATGGGTGCTCAGGTGTGCAGCAGGCCCCACAGAACCAGGGAGTGGGCACAGTGGGCCTGGGCAGGCTAACCAGCATGATCTGACTTAGAAGTCACTGGATGGACAGGGAGGAAGCTGCCGAGGTTAGAGAGGTCAGCCACAGTGTCCAGGCGGTGGCCAACAGCAGGGGACTCACTGGACTTCAGCCGCAAGTCTTAGGTAGCCCCTCAGTTCCAAGCCACCGAGATAGCTGGTCCCTGTATGCGTGTGCCCTCAGGCCCCGCCTCCCCCAGTGATCCCGGATGAGGGAACTGACCGCCAGCCATACTGTGCCCACTATGGCGCTTGCCTGGCGCCACGTCGGCCAGGCCTCTTTGATGGCAGCTTCTGAAGCCGCCCTGCACACACCCGTCTCCCCAGACCACCCTGCCTGTCCAAAAAGCCTAGAAGGGCATTCCTGGGAGCCCCCCACGGCCCACAGGGTCTGGGCAGGCATGAGCCAGCCCCACACAGTGGGACTGTGTGTCTGGGCCGCGCCGCACCCACTACAGCAACCGGCAGCCCCCAGCCGCCCCGCTGGTCATATAGAGGGCCCATTGACACCTCAGTCTTGAGGTGCCCGCATCAAAGCTGAGGCCTGCTAGGTTACCTGAGGGGGAGGGGGCTGGAGCCAGATGCCCCTGAGTGGCAGGACCTGAGATCCTGATCTTCCAGAAGGCTCTGAGAGGCAGGAAGAGAGCAGCGGCTAAGGGGAGGAAACTGGCCTCTGACAGCCCAGGTTCCGGAGAGGTGGGGAGACCTGGGTTCTGTAGGGCAGCAGAAACACCACCCCTTCCTCCAGTCTCTGAAGTTACCTCATCTGCAGGCCCTTCTTCAAGTCTGCCACACCATGGGCCCGCTGGGGAGTCCCGCCACAATGTGAGCTCCAGCAACCCTCCCCAGGAGTCTTCCCCGGGACCACTGCAGCCCCCAGCAGCTCTGTCCTCTGAGCTCCCAGACCCAAGACTCAGTAAGTCATTCCCACCCCAGGAAAGAAGGGAGGAAAGAAAGGAGGAAAGCAAGGCTGGCTTTAGGCCTCTGTGGAATTGGAGCCTGGGCCCTGGCATAGGCCTTGGAACAGCGCCTCCTGGAGGGAGCTACTGGTACAGCAGAGGATGAAGGTGGACTGGTGGCGCAGGCTGGGAGGAGACTGGTCTGGTTTGGCCTTGAGAAGTCACAGGAAAGAGAACAGTGAGCCAATCCAGGGCAGTGTTGGGGCTGGGAGGCAGTGTGTCCCCTCTTCATATCTTGGATGGGGAAACTGAGGTCCAGAGGGGTGTGGTCTTCTGAAAGGTCAAATTCAGCTCCAAGAAAACTGACTTTTCACCACTCAGGAACCTGCTCCTAGCTTAGGGCTCAGACAGACCAGGCAGAAGCTGCTTAGCAGAGGGCATGCTAATTAGCCCCCTAGAATCAGTTTCCTCCTCTGAGTGGGGCCAGTAATGCTGACCTCAAAGGATAGCTGCAAAGAGTGAATGTGCCATTGCCCCATCCCTGCACGCACCATCTGGAGCCCAGCAAGAGGCCCTCATCTGCCAGGCCCCACAGCCAGTCCTGGTCTAGTCAACTTTCTCAGTGCCAGCCCCTGGTTTCCTCAGCTGGGGAGAGCTGAGCCAGGGACTTAAAAGACTGTCAGGCCCTTTGCCAGTGGCACCCAGGGATGAAGGTGGAGAAGAGGCACTTTGGTGAGAAGGCAGCTGAAAATACAGCTACGAGGAAGTCCAGGCTGCAGCCAGGCCCTGTGCCTCTCTTGCTGTATGACTTTGGGAGAAGTGCCTCCTTCTCTGTACTCCCTGTCCTCATCGGCAAAATGGGGAGGACTAACGCTCCCCACCTCGAGGCTTGTTGGCCAGGTTTAATGAGATAGTGGATATTATGTGCTTACTACAGAGCCTGACAAGAGGAAGCTCTCCATAAATACCAGAAACAGTCACCACTCGGCATTCTCCCTCCGCTCTTTTGGAGCTGGATGGCAAGATGGGAAGCTCTGCCTCTCCTCCAAAGGTCCAACTTCCTGGCTGCTCCTCTGGGGAGCCCCCATCCCTTCTCCCGGGCCTTTGGGATGCCTGCCCCCAGCACCGCTCGAGTGCCCAAAGGGAGCTCCTGGGAGGAGGGACACGTTTGCACTGGCACTGAGCATTTCTTTCTACCCGGACAGAGGGAATTTGAATAAAAGGATGATGGGTGATGGATGGATGGATGGATAGATGGATGGATGGACAGCCCAAGAGGTTCCCAGCCTCTCCCCTCACTTCCCCCTTTGCTGTCTGGTTTTTCTTTGAAACGCTCAGCAGGATGAGCCTGAGCGCTCCTGGCCAATCTGAGCAGGCAGCTTGAAGGTTCAGGTTCCTCTTTGGGGTTTTCTTTCAAGTCTGGGAAAAGTGTTTTTGGCGAAAGGTTCAGACTTACGTGTGGGTGGAAAGGGCAGACACATGTAACTTATGATTTGCAGGGTGGCCAGCTGTCCTCAAAACGTTCTTCGTAGCCCAGTGTGGTGGTGAACACCAGTAACCCCAGCACTCAGGAGGCTGAGGCAGGAGGATCTTAGGTATCACATCAGCCTGAGCTACATAATTGAGTCTCAAAATAAAAAGCAAAGACAAAAATGTCTTTCCTTGTATGATTTGAGAACTGAGCTTCCACTGCGAGTGCTTGGCCCTTGTGTGGTGAAGCACAGCTCACTGGGCTGCCATCGGTGTAGGTCCCTTCCTGTCACGCACCCTGTGTGCGACCCGTCTGCTCACCTTTGCAGAGAGGAGTGGCCCAGGGAGGTAGCCGGTGTTCACAGAGGAGTGCTGAAGGGGCAGTGGGTGGGAGGAGAGGAAAGGTCCATTTGATGGTGCGCCTGCTCCCCAGCCCAACTCACCTGACTGTCACTGGCGAGGACCAACACCCCAGCCCCAGAGCTGCCCCCATTCCTCCCTGCAGATCCCCCCGGGAGACTGATCGTGCCCTCTGCACCCCCACTGCAGGGCCACCTCCCACAGCAGAGCCCACCCTGTTCTAGGAGGGGCACGAGGTGCTGGCCATGCAAGAAGGGCTGCTGAGTGAGGGAAGGGTCCCCTGGGGACAGCCTGATCCCCCTGTCCCTCCAGAGCAGCCACGTCCCTCCCCGGGGGAGGGAAGCCACTCTGCGAACAAGGCCCCCTCAGAGGGAAGGAAGCTGGAGCGCCAGCCGAGCTCGGCCCCACGCACGGTGCCACTGTGCAGGGAAGCTGTGCTCGGAATTTGCCCGCTGATTGTGTTTTATGTGCTCTTAAAACCAAACGTGGATTGTGTATAGATTTAGGAGGAAAACGTTTTTTCTTTGTTGTTTCAAAGAACAAGGCAGAGGCAGCCCCGCCTTCCCAGGAAGCAGCTGGGCTCCAGTACCTGGAGTCCTCACCCGGCCCACCGAGGCAATTGGCGGCCCCCCAGCACCCCACCCCTCTGTGCCTCTCCCGTACTTCTGCCCCTGCTTCCGCTGGCTTTGGAGCCCTGCATACAGCAGGTGGTCAAGAAACGCTGTGGCCTGAGGTCTCTCAAATCTGGAGACAGTGTCCCTGGAGAGGCAGGCCTGGCTTCCTCAGCCTCACATAGATGGGGTGCGGACTTGCCGTGGGGTGTGGACACACTGGTGCTGCCGGCTCATTCCGTGGATATTTATTGAGTATCTACTGTGTGCAAGCACCATCCCGGCACTAGGCCTGCAGGCGTGAACACAACAGGCAACCCTCTGCCATTTGTTGGCATCAGAACGTTCAGTCTACATGTGGGGAAACTGAGGCCCAGAGAGGAGGCAGTCCTTGCCCAAGCCCCCGATCATGGAATCTGCTCAAAGCACAGGGGTCCCTGAGAGCTGGTCCAGAGGCTCACGACAGCCCTGGCCATGTCCTCTCACCTATACAGAACCTGCTGTGACTTCCCTGTGTTCCCATTACCCCACGAAATCTTCATCACAGCTTACTGTGCCATCACCACCTCCGCTGTGGAGACGAAAAGCCCACAGCCTGAGGGACCTGGTGTGACTGCTGCAAGGAAAGCTCAGGAAGAGAAAGGAAACAAGGGAGGAAGACAGACAGGAGGCAGGACTGCTGTTGGCTTCCTGGGCACCAGGCTCTGTGTGGGTCCTTTGCGAGCTTAGCTCCTTTTACTTTGTCTCTACAATAGCACATGCATGGGCCAGGGATTTAGCTCAGTGTTTCTGCAGTCTGCCTCCAAAGTGCAAGGACCCGAGTTCGAATCCCAGTACCAAAAAAAAAGAATCATTCAGTACAATAACCCATGTAGTATGCCTTGTCATAATTACCATTCCATTTTACAGATGAGGAAACTGAGGCTTGGCAAAGGGAAGTGACTTTCACCCAAGGCCATGTGGCAAGAAACTGGCGAGGCCCAGATTCATGCTAGGGCCTTCTGACATCCATCAAATCCTTCCTACATGGAAAATGGTTCCTCTTCCTATAGCCCAAATACACCACCTCCATGAAGCCCTCCCTGATTCCTCCAGGAGAGGTGATTTATCCTCTCTCTGCATTTCCAGGCCCTGCTCAAGTGCTTTCAAAGGCCTGCTAGAAAGGTGGGCTCTGGGGCAGGTCTGGAACTGGAAGATCTGGAAGGGACTATGTGGAGCAGGTTTCAGGGAGATGGAGGCTTGTGAGACCTGTGGAGGGGGTGAGGGAGTGGAGGCTGACAGGAAGGTGGCCAGGCCCGGGGCTGGACATGGCATCTAGGCAACAGGAGTCCAGGGTGGATCGGAGGTGGCGGTGATGGTGGCCGAGCACCCCCGATGCCCAGGTGGCTTGCTGCAGCAGGCCTGAGAAGAGGTACAGCTTGCACGTACGTAAGTGTGAGTGGAGACCACAGGCCTCGGCTCCTGCTCGCAGCCTTATTTTTATCCCCTTCTAGTTACCAGTGTAGGTAGCCAGGCATGCTTGTCCTCAGGTGCATTGAGTGCATGTAGATGGCCACGTCTGTGGTCTCGGGAGGTTGAGGGTGGAGATTCAGAGCAGCCGGAGCGAGATCTGTGTCAGGGACCCCAGGACCAGTGCAGACTGCGTGGCTTCCCTTCCACAAAAGGGACCCTGTGGGACTGGTGACACCCACGGAGCCTGCCCTCCTTTCGTGAGCACTAGGCTGGATGCGGGAGCTTGGCCTGGAAATAACAAGTGTACCTGCGTGTCCCACATTTTGCTGCCTTCCTTTGGTCTGTGTAGACTTCCGATCTTCATGAGTCCACAATTAAAAATAATTGTATCAAAAAACCCTTGGGGGAGACATACCCTGAAGATTTTAGAACCAGTAAGAACATCAGGGAAAAATAACCAACACCACCATCCCTCGGGCATCTTATAGTGTAGGACGCCTGAGGGATCTAGGAAATTTAAAAATAAGCGCTGTGATCGCAACACCCAGAGAAAACCGCTCTCACTCAGTGTATTTCCTTCCCGTCTATTTTTCTCCTGTATCTTGTTTTTGCTTCTGTGCTGCTTCCCCTCTGAATATGAGGCTGTACAAAGACAAATCTGAGAGCATTTTTAAGGGTATTAAAGGGTTTGGGGTGCAGCTCAGTAGTGGAGCTCTTGCCTAGCATGCTCGAGGCTCTGGGTTCCATCCCCTGCGTGCGCACATGCACACACACACACACACACACACACACACACACACACTCGCGCCAGAATATTCATAGTCATTATACATACATGGCAGGTTATGGCTGGGAAGGATCTAGAGTTGCACAGCCCAACAGGACGTTCTGTGATGGCAGGAATGTTGTGCGCCCCTGCCACCCCACAGTGTGACTGCCAGCTGTCCATGAATGTCAAACACTCCAAGTGTGGTGTAGGACAGGCATGGCACACAGGCCTGTAATCCTAGGACTTGGTGGGGGTCGGGGAGGCTGAGACAGGAGGATTACAGGTTCAAGCTCTGCCTGGGCAATTTAGCGAGACCCTGTCTCAAAAGAAAAGATAAAAAAGGGCTAAGGATGCAGCTTAGTGCGGAGGCCTTAGGTTAAATCCCCAGTACTGAAAATAAAAAGTGGCTGAGTGCGGGGGAGAAACTAAATTCTTAATCTTACTTCATTTTAATTGTTTTCATCTAAATAGCTACATGTGGCAGTGGCTACTGTGTTGGACCATGCGGACCTAAAAGAGCATGTGCTAACTGTTGACCGAGTTCTCTCCTGTGGTAAGATTATGAATGTTTCGTTTTCCAAATCAAAACATCTGAAAACTTTTATATCTAACAAACCCAGGTTGCTTTTGTAGTCAGAAGACAGCTGCTGAAGCTTTTAAGTTTTTAACATATTGGACACTGTAGTAAACACGTGTGTATGCACACACACGCACACACACACACACACACACACATGCAACGTTTTAATATTTTAAAAGTGTGTCAAGGGACAAAATTGACCCTTGATAGGATGGGATCTATTTTTATTTTTCCTACCAATGTATAGGAGAATAAAAGTGGGTTTAGAATCAGACGCTGTTGGTTTGTCTACCGGATCTGCCCCTGACTGGCTGTGTGACCACGTAACCTCCGTGAACCTCAATTTCCTCATCTGTGAGCTGGGGATATTAATGCTCCTGGCCTCCAGACTACAAAGAGGTGTCTGGGGAACCATGTCACTCACAGCCCTTGCCCTAGTCCCCCAATTCCTAGAAACCAGGAAGCAGGTGGCATCTTCAGTGTGCTCAGCCTTGAGCAGAGATAAAGGGGCTTGGAGCCCCGATGAGGTTGCGAATGGTGTCTCAGACACCCCTGCACAGGGTCTGCTGCTGGATTTCCCAGGCCTTGGTGTGCTGATAAACACAGGCATCTGGAAGGTTTCACCCAACTCTAGCCCACTTTGGGCTTAAGCTGCCACAGAATCTACTTCAGGTTACAGTCACTATGGGGATGGGGCATCATCTTTACAAGGGCCCAGGAAATTGTAAGGGGTTTAAAAGGGAATTTTGCTGGATCCTAAAGACAGAGGGGAAAAGTACGTACTTGAAATTAAGAAATGTGCCATGGATTGTCTGGGAAATATAAATCATGATGACCCAATTTGTAAATAGTTATGCTATTAATTTACGGCTTACTATGTGTCAGGCATGGTCAAGGTCTTTTCGTGTCTTTGTGCATAATCGTTGCAACCCTATAACACTAATGCTGCTTTGAAGATCATTTTATAGATGAGGAAACGAAAGCCCAGAGAGACTAAGCTACCTGTCCAAGATCACTCAGCTGGGGTTTAACCCAGGCAGCCTGCTAATGGGGCCTTTGTTCCTCACCATGGTATGGTGACTGAGTTAATCAAGTTAGTCTCAGGTTGAGGAGCCTCCCTCAGCCTCTGCTGGCCGCCTTCCTGGGAGGAGATGGTGTGTTTCCATGCTGGTTCATGCATTCTCCAGCCACATCCAGGAAGGCCTGGGGGGACCAGAGTGGGTGGGGAGCCCTCAGAACAGGCTCTACACTTTCTTGCTGAATGAGGCTATGCTTCTTTAGCCTTCAGTTTCCTTACTGAGAAATGGGCCTGAATTCATTGCGGGCCATGGGAGGGGAGGCTGGAAACCCCTTGCATGTCCCCACAGAAGGCACTTGAGGTGTGGCAGTGCTCTCTTTCACCAGGGCAGGGAATGGGTGGAGAAACCGAGGCACAGGGGCACGTGGCCAAAATTGAGCTCAGAAAGCAGCCCAGAGAACCAGCCAGATCCTGTGCAGTAGGGGCAGAGCCTAGGTTGACCCAGCTACCCTCTGGCTTTTCCCCAAATGAAAGAGGTGAGCAATAGCTCCATAGATCTCCTGAAGGCCCAGGGCCCCAGCAGAAAGAGGAGAACACGGTGTGAGGACTTGGCTGTGCAGACCTCGGCCTGGGCCCTGAGGTGGCCCGTGCCCTCAGCAGAGGCAAGAGGACCACTGAGCATCCAGGCCCCCTCCAGCTTCCCAGGAGGGACGGGTTTCCCTGGCCTGGCCAATCCCAAGCTGCTCCCTGCCCCTGGGGTCTCAGCCCAGAGAGACAAGGCTGGCCAGCCAGCACTCCTGCCCCTGCCCGCATTGAGCCTGGGCCTGGGGAGACAGCTCCTGGTCTGGGGTTTGGACACATGGCTGCAAATGAAAAGCTCCTAGAGGCCTCAGTCAGAGAAGGTGGAGGGGTTGTAGCTCAGTCAGTCACCATGCTGAGGACCAGTGAAATCCCAGACCAGGAACCAAGCTGTGAATTGGGCCTTATCCATCCTGTTCACCTAGACAAGGAGGAATGGATCAGGGATTAGATCACCCAGGTGGAGGCTAGGGACAATTTGCACTTGCAGGTAGCCAGCCCTGGAGCTGGATCTTGGCTCTGCCACCTACTTCTGGGGGGTGGGGGCTGAACCCCTTTGGCTCAGTTTCTCTGGATGGGGGTTGGAGAAACTAGTGCCCTCCTCCCAGGTTGCTAGAGAATTAAACGGGCCAGCACAGAAAGCAACCCCTCCATCTGGCCCAGCAGAGTGCTCGGTACATGGGGACCCAGTGCTTGGGGAGCAGACATCATATCTTACCCCTCCAAGGGGTCCCCTAGTCACCTTGGTGATAACATTTCAGGCTGTACCATCTTGTATGTGTTTTTCTGTATTTTCCAAGTTTTTTCATTGTGCTCATATTATCTGTATCACAGAGGCAGGGTGGGGGGTAGGGGACTCCATTTTAGTTATTTATTAAACTATTGTTTAAACAGACAATAAATAAGAGGAGGCCAGTCAGTGTGAGCTCCCCACAAGCCTCACTTGGCTTGCAGCTGCCTGGAGGCCCTGACAGCATTTGGGCCCTGTGCCATCCTGCCCCAGTGTGTCCCTGCCCGGCCCCAGTGTAACCCCCACCCCACTATGCATCCCTCCCTCACATGCGCCCTCTCCCTTCTTTAGGTCAGGCCAGCATCAGCTGGGGGCTTTCCAGGAGGGCCAGAAACTCTGTCACCAGCTGCCCTAGCTCACCTACCAGAACCTGACCCCACCTAGGCCCCCTGCCCTGTGGGTCCCCATGTGCAAGTGCGCACACAGCCAAACACAGGCACCTCAGAGGTTGTGCCCATCGCAGAGGTTGTGCCTTGGGGACACTGGCAGGGGTGGTCTCAGGGAGGCTGCTTCCCCAGCCCCTGTTTCCCTAGCCAGGAAATCCCTTCTCTTCCTGGGGTCCCAGACACCTGTTACCAGTCCCTGTGGACTAAGACAGCGGGGCCCCAGGGCCCCAGCACAAACAATGAGGTGACAGTGAGGACACCAGACCTGTGGGCTTCTTCAGGGTCTCACCTGCTCAGGAAGCCACCCAAGCACCTTGTACTGCAGCAGTCCGAGCTGCTGAGGGCTGAGAAGCTCTGGGGAGCACTGGTGGCGGTCACTGGGCTCCCTGGGTGGTGAGGGAAAGAGGATGCAAATAGGAAGAGTCCCTAGGGGCCTGGGTTAACCCCCTGAACTCATTTCTGGCCTCTTCTTCCTGTGGGGTTAGTTAAAAAATAGCCTGTCATCCGCCAGAGCCTGGTGAGTCGGCCTCCATCTGGGGCAGGCAGGCCCCTCCCAGGCAGACCCAGGGCCCAGACCTGCCTACTCCATCCCCTAAGGACCAGGCCCGTCTGCCTGCGGTGAGGTAGCCGTCTGACAGAGTTCTCCCTTTGACTCTGCACTGAGTGCCCCAGTGCATGGTGCTTGGAGCCACCATAAGCCTAGGAGGCTGGCATCCAAATACCTGCTCTCCCATGCCAAAGGTGGGTTAGAAGGTGACCTTCTAACTCCCCTTTAGGGCACACACAGAGCAGAATGGAGGCAGGATCTAGCTGTCCGGCCTCGGGTCAATCCTGCCCTTGCTTCCAGGTGAGGCTGGACTGAGGCCCAGTGGGGCAGCAAGCAGCTGGCACGGTGGGTGGCATCTCTGCCCCCAAACTGCACGGCCCAGGGCCCACAGCTCCCCAGGTAGCACTGACAGCCTGCAGGTGTGGCCCTACGTGGCAGGAGAGTCAGATTTGGTGTGGGTCCGTGGCCCTCTGTGACCTTGGCCACTCCTTTCAGCTTCCCAGACACTTGGAGCTCTCATCTGTAAGTGGCAGGACCGGCGTCCCTACTGCCAGGGGTTACTGTGCCGACGCACACATGCCAGGGTCGGGCCTCCGTCAGTGCGTTACTGACAGGTACAAGGTCCTCGAAGTCCCGGGGTCATACGCAGCTTCCAACTGTGGTGACCACCATGGCTGTGTCCATGGGAACCGAGCATCTGGGATGGACCATAACACGGACACGTGGCTAGATGGTGGGGGTTTTCAGCCGTGGACAGAAACAGGGTGTGGATGGACCCCGCCAAGCTGAGGGGTCAAGGCTGCCGGTGGGAGTGGGACTGGAGACAGGGTGGACCAGGGCGGCATTCAGGGCCTCTACAGCATGCGTACTGGGCTCAGCCAACCCAGCCCTGGTCCCAGAATTCATCCTAAGGGACGAGTAGGGACATGGCCGTGACGCCAGTCAAGGGTGTTCCCTGCAGTGTCTTCATAGCAACAAACCCACCAACACCCTCGGCAGTGGAGCAGCTGACCCCAGGGAGCACCGCGGTGGTCCTGCTTGGGGGGCCCCGCACCCCGCCCACCATGCCTGCTCAGCAGCCTCACATCCGCCGCCACCAGGGAGGGGTCTGAGTGACCCCGGGGGACACACACAATATGTGGGTTACTTTCAAAACCAGGTTTCAAGCAGCAAGTACTGTGTACGTTCCCAATGTTATAAAAGAAAGGAGGGAGGGGATCTATACATCGAGCAGGAATACCAGAAGCTAGAACCGAAACACTGACAATTGTTCTGGGTGGCAGGATTGTGGGTGGTTTTAATTTTCTTCTTCATAATTTTATTATTTTCCAATTTTTCTTTAATGAATGTGCATTATTTTCCTACTCAGAAAAATAAGCTTTTTAAGAGCAGAGGGAATGGGGACGGCTCTTCCCCTTCTCTTCTGCACTCTAACCTGGTCCCAGAGTGGGACGGACATATTCATTGGTTCATTTGCTCGTTTGTTCTGAAAGGCTTCTGGCCCACCGCCACCAAAGCAGCTCAGTTCTGAGTGCCACGTCCTCAGGGAAGCACAGTCCAGGGCACGAAGGACCAGCAGCAAGTCCTACAATTCATCTGGACAAGGGTCTGTGGGCAGAGAGAAGAGAGGGGCCACACCCTCCTGGAGTGCCAGAGACAGTCTCACAAAAAGGGAAAGGTAGGAGAGGGCTTTGGTGTACGAGCAGGAGCTCAGGTGGCAGAGAATGGGGTTGGCCCACCTCAGAAAGACACTGTGGGCTCGTAGAGAGAGAACTGTGTGAGGGACGAGTGGATGGGTGGATACAACTGAAGCCTCTGGAGTCCGGCTCTTCAAGGGCGTGGGGTTGCCTGCCTCTCTCTGCCTCTCTATGGCTGTGTGTCAGAGCAAGTTACTAAACCTCCTGGGCTTCAGTTTGCTTGTCTGGAAAAGGGGCTAATGACCTCAGTGAGATACTGCCAGAACTGAGTCAGCCGATCACCGTAAAGCACTCGAGACCATGCCCGGCACATAGGAAGGGATGCTACTCGCTTTCGCGCTTCTGTTTACACTTTATGCCAGTGAGGACTTTCAAGCTAGAATCAACGTGAGTCCGTTCATTTGTTAGTTCTACTCCTGAGGCAGACATGCATGGTGGCCCTCGTTAGCACGTGTTCAGGAACCATTTCAGGTGCTAGGGTTGGCACTGCCAGATAAAGTACAGAACACCTAAATTATCAGAATTTCAGATAAACAGTGAACAACTGCAATATTCTGGACAACTTTATACTAAAAGCGTCCATGGGCTGCCTGGATCTCAGGGTCACTGGGTGCTCTGTGCTTCTGTTTGCTTCATCTGACAGCCCTGTCTGGGAATGTGATGTCAACCAAACAAAAACCCTCTGCCCTCCGGCAGCAGACATTCTGTGGGGGAAGAGACAGCTTCTCAGAAAAGTGTGCTCTCTCTCAAGTGACAGGTGCAGAGATGGGAAGGCAGGGCTGCATCGTGGATGACCCTGCGGGCCAGAGCGCCTGTCCGAGGCCAGGACCAGGTGTCGGCTGCCACCTTCTCTCTGGAGGCTCTGGATTCCTGTCACCTGGCTCCGCCCTGCCTCTGCAGGCTGCCTGGCTTCCTGGGCTCCCCGCCCCTCCAGCGCCATCAGGCCAAGCCTGCCCCTTACTGTACTCCCTGACCATGAAAATAGGAGAAAACAGGGAAAATGGGAGGTGAGGACAGAGATAAGAGGGAGGCAGCTCATTGTAGACCCCACTGAGGCTAGTCAGAAAGAGACAATCAGCAATGCCCCCCTAGCCTTCAACTGTCCCCAGCTTTGCCCCAGAACCACCCTGCTCTGCTCAGCTGATCTCCACCCTGAGGGCATCAGAAGAAAATTCTGTGTGCTCTGATGTCTCTGGCACAGGGCCAGACAGGGAGGAAGGTATTTCAGAGTAGGGTGGGGCATACTCTCCCCTCCCACAGCCCCAGTCTTCACCAACACCAAAGTCCAGGCTCTGCTTAGAGGTACCTCCAGGTGAGAAGGAAGGTTTCCCTGCAGCATGAGGGATTCGGGGTAGATGTTTGAAAGAACTTCCTGTGTGCAGGCAGGAAACTGTCCGTGGAAGTTGGTGACATCTCAGGGTCCAAGTCCTGAATGAGAGTCAGGGGGCCTCACATATCCTGGCCTCAGACTCCCCTTGGCCACTGGCCCTCCAGTGACCTCTGTGTTCCCCCAGGAGGGGGCTTCACTCAGGGATTTTCCAGGGGCCTCCCGCGGTGACCAGCCGTGATTCTCACAGCTGAGGCTCTGATTCTAAGGACCTTATGTGCTAGGTCAGAGACTTCACCATTGTGTGACTCAGACTGATTGCTTGACTGCTGAGCCTCAGTTTTTCCAAGCACAAGTGGGGAGGCTGCAGAACCAGCCAGGGGCAGGATGAAGATAGAAGGATAACTGTGTAGGAAGTGCTCTGGCACCATGGTGATGGTGTCCAGGAGTCCCGGAGCCTCCCTTGCTGACCCGTCTTGGGGAGCCTGACATTTGCTGGCTGTGGGATTCTGAGTCTCCAGGACCTGCCCACCGCCACCGTGCCCCCAACGCCCTGGCCTCCTCCACGTGCTGGGTGGCATGCCTGCCCCACAACCACATGAAAAGCCATTCCCCCGGGGTGTCCCCA
This sequence comes from Fukomys damarensis, assembly GCF_012274545.1. Lineage (NCBI taxonomy): Eukaryota > Metazoa > Chordata > Mammalia > Rodentia > Bathyergidae > Fukomys > Fukomys damarensis. The sequence goes on from NW_022900935.1 coordinate 21,100,304, forward strand.
CACCTGGGAAAACCGGCAGTCTGCCCGGCACTGGCCCCGCCCAGTGGCTGGAACACCGGGCAAGATCAATGCTGCCCGGCTGGGCTCCCGGGCTGCCACCTTGTTCCAATCAGGGCTGGGCGCCTTCCGCTCACTCGGGACCCCTGCCTGAGCCCTGACCAGCTGCCCACTTGCCCAGCCCTGTGACCTCTCCAGAGCAGTGCCCATCACCTGACTGCAGTGGCTGTAGCCACCTAGGTTGGGCTAGGGTGGCTGAGCTAATGTCCCACAGTGGCCAGCAAGGGGGAAACCAAGCAAGCGGAGAGGTTTCCCCACATGCAAGAGAGGCCATGTAAAGTCCCCCTCCTGGCTCTCAGACCTGATGTGGGAGAAGAAAAAGACATAAAAAGTGGAGAAGAAACCGGGGACACACTGGCACTGCAGAGGAGGAGGGAGAAAAGCAAGTGGGGAGCAGAGCTCTCCTTCCAGCCCCTTCTCCGTGCCCTACCTGGGTCACAGGCTCAGGTCTGTGTCCCCCGCCTCTGGAGGCCTCCCCTGACTGCCCGGTCTAGAGTGTTAGTGATGGCTCTCTCTCCACCATGCGCAGTCCCACTCCACTCTTACCACGGTCTATTTCCAAAGCCGTGTCCCAAGACATCACCACATACGCGCTTTTATCACTCTGCTTGTTTGTCTTGTCTTTCCTGCTGCCACGAAAGCTCTAGGAAGCTCTGTGGCCATCTTGCCTTTTGCTGTATCCCCAGTACCCAAAACAACCCCTGGCACACAGCAGGAGCTCGGTAAATTTGCTGAGGCTTGGGAATCCAACGTGCTGACTCCTTTTGTCTGTTTCTTGGTTCTCCTTTTCCTTTCCAGCCCATCCTGCTCCCACCTAAGCACAGAGCTCCCCAAGACAGAGGTGGGGATGGGGGGCAGCCCAGGCCTCTGGGAGCTGCAGGAGCCTCTGGGTCACCAAGCCCACCCCTGACCGCCTGGGGCTTGGGGGGGATTGCCTTTCCACCATGAGTGTGGGGACATTCAGTGGCCTTCCAGAAGCCCACTCGGGGCAGCCAGATATAGGTGACAACAGTCAGTCCTGCTAGTAAGAAACTCGCACCAGCAGCAGATGACAGAGAACACCTGCGTCTGAGCCCTTGGCCTGGATTGCCAGGCAGGACTTGACACCCATGCTCCACCCTTGGTTCAGCTCTGCCCACACCCTTGGCACCTGCTTCTCCGAGGGCCATGGACCCGGTAAGGAGAAGGGGACATGGTGCATCGTACGGAGTGCTACCCCTCTGGGAGCAGACCTCCCTGGCAGCAGCCCCAACCCCAGCTGTCCACCTGCTGGACCTCGCTGTGGACTCTGGGGCCATAGCCCCATCCTGCTCCCTGGAGTCTGGGCCAGGTGTGAACTTAAACAAGTTGCTGACTTTCTTCCACCTCGGTTTGCCTCCTGTGTAACAGGGGCAATAAGAATAGTACCCAATATAAAGGAGGCAGCTGTGCAGATCAAATGGAATGATGTGACAGTACGGGTGAGGCTGCCCCGCACAGCAGGGCACAGTTTGACACTCAGCTCTACCCCTTCCCGGCTGGGCTGCAGAGATGCGGTGAGCCTTGGTTCGTCATCCGTGTAGCTGGTGACAGGAGCCCCGAGGTGTGAGGTGTCAGGGCAGGGGCAGGGACTGTGCTCGGCAGGCCTGGGGACCAAGCCTTGCTCGTGGGTGATGAGGACCCTGCCAGGGCCGCCAAGTGACTGGGCTGAGTGCCAGCTGGTAGACAGGACAGTCCAGCAGGAGTGGCGCTCGGGCCAAGAATGAACGCACCCTGGCTTTTTTACCTTGTGCACAGTTTGTGCAGCTCTACACAAATTTAAGTGTTGCTGATATTTTTCAGAGCTTTGGAGGCAGGTTGGCTTTTTCTATTTCTCGTCTTTCACTTTCCTTTAAAATATTTTACTGCAAAATGTAAGCGTGGAAAAAGGGTACAAAACATGAGTATTGTCTAAAGATATTAAACAGTAACAATAACAAAACGCAGACACCCCCATACACACCTATTAGAAAAATAAAGCCCTGCTGGGACCTTGGAGCTGCCCCCGGTCCCTTCCCCAGCCGCGTCCCCTGCTGTGGTAGGGTGGGGGCTCTCCTAGATTTTGTAAGAACCACGCTTTTGCTTGGCTGGGTGCCTCTTGCTGTCAGCATCGTTTTCTACTTGTGAGAGCAGAAAGGCAGGAGACGGTGAAAAGCCAGAGTTGCGGGATGTGAGCTCTCCAAGCTGTGGAAGGAGTTTAAATGCAGGCCAGAGTTCAGAGCAGGATCTGTTTGTCCCAGTTTACAGATGAGGAAGCTGAGGCTCAGGAGGCCCCAGGTCCCACAGTGCCTGGTTGGAACACAGAGCTCTGTCACAGACAGCTGGGGCGGGAGAGGAGATTTGGGGTTACCCTCTCATTCATTCCAGCAATGGTTATCATGGGCTGACCCTGCAGCGGACAGTCACATCTGGTCCAGCCTCCTGCCTTATCTGATACTTGAGCTCCTAATACAACACCGTGGTAGCTACTTGACTATTACCCACGATGGGGAGCTCTCTACCTCTAGGCGAGGTCACATTCTATTTCTGGCTGGTTCCCAATGGTTCTCTTTCTTGTACACAGTCCAACACCCACTGGCCCCAGCTCCACCCTTAGCACCCATTGGGTGCCTGCCACCAATGAGTCCCTCGCACATCTGCAAGCGAAGCTCTTACCCCCCAGGCCTGCTCTTCTGCACCACAGAGTTCCCAGCTGCCTTGAGAGCTCGTCATGTGACACACTTTCAATTATCTTCCCATGCTGAGGTCCCTCCGGGTGTCACGTGGGCCTTCACAGAGGTTCCCCTGGCTGCCTCTGCCTCCCCACAGGGTCTGGCTGTGGCAGCTCCTGCTCCTGCTCATCTCCCCTGCATCCAGGAGCCCCTTGTCCACTTTGAGCAGCAAGCATTTTCCCCACTTTACAGGTGGGGGCAAAGCGGGGGCTGTGCAATCCCAGGGCCTCCAGCTCCAACCCAAACTCGGCTCTGGGCCTCCCGCAGATGCCCCTTACACACACGTTCCTGTGAACTGCTTATACAAGCGGCTCCCACAGCGACGGGGGCCTCTGTGGGGGCTTTGTCGCCATACGTGTGCACACACTGCCAGTGGGTGTGAGAGTGTGCCCGAGAGTTGGTGCGCTGAGTAAGCACGCCTGTGGAGGGTGCGTGCACGCTTGTGTGTGAGCCCCCACGCGTCTGGGGTCCGGCAGGGACCGCCTCGTCCCGGCTTCCACCTCAGCAGGGTGATCGTCAAGTCTTAGCAGATCCATGTTGGGGACAATCACACCCTAGCCGAGGATCTCGCTCTCCCACCCTGGACACTTCGTGGTGACTTCTAACCCTCGGCATTTGTGGCACCTTGGGCCACAGTAGGCTGGTGGGCAGCAGGACAAAGGCAAGGGGACTGGTGGACAGGAGCCTTCGGGTGAACCATGGGGTGCTCTTAGTCAATCGCTGTTGGCACGAGCTTTTCACCAGTAGGACTGTGGCATTCGTCACCTGTGCTCTGGCTGCCCCAAGTGGGCTTCCAGAGGGCCTCTGAATGTCCCCACACTCATGATGTGACAGGAGCCCCCTCCCTGAGCCCTGGTCAGTCAGGGGTGAGTTGGGGACCTGTGTTGAGTCCAGTCCCAATAAGTACCCTGCGAGACCTGGGGCAAGTCCCTGACTCTCCTCAGGCCTCAGTTTCCCCAGCCATAGGATGGAATATGAGCAGGCCTGTTGAGGATTGAGCTCTGAATGCTGAAGACAGGCCTCCTGGAGTGCTTACACCCTCTCTTAAGGGGGCCCAGAGAGAGCCCAGAGAGGGAAAGGACTGCCCAGACTCCTCCAACAAGGGCCAAGGGAATGGCTCTTGGAGACACGGCCAGGCCCATGAGCCTCAGTCCCAGCCTGGTTTTAAGACAGTTAGTCCTTAGGGTCTGTTCAAGCCCAACTTTCTAGATTCACTGGGGACCTGGATTCCTTTGAAGTTCATCAAAGCGCAAAATGCAACTGCTTCACAGCTGACAAGGATGGCAGGAAGAAAGTGGGTCGTGAAAGCGTGTAAGAGACACAAGAAAGGACTTCCAGATATTTAGAATGAAGAGTAGGGGATGGGGCTGGGCCTCCAGCTACTTCCCAGGCCAGACTCAGGACAGTGACACACATAGAGTGCTAACAAATTTACTGGTGACACAAACCATTACAGAGCTCAGTCACACCCCCAAGCCCTAGGGACCCTGACCCCGGTCCCCTGTCACCCAGGTCCCTCTCCATTTGCCACTGACTGCATGTGACCTTCACGTCCCTGGCCTCAGTGGTGCCTTCTGCTATTTGGGAACAGAAGCACCTGACCTCACAGTGCCACCCCTGAGGTATGGGTGGCCGGTGAAGACAAAACACCACAGGGCGCAGAGCGGTTAAGAACACTCCCTACGGAGTCCAGGATACTTGAGTTAGAATCTAGGCTTTCTCTTAGCACACAGACACCTCTCTGAGCCTGTTTCTTCCTCTGCCCAGTTCACAAGTTTGCTTTGAAGTTCTTCTCAGCAAAGTGGGTACCATGTGCTCAGGAAACACTGCTCCCGGGGCTGGGCATATGGAAGGCACCCAGACGGACATGGTGATTGGACAATGGTGGGGGGAGTCACCGAGAATTTCAAGGCAGCACTGGCAGAGTGTCAGGCCCAGTTCAGGACCCTCATTAGGGTTGGGCCTGGTCCCGTGCCCAAGAAGCTGGCCCTGCCTCAGTGATGACTGGGGTGCCTTGAATCCATTCAGGGAGAAGGCTGAGGCCAGGACTGCAGCTGGAATCATGACTGTGGGTGCCCTGCCACTCTTGGTGGCTGTCGAGGCAGCATGAAAGACCGACTGTTCTCCACCTCGTTCTGCTCTGTTTTTATCTCATGCCATGCATACAGTACATAGTTGATTTCTTTCCGCAAAGGGTTGCGTTTTTTTTTTTTTTTTTTTTTTCCA
>NW_022900935.1:21105514-21106755 GCF_012274545.1 Fukomys damarensis
CATGTGGCTTTTATTGCTGGCAGGAATGTGTGAGGCAGTCCTCCGCCACCACATGAAACGCAGCAGCCGTAATCTTCCTCTGCATAAGGCCAAGGCCCGCTCCCCTCCACGCCATGGGCCTCTGAGATTCATTAAGGCTTCACAAGGACTGACAGTCATTAGGACCTTTTTGAAGAGGTGAAAAATCTCTAATGGGATCGGCTGGGTCCAGGAGCTGCTGGGTGGGTGGCAAGGGGAAGAGGGCCTCCCCAGAAGAGGAGAGGAGAGCAGAAGAAGGCACCCAGGAACAGTCGACTCAAGCTGGCTGGGAGAAGGGTGGTCTAGATCCTGTCCCTGGCCTAGACGGGGACCCTGAGTTTTCCCACCCTAGGCCTTGGTTCCGCCAAGGGCCCTGTTCATCGACACTGTAAAATTCTGAAACCTGACCATGATTCTCATGCCAAGATTCCAATTCCGTTCCATGATGGCAACTTCAAGCATCTGACTCTGGTCCATGAGAGCAGAGCAGAGTGCCCAGGGACATGGGCTGTGGGGCCAGGCTGTCTGGTTGAAATCCAAGCTCCTTGGTTTCCCAGCTTGTGACCTTGGAAAAGTTACTGAACCTCTCCATGCTTCTGCTTTCTCACTTGTAAAATGAGGGTGACAACTACACCAAGCCTGTAAGAACACCCCGAGGCACAAATGAGTAGACCGCATGGGACACAGGAGAGGTGACAGCCACTCAGAGGCACCCTCTCTAACCCTGCCTGCCAGGGCTGCGGGCCCCATCTTTGCCAGGAGCCCCTTGGACTCAAAGTACCCAGGTTCCTCTCATCGTCTCCCAGTCTGATTCCAGTTCTGTGCTGCTGCATGAGACGATGATGATGGAGAGCTAGGCTCTGAGCAGCCAGCGGAGGCAGTCACAGGTCCGGGGCTCTGTCAACCACTCAGGCTCTGGGGCCCAGGGAGGAGAAGCCCCTTCCTCTGGGAGCCTGGGCCCCCACCCTCTGTGAAAGCCAGAGGGTGTGCTCCAGGGACACGGCAGGCATCCCAGAAATTAGGGCACTCAAGTCTAGACCAAGTAACTCCCCGCTAGAAAGATTTCCTTGATTTACAGATGAAAACAGTGAAGAGCAGGGAGGGCCCTGCAAAGATCCAACTGAGTTTGTGCTTCCCTCTCAGCTCCCCTCCCTCCCCCACTCCCTCAGTCTCTCCTCCCTCCCTCCCTCGCTCTCCTCCCTCCCTCCCCTCCCTCCCTCTCT
>NW_022900935.1:21106832-21109235 GCF_012274545.1 Fukomys damarensis
CTCCCCTCCCTCCCTCTCCCCCTCCCTCTCTCTCCTCCCTCTCCTCTCTCCTGTCTCCCTCTCCTCTTCCCTCCCTTCCTCTCTCCCATCCCCTGTGCTGGGTCTTAGGACTGACCTCCCGCTGAGGACAGGAGTGGTGAGAGAGTGGCCGCAAGGTCCCCAGTCAGGCAAGGCTCTGAATGTGCTGGAGGGGCCCTTGGGTTCCCACCTGAGGTCACAGGAAAGGGCCAGGAGCCGCCTGGAGCACTGAGACTTACTGTGATGCAGGGTGGGAATTTTGAGGCCCAGAGGAAAACAGTGCTTCCCCTGCAGCACTGGGTGCTGAGGTCAAATCCAGCAGGGACGCAGCAATGCACCTCAGAACCACAGATCTGTCACAGGCCCAGCTGAGGCTCCAGCAGGACAGAGCTTTGGGCTCAGTGTTCCCCGAGATCCTGCTTTCTCACCAAGGCAGTTCTGAGGCAGGAGAGTGCAGCAGGGGTAGACCTCAGCATGGACCTTTCTGACTGACCCTGGTAAGCCCTTCCTGTCTTCCACCTGGTTTCAAGAGTTTGCTCAATTCCTTTTTTAAAATTTTTTTTCTGTATTTTTGAGTGAGTAGTTTCCTTCTAGGATCTCCAGGGTTGTTTTTTAAAAAATAAATTTTATTTTATCCCATCCCCCCTTAAGCCCCCTCCACTCCCTATGTACAAAAGCTTTGTTTCCATTTTTTCCATTCTCACTTTTTATTTGTTTGCTTTTTGAGACAGGGTCTCACTATGTAGTTGAGACTGACCTTGAACTCACTATGTAGTCCAGGCTGGTCTTGAACTCACAGCATCCTCCTGCCTCAGCCTCCTGAGTGCTGGGATCACAGGGGTGTGCTCCATTCTCACTTTTCTTCTTGCCCCTTCCTTCCTTTCTCCCTCCCTCCTCTCTTCCCACTTGAACACTTTCTTCTCACTTCCCAACATCCATTACACAGCTCAGGCCTTATTCCCACATTCAGTTTCTCACAACAGAGAAACAATGCAGTATTTAAGCACATGTGTCTGATTTAGTTCACTTAAGAATGGGCTGGGGATTTAGCTCAGTGGTTCTGCCACCTGTTTCACAAGCACAAAGACCAGAGTTCGATCACTGGTACCAAAAAACAAAACAAAACAACAACAGCAACAAAACTCACTTAAGAGTTGGTCTCAAGGTCCATTCATTTAGCTATAAATGTCTGAAGCTCACCCTTCTTTATGGCAGAGTAGTACGCCATTGTATTAAAAAAAAATTGTTTCATCAGTTGATGGGCATTTGGGCTGTTTCCAAGATTTAGCTCTTACAAATTATACTCCTATAAACATCGGTGTGCATATATCACTGTGGTAGGATGCTTTTAATTCTTTCAGGAAGATACCAAGAAGAGGTACAACTGGGTCAAATGGAACCTCTCGTTTTAGTTGTTTGAGGAATCTCCACACTGATCTCCACAGTGGCTGCACAAGTCTGCACTCCCCCCAACAGTGGAGAAGGGCTCCTTTTTTCCCACAGCCCCACCAGCACTTGGAATTGGTTGATTTCTTGATAGCAGCCATTCTTTCTGGAGTCAGGTGGAATCTCAGCTTTGTTTTAATTTGCATCTCTCGAATGACCAGTGATGCTGAATATTGTTTCATATATGTATTCTTTTTCTGAGAAGCGTCTGTTCAGATGCCCATTTTCGCATTGGGTCTTTACATTTGGGGGTGTCTGACTTTTTTTTAGTTCTCTATATATTCTAGACAATTGAGGGTTTGCTCAATTCCAAGTCCACGGCTACTGAACAGATTTTACCGCCAGCACAGAGGCTATCCTTCCTGAGCACTTTCCGGATCAGTGCACCGATCAGTGCACCGACTTGGCCTGGGCGGAGGGTGTGGGGATGCGAACTCAGCGGGCCTCCATTCCCTGCTCCCCACATTGTGAGTCTGATGGGGCGTCTCACCAACTCCTCCCCAGCCAGGCAGACCAGACCTGCGCAGACCTCCGGCGTCCCCCTTCCAGAACCACAGAGGATACTGTGAGGACCAGACATGCGCAAAGCCCGAGCCCCGCCCCCGCGAGTGACCACAGCTCAGCCGGCACCTGTTGCTACTCTTCCCATCCCTCCCACCGGGGCCGGCCTCAGAGGGGGCCCATCCTGGCAAAAGTCACACAGCCAGTCGGTGGAGGTAGCTGAGGGGCAATCATCATACTCTCCTCTCCAAACCAGGCTCTTTCTAAACCAACAAACAAAAAGCCCAGGATTTGGAAAAGCACACCTGTCTTGCGGTCCATTTTGGATCGTGGTTCCATAGCCGGGTGCCCACCCTGCCCCAGATCAGTTCAAAGATATACACACACAGATATGTGACATAACATCATGGCTTATATGCCTGGAAAAAAACCATATAT
>NW_022900935.1:21109263-21112861 GCF_012274545.1 Fukomys damarensis
TAGTACACAGATCTGAAATCAGCAAAGGAGTCCTGGATTACTTAGCAGAATTTTTGTCTCATTACAGCACGCTACTGTCAGCATTTTAAATACACTGAGTCACAAAGCCCCTCTCCTCTCTCCTCCCAGAGGGCATCCTCAGTCCTCCCCAGGAAATAGAGCGTTGGAAAGCCCGCTATTGACCGAAGAGGAAATGGGGCCTCAGAGGGACAGCAGGGTCCCCCTTGAGTTCTAGGGTACCAGGCCCAGTGGGAGTGGAGGTGGACTGGAGGCACCAGTCCTGAAGAGTCCTCTAGAGTGCCTGCCACTGGCCTGGGTTGCAGAGACTCAGGGAGGAAGGAAACAGCCCTCTCCTGGGAGGGGAAGGGCCTCTGGTGTGGCCAAGCCCAGGTGCTATTTAGGAAAGCGTCTACCTGGGTGTGGGGTTGGGCTGTGGGAGGCGAGGGTCTGAGCGCCTAGGGGAAGGGGACAGACCAAGACGCTGGCTCAGGCAGCCCTGTGCTGGAGGAGGGGACACTCCTGGAGCTGACCCACCCAGAGGCAGGTCACAGTCCTCACCCTCCCCAGCCACAGACTAGGCATTGAGTCCCTGCAGCTCTGAAAGAAAACTGGACATTTCGCAGATGGGAGCCGTGAGGCCCACCGAGGGGAAGAGATTGCCAAAGGCCCAGCAAGTGTTGGCAGGCCTTCTTTTTCTCTTAGCAACAGTGACAGCTCACGGGGACAGAGCACCCCCCCCAATGTGGTAGGCCTCTGATAAGCACTTTCCACAGCCCCCGGGAGAAGGACACTTTTTTTCCCCCCTGTACAGATGAAAGTGAGGCTCGGAATGCTTTGTGACTCTTCCTGAACTACTGTGAATGGAGGAGGAAGACAAACTCAGTCAGGGAACCCAAGCTCCTTCCCAGCCTGCCAGCCTTTTAGAAGGTTCTCCAGAGTGCACTTCTCCCTGTCTGGCACTGTTGTGGAGTCTGCACCCTTTCCCAGGCACAGGAACTCCCTGGAATCACACTGCCCTTGATAGCTCTCCGGCCCACCCTGGAGACAGAACCAAGACCAAACTTGGGGGGCACTGCTACATGAACCCCCCGACAGATGCCCTACCAGCAAAGGAGCTGGCTATACAGGCCTGAGGCTGGGACCCTGTACCCAGCTCTGGGCCAGGCAGGGGAGGGGAGTATCCTCACCTTCCACTTCCTCCCCCTGCCTTAGACACACTGGGATGCTCTTAGGTGAGGTTGTTTGTCCACCCCTGCAGCAGAAGAGAGAGAAGAGATGGCTTTCTCTCCAGCCAAGGAGCAGGCGAATGGGGAGGTCGGAGAGTGTGGGTGTCCAGGTGGGTGGTGGGAGCCCTCCTTCCTCGGCTGAGTTGGTGGGGCAGAGGGAGCAGGCTGGGTGTCGGTGGAAGTTGACTACCAGCCACGCAGTTCTGTAAGTCTTGATCTGCCCCAGAATGGGACGGGAAGGGACTGTGCACGCCTGGTGAAGAGGGTGTGCAGGAGGCAGGGCATGGGACCCTCCAGGACCGTCCATCTGAAGTGGGAACGGCAACCTTCTGTCTGATACCAAGCCACCCGCTTGTCTGAGAAGTCGCCGCGCAGATGTCGAGGAATCGGACCAGGAGCCTGTCCAGAAACGTAGCTCCTAGGAAGCGGCCCGTTGAGCCAGGGGAGCAGGACTGCAGCTGCCACACAGATGTGCGCAGGAAACTGCGCGGCACCTCCGCGGTTGGAAGGACGCAGGCGCCTACTAGCGGTGGCTCCCGCCATGGCTCCGGCACAGGCGGCCCCGCGACCCCCAGCTGGGGGCTCAAAGGGCCAGAAACCCGGGTCCCTCGGTTCTGGTGATCCGTCAGCTACTGCTGCTTTCCGGAGGGCTGGAGCTGCGCCCGGTCTTGTGCCAGGTCCCGGGGCCCATAAAAGTCCCATTCCCTGGAAACCCGTTCGAAAACTAGCCATAGGGTAAGGAAAAAGGCGAAGAAAAATCAGAGGAGGGACAAGGACAGGGTTAGCATACAAACAGAAACTGTTCCATGAATGGAACTTACAAACCCTAGAGACAGCAGTTAGTGGGCACACAGCCGCTTGCTCCAGGACAGCATGGGTGGCCCGCCCAGGCCCCTACCCGGCCGCAGCGAGGTTGGCTTTCCCCTGGGAAGCTCCCAGAGCCGGCGCGAGTCGAGGCCCAGTCCCTCGATTTCCTCAGATTCTGCAGCTCCTCTCAGCCCTTCGGAGGGCGCGCGGTCCTTGGCCTCGGGCTACAACTCGAAAACTCCGAGAAGTGAGCTCTCCTGAAAGGTCCAGTAAGGAACACTCCCCATCCCTGCTTCCACGATGACCTGAGAAGCTGGCACAAGCCCAGCGAGGGGTACCGGTGGCTCTCCGGGTTGCTGAGGCTGGGCCGGAGCCAGTCCTCCTTGGCGTGCACTCAGGGCCTGATTTCGTTTGGCGACGTGGAAATGGCGCGCGCTGGGCAGAAGGTGAGATGCAGGACGAGATCTTGCCGCCGCCCTGGAATCCTAAATTGCTTTGCTCCCCACCCTTGGAATTCGCTGCTCTGCACCTGTTGAACGCGGAGGGCAACGAAAACCCAGCCCAGTCTCTAATGCGCGGGAGAATCGGCACGCGTTCGTTCTCCTGAGTCCAGGGAGCGCATCTGGATCGAAGATTCCCAGCGCATGGGCGTTTGATCCTTCCCGTTCCCCTTCCGAGCTCGCCTGGTCTGGGAAGCAGGAGAGGAGAGGAGAGGGTTGTTTGTAGTGAAGCCAGGAGTGCAGCAGCGGCCCCCAGCCAGGCAGCAGGCAGGTGCCCAGCAGAGCTGTGCGCGGCCCTGCAGCGCATGTGCCAAGAAGACGTGGGCTTGGACTCCCAGGGGCCACTTGTCACCCACGTGGAGAATGAGAATTCTCTCTTTGGAATCCAGGGTCCTTGGCATAACAGCCCCTTCGCAGTCTTCTGCTTCCCTTCGTCCCCTTCCACAATGCAGGACAGTGGTTACATGCATGGAGGGGGAAGAAAAAAAAACCCGACAGTCGTTACATGCGTGGCAAAAAAATCCGGAAAGCACGCGTTTTGAAGGCCTCTCCACATTTTCAAAGAGTCACCACGAAGACAGATGCTTCCCTCGAGGCCTGCACGATCCGAATCTCGTTTAGAGGAGAGGGCAGAGAGGAACAGGGTGGTCCAGCCCAGCTGGATGCAGGCCCGTGGGAGGCTCCCTTCCGTCTGCCCCAGGTTGGCTCAGGGACCACACCGAAGCCGGACCCGAGGCGCCGGGCTGGGCATAGGGCATGCCTGGCGCGTAGGAGGCTCTGGGGTCAACGGGGCGGAGGGAGCGAGAGAACTCTTTGGGGCGGCTTCCTGAGCGGTGTCACCGGCCTGGGGCCCCCGCAGGGCCCAGCTGAGGGTCCCAGCGTCACCAGCCCAAAGCAGTCTGAGCTCTGGAAGCCCCGCGGCTGCTGGAAGGGAGGAGAAGGAAGGGTAGCGGCCCCGTCCGAGAGGGAGAAGCGACCCTGGAGACAGCGGCCGGGGAGCTTTCCACACCCATTTCTACCACCTGCCCTGGCTGCTCCCAACTCGGGACCCGGGCGAGCGCGTAG
>NW_022900935.1:21113705-21177823 GCF_012274545.1 Fukomys damarensis
GGCTTCCCAGCTGCAGGAGCCAGGCCCTGGGAGGATTGTGGAGGGGACGCGCCCGAGCCTCTGCGGCCTCGCTGCGTGCTCGGCGTTCGGATTCTGAAGTTCCCTCCTGGATGCTCCCGAACTCATAACTTTGAGGTGCTTTGCTCCCCTCTACCTGGGCTTCGGGCAGTCCTGCACCAGGACATTGATGCAGAAACGAGAGAATGAGGTTTAGTTTCCCCTAATCGGGCTCCCTGGGTCCCAGCCCTGGGAGCAGCCGGGAGGAGGACCCCGGGACCGGAGGTGGGATGCGGAGGGTGAACCGGGCCTAGCCTCCATTGCCAGCACCCTCCTCCTGCGCAGCTTCAGAAGCACTTCCTGCTCACACCCTCAAGCTCCAGCTTCTCACTCGCTACCGCTACCAGAGCCCCCATAGGCCTGGAAGGGTGGCACCGCACTCTGAACGGCTGCTGCCAGGATATCCCGCATCCAGAATGGCAGGCTGAGATTGGGGGTGCTCTCACTCCTGGCAGCCCCTAGTCATTCAGAAAATAGTTTTCTCAACGTCGAGGAGTAAGCGACTGTTTCATTTTCATTTTTTTAAGTGAGCAGCGAGATGAAACGAAAACGCCTTGGTTTTCCCCTAAACCTCTCACAGCTGCCGTAAGAAAGGGCAGGGCAGGAAGGGCCATCGGCTGGGGAGGTGGCCGCTGGAGGTGCCTGGAAAAGGCAGCTGCTGGCAGCTGAGACCGACCTTGCTCCCATTAAGATGACTCTGAATTGGAAAGGAAAAAAAAAAGGACTAGTGGCTCTTCGAGGTCTCCCGGGTGACATCTTAAAATACCAGCGGGGAAAATCTCCCGGGGAGGAGGGGGAGGAGGCCCCGTGTGACTGTAATCGTCAGATCGGAGGTTTTACTGTCACTTGGAGCTTAAAAGGGATCTTTGAAATTAAAAGAAGACAGGATGTTGACAGGAAATCTGGCCTTTTTAATCAGACCCCAAACATTTTCTCCTTGAAATTTTTACCATCTGGATCCCCAATCCCTGCACGCGGCGGCCACGTTTAAATGGTTGTGATTCTATTTAGAATCTGATTCCTTTTCAGAAGGCAGATGCCTCTTCTGCTCCCTGGGGTAGGAGCTGGGGGAGACAGCCTGGGGTGGGGCTCCTCCACCCAGGATGCTGTTTTCAGCAGGTGCATCCTCCTGATATCACAAGCTCCCCTCCTACTTTACAGGGATTTTCTGGACAGACCTTTCTCAAAACAGCAGTTTGTTTTGCATTTTCTCTGCATAACGAATTCAAGCTCTGCCGAGCCCAAAAAACTGGGCCTGTGCTACGTTTCAGGGCTAAATTTCATACACCCCAGGACTCTTGCATAAATGGAGCACAGAGAGCAGTTCTGTTATTATTATTGTTGATACTCTTTTTACTTGGAGATGTGGTTGCTAGGAGCATGTTGATTCCTCTTTTGCTCTGCGGAGGAAGACAGAGGAAGTGTGTCCCACCTCCGAGTGACTGAGCTAATTCTCAGCTCTCCCTTAGTTTCGCTTAATTGAAAGGATGATTCCTTGGAACCCATGCTCTCGAACTTAAAGTAGAGACTGCATCTTTTGTTTCTATTCTATTTGGGCAAGGTCTTCATTGTTTTTAAGCCTTCCCCATCCCCTCATTTGAGGAACCTGCAGTGCGCCTGGGACCTAGGGGAGCCGCCAGCCCAGCCCCTCTCCTATTTCTCCCACTTTCTCCTGCCTTTCTAAGCTGTCCCCTTCTCTCTGTGCCCTCAGGTGGTGGCACTGGGGGATGTGCCAGATGGAACAGTGGTGACTGTGATGGCAGGCAATGACGAGAACTACTCTGCTGAGCTGCGCAATGCCTCGGCCGTCATGAAGAACCAGGTGGCCAGATTCAACGACCTTCGATTTGTGGGCCGCAGTGGGCGAGGTGAGCTGAGGGAGACCTGGCCCCCCAGACACTGGGGCATAGGTGATGGCACAGGTGAGGGAAGGAAGCTGAGAGAGAGAGGCCTCGGTGTCCAGAAACAGGTCTTCAGACCCCAGTCTGTCTGAAATAGCACTCTGTAAGGAAGTTTATGATTTCTTACATGAAGAAGACAATTTTCTCCCAATTTCTGGAAACCTTACTAACTCCAGAAGCCTTCCGTGCTTCCCCTCCTTCCCAGTCAAGCATCTCTGGTCTCACAAAAGATGCTGGAAGACAGTGAGTTATCAGACTCAGAAGGGGAGCTTGAAAGTCTTCTGGCTGAGGGCTCAGAGGACAAGCCCTTGATCTGTAGCACACTAGCTACCGTTTCCCAGGGGCAGGATCTCCCTCACTTTGAGGCCACCTCCCCCAGCTGTGGTCTCCCGAAGCCCCCTAGGCCCTACTGTGGTTCAGAAGAGACATGAGTGCCCTGTGGGATGTGTTAGGGCTGCCGTCTCCTGCCCAGAGGCAAGCCGTGGCCGCCCTGGCTGTCTGATCTTCCCGGCAGCGGCTGCAGCGGCAGTAAGGCAGCACCAGACGCCACAGTGGCTGTTGCCAGGGGCTGTTGAGTGGGAGGCTGCGGGGGACCCAAAACCCATCGTCACTCAGCTGCTGGGTGGAGGCATCCTGGAAACCCTGCCCAGCGACAGCACGGAGACCTGGGGGTCTGCTGGCCCTTTAAGACCAGCCAGGAGTGGCTGGGCAGAGAAGTTGCCCTTCCCCAGCCCCTGACACCCTCTGCTTGGGGTGAAGAAGTAAGCCGAGTTGCCTTGCTACAGGGCTTGGGCTGCTGGCTGGGGCAGAATTGTACTTTTCATCACCAATAAAGAAGGCTTCTCAAGGCACTAGTTCCCTCGGAGCCGCCAGCCTGCTCCCTGCTGGGCATCTGGGCACCATTTTGCCCTTTCCAGCCACTCAGTGTATACATACAAATGTCAAACATACTTTGACTTTTCAGCATTAATTAAAACCAGGGCATTATTTGCATGTAATAACTGTTTACTTGTTACTTTTTATGAAACTGAAATAGTTTACATTCTTTCAAACATTTCCTGTTCCTGTTGGCTCCCTTCCCCACTCACAGATTTCTTTCAAACGGTGCCCTTAACTGGTTGCAGGTTGATGGATGGAAAATGTTTGCTTTTATGAATTAAGCTTTCATTGCTGCTCCTAATTAGTCTCCAAGCCCCTTTTGTCATCCCCACTCTCTTGAGCTCTTTGCAATTTAATCCCAGCCCCGGCCAAGTGGAGAGTCACTGGGGCAGGTGGGTGGCGGTGGGCAAGGCTGGCTCAGGTGTGTGTTGGGGGTCGCTGTGGCTGCTGTCCTGGGGGAGGCGGGCAGGCAGAAAGCATGGTGGGTCCCAGGAGCGAGGACGCAAAGGTGGCAGGAACTCATGCTTCCTTCTCCCTCCCAGCTACTCCCTCTCCTGGGAGGAGAGCACTGGAAGGAGAAGAGAGATTATCTGACTTAGCAAGACCTCCTTGGCCTGTGTGTGCTGAAAATGACATCTCTGTGGCTTGCATGCCCACAGACCCCTGCCTACCCATCGCCCCACGGAAGGAGACGGGTTTCCAAAGCATCCCTGAATTGCATGCTGTTAAAGCAGAGCAGGCGGGGCTGGTGCTGGGATTGCGGAGGCTGAGTTGACAGACCATTCCCACGTCCGTTCTCAGCTCCCAGTAGTCTCACTGGTCCTGGGAGGTAGGAAAAAGACCAAGTAGGAGAGAAGGGGTTCCTGTGCCGGTGGAACTCTGGGGCATTCAGTAGAGTCTAAGGTGTAGAACTGGCCTCCCCTAGCTTGAGTCCCAGTTCTGACAGTGACATGCTGGGAGACATGGGCAAATAACTGAACCTCTCTGTGCCTCTGTTTCCTTGTCTATAAAACCTGTTGGTGGTGGTGATAATGGTCCCTCCCTTGTGAGATATGGGGAGGATTGAAAGAATCAGTACCAGTGTATTAGGTGGCACATATTGAGACCCGGATGTAGGTTAGAGATTTTGTTCTTCAAATGCTTGGGACTGGAGGAGGCCTTTGAGGTCCCTTTGAGCGGTGACAGTCACTGATTCTCTGATTACAGTGTGGTTTGGGCGGGGGTGGGGGGAACCCAGAAGGTGTGAATTGTTGAGTGGGAGAGGTGGAAGAGGCCGGCAGTAGGAAGGCGGGTGCAGGGCCGTCATGCAGGCTTCTCTGCTGTGCCTCAGGAAATTGCCACCTGAGAACAAGCTGTGATTGACAAAGTCTGGGCTGTGCTAAGAGTGGACAGGTTGGGATTTGAGATCTAGGACCCCTCCCTGAAGCTAACAGCTGCGGGGACTAAGAATTTAGGTGGCTACCTCTGCTTGTTTCCTCCTCTTCCGCTATTTTTTCCTTGATTCTATGTGAATTCCAGGGAGATGACACAGGAACACCAGACAGTTCTTACAGTAGGATTGCCTGTGTGAACCACAACAGGGGTGGCCGTCGCTTGCAGGGATTAGGCCCCAGGTCCCACCCTGCCAGGCTAGCACCCTTTTGATATAATGATTATTTTGTGTTTTAGTCTCCTACAGTAAAGTTTGTAGATTCCCACAATCTACCTAGAGAATTTTTGTAAGCAAGGTCCATCATCTCCCCCAGGAAAAATACGTTCTTCCTGTCCCTGTGCAGCATTGGGCATTGGTACCTCCCGCCCCCATCATGCATCCCACCCCTAAATTCCAGCAGTGCCACCCCAGTGCTTCACTGACCACGTACCGCCACAGATCCCTAAATTGTCCCATAGGAGGTGGCCTCTGCTCTAGGCAAAACTGCGAATCATGTGAGCACCTGAACTGTCATTAACTGGGTAAAAGGGACCTTAGTGCTATATGTGAGAAGTGCACGTGCAGGCCTAAGGGACCACTATTCGGAGAAGGGTTACACTGCATCTTGGCCAATGTTGAGAAAACCCAGCGGTCCTCTGAGACCCACGCGGCTCTGTGGGTGGTGCCAAACCAGAGGCCGGGGAACTTGCCCCAGCACCCTGCCTGACCTGGCTGAGCTTGCTACTTAGGCCAGGGCCCTGGGGCCTGCAGCAATGTCTGGAGCACCTGTTTTCCAAACATGGACTCCTTCCCTCCCCCAGGACCAGCCCTCAGCATTCCCTGGACCGCAGGCCGAGTGAACGTTTGCCAAGCTTCTTGCATAGGGACGTTCACCTCCTTTGTCCTTAGCTTCCTGCTCCAAGAGGCCAAGAGAGATGGGGGGAGAGTGGGCAGAGAGCCCTAGGCAGGACCAGAAATGAGGGGCACCCAGAAAGGTGGCTTTCTCCCACTCCTGGTTCTTAGGGTCCCTAACACTCCCCGCACGTCCGCTGGTCCCAGCACCCTGTCCTCCTGATGCCCTCTCTGCTCTCTTCAGATACTTGGGAATGGAGGAAGCTGTTGAGGCACCCTGGTGACCTCAGGTGGTGCGAGGTTTGTTACCTTATGCAGGTGGCGGCTTCTCACTCTGCAGGAGCAGGTCTTTAGTACCCTTGTGGAAGGCAGGCCATTGCACATTCTGACTTCTCTGGGTTCTGCCTGGCTGCTATGTGTCCTCAGCAATTCCCTGCCCCTCTGTGAGCCTCACACTTCACTTTTGTACAAAGCGAGCTGTAATCTCTGCTCTTAAGTAATGGGTGTTTATTGAGCACCTGTTAAGTGCCAGGTCCTGTTCTGTGGGCTGGGGATACAGTGATCACAACAAAAATTCTGTCCTCCAGGTAGCTTAGAGTCTAGCAGAGGAAGACAAAGAAATATAAGAGTTGGATGGATTATTAAAAATGATGAGCACTGTGGAAGAAATTTATGTAGTACGGGGATTGAAGCAAGCAAGGGGAGGGAGCCCTGAGAAGCTGCAGATCGAGTGGCTTCTGTCATAAATAAAACAAAACAAATGAAAGATTGCAGTATGGGAAGTAGCTCCATTAAACAGCAAAATGCTCAAAAACTTGCGATAAATGTGCTGCTTTGTTTAATGTATTAAGTAACGAGTTCCAGGAAGGGTTCTAGTGATGGCCATGACTTTGAAGTTGTGACGAGCAAAAGAAATTTAGAGAAGTCTGAAAGGGCTATAAGGGCTGTGTGAATATCTGTCCTGTCTGTGGCGGCAAGGTCACAGGTACAGCCCGTATCACCTCTGTGGTTTGTGGCCTGAGCTCTTACTTAAAGACAGTCTGTGTTTCAGTTAGAGTTGGGGACGATACCCTTGCAGTTTTTCTTCTGTTCCTAGTCCAGTTTTGGCCTGCTCAATGCTAAGCTTTCCCCATGGAGGCCAAGTTTTAAATGCCTACTTTATTATTGTTATTATTTTGGTGCTGGGGGTGGAACCGAGGGCCTGGTGCTTACTAGGCAAGTTCTCTATCACTGAGCTACACACGCAGCCCCCCAAAAGCCTCCTTGAAATAAAGTGACCAGGAAAAGCCTCCCAGAGAAGGTGACTTTTCCGTTCAGACCCGGAAGTGCACCTTAGTAAGCTGTCAAGTGCAGCAGCGGCCAGGCTGCTGTTACAAGGAGTGGGGCTCCTTGGTCTTCAGTGTCCACACTCAGGCTGCTAGGGCTCCGTGGTACCTGAACTCCCATCAGCCTGGCCCACAACCGTGCTGGAAAGCCGGTGGGGTGGTGGTTCAGAAGTCCAGGACAGCCCACCCCCGGGGAGGGCCCAGCTGCTCAGAGGGGGGGGGACCTGGGAAGGAAGAAACCTCAGAGGGAAGGAAGGCAGCAGAGGGGAGGAGCATCCAGGGACTGAGTGGGTGGCAGGGATTCAGAGGCCACCTGCCCTGCGTTTCTCTGGACAGCCTCACTTCCTGTTTCAAGTCACGCTGAGATCCCTGTGGCGAGAGAGTGAAGGGCCAGGTTTGTACAGACTTAGGGACCCAGGGGCAAGTGCCTTAGTGTTTCTGACCTGGCCTCCAGCTGCTGCCTCAGGAGACATCAGAGAAGCCCTGCTAGTTCCCAGCAGAGCTACAGCTCTGTCACTCTTCAGCTTTAAACCCCTCACATCTCAAGCCCTCGAGTCTTTGGTGTGATCCCTGTGCCTGGTGGATTAATTTTGTTCAGGCATCACCTGTTTCTGAGGCTAGAATTTTCACTTGATCTCGACCATCGAGTACCCAGACGTGCATAGGGAGCCATAAGACCATGTCCCACCCTGAGCTTCACCCCCACCCGGCCCTGGAGCCTGTCTGTAGCCACCAGAGGAATGGAATAGCCTGTAACAGGTGGAGGCAGTGGTAGAAAAGGGGTACCCACGTGCAGAGGAAGGAGGTGAAGTCTGATGTGGGAATCAGGGAAAACCCCCTTGTGGGGTAAGCCGGTACAGTCGGAGCCTCCTACTTTAGGTGCTAGTAACATTGGATTCCCCTTTGGGGAAAACCCTCGACTTAGCCTACACCAACCAGCCAACTCCCAGGCCAGTCACAGGGTCACCATAGACAACAGAAGGAACACTGCTCGTTCAAAGTAAACCTTTGTCAGCTTTCTACATGGGAAGCCTGTCTCAGCCTAAAAACAGAAGTCACAAGTCAGAGACAGAACTGAGAACAGAGAAGAGCTTGACGTTAGAGAAAGGAGAAGGCCAGCACCTGGGGGAGCTGACTGTGTCACCGAGACATGAAAAGTGTTAACCAGCTCAGTAGATGGCAAAAGTATAAAGGCCACTTTATTGGTGTTGGATTATGATGGGTAACCATATGAAAGGTTTCGGTCTCACTCATAACAGAAGATCACAGAAAGTGCAGAGTCTGAAGATCTTCTATCCTGACAGACACTGCGGGCAGCGGAGGGTACGAGGGGACTCCGGCTCTCTCCGGGCTCGCACAGTGGGACCAGGAGTCTGAGAGTCACCTCACCTTGAGAGAGGCGGTGGGTCACTCACCGCTTCTTCTAATCTACTCTAAGGAAATAAGCAGAGATGCAGACAAAGATTTTTATAAACAGAGAGTCATTTTCAATGGTTTAAAAATGATTTTAAAAGTTTTTTCCTCTCTGAGGAATTTTGAATGGAGATTTTGGAGCCAAATGCCTGTCTAAAAATAGAACAGGGCTCTGGAAATAACAGTTGTGTCTGCAAATGAAAAGTCTGCAGCGTCCAGATGAGCCCTCTTCCAGCTGGGGCCGCACACGCCAGTCAGAAACTGGCACCAACGCAAAGACCCTGGGGCCTGTGAGTAGATAAATAAAAGATGAAGCTGCTGTGACTTGAAGTATTTTGCAGCCATTAGAAAATGAAGTTTATGAAGAACTTTTAATAACATGGCAAAGCGTTTCTGACGTGACGTTATATTTTTAAAAAGTGTATACAAATATATATTTTGGTGCAACTATGTAAATACCCAGACGTGTACAAAAAGGATTGAAAGAGAATATGCCCAAATGATGTTTATTTCTGGCTCACGGACCTGTGGGTGAGTGGGGGTGGGGGGTGTTCTTCTTCTTCTTTTATTGTTTTTGGGTCCTTGATTTTATCTACAAAGGTTACTACTTTGAGAAAAATAATAAATATGTGTATATACATATACCTGTGTGTATGTGTGTTACATACACAGTCCCCTAACCTTGCTCTCCACAGCAAAATCATGTGGGTTTCTGAAGAGTACAAACAGCACCAAAAGAAGGCGCAGAAGCAAGGGAGGAATAAACGCGGGAGCAGGGGTGACAGAGTTAGTGCCAGGCTCCCGGGGACCTTGAATGCCAAGCCCAGGAGCTTGAACTTCACCCAAAGCCCCATCTTCCAGGCCCTGCCTTGTCTAAGGAGTCAGGGGTTCCTAGCTTAAGTACAAGTAGGAGACCAGGGTGTTGTGAAAGTACCAGGAGCCAACTTTCTGCCTTTATCTCCTTAGGAAAGAGTTTCACACTGACCATCACTGTGTTCACCAACCCCACCCAAGTAGCCACCTACCACCGAGCCATTAAGGTCACTGTGGACGGACCCCGGGAGCCCAGACGTAAGTGCCACTGAGCCCATAACTCCGGGCTGGGAGGAAGGTAGGGGAGGCGGGGAGGAAGGTCAGACAGACGGCTCCAGGTCCCTGGAGCACCGGTGGGGCTGCAGTCCTCAGCTCTGCACCCTGTACCTGTCATGCACCTGCTGCAGACCCTAAACCCTCAGGGCTTAGCTTGGGGCCGAGGCTGGATGGCAGAACCAGCTGGGGGATCCCAACCTGTGGGCTGACTGCCCAGTGGGGCAGAGCAGACAGGGAGAGGAGGAAGAGGAGGAAGCTTCAGATCCAGGTGCATTTGGGGTGGAGGCTGGATCAGGTATGGTCTCCGTGCCAGCTTCCTCTGCCAGTGGCCAAGGGTCGTGTGGCAGTGATCAAAAGGCAGGAGCTAGTCCAGCTGTGAGGCCAGGTCCCCTCCTTGGAAACCCTTTTTTGGATCCTGGTATGTGCCTTTGCCACTCTGGCCCCGGGATCCACGCAAATGAGACCCGTAGCGCAGATTTGATTCTGCAGACAGGTGCTGAGCACCTCCTTTGTGCAGGGAGTCCTGATCAGTCAGAGCGTGCCTGCCGAAGGCCCTGGAGTGTGCAGATCACAACTGGAGAAGCTGGAGGGGAAGTCCCAGGTCTGTGCTGGTGGGTGGATGAGTGAGCGCATAAATGCAGCAAAGCAGCCCTCCTGCTCTGCACTGGCCGCTTCCTAGCTTTTTCCCAGAGCTCTTAGCAACCCCTGCCCCCAGGACTACTTAACCTGTGTGTTGAGGGCCAGCCTGACCCCTTTGTCAGTGCAATATTTGAAGTTTAGAAAGTCCGTCATGCTTGTTTTTGCATGGGACCCTCATATAGCTGTAGCAAAGGGTCACCCTCACTGCAGGGAGGAGAGGACCTGGGCCTGTGCCCTGTGGGGTCTCACACATGGCCAGGTGTGGGGAGAGCATCGCAGAGGCGACCTCTCCCCTACTGAGGTGGAGGACAGGCTCTTCCCCAGAGCCCAGGAGGCTCAGAGCAGGAGGGCCAGGCAGCTCTAGGAGAACTTCCCTCGGGATCCTCCAGCCGTCCTGAGCCCCCGTTCAAGGTCAGCCAGCACTTCTGGCCAAATTCCTGCTTGGTTCTTCCTGCTGGGATCAGACACAGACAGTGCTGGGCTCTGGGCTCTGAGCTCTGGACCCCAGGCTGGTGCTGTCTGCTTTTTGGCCTCAGTTCAATCATGTGTGAAGTGGGTAGGTGAGCCCATGAGCCTCAAGGGGGTGATGATTGGGAACCCTTTGTGACCCATAGCCACCAAGGTACAGAGAGCAGGTGCTGACCCAGCCTGCCCGACTGAGACACCTTGGGCAAGGCACTGTCATGTCTCAGTTTTCTTGTGTGAAAATGGCTTTCCATGATCGGCTACATCATGGCGCTGTTGAGGAAAAGCACGGACAGCACCTCGAACACCTGGCAACCCATTGCCTTAGCCAGGACCTTGGACAAGCCGCTGACCCCTGGGCGTCAGACGCCTTCTGAAAGCAGGAGGTCATCAGGGCCCTGCAGGCCTGGCAGTGGTGGCCACGTGTCATGGCAGATAGAGGGCTCTTGGGTCACTAGGTCCCTGGTTTTCTGCTCTCTTTGGCACCCCACCCCTCCCCAGGGAGAAACAGGGTGGGTGCCGGCCCCAGCCTGGTCACAGAGGGAGGCATGGTCACTGAGGGGTGGAGGGCATGTGGTCTGAGTTCCAAGCAGTACCTGGATGGCCAGTAGCCACAGTTGGGCCAAGTGTGAGGATGTGGCACTTAGGGCCCCTCCAAAAGGAAGGGCACTCCCGGTCACAGAAGCACCTGACGGGGCTTGGAGTGTGCTAGGAGAGACCCAGGGAGCCATGCCATGCCTGTGCCCTCCGTGTTCAGCCTGCTCAGGCCGGCGCTGCCCGGCCTTCCCTCCTAAGGCCCCGCATGAGTGTAGAGACTCAGCCCTGCCCTGCAGGGTCTGCTG
Source organism: Fukomys damarensis (assembly GCF_012274545.1). Taxonomy (NCBI): domain Eukaryota; kingdom Metazoa; phylum Chordata; class Mammalia; order Rodentia; family Bathyergidae; genus Fukomys; species Fukomys damarensis. The sequence goes on from NW_022900935.1 coordinate 21,124,579, forward strand.
GAATCCTCTGCCTGTGCTTCTCTCCTGGGGCCCCCAGGCCTGAGTGCCCTTCTGTGAGATGAGCTAGTAGGTGCAGGGGTGGCACGGGACAGGCAGCTGATGTCAGAGGGACGAGTGGAGGTGGGGAGGGGCCAGTCCCTCTGGATCCCCCACCCTTAGGACAGACTCGCTCCTGGCCTTCAACCTGGGGCTGTAGACAAATCCTTCCCCTTTCCTGGCCTCAGTTTCCCCTTCTAGAAGAGGAAGGAGGTTAGCTGCAGAGCTGTGATCACTGCATGGCCCTGTATGCCAGTCAGTGTGCAGAGTCTCCGAGAATTGAGCCTCAGCAAGTGGGTAGGGAGCCACTGCCGGAAGTGAACTTCAGGGCTGTGGGGGCTCCCACCAGGGAGTCAAAGAGGCCTAGGCCTGCCCACCATGTGCAGGTCTGTAAGGGAATGCCGTTAAATCTGTTCTGGGGAGCTGTGACATTCAGTGAGTTTCTGGTGCCCACAGCCCTCTCTTCAACCATGAGTCTCTGCACCCCAGGAGTTCCTTTGGGAGCTTTTCTCCTGCTTGGCAGCTCGGAGACCTTTGAGATGTGAGCCTTGTGGGGTGGGGCAGGTAGGGGGGAACCTCGGGAGCACAGGCGCAGAGTCTGCAGCTCCCAGAAGGCCCAGCTGTGGGTTCTGTGGCTGGGCCGTTCCCCTCCGGTGCCCTGCTGAGCATGCCCGGCCTCCAGCCGGGTGGCCAGCTGGTCTGAGGCCGGCTTGGTGGCTTCCTGCTTGTGTGGCCTTGGTTTCTGAGACTCTCAATGCTGGTGTCCCTCAGAGCCACTGGGGGCTGGTGAAAATGCAGGTTGCTGAGCCAGATCCAAGATGGGGCGGGAGGCAGTGCCAGCGCCCAACAACGCTGGTACTGACCGCGCTTGGGAATAGCTCACCCCGTCTGCTAGGCTCAGCAGGTGCTGGTGTTGAGAAGGTCACACCCAGGTTCTTGATCCTTCCTGACTTCCAGGGGAAGTGAACTGGCATCCATCCCATGGCCCCTTTCCTCCCCAAAAGGTACATGGAGTGATTTCCACAAATATTTTCCTGGTATCTCCCACATGCCAGGCACTATTCCACATGTTGGGAATACCACCGTAAATCCAACGGAGTGGGTTCTCATCCTCCTGGGCCTCAAAGTCCAGAGGAGAGAGATGGAAACGTGCTCTGCTGTCCCTATGGTCCCTACCCCTCCCCCAGTCTGTGCCAATGACCCCTGTGTCATGCTGTCCTGCACCTTCTTTCTTTGTCATCCAACTCAAGCCACCCTAGCTTCCTGCCGGGTACACTTCTGCCTCAGGGCCTTTGCACTGTCATTCCTGCTAGGAACACTCCTCCCTAGCCACCCTCAGGTCTTCATGCAGCCTTCTCACAGCTGCCCTGTTTCAGGTTGCCCACACAGACAGCATCCTTGCCTCTCGCCTTATCCTCCTGGCCTCAACTCTGCCTTGAATGTTTTATCACCTAGGGTGCTATGTAGTTCTCTAGTTTATTTCATTTATTATTCATCCCCTTCCAGTCTTCTTTATGCTCCATGAGGGTGGAGGCTCTTGTCTCTGTTTTGCCGGGCAGTGGTGTAGACCCTGGGGATACGGGCACAAGCATTTAGTAGGTACTTAGTAAATGCTTGGCAGTGAGTTAATTTTGAGTGGCAGCAGTCTTATGGGGACAAGCGAAGCTGGGGAAAGCCTAAAAAGTGGAGGGTGGGCCACTCGGGGAGCAGGCAGGCCCCCAAGTAGGTGACATTTTACAGGCCTGAGAGAGCTAGCAGCCTGTGTGGCTGCTAGGGCACCTGCCATGGTCCGGAAGAGTGACCCAGGCCTGCAGCTGACCTGGGAGTCACAGATGTTGCTGTAGTTTTATCCTGGGCTGCAGGTGTGGGGTAGCAGAGGGAGGGAGGTAGTCCTGGGCGGGGGAGGGACCACTGCTCCTGGCCCCCAGGACCCAGGACCCCCACAGGCCAGGAGTGTCCCCGGAGCTGGGTGCGCTGGGCACAGGCCAAGGGGAGGCAAGGGATGCAGCCCAACAGGAGGGAAGGAGTTAACCTCAGACCTCCCGGGTTCCCCTAATCAAGCCCAGGCCAGGCCTGGGAGGGAGCTGCCTCCTGCCCGCTGGCCCCCTGCCAGCCCATTTCCCTGCCCAGCCACCAAGGGCTTTCATCTGCTCACAGGGGGCCGATTCACAGCAGACCACCCTGGGCCAGCACCCGCCTGCCACTCGCAGGGCTGTTCTGAGTCCGGTGTAAATCTCCTGACAGGCCGCAGAGTAGAGCAGAGCGCCTGGGCTGGCTCCCCACCCACCGCCGCTCAGACAGTGGCTGCTGTGTCTGGGCGCGGCCTCACCAGCAGTGTCATCCGATGGGTGAAGGCTCACCGTGTTGCCGGGCCGACCACTGTGCCCATGGCCCTGCCCAGCTCTGCATCTCCTTTCTGTGCTTCTTGCTCATCCCAGCTGGGGGACAGCTGCTCGGCTGGTGTCCTGCCAGGTGGAGCTCATGGCCAAGGTGACCTGGCTGTCCTCCCTTGGAGGTCTTTGGAAGCAGCGTGTGCCACCTGGCTGCTCCAGGTTGGATCTCACTGTGTGACCCTGACTAAATGCCTCCCCTTTCCTGGCCATCAAAGGGGAGAGGGTAGCAGCATCTCAGAGGGTTGTGGCCCTTGGAAATGATGCATGTGACCCACCTGGCACACATGTAAACACAGCTGGAACGGTCGCACTCCTACCCAGTGCAGCATGGGGCAGGGGTTGGCCCTGATGGCCTCTCACTCTCCCCCGAAGCGCCGGGCATGTGTTGGGAGCCATACTGGCTGGGCGGGGATAATGAAGGATACCCTAAGGCGTAGCAAGGGAGCCCCCAGCCTGGAATAGGCAGTGTCACCCAGCCTGAGGGGCCCCTTCCTTCCCCTGCTCTGCCCCTCATGCCGTGCTCAGGGCTCAGCTGTCCCACTGGATGTGCTGAAGAGGAGCTATTGCCTCAGAGAAGGTGGCCAAGCCAGAACTGGGACTCTGGGCACCTTCCGCGAAGGCCAGGCCTGGTGGGCTGTTTAATTCTCACACACATACCACCACCACCGCCATTCCAGAGCTTCGTCTCTGAGACAGCCAGGGCCCACAGGGAGAGAAGGATTTACCCAGGACCATAGAGGTGACTGACTGCGGCCAAGTTTGGGCTTGGGGATGCTGGGCTCTCAGGAGGCACAGGCTGAGGTCTGCCCCCACCAGGGGAGGGTGTTGGTCAGTAAGCAGAGCTGTCCGGGGGAGCTGTGTGCAACCTGAGCCCTGCTGCCCAATCTAGGCCCGGCGGGCTCAGGGCATTCTCTGTCCACCCACCCCACCCTTCGGTACTGTACTTTCAAAACTCGGTGATCTGTCCTCCAGATCTTCCATACCCTTGGGGGTTAGACAGGGTGACAACTGCTTGACAGATGTGGAAACTGAGGCCCTGAGGGGGAAAGGGACTTGGTGGGATTATAGCAGGGTGTGACAGAGACTTAAACTCTCCACCTTGAGCTTCCGAGTGGGACAAGAGCCCCTGCTGGAGCCCGCTGAGAGCCTCTCACCTGCTTCTGCCTGGGTCCAGCCTGACCCTGCAGAGAGCAGCTGTGTCCATGGCTGAACCCAATTTTCAAACTCCAGGCCCTTTTCCTGAGAGATGGGATCCAGGGAGCACAGGCGGCCTGATCCTGTCTGTGTGCCCTGAGCTCGTTGCAGACTGTCTCAAGCCTCAGTATCCTCATCTGCGAAGTTGGAATGGTAACAGACCTGTCTCAGCAAGAGACTGCAGGGGCAAGGAAGGCGGTGTCTGAGCTGCTCAGACACCCGCCACGGAGGAAGCGCTCAGCGAACAGTGGCTGCAGTCAGTATTTCTGCTCCTGCAGCTACTGGGCTCAGTGGCGAGGGAAAAGGGGGACTTCCTGGGGGAGGGGCTCCTGGTCTGCACCTCACAGGACAAGAGAAGATTCCCGGCAGAGGCTGTCTTGAGTGGAGGCTCTGAAGTGGGGGCAGAGAATATTCTGGAACCTGGACATGGGAGCAACGTGAGGTCTGGGGATGCAGCCCTGCCTTCTTTCCTCTGTGGGGTGCAGGTGGCAGGTCTGACTAGCGGTGAATTCTTGCAGTCTTAAGTCAAAGACTCTCAGAGGGAGAGGGCCTCAGTGAGCAAGCTATGTAGAGAGGAAACTGAGGCACCGAGGCAGAGCCCCATGTGGCTAACAAGCTGGGCCATCCCCCACCCAGCTCTCAGTGAGGAAACTGAATGAAAGAGGCCTTTTCTGTGGCCCAACTCCTCTCCCTGGGCACAGGCACTTCCGTTGCACTCCAGTATGAGGCCAGACCCCGTGGCTCAGAGACTCTCTGGCGCCCTGGCCATGTGGGGCTGCCTGAGCTCCCTTCTGCCCCTCCACAGCAGTGGCTTCAGGGCTCCACAGCCACAAGGAAGCATCCCCAAGAGAAGGGAAGATGACTCTCCTACATCAGAGAGCTCGCTCTGGGCTGGGGTCCCTGATTTGTAGCCCAGAGCCGTGGCCCCCATCTCAACAACTGGAGTAAAAAGGAAAGTCGGAGAAGGGGCCCAGGAGCTGGGTGTGAACCTGCCTGCCATCCTGGCTCTGTGTTCTAGGACAGGTCGGCACCCTGGCCTCAGCATGCTGGTCTCTAGTGCAGCCTCCCCCGGCACAAGCAGGGCTGGCAGTGACCTGTGTGTCCACAGAGCCTGTGGGGCCAGCTCCCGAACCCTTGAGGGCAGCATAATGGAGACACTGCCACTTAGGGCAGGGAAGGGAGCGCATTGAGTGAGGCCCCTGGGTTGGCTGTGAACCCCACCCCGCTTCCGCCTGCCACAGGAGTGCCTATAACCACTACGCGGTGTGACTCAGAAACGGGGCTTTATCCACCAGTGACCATAATGACAAAGCCTGAGGTTTTGCACCAGCGCTGATGGAGCCCCATTGGCCCACTTCAAGCTTGTGGTTGGCGAAGGCACCCAAATCCCTCGCGCCCAAGCTGCTGTCAGGTTAGTCTGTGGTCTCTGTAACCATCCGGCAGGCCTGCTAATGAAATTGCCCTGAATCCATATGTTCCCCGGCCTCTCTACAGTTTCCTGCCATTTCCCGTGTCCTCAGCAGCCAGAAAACCTCGTTTCTCTCAAGGCTGGTTGGGTTGAAGACTGTGGCTGGCCCGGGAAGCTCTGGCAGTGGTGGCTGCTGCAGAACACGTCCTCTCCACCTGCCCCAGTCCCCACCCACCCTGCTCGCCTCTCGTGGTCACCGTGCAGCTCCAGCTCCATCCAGTGTCCCCAGCCCATGCTTCCCCATCTTCTGTCGGTCTGGGGCTGAGAGGATAGCAGTGGGGCCTGGCCAGAAGCCCAGTCTTCTCAGCGCCCAGCCTGGAGCCTCATCAGAGAGAATGTGTGTTCCCTGGTTCCCGGTGACCTGCTGGGCCTCTGTGGCCCCCACAAGCCCCTGCACCATTTCTGAGATTCTCAGGTGCCCACTTGAACTTGTGACCGGGTGTGCAGGGGTCTATAGGTCCCAGAACCCTTTGTTCCCCATTTTGAAAATCAGAAATGAGGTCCATTCTGTGGCTCCAGCTCTGTTCCCTCCTTCCCAGCAGGGGTCCCCAGTCACCCCACACTTTTCCAGTTCCCTGGAAATGACTTGTCCAGCCCAGGAAAAACAGTGGAATTCTACCTATTTATCTCTTCTATCAATTTAAAAAATCTCACATTACTCCAGACCTAAGAACTCAAGCAACCTTCTCCCTCTTTGCCACTTCCCTACACTTTGCTAAAGGGGCTGAAGTCCAGGAAATTCCACCACCTTTCTTGCTGTGTGTCCTCAGGCAAGCTCTGAGCCTCTCTGGTTTGTAGTTCTCTTATTTGTAGAAGAGAGCCTGGCTGCCTGCCTCAGGAGTGATGGAGACAGGACAGGCAGGAGTGCACCACCCTCCGTGGGTGCAGTCTGTTCCTGACATCTGCCCTGGAGAAACCTTGGCCTTGAAGTGGGAAGAGGGCTGCTCCCAGGGTCAAAAGAGGCAACTTGGGAGGAAACTGTGTTAATGGAGGAGAACAGTGAGGTGAGCTGCACTCCCAGTGGACGAGGGACAGCCAGTGCTCCAGAGATAGCCAGAGGCTCAGTAGTCCTTGCGGACTTGCTGAGTTCCCACCACACCAGATGGCCTAGGGAGCTGTCCTTGCTGTGGGCTGCTGATGCCCCACTTCAGGGATAAAGAAACAACTCATCTGCAATGTGTGCTGTTTAAAAAGAAAGTGACAGAAGGATATGCCTGGGCCAAGAGCATTCTGCAAGTTCCCTGGGAGCCTCTGTGTTTTCCAGGCTGCTCAGAGCCTGGTTGCTTTGCTTTGGTTTTCAAAAATTCCATTCATAAATGCTGCCTATGGGATGTAAAGTGATTAATTGTAAGAGGGGGATACTGGAGAGATCCCTGAAAGCTTGATGTCCCTCTCAAGAGTGTCATCAGGCTGCAAGGGCAGAGGCATGGCCACATTGACACTGTGAGCACCTCTGGGGCCTGAGAGGGAGGCTGGGTCCCTTGGGGGGTGTGGGGGACCCTGGCACTGTTCTCTGGTGTAGCACCCCGAGCCAGACACACAGTCCTGAGCTGCCCGGCATCCTGGTGACGTCCCTTTGGCTGAGGCCCGGGGGCTGGAACGGCCAGCAGGGCCTTCCGCGGGCTCTCCTGTTCTTGCAGACAGGGGTGGAAGGCAACCACACCCTGGCTTCTCTCCCTGCCTTGGTCTGGAACGTGCTTAAGCTACTATTCCTATGCCTGTAGCCTCAGTTTCTACTGTACTATAGTACAGTGTGCTATAGAGGTGCAGGCCACAGGCTTTGATTTGAATCCTAAACTCGTATCTTTTCTTTCTTTTTTTTTTTTTTAATGGTACTGAGGATTGGACCCTGGGCCTTCCTATTGTGCTATATCCCCACTCACCCACCCCCCTTTTTGGGGGGTATTTATTTGTTTGTTTTGAGACAGGGTCTCACAAGGCTGGCCTTGAACTAACTGTGTAGCTTGGCCTTGAACTTTTGACAATCATCCTATCTCAGCTTCCCAAGTGCTGGGGTTACAGGCATGTGCCACCACACCTGGCCTCCAGCCCTTGTACTTTTTCTTTTGAGACAGAGTCTCATTATGTTACCCAGGCTGGTCTTGAACTTGCAATCCTCCTGCCTCAGCCCCCAGAGTGCTTGGAATGACAGGGTGCACCACTGAGTCCATGTACTGACTTCACATCTCTCTGCTCAGTGACCCGGAGCCCTGGGGTAGCCCCACAAATGGTGTCAGAATGATCACACTGGCCCGTGTAGTTAGGGTGAGACCGTGGCTCGTGGCTACCGTCCTCTGTTCAGGAAGTCTCCTGAGAACCTCAGAGGGAGCTGCAAAGTTAGACCTCAGGAAGAATTCACAGCAGTACATGGCAATTCTCTGTCCCCTGAGACTCTAGGAAGCAGTGACTCAGGCTCCGTGTGCTCCACAGGGCACCGACAGAAGATAGAGGACCAGACCAAGGTGTTCCCTGACCGCTTTGGAGACCTGGAAAGGCTTCGCATGCGGGTGACGCCAAGCACGCCCAGCCCCCGAGGCTCACTCAGCACCGCCAGCCACTTCAGCAGCCAGGCCCAGACCCCAATCCAAGGTAAGAAATGGACCTCAGGGGGCAGGAGCGGTGGGTGGAGAACCGCGATGGCTGGTCGTGTGCCCGATCAGAGTCCCTCTCGAAGACCTTCATTCATTCGCTCTACAAACGCACGTGGTGCCTGACCCCAGTGTAGGCGTGAGCAGAGCCCCTGCCCTCTGGAGCATGACGCCTCCTGGAGGAGTGGGGTGAACCCAGCAGGACTTGTATTAAAAGCGGGCAGGCCGTCCTCAGCCAGGAGCGGTGTGTCCCCACTCCGTACACAGCTCCCTCCCCCAGCCGCAGCTTTCTCATCAGGAAGTGTGTGGGGGCGAGTGTGCCTGCCCAGGGCTGAGCTGATGTCCAGATGACTTTACTGTGCTCAAACGAACTAGACACTGTAAAGTGAGGTGACAGCCCTGGGCAAGGGACCAGGAGGCACAGAGTCAGGAGGGGACCAGGCCTGGGTCTCTGTCCTCATTGCCAGGATGAAGGCAGTAGGCATGGGCACAGCTGACCTCAGGCAGGTCCTCCCGAGCGGAGGTGGCTGGCCCATGACCTGTTCAAGGCAAGTGGGCAGGCACTGAGCCGAACGAAACGCGGGGGCTGTGGGCAGCCGGCACTTGCCTGGAGGGGTGGAGCTGTCAGCCGCAGGCCAGGGCAGAGGCCGGGCCATTCTTAGTCCACCAGGGCCTGGTTAGAGCCCATTTGGCAGATGAGTGCATGGAGGCTGAAGAGGTCACAGGCCACCCTTGGGTCACACAGCCTGTCGGTGTCCAGGTCGAAAGTCTCCTTAGTGTTCTGTACTTCTGCAGGCTGGAGAAGTGGTCTGGAGCAGGAACAGCCCAGGGCTCCTGGCTGTCCCCTCCCTCCTTGCCTCTCCACTTGCTGGGCTGAGCTGGTCCCAGTGGGAACCTGCCCAGGGAGCTCTTCTTCCAGCCCTTGCCATATGCCAGGCTTGACGCATCCCGCAGACGAAGAGAAGGCATCTCCATTGTAACCCAGGCTCAGGAAGTTGGGCCCCCAGGTGAGGAGAGGCCCCGCCCAGCCTCTCTGAGCCCATGGCCAGTGAGTTTTAGACACTCAGCTCTGGATTGTTGGGGAGGTCCAGGAGAGGGGTCTGGCCTGAAGAGGTGCTGGGAGGTCATTGGTCAGTAGCTGTCCCTGCTCCTGCCCCCAACAGGCCAGCATCAGTCCAGTTACAGCAGCCCACCATGCTGGGCCTTCTCCTGCCTTCTGCAGAGCCAGGCTGACAGAGTGTTGGGGGCCAGCCAGAGAAGCCCAGCAACCAGCAGGGCACACAGCAGTTTCCTGTGCACCAGCTCCCAGGGAAGGAGAGCCAAACCTCCCTTCCATAGTCAGTGGGCGTATGGGAGCCAGACCCCCTGCCTCCACTTGGGCAGTGAGGAGAGGAGGTCCAGTCCCGGGGACGATGGAGCTGACCCAGTCCGCTGCTGCTGCTGCTGCTGCTGCTGCATCCTGACCTGAGATAAGCCCTCCACCCATTAGTCACTCTAGAAGCCCTGGGCCCTCCTCCAGGCCTGTTCCCTTTGAGATGAGAGAAAGAGCACTTAACACCCAAACCAGGGAAGAGGAGTCAACTTTGCAATCAGATGGTGCTGGCTAGGAGTTCTGATCTGCCTTGCATTGACTGTGTGACTGTAGACAAATCACTTAACCTCTCTGAGCCTCGGTCTTCTCAATCAGGAGACCCCTCTGCAGGGGGGCATTGGCAGCCCCAGGTGTGAGGGGCTTGGCTCACTGGCAATCCCTTCTGATGAGACCAGCCTCTGCCTTCGGGCCCCAGCCTGGGGATGTGTTCAGGACACCCCACTGCTACTTCCTTTTGACCCCCAACTTTGGACACTGGCAAGCATTGCCAGGGCCCCAGCCCCTCCATACCCCAGCCCATAGCCTCTGACTGCAGCCACCCACAATGGGGGCTTCTCACTGCTCAAAGGGCCCATTCAGCCACCACTCGGCAGTGCAGCTCAGCAATTTGGAGAAGAAAATAAACATTTCCTTCCACTGTTGGGATTGGCTGCCGGGCAAGGGTCCAGCCAGCTCAGGTTTCCTGGGCCTGTGGGGGTAGGGGGTGCCGGAACCTTGAGGAAGCTGTTGGGGGCCTGAGGGAGAGCCCAGGAGGGGACAGGGCAGGGCCGGTGTCTCTGAGGGCCACACACTAGGCCCAAGGCTTGGGTTCCTGGCAGGTGACGGTTCCACCTCCACTCTGCTTGTTGTTCATTCTCCACCTCCTCCTGGTCTGGTTTGAGGCACCTGCCCTGTGTCCTGAGATGTGGGCAGACACCCAGCACCAGCCCTGCATAGCCAGGGAGAACTTGATCTGCTGGGTCCCCTCCAGCCAGGCCCCTCTTCATTTTTTGTTTTTTAGTACCGGGGATCGAACTTGGGTCCTTGCTCTTGCCAGGCAGGCAGCGGAACCACTGAGCTAAATCCCCGGCCCTGGGCCCTGTTCTGTGGTGGCTGAGACAGAGAAGTTGGGCCAGACAGGTTCCACGAGCCCTCATGCACTTCACTGCTTCCAAAGCACAAGGAAGGCCAGGGTGAGGGCTTCGCCTTTATGTCCTGAGTGGGCCTGTCCTGGGGACCCAGGGCAGGAGGCATCACAGCAACACTTTGCCCAGCTCCCTTCTAAGCACTTTTAAGTGTAGCAGCCAACTCAGTCCTTACAAGCTGTTACAGTCCCTAGGAGACTCATGCACAGAGAAGTTAAGTCACTCACCCAAAGACACACAGCTACCATAGTAAGAGTCAAAACCAAGACAGCTGTCCAGCTCTGGAGATCTCACAGCCTCACACATGAGACAGCTACCTCTCAGGTGCATGTTGGGCCTCAGGACCAGAAACCCCAGGATTTTGCACCATGTGACCCTTCATGCCTCAGCCTCTCTGGGCCTCCGTTTTCATGTTCTCTTATCGAATGGGATTAAATTCAGTTCCAAAGCCCAGTTAAATTCCAAGGTTTTGGGGTCTGTGATTACAAAAACCAAGGGTAGAAGCTGAGCACCCTGGTCTTGGAGACCACCTAGGAGCCAGACTCTTCGAGGAGCCACTGCAGGGCTCAGCGGGATGCTGGGACCCCCAAGCCTCACTGGCTGGCCTCTCATATGGCTGCTGGGCTGTTGAGGGCAGCACTCGCTGCAGGATCACCAGCCGACTCTAGCCTGCAGGGCAGCCTGGTGACACAGGCTGCGACGGGGGCGGCAGGAAGTTGCTGTGAGCGCTGAACCTACGCCAGGTGCCAGCCAGGATTCCGTGCAGTGTGAGGGGGTCAGCGTCCCTCTGCCTCGGCTTCCTCGTCTTCAGAGTGGAGTCCAGCCCTCAATCCCACAGGGCCACTGAGAGCCTTTGTTCACCCATTGTCTGGCCCCCCGCCCTGCTCCTGCGGGGACGGGGGTCCGTGTCAGGCTGTGGCCACCCAGGCATCTGCTTTCTGGGCGGGTCTGTGCTGGGGGTCTTGGCACCAGGGCCAGAGGAGCAGAGCACCAGGGAGCCCCAGTGTCACATTCAGGGCGTAAGACGCTGTTCCAGGATCACACTTCAAGGCCCTGGGGCGGTCTCCAGCTGCAGCTGACTGTCCTCCTTGCTGTCCCCTAGGCACCTCGGACTTGAACCCTTTCTCGGACCCCCGCCAGTTTGACCGCCCCTTCACCCTGGCGGAGAGCCGCTTCCCCGACCCCAGGATGCATTACCCCGGCGCCATGTCGGCTGCCTTCCCCTACAGCGCCACGCCCTCGGGCACCAGCATCGGAGGCCTCAGTGTGACGGGCGTGCCAGCCGCCAGCCGCTTCCACCACACCTACCTCCCGCCGCCCTACCCTGGGGCTGCGCAGAGCCAGAGCGGGCCCTTCCAGGCCAACCCGGCGCCCTACCACCTCTACTACGGCGCCTCCTCGGGCTCCTACCAGTTCTCCATGGTGGCCGGCGGGGGCAGTGGCGGGGGTGAGCGCTCGCCCACCCGCATGCCGACCTCCTGCCCCAGCAGCACCGTCTCCATGGCCACTGGCAACCTCATGAACCCCAGCCTGGGCCAGGGTGACGGCGTGGAGGCCGACGGCAGCCACAGCAACTCACCCACAGCCCTGAGCACGCCGGGCCGCATGGACGAGGCCGTGTGGCGGCCCTACTGACCCCCCGCGAGGAGGGGACCCGGTGCTCTGACGGGGACTCCGGGCAGCAGTGGGACTTGTGCTCCTGCGCGGCCAGGGCCCCAGGGGCTAGAGCTGCATTGACTCCGACAGGACTGTCCAGCCACGTCGTCGCCCAGAGGGGAAGGGGACCCCCTCCAGGACACTGTCCCCAGCCTGGTCCCAGTCCCATGCACCCCAGAGCCACCTTGTCATCTCCACCCCTCTGGGGTCAGCCCCAATCCCAGGGAAGAAGTTGACAGACCACAGCCTTCCTCAGACGCCCTCCCCTGTGGGCCAGTCCAGTCCGCATTTGCACCCATTGAGTCAGAACTAGAAAGCCCCCTCCCGGAGAAGGGTCCCCTCACTGCAGAGATGGGGCAGGACCTCAGAAGGCCAGCAGAAGGGATGAGCTGCACCGCAGGAGGCCCCAACCCTGCTTCCTGCCCTCCCTAGCAGCTCAGAAGCCCTTGGCCCATTTCAGCTGCCCAGGGCACCAGGCCCCAGAGCAAGTGGGCTGTGGTGTCAGTGCCCTAAAGCAGGGAAGGGCCTTTCTGGCCAGCCACCATGCACTTGTCCAGGCCATGGCGTCCCTCTGCCCTCTTGCGGGGAGTCGCCTTATTTCCATTTGCTGAGACAAGACAAGAGTCACATGGGTCCCAGCGGAGAGCCCTGAGGTGTGGTGTGGAGGACTCAGGTCTATGTCCCTGTCACCAAGGTCCCATCGAGCACTGTCCCACCACCTCGGATAGCCCAGCCAAATCTTCCAATACCTGCCACAAAGATCTCTTTAACCTGTTTGCACTCCCAAAGCGAACAGTCTTGAACAAATTCAGTTTTTAAAAGTGATTTTAGAAAAGAGCAGCTTCAGTTATATGTTTTTGAACACGAGGCCTCTAGCAGGTAGTGCTCCGGGCTTGTGAACACCACCTCCCACCTGCTGCCTTCTACCAGTACACAATTATCAAGACCCCTCCTCCTCCCCGGCACATCCCTGCCTCTGCCGGGAGACCAGGGGATGTGGGGGAGGAGCGTGGGCCCTCCTGTCTGTGCTCCCAGGCATTTGTCCAGCACACAGTGGGGCATGGTGGGGTGAGTGGAGTGTGGGAACAGCGCAGGCTGTGTGAGGCTCTCAGCCTTGGCCGGGGCCCCCGTGTTCAGAAGTCCGATGTTTCCCCTCCATCCTGCAGATGATGCGAATCCCTGCATCTTGCAGATGGAAACACGAGTCTACGAGGTTCTTTGTGTCTGAGTTCTTGATGGAAAAGGATGAGAAAACAAGGGTTCGATGCCACATGACTCTCAGCCACATCCTCTGTGGGTGTGGAAATCTCCCCTACAGTGTCCCTTCTTACTGCTCTATGTCATAGCAAGTGATTGGCCAGGCTACTCCCAGCTGTAACAACAGCTAGATATGTTCTCTGACTGCTGAGGGAGTTCTGATCCAACTCGGATCCCTCCTGTTGCAGTTTCTCTTGTCCTGTCCTCACTGGAAGTCAGTATTCTTTTCACAATAGCAGCTGAGGGTGTCCTGCAGGGTGTCCTCCCTGCACCCTGGGGGCCCCTCGCCCCTTCTCAGGAAGCAGCTACAAACCTACTACCCTCCTACTTGCTTCACTCTCTCCCAAGGCCAACGAGGGAGACGCCCTGTGGCTCCCAGCGCCCAGTACTTTGTAGCCCCAGTTCAGAGACTGCCCCCTTCTGATGCCCAGGCCCTGGTCAGGGCAGGACAGGAAGTAAATTGACCCTGCACCCTCTCACCCTCTGCTGAGCGGCGATGGTGGCCCGGCCTAGTCTGTTTGGACTCCCTGGCTGGGGAGAATGGGTCCCGATTTGCAAGGCTGCTGTAACAGTGTGCCACACAAACACATGTGGTGGAAAGCACAAGGAAAGAAGGGTTAGGGTACGATGTCTGCGTGAGTGCTTAGGGTGGGTGCAGACCCTCTGTTACATTGTCATGCCGAGGTGTCCGTACCTGCTCAAACCTTCCAGAAAATCGTCCCCAGCCGGGGGCGGGGGTGCTGCTGCTTTGCACTGTCATTTGCTTAATGTGTTTGTGTCTCATGCACAACCTGCTTGTACAGTACACTGTCTGTCTTCGGTACTATTTAACTGTAAAATGGAATTTTGACTGGTTTGTTACAATAATATAACTAAGATGAGTTGAATGGTCCTGTGCTAGATTTCTGGGGCTGTGCGTTTGGCCAGTGGGTGGGAGACCTCCTGACTTTGCCCAGGAAGGGGACAAGAAAAGGGACAGGGCTGAGCTGCTGGGGAGACACCCAGGCCTTGGGCTGTTTCATCCGACTGTCAGGAATGCCACTGTGACCTCTCGGCCCAAGCCTTCCTGGCACAGCCAGGACCCTAGAACATTAGACCCAGCTTGTTCCTGAGGTCTGGGGAGGGGCCTGGCCGCCCTGGGGGAACCCTTCCAGGGTTTGTGTTCATGGAGACGGGCGAGTTGGCAGCAGTCACAAGTGCAGAGCAGGTGGCCACTGGGCTCACCTGCTTTACAGATGAGAAGACAGGTGCACCGAGGGGATCCTGGGGCCACGTCTCTGTGGAGCAGCTGTGGCCGAGCTGGGACCACAGCAGCTGATGATGTGGGGCTGGCCTGACCACCCCCTTCTCAGCCCAGCAGGGAGCCCTCCCCAAGTCCAAGTGTGGGCTTGGGCTGGCCAGTGGGATGTGTACAGGGGAATTTTCATAAAACAAACCTGTGTTCGAGTGACATCTACTTCAAAATCTGATCTGGAACTTGGCCTTGTTCAGCACCCAAAAGGAAGTTCCTGTTTCCCAGCTGACACCTTGACCCTCCCCCACCCAGCCTGGACTTGACCCCGGGCGGGTGGCAGGTTTGTCAGGAGTAGGATCCAGCCTGGCTGCAGGCTGGCTCAACAGGTGCCCTGGGTGACATCTTCCCCACAGATGTGTCCTTATCTCCCAGAATGAGCAGCGTCATTGCTCTGCTTCTGTTCCTGTTTACTTCTGGTCACTTTGTAGCTGATGAACAAGGAGATGTGGCCTCGGGAGCCTCTGCCTCAAGCCTCTATCATCTGTACCCCACTAGACAAGGGGAAACTGAGGCCGCGAAGTCCCAGGTGTGGCAGTGATGTTGCACTGAGAGGAAGCAGCCCGCAGATGGCAGCAGGGGCAGCCTTCAGCGGGCAGCAGGTGAAGGGAGGGGCCGCCTCTCTGGAGAGGGGTGAGGAGGGGCTGCACCCTGGCTCTGCTCAGACACTGGAGACAGTTTCCCAGCCTCCGGACCATGGACAGTGACACAGAAGGTGGAGGGTGGCTCCCTCTCCAGCTCTCTGGCAGCAGCTGTCCCTGCTGCTGTGAGTCGCCCTCTTCAGTCAAACAGCCAGTGAGCCCTACTGTGTGCCACGGTCAGGCTCAGGACAGGGATTTACATGGCTGAAGGGAAGAGTTGACTCCCAAAATTGGGCAGTTGAGCCTTCTGGAGCCCAGGTGAGTCCACCCACCCCACTGAGCGACCCACAGGAGCGGAAGGCCTGAGGCAGCTGGTCCAGGCTCAGGTGCCATCTTGCCCCACAGCTTAGGAGCCTGAGACACCAGCTTGGAGGCCCTCTGATGAAGGTGGCCTGGGGTCTGCCTGGTTACTGAGTGAGCACTGGGCTGTGGTGCCTCCTGAGGGTATCAGCCCTGCACTGACCCTGTTCTGATAGATGGATGTCCAGGCAGGGATTTAGAGGCCAGAGACAAGGAAACATCCTGAGGGAAACAGGGCTGAGGACACTGTGGTGAAAGCCCGGTGCTGTGAGGCCCAGCCCCTCCTCCCTCCCCCATCTGGAGCCCTCCCTTGCCCCTGACTACATCCCCATAAACACTGCCCAGCTCTGCCAGCCCGGTCCTAGGGTCAACTCTGAGCTGTGCCAAACTAGGCCGCACCACAGGAATGGGGGACATACTTCAGGGGGACCCTGACTTTGGGGTCTTAACTGGAGCAGACAATTAGATGGGGCGGGGCAGCCCCGGAGAAGCTCTGGGGGCCTTGGAGGGTCAGGGTGAGGGGCCACATGCTGCATCCACAGCAGCACCTGTGCTCCAGACTGAAGGAGCCTGGGAAGCCCCATTCCAAGCTCCCTATTTTGAGTTCTGCAGCTAAGCACACACAATTGATGTATTTATTGTTGTTTTGTTTTGGTTTTTTGGGACTGGGGATCAGATGGTGGAACCACTGAGCTAAATCCCGGCCCCAATTGATGTATTTATATCCACCACCGGGACCCTCCCTGACCCAGACTGGAGGGCCTGGCAGGTGAGAGGTGGGCAGGTGCGAGCTGCTTTGTGTAGCCACCTGCCCGATGCCATCCAAGACCCGAGCTGTTGGGGTTACAGCCCCGTTCTGTGCCTTAGGCCAGTGTCTTCCAGGCAGAGGCCAGAATTCACTCTGTCACCCACCAGGAAGAGCAGGTTGAATGTCGCAGCCCTGCCCTCAGGTGCCTGGGGCACATGGGAGAAAGCAGGTTAGGAGTGGGGTGAGGGTGAGGCCAGCCTAGGAGACCCCTCCCTGGTGGAGAGATAAGCAGAAATCCTTCGGGCAGAGAAGCCACCACTAGGCCTTCTCTAAGCAGAGAGAATCCCGTGTGCAGTGGGTGGGGAAGGGGGCAACGGGGATGGGAGGGGTCAAGAACGGAGCGTGTGGCAGGGGTGAAGCCTTAGGAAGGACACCGTGCTGCACGGCTCAGGTTCAGTGCCTCTCGCTCGCTCCTCAGGGTTAGCAGCATCTCACCGAGTCACGGGTCAGAGACTGTCATGACTTGTTATGCTTAAGTTAGTCCTTGCCTGACCCCATCCCACGAGTCTTTAGCAAAACCTTGTGCCGTGCCTCAGTCTCCCCGTGACAGCACTCTGACCACGCAGGCAGCAGCCGCAGACACCCTAGAGGGCCCAGGACCCACAACTGGTCCAGCTGCCTGCCGTCCTCTGCCATCCGAAGTTGCAGAGGCTGTGAGTCTAAGCCTGAATGTTGTTAAATGACACTGCGTAAGGCACAGTCATAAAAGAGACAGTACAGATCCCCAAAGGGAGTACACGGTTATCCATAATCTTAGCCCAACGAAGATACCCAACCACTGTTGATATTTCGGGTTTTCTCCCCAGATGCGGACATTTACTTTTTACAAATATGTAAATACTTTTTAGGAACGAACATTTTTCTAGCCAGATTCATATTGTATCGTGTTTACTAATTTACATATATAATATATATCTTATATATAATATATTATATATATATTAATGTATATTATATATATATGTAGTTTAAAAGTTTTAAAGCCTAGAATGAAACCACTGGAAAAATAGGACTGTAGCTGTTTTCTACTTTTTTTTTTACATTTTTCTGTGCTTCACAAATTTTCTAATTAAAATGCATCTGTTGAGGGTAGAGTAAACTTAACTCCTAGACTTTTTTTATTTTTTACATTTTAAATTTTTATTTTATTTTATTTGAGAAGCGGTCTCACTATGCATAAAAGAGGCTAACCCCAAATTCATGATACCCCTGCCTCCACCTCCCTAGGACCTGGGATGCCAAGTGTGTACCACAGTGCCCAGTTAATTCCCAGGCTGCTAAATACCCTAACAGATACCGGTGGTACACTCCTACGGGCACAGCGCTTGGGTGGCTGAGGCAAGAGGTTCACTTGAGCCCAGGAGTTTGAGATCAGACTTAACGATGTACTAAGACCCTATCTCAAAAACAAAAACAAACATCAGAGTTTGGCATCAGGCAAGGACCAATCCTTCCGTCACTCACCAAAATGTCAGTGGTACTCATCCCCGTGCTGGGCTGGTGCCTTCTCTTCATCTCTGTGACGATAGCAGTTAATACTTTGGTATACCAGGAACTATTTTATTTCACTATGCTTAGCTCAGCCGATCGAAGTTTGTGTTATCATGATCCCCATTTTACAAATGAGAAAACTGAAGAACCAGGACAGAATTCCACCCTAGTCCTGACAAAGGCAGAGCAACAGCTGGAAAGGTGGAGTTTAAATTTCCCACCAGCTAAAGGGATTGGAAGGAGGCCGGAGAGCATATGTTAGGCATGTGGGGAGCCATAGCTTCCATCCCCAGCACCCCCAAAATAAGTAAATATGGGAAGTTCAAAGGAAGAATAAATATGGCTTTAGGGGGAAAGGTGAGATTTCTCGCATTCCTGTTTGTGACTCATGATATCAAGGGAGAAAAGGCAAAGAAATAAAAGAATGACATTTCTTAAAACCAGAAGCAGAGAAGATACAAGCAGCTGGGCGCAGCTCAGTGACAGAGCACTTCACGTGGCACAGGAGGCCCTAAACTCAATCCCAGCATTGCAAACAAAGAGATTTTTATAGAAAGGACATCCATGTACGGCCCTTCTGGTGCTCTGAGAGTGGAGTCGACCTTCTGAGATGTGATTCTGGGATCTCACAAAGCGGGAAGTAGAAAAGCTTTGCAGGCTGTGTAACCCTGCAGTGCCACCCTTTCCATCTGTCCCACCCCCGGGGCACCTGGAGGAAGAGGACCCGCCTGAAGGGGTCCCACGCCCTGCCCTATGTTCCCGGGGGAATCTGCCAAGGCTCCCTCTCCCCCTACCTTAAACTGGTTCTGTTTCTTTTTCCACGAAAATAACTCAGTCCTAAATCACTGACGCCTGAAATTAGAAAAATACGAGGTCCATATTATCATAAAATTAGTTGAACACAGGGCGGCCCTCTGGGTGGCTCCACAGCCACCCCTTCAGTCACAGCCCCTGGAAATGCTCAGAGGGACAAGAAATTTGGTTTTCATTAGCGGCAAATGTGCGAAGTTCTGAGGCTCTGAATGGACCTTTGATTCCGGCTGGTGGTGGCCTCCTTCCAGTGCCTGGTGAGTTTTGTTTTGCTTTGTTTTTTTCATGTAAAATGGACTGGGGCCTTCCAGCTTATATCTCCCTGGACTACACGGGCAGTGGGCAACACCGAAGCCTTGTGATTTCTAAAGTCAACAGCTGGGGCTGGTAGGAGAGGCAACCGAGACCATTCGCCTTTATTGACACTAAGATTTTATTAAAAACATTGTTTCCTTGAGGTCTGTGCCAGACCCAACAAGAAGGCCAGCTAGGGAGGGGCCGGCCTAGGCCTGTGAGACCTTCCCCACCTGGAAGACAGATCCCTTGACCTGCCGTCTCCCACCCCAGTGACCCTCAGGAATGGCCCATTGTTTAGAATCTCGACAACAAATCTCATCCCCCCCACCCCTTCTGCTCCAAGTAGAAGAGCGTCAGTCTGCTGTTTTAGTCACTCAACACACAGTGTTTAATTAAGCATCTAGAGCCAGGGATTTAGCTCAGTGGTGCCACTGCCTGCCTTGCAAGCGCAAGGTCCGAAGTTCTATCCCAGGTACCAAAAAACAAAACAAAAACCAAACAAGCCAAAAATCCACCACCAACAAAAAACTCAAACTCATCCTACAAAAAACTGCTCTGTAATTAAGCATCTACTTCATTGCTCCATGTTTGGGATGGAGCTGGATGAAGTCATGCAACATCCTTAGTCCCATGGAGCTTCCCCCTTCGTTGGGGAAAAAGGCCAGAAGCAAAAAAACTATATTAGAGGATTCCAGGTCATAAGAAGTACTATGTGTATAAAAATAAAACAGGATGATGTGGTGAAGTTGCTAGGCAACCTTAGAAATGGTGGTCCCATGATGACCCAGGTTTGTCTGTGGGATGTCAGGGTGATCAAGGACACTGCCGTGGATGTTATTGGCAAGCCACTGAGACCCCCTCTGAAAGGTGCCCTGCCACTCTGCCCATGCCCAGAAGGGTCCACAGAGCTACGTGACGCTGACAGACCCAGGAGGAGGGTCTCACTCTGGCCCCTGGGATCTTCCACAGCAGGGAACTTGTTTCCCTTTGGGAAACGATGTCCAACCTGCTGCTGGGTCCCACAGACACTGCCTGACCAGCAGGCCTGAGCCACTGGCCGGGCTTCCCATCCTGAGCCACGTGTGGTCAGACGACAGGTGAAGTGGCACCACGGCCTTTGGGATCAGGATTCTGCGGTGACACGAAGACACACACCAGAGCCACGTGTCACCCACTTCCGTGGGATCTGCACCTACCCTCAGCACCGGTGTCCATCATGATCCTGAAAGATGCTCCTGAACACCATGATCCCAAATGTGGAAATCCCTAAAGTCTAAAACTCCCCCATCACCAGATGAGAGGTCAAATGCTGACTTCGTAAAAGCCAGAATCTCGAAAACCACAATTCTCACTGAAAAAAGGCACGCTATGCAGGAGGATAGAAAGCTGAATTCTGGGCAGGACGAGTGTGCTCGATAGTGGTTTCCGAGCCCTCTTGTAAAGGACAGGGTGTCTCTCGAGGCACGTCAGACGCACAGTTATGAAGCCCGGGGCTCACAGTGACGCCCAGGAGTGGTGTGTGTTTAAACATTTCACTTGTTCACATATTTTTGGTGAGGATCGCTGCTGGTGGGGATGGAACCCAGGACCTCGCAGGTGCTAGGCAAGGGCTCCACCCCACCCTGACCTCTGTTTGTGTGCATGACTCTTAGCTATGTGCACCACTATCACTTCTTGTACTGTGTGAAGTGTTCTCTTTTCACGTGTTCCTCAGGTAAGTCCCTCTGAAAACATACATACATGTCTTTTAGGGACACTTTTTTTGTGGGGATATCGGGATCAAACTCGGAACCTTGCTCTTGAGAGACAGGCGGTGGCACCACTGAGCTAAATCCCCGGCCCCTGGACTTTAAAGATTTTGATCTTAAGGATTTAAACATTGGGACCTTTCCTTTTGGGGGCATATGGTGGCAGGCTGGCTGTGCAGATTTCCAAGAGGAGGAAGTTGGTCACCCATGACATCTTCAAAGCTGAACTGAATGAGTTTCTTCCTTAGGAGCTGGCTGAAGATGGCTACTCGGGAGCTGAAGTCCGGGTTACGCCAACCAGGACAGAAATCATTATCTTAGCCACCGGAGCACAGACTGTTCTCGGTGAGAAGGGCCAAAGGATCCCAGAATTGACTGCTGTCGTTCAGTGGAGGTCTGGCTTCCCTGAAGGCAGTATAGAGCTTTATGCTGAAAAAGTGGCAGCGAGAGGTCTGTGCCATGGCCCAGGCAGAATCTCTGCGCTAAACTCCTCGGAGGCCTTGCTGTGCCGAGGGCCTGCTGCGGTGCTGCCGCTGCGGCTCACCGTGGAGAGCAGAGCCAAAGGCAGCGAGGTTGTGGTGTCTGGGAAACTCCGAGGACCGAGGGCTGCTGCCTGGTGACCCACCGTGGGGACCCTGTTAGCTCCTACGGTGACGCCGCCGTGCGCCACATGCGGCTCAGACGGGTGCGCATCTGGGAATGCTTGGGCGGAAGGACATTCACGTTAGGTGTGGCTTTCTGCAGGTTCACCAGGGTTTGAAGAAACGTAGCTTGGAAGTAGGCGAGCACGTTTGCGTTCCTTGGGCTACTGATTGAGCTGCGCGGGCAAAAGAATCGTGTTGCTGAGACGGATTGGTGGATGGTTTGCCCTTGTTTTAGCCATCTGCATACGCTTCGGTGATGCAGCGATGACGAGTCAGAAAGGCCACGTCCTGCCCTCGATCCTTGTCAGCGCCTGCCGTTCTCTGGGGTGCTGCGTGGGTTCCTTTTGCAAAAGTGTCCTCCTGCTCATTAATTGATGTAGAGACCTTTGTCTGAGAAGGAAAAGCAAAATAAAATAAATTTTTAAAAATAAACATTGGGAATTGTGATGTTCAAGGTTGAGTCTTTCTAGATTACAGCCCTAAATTCTTAATGCACGGTGTGGCCTCCTGGGGTCGCCTACAGAGCAGAGCCACGAAAGGGGAGAGGACACTGGGTCGGCTCCTAGGCTGGCGCGTGGGGTGACTCCCAAGTGTCAGGGGGTGAGCGGCCTAGGAGAACAAGACAGGGTTCCGAGATGGTGCTCGGGCAGAGTCTGCCAAGGAAGGGCAGCTCTGTCCTGTGCCCTAGAGGACTTCCCGCCCTCTGGATGGTGAAGGCACCAGCACCCGAGTCCTGATCCTGTGAGGTGGGTCCCTTCCAGGGGTGCTGGGGCGGAGTCCTTGCCTCAGTCCTGGCTGCAGAGGGCTCCATGTGTGGGAGAAGAGGATTCCTGTGACAGGGAATCTTTCTTCCCTCCCCTCTTTCTTGTCTCCCTTCCTTGCTTCCTCTTTCCTTCCTTCCTTCCATCCTTCCTTTCTTATCTTCCTCCTTTTTTCTTCATTTCTCCCCTTCCTTCCTCCCTTCCTTCTTTTACAATAAGCTGACTCCAGCTGGTACACTGAAGCTAGTGGACACCTTGCGGACTCAAACATCTCTTCCCTGCAAGACCCTTTGTGACATGACTGGGACCACACGTTACCTTGGCCCCAGCAAGCTGGATTTTCTGCCTGAGCTGGGCCTTGCACACATGGAGGCACGTGGGGCTGCTGGCTGGCGTTGCACGGTGTCCGCACAGCACGGCCCATGAGGTTCAGGCGCATGTCAGCAGGGGTCCTGAAGAAGCCAAGTCATAGCCCCTCTCAGCCATGAGGACCAGGAAAGGAGCTTTGTTCTCAATGTGGAGGGGACCTAGTCGTCCTGAGCTGGCTGGGGTGCTTCCCAAGGGCAATGACGCTCTTGAACCTCTCACCCTCACTGTGGACAGGCACCGAGCTCATGTGAATCCATCAGTTGCCACTGTGCTAAGGTGGCCCCAGGGGACACAACTGATGAAGCACTGTGAGCTTGTGTGTGTGTGTGTGTGTGTGTGTGTGTGTGTGTGTGTGTGTGACGCTGTGTGCGGGGGGGTGTGTGTGTGTGTGTGTGTGTGTGTGTGTGTGTGTGTGTGGTGTGAACAGAGCAGCTCCACAGAGCAGCCCCAGTGGCTCCAACGTTCCTTCAAAAGATCTCAGATGCAAAGTCACAGATGACCCAAGACAGGACTCACAGAAAAGGGGTGCCCTTGGCACTGCCTGCTGTGGGGGGGGCTAGAGAGTGCCCCCTCCGAACTCATGTCCCACTGGGAACCTCAGAATACGAACTTCCTTAGGAATTAGGTCCATGCAGGTGTGATTAGTTAAACTGAGCTCATCCTGGACTAGGGCACGCCCTTAATCCAAAATGATTGGATTTACTACGACTGTCATAATCGTTATCATTATGACTACTTTGGATGCTGGGGATCATACCCTTGGGATCCAACCCTGCCAACATCTTGACTTTGGACTTTTGGCCTCCAGAATTATGAGAGGATAAATTTCTGCTCTTCTGAGTCTCCCAGCTGTAGCACTTTGTTATGGCAGCCCTAGGAAGCAAATAGACCGGGAGACCTCTGGGTTAGAGAGAAGAGGCAGGGCATCAGGTCACTGGGCTCAAGGTTAGCACCTTTGTCATTTGGCAGAAAGATACTTACATTCCAAAAGTGAAATGAGAGAAGAAAAGCCCACTTCCGCAACTTTCCGTGTGGTGAGGAGCCGCCATCTCCTTCCCAGAGGAAAGGAGCCCAGGTCCAGGCCGTGGGCAGCAATGCTTTGGTCCTGGCTGGAAAACAGATCCAAATGCTTCTGGGGTTGTTTTTGGAACTGCATCTGGCTAAATGGGATTTCTTATGTGAAGCCTGAGAATTTGCATTTCTAAATTCTCAACAGATTGAACTATTGGCCCCTGGATCAAACTTTGAGGATTATTTCATGTAAAGTGCTCTATGCATAGCCCCGGAGCAAGGCTGAATATCACACAAGCACATTTCAGTTATTCCCATAACCTACCATCCTGATATTCCAGACTAGGGACATTGTCTTATTTTCCAGTTGGGGAAACTGAGGCTCAATAAAGTAGTAATTACTGGGAGTCAAGAGAAGGACAAATAATGTCAGAGTTAGGAATCCAGGTCTTACAGCTCCTGGCTGAAGGCTCCTCCTTGGACTAGACCACGGTCCCCTGAACCCCGCCTCTCACTGCATTCCCAGTGAACACCTTCTACTCTCCCAGGTCCATCTGAGACTACCCTGGATCTACCACTACCCTCTAAGGCCAGTCAGGTCCTGCTGCCACTCTCTGCCCTGGTCTGGGGCCAAGGCCTTGGTCCCAACAGATGGGGTCACTGTAGAAAAACCTGAACCAAGTCACAGAATGCATGGTCCTGGAGTCTGCAAAGAGGTCCCTTAGAGCCACTCACAACCCCCAAGAGCTCACGCAAAGCATCGGTGTCTCATTTGCTTCTGTCCTTTGTACAGAAAGTGACTTTCTCAGGGGCAGGCTGCAGAACAGAGGCTCCGATGCCTGGCCTTTCACCCTCTCAGTCAAAGGTTACCTGCATCTTTGTTCCATGCCAGGGTGTGCTGGACTTTGGAAACAGTTTGGGATTAAATCCCAGTTACAGGAGCTCTCAGGGAGGGTGGAACGGTAACTGTGACCCTGAACAGTCATTACAGGGCGTGTCCAAGGTCCCACCCTTTTGAAAGGTCCCCTGCTCTTCACCCCTGCTCCAGGGCAGCCTGACATTAGAGAGGTTTCCCACCTTGGCTCGATTTTCTTGTGCAGGGTGGGACCAGGCGCAGCAACACCAGGTAACACCTTCCAGGGGTGGGCAGACGCCCCTGTCAGGGCTGAGATAACTAGAGGGGTGCTGGCCAGGAGGAACGCAGGCCCAGCTGCTGCAAGAGGCTTAATTATCAAGACCTCAAGAGGAAATGTTCACAAGCACGATGGTCCCCTTAAAGGCAGTGCCCTCGCCATGTTTCAGTGATCCTAAGGGGCCGGTTTTTCATATTTTGAGATCTCTGGCATCGGGGTGTGTCTTTAATAGCCGTAGGCAGGGCTCACTGGAGGAGTTGTCATCGCCTGCCCTGCCGAACATCCAGTCTGCAGGAGATTCTGCGGCTTGGAAGAACCCTGGAGACAATGGTGAGTGTTCTTTCAAATTCTAGAAACCAGCGGGGGTGGGGCTGTAGGTGGGGGCAGGGCAGGCTGGAAGCAGCGTGTTGAGCAGCAATTCCTCACAGAGGAGTCACAATGGCACCAGCGCAGCGGCCCAGCCAGTGCCACTGGCTCTTTGCCATCTAGGGAACTTTTTAGGGAGCACTGACGTGAGAGGGGCAGGACCAGAGGAGCCTGGGGGGTCCCCCAAATCACTCTCCTGACCGGTGGGAGCACCCGAAGCAGTGCGCGGGCAAATGGGCGTGGGAGCATTGGCCAATTTCCACGGTTAACTGCTCTCACGATGGCTGACTTCTAAGCCAGCAGTTTAAAAGTGGGTGTGCAAAACTCCCGAATATTTAACAATAGGTCTTTGTTGAGCTAGTGGGAGCCAGCTCCAGCCGGCCACGGAGTGGGGACCTATGTCTTCAAGCGGGTAGAGTATCAAGTACCCTATGCTTTGTGAGCTACGTAAGCTCTGCCTCAAGACAATATTTGGAGAGAGAGAGACTTTGTCACCAACGTCGGCTGGCGCAGAGTCCAATACTATGTGAGAACCACAGGCTCCGGTTAGCGAGTCGGACTCTAAACGCTAGTGTGAAGTTTATTTTCACATAAACTTACTTTCATACATATTTATTTGAATGCAAATTTTCATTTTTTATGAATGGACAAGAATGAGATCATACACACATGCACACATATCTAATGATATAACTCTAAAGGAGCTCTTTTCATAAGTATAAAACAAGAAGCCCTAAGTGATAAGGTATTGCATTAATTTGTATTTCCTAGAGTATGCATAATGCCAGTGAGTCTATGTTCAATGATGTCATAGACCTGTTGGAATATAATAATACATATTTTAAAGCTTTATGGGTGCTTTCCTTTTTTTTGGTGGCAGGGATCCAACTTGGGTCCTTGCACTTATGAGGCAGGCAGTGGAACCCCTGAGCTAAATCTCCAGCCCCTTTATGGGTGTTTTCAAGAGCTGGTTGCAACACTGAGCCAGAAGTCAAGACCAAGGAGCAGAGTTCAGGTCCAGATTTGCTGCTGTGTGACCTGGGGCAAGACAGTTATCCACTCTGAGTCTCTTTTCCCTACTAGAAAAGAGAGACAATGATACCTGCTTTCTGGGCTGTTGCGCAGATTCAATGAGACACTACGTGCAGAGTGATTTATCACGCGCTTTACTCATGCAGCTAATGTCATTATTGCCAGTACCTAGCCTTTCTGAGTCCCTTTGTAGAATGGACCCAACTCCCAGGTTTGCCGGGAAGACCCACTGAACTAGTGGACTCCAAAGCGCTCAGCAAACTGAAAGCTCTCTACTGATTGAAGGACAGGCTACAGATTGTGCAAGGCAGGCTCAGGAGCAGCGCATCGGAGCAACCGGACCATGCCTGGGTGTGTCACCCACAAGAACAACACAGCAAGGCTTGACCCCTTTCACACGTGGGACATCTGTCCATCTGCGGTCAGGTCTGCAGTCCCGGCCTAGCCTCCTCATCTGCAGGGGGCTGATGTAGGGCCCGGGCCAGGGGGCAGGGGACCAGGCTGCAGCGGCTGAACTGGAAACGTTCCCATGAGGAATCGTACGTGGTCACCCTGCTGCCCGGCTGCCCTTCAGTGAGGCCACACGACCATGGTTAAGGCAGCCAAGTGGCCTTGGGACTCTCCCTCTGAGCCTCACACTCTCTGGTTAGGAAATGGGAACAGTCGGGCCTGCTTTCGGGTTGTTCTGAGAATTAAGTTAGCCAATAATATGCACAAAACACTTCGTAGCCAAGCAGGCCGCATCTCCATAGCGTGGTGTTAAGACCAGGGAGACAGAGTCAAGCTCACCAAGCTCCGTACCCGTCGAATCAGGGAAGACAGGGGAATTCACATTCAACACAGTGATCCATGCTTCGTAGAGAAGGGAGCGTGGGAGCGGTGAGAAGACACAGGCCACTGAAGTTTCCTGGGAGTGCTACATCTGTGCTGGGTAAAGTGAGCTGGGCCAAGTAGGGAATAGGCATTCCTGGCCAGTGACAGCATGAAGCCACATGCAGAAAGCCTCCTGCCCCAAAGGCAGACCCCTCATCTCTCGGTTGGGGTCCCAGGGAAATCTGTGTTTCTTCCCCATTCTACTCCACAGGTGGTAGCTGCTTCCTCCGCGGCTACACAGTGAGCTCCCTGGCACCGGAAGATAAGTATAAATTGTCTCATCTCCACGCATCCCTCCCATACCCGGAGGCCTGACGCCTGCAGGCTGTGTTTCCCAGGCTTTCTCCACAGCCAGTTGGGTCCCAGGAGGTTTGACCATCATGAGGAACTGGGGGAGGTGCCCGGGAAGAGAGAAGAATGAAGCTAGAGCATCCTTCTGTCCCTCGTGCCTCAAGAGGTCCCCAGAAGTACCACAGCTCCTCTGTTCCAGCTGGCACCAAGTTCCCCAGACCCTGGGCTCTGCTAACCCCACTGGCTCCGCTGGGGTGGTGGCAGTTTCCCAGAGCGGTTGATTTCCAAAATCTTCTCCACTGTGCCCTCCCACAACCTGTGTAGCTCACCTACTGCATCGGGTCCTATGTAGAAGACCTAAGGTTTCTTTTTCCTGGGTGGACCCTGTCTTTCCTGATGCTGCTGTGACAGGAATTCCAGTATGGACAGGAGGCTGATCTGAAAGATCCTTTGCAAGCCTGACACTCTGGGGTTCGCTTTAGGTGACCCAGACACATCCACCTCCCTTTCCTATCCAAGTGCCAACTTCCCTCTAGTGGGTAGTAGGCAGGCCAGGTCCATCCAAGCCAGCAAAAGTCAGGGAGCAGAAACTGAACACACACACACACACACACACACACACACACACACAGTCAGAAAAGTCCAACAGCCTATCCATGGTTCCCCAGAACAAACAGCAGCAGTTTCCAATGCCAGGGAAGAACTTCCCAGAAAGCTGAGGACATACCCTTGCCCAGGACTTCTAGACTGTTATCACCCTTGCCTGCCAGGAAAGGCTTCCAGAACCTTCTGAGCCAACATCCCTATTCAAGGGTGGAGAACCGGAGGCTCAGACAGGGAGAGCGACTATCTCAAGGCCTCCCAGCAAGCTAGTAGCAGCAGAGCTGGCTGGCACACAGGTCTCCGGCTCCTGGCCAGTGGCCTTTGTCCCCTGCCCTATCATGCTGTTCCTGTCCCACCCTCACAAGAAACAGGTTCCCAGGAGCACTGGTGAGACTGGGCATCAGGTCCAGCTTTGGGCAGCTCAGCAGGTGCCAGTACCCCTGTGGTTAGGGGGTGTGGGGCCCAACAAGCCCACTTTGGGGGCTACCACGTAAGCATGCAGGCCCAAGGACATCTGTGCGATGGTGTTCGCCACAGCCTCGCTGAAAGCAAAATGGTAAAGAAGTAGTGTATGTCAGCCAGCACATGGTCGGCAGGAAGCATGGCATGGCTATTCCCTGGACCTACCGGGGCGGGCAGACTGATAAGGCCTGCTCTGCACTCCTGGGCCTGTTTCCATGGAGACCATACACCCAAAAGAAAAGAAAATGCCTCGAGGTGGCCAGGGTCAGGGTCGGACCAAGGGTCTCAGCAGAAACAGATGCAACTTTTGGCATAAGCCTTTTATACTATTTGCGTGGTGCCACGGGCTCAGTGATGTTCCAGGAGTTAATAAAGTTGCTTTAATACTTAATTAAAATAAAAATCAAAATTTTAAAAATACTGAAAGCCTTCAGAAATAAAGGTCAGGCATGATGGTGCACACCTGTAGTCCAAGCTGATCAGGAGGCTGAGGCAGCAGCATTGTGAGTCCAAAGCCAGCCTGGGCAATTTAGATTCTGTCTCAAAAATAGAAAGGGCTGGGCCCGGGGTGGTGGTGCACACCTGTAATCAGCACTCTGGAGGCCGAGGCAGGAGGATTGCTGAGTTCAAGACATGCCTGGGCTACATAGTGAGTTCCAGGTCAGTCCAGTCTCAACTACAGAGTGAGACCCTGTCTCAAAAAAGAAAAAAAAAGAAAGGGCTGGCGATGCAGTTGAGTGGTAGAGAGCTTGCCTAGCATGTTGAGGCCCTGGGTTCAATTCCTAATGCTGTAAAGAAGAAAGAAAAAGAAAGAAAGAATGAATAAGGTAAGTTACATGTGCTGACCTAGTCGGTGTAAGGCCCAGCAGAGCCCCACTGGGAAGGGAAGGAAGGGGAAGTGGGGAAGGGAGGGAGGAAGGAAGTAAAAAGAAAGAGAAAAGGGAGACAGGGATTTAGCTCAGCCTCCTAAGCACAAGGACCCGAGTTCAATTCCTGGTATGAGAGAGAGAGAGAGAGAGAGAGAGAGAGAGAGAGAGAGAGAGAACTAACTCCCGTACTTGTTCTTGGCTGGGGGTCTCTACAGTGCTGGTACGTGGATGGTGCATCCTGGCCCTCTGGCTAAGCGAAGAAGGGCACAGCCCAGGCCCCCACCTGCATGTTTCACAAAGCTGTGCCTCTGCTTGTGGGACGCCCAGAGTCAGGGGGCATCCGGAAATCACCCGCACAGATGAGAGAGTTGGGAGGCGGGAGGTAAGGGGGGCCCAGAGCACCATGGGGAAAGTGGCTGGAGGGACCAGAGGGGAGACCCCAGCGATCACAGGTGGACGAAATGTGATGTGCTCCCCACTGTTCCAGGAGAAAGGACCGGAGCCTGCAGGAGGAGCTCTCCGAGTACGAAGCAGAGTAGGGAGCAAGAGCCCCGTCACCAGCGGAGGTCACTGGATGCTGCCTGCAGAGATCCCATAGAAGCCTCTTAGTCATAGAGCACAGGGATGGGTTCTCTGATCTCTAAGGTCCCTTCCACCCTGAGCATCTCTGGCTCTGACCAAAAGACCCCGGATAGGGACAGTAACGGCCCCCGGGTGCCGAGTCCTCACCGTGGGCTGAGTGGTTTTACAGGCACCGAGCCCACAGCGGCACCAGGCTGAGCAGCCGCGGCCCCGCAAGTTACAGGTTAAGAGGCTCGGGGTGAGAGGCGCCCTCCAGGGCCGTGGCTGGTGAGAATCACGCTCCCCAAAGGCCCTCAGCCGCCCCTGCTGGGGTTTAGAGGCCTCCGGGCTTCCCGTGCGGGGCTCACATGAGAGTGGGATCTGGGGTCCGGGAGGCTCTGCCCTCACAGCGGATGCAACTTAATGGATTATCTCAGGCGTGGCTCTGCATCAGAAGTTGGCTCTGTTGGACACACTCGATGCCGGCAGCCGTGCTGGGATGCAAGATTCCCTGTGTCCTGGGTCCTCTGAGTGCCACCTGCCCCCACCACACCTTCAGCTGTGATGCCCTGGATGGCAGCCGACCTGCAGGGGCCTCCTGTGACACGGAGCTGAGCCGGCCCGGTCCGCAGATGCCTGTGACGGTGCGGGCTTTGCTGTTGGGGCAGAGGCAGGACCCAGGGGCGCAGTTGCTGTTTGTTTGGAACTTACTGTCCCCGGGTGTGGCCAGTCCAAGAGGTCCGTGGCTGCCCTGTTTGTTCACCCTCCCAGGAAGGCCCGGGCTGTTTGCTGCCACATCTCAGACCCCTGTTTCCCTACACCATGAGCAAGGCCTGCAACAGGAAGCAGCTCCCGAAGGGATTCTGTGACCAGGACGGGAGGGCTGGGAGGGCCCATCTGAACGGCCTTCTGGACCGGTCCCAGGCGCCTCTCAGCAGGAGGGCTGCAGGCCGCAGGTGAGGATTCTGGCACTGAGTGCTAAGGCTCAGTCAGTCACAGGCCTCGTCCAGACGCCTGCCCTTGGCTCACCTGTCCTAGCTGAGGTGGCAGAGGCTCAGAGAGGTTGAGGAAGCTGCCCGACATTCTACAGCCAGGAGAATCCACAGACTGGAAGTGCGGGGTAGCCCTGGAGAATGACAAACTGGGAAGACACAGCCAGTGGATGAAGCAGGCCTTGGAGTTTCTGAGGGTGGGAGACCCTAGGCCACCCAGACCAAACCTGCCTCTGCCAGGGGAGCTCTTTGAGTCCCTCCTGAAACGGGTTTTCAGGTCTCTGGCGTGGCCATCTCAGCCCCCTCTGGGCCAGGCCACAGCATCCCACCCTGTTGCTTCCGTCTGCTCTTCTCACTCCCACCCTGTCCTGCCCCTGGATCCTGTGCTCATCCTGCTCTTGAGACACAGGCATAGCCGGGAGCCCCTCACCCTGCCCTGCCTCCAGCTTCCCCTTCTGACCCCTTCCCCGGGGTCCAGCCTCAACCTTAGTGCGTCCCCTGCAGGGTGTCACACAGCTGACCACTCGGCCTGCGGCCCGAGGCCCACTCACCCCTCAGAGGGGCCCCGAGGTCGGCTCCCCCACCCCGCCCCATCCGTTCCTTGTGGAGCACCCTGCCGTCTGGGGGTGACTGGCTCCACACACTGGGCAGTGCCACCCCACCGCAGACCTCTCCTGTGTGCCGCTGGGTCCCCAGGCCCTAGAGCAGGGCTTGGTGCAAAGGTGGGTTCACTCCACACAGTGGCTGCCAGAACTTGAGCAAGCAGCACCTTAGTTTACACGGTGTTTTCATGGCCGAACACTCCTGCAGGGCGGGCGGTTCCTCACCCCCTTTCAGGGGTGAGCAAATTGAGGTCCAGAGGTGAAGGGCTTTGCCCGAAAGTGGCAGACTGGGATTCTGGCCCAGGTCTTCCTGAACCCAAGCCCTTTGTGTTGCGAGTGCTGTCCCTGGTGACATGCTCCGCCAGCCCCCCATGTGAGGGGGCTGCTCTGAATCCCTGTCCTGCTGCCCGGGTGTGGCTGTGACCAGTGTCCACTGAGGGACGAACACATGACTCCCAGCTGGGGTGGGCAGAACCTGTGTCCACTTTTCTGCATGGGCCCGGGCCAGTCACTTCCCCTCCCTGGGCGCAACCATGTTTCCAGCTGTGACAGAGCAAGAATTCAAGAAATGGAGTCTATTATTCATCTTATTTTATTTATACGCGATATTAAATTGTCATCAGTACGAAAGCAGACCCTCAGTACATTCTGGTAACAAGAAATTTAAACCGGGAAATAAAGCAAATTTGGCAAATAAAGCTCACCATCCATCGCCAGGCAAGAGTTGGTTGGGTTAGAGATTGCCTGGCCTTTTTATCCCACCTGGAGAGAACAAGACAGAAAGATTAGAGGCATTGTCATCTTGTCACTTGGTCCTAACCTCAGAGGCGTCTCCTCACCTTATCTTTGTGTAGTGTTTCCCTTCTGCCATCTACCTCTGTGTGTGCGTGCGTGTGCACGTGA
Source organism: Fukomys damarensis (assembly GCF_012274545.1). Taxonomy (NCBI): domain Eukaryota; kingdom Metazoa; phylum Chordata; class Mammalia; order Rodentia; family Bathyergidae; genus Fukomys; species Fukomys damarensis. The sequence continues at coordinate 21,156,525 of NW_022900935.1, forward strand.
CTGAAGAGGGAATAGGGTGTTTGCACTGGGCTACAGCCTCCTTCTTTTTTATTTTTGTTTATTTGATTATTTATTTATTTTGAGGTGGGTTTCCTGCTAAGTTGCTAAGTTTCCCAGGCTGGATTCAAACCTGCGCTCCTCCTGCCTCAGCTTCCCAGAGTGCTGTGGTTACCGGCCTGTGTCCCCACACCTGGCTCCACTTCTGCTTTGACTTTCCTGAGATGTGCACTGGGCAGGTGACACCCCATTTTGCAAAGTTCCAAAACGTACAAGATTAGGGCAGGGCCGGGACAAAGGACCTTCACTTCTGTGCTGTTTGTAGTTCAGAGTCAAATGGTGTGCTCGCGTCGGCAGCACATATACTGAAAAAGTAGTTTAGAGTCGAACATACATTTCTTTTGTTACTAAAATGAAATAAAAAACCAAAGCAGTAGGAGGCCCCAGACAGAGGTAATGCCAGGTGAGGGAGGAGCTGGGTGGCAGCAGGGCCCCGGCCTCACCTGGTTGAGAGGCTCAGCTGGGGTCTCAGAAGCCGGGGACCCCAGGTGCCTGGCTCCTAGGCACAGGGAGACAGTAAAACGGGAAGCCTGGAACTGTCAGCAGCGCTCAGACCCCATTAAAAAGGTCCCCAATCCCGAAGGTCATTTCCTCCTGCACAGTGCATGTATTTATTTTATAGATCTGGCCAAACACAGCAGAGAAACCCAGGCTGGAGAGCAGGGGGGCCAGGAAAGCAAAGGAAAAGAACAACAGTGTGAAGTAGTGTTTTACGAGCAGCATTAAATCCCGACACACAACGAACCCGTGGCGCTAACCAGGACGACTCCGGAAAGTCTAGGGAAGGGAGGTGGGGTCGCCGTGGGTGCAGCGCGTGTGGGCTTGCGCACACAGGCACACGCACACCCACGTGCACAGAGAAGATGGGGGAAGAGCACACAACCTGCAGGCTGGGCCTCTCCGCCGTCCAGGAGGGGCCGTGCACAACCTGGAGGGTGCTCAGCTGCGCCCCAGGAGTCCACTTCCTTGTCCCTGCTGTCCCGTCCTCGGGGCCTGCGAGTTGGGCCTGACACAGGACGTGGCCACACTCAGCATGCTCACACACAGGGACTCACGCTCGGCACTCTCCTCCACATGCACACACTGTTGCACACTCACACACCCCCACTGTAGTGCCTTTCCCTCTGGGGGACATCGAGACCCACCATCTGGAGGTTGCTTGTGACCCTCCTTCTTTGATCCAGGACAGCTATGCCTCACCCCCCGGGGCTCGAAGGGGACTCCCCATTCCCAGGGGACCTGGCAAGTCTCACCCAGCCGTACCGGGAGCAGTCACTTCTCTTGGCCTCCATTACCAGTGGGGGCCCTGGCGGGGCTGTGTGAGGGGTGGAGAAGGAAAAAAGGGCTAAGCAAGTGGGAGCCAGAGTAGTTGAGGAGGGAGAGTGTCCAGCTAGTATGCCAGTCACCAGCCCTCTTCCAAAAGGGAAGGAAAACAAAAAGGCAAACAGGACCCCTGCGGCTGGGGTCGGTATCCATGCTGACCCTGACAGAGGAAACTGTGGGTTTGGGGAGCAGGAGAAGATTCAGGCATTCAGGGAGGACACCCAGTGTGCACTTGACCATGTGTGGAAGCTGTGCCTCAGGCTTCAACTCAGCACACGAGGGACCCCTGGGAGCCTCAGTTCCCCTCAGGCTCTGGGAACCCCCTGCCCACACTGTCCTCCCTTCTGCCACCCTCCCCTTGAAGACACTGCCATGCACCTCTGTGGGTGGCAGCAGCCAAGAATTCCTCCCTGTGAAACAAGCCAGAAGAACTCACCACCTAAGTGTCTTTTTGGGCTGCTGCCTAATCCCCACTAAGCCCGGCCTGGCTTCTCTGCGGCCTAGGTGTACAAAAACATCAGCTAACCTGGGGGTCCCTGTGCTCTGAGGAAAAGGGAGGCTGGAGAGTGCAGCTTGGAAATGACCGACATCTCCACCCTCCCTCTTGTCTAACGCAGCCATGGCGCCTCCTGGTGAGCGAGAGTGGATGCCAGGTTCTACCCCAGAGACAGCCCGTCCTGGGCCGCAGCGCCGTGAGCCGGACCTGGGGCAGGTCTGCAGTAATTGTCCACCATCCAGAGGCTGGGCCGGTTCAGACGGTGTGAGGCCTGCTGTTCTCAGGACCTGACACTCGCCAGGTTCACCTGCTCCTTAGGGATGTGAGCCTCAGTGTCGGCCCCCAGGACCACAGCCCCAGGATGGCCAGGTGGCTGCCAGAGCCCCATCCGACCTTGCCCTCCTCCCTACCAACTGCACTCTGGTCTGCAGCCTGAGGGAGGGCAAGAGATGATCTGGGTGTGCATGGTCCAAGACAGAGTCCCCAGTGCCTTCCTGATCCCTCTGCACCCCTCATGGCCCAATTTCTGCCCTTAGGGACTTAAAGGTCAGAAAATGATCACTGACAGAGCCTGCGACTGAGCCTGGATTTCCACACGTTTTGCTTTCTGGTGGTTCTATGTGAGGCAGCTCCCTCTCATTGTCCGGGCTGGCCTGGGACTCACAGCCCTCCCACCTCTGCCTCCTAGGTGCCCCTGGGGTCTCACTCTGGGATGTCAGGATTTCCACCTCAGAATCCCCACACCCTGGCCTGAGTCAGATTCCTAGGCCCCCTAACCTTTGCCGTGTGGGACATATTTCTTCAGACAAATCCAAAGAGCCCACAGACCTGTGATGGAGCCCTCATGAGCCATGTACCCTTCAGAAACTAGTTGAACCTCTCTGAGCCAGTGGGCACATACCAAACCAAAAACAAGGATATTACTGATATCTATTCTTTTTTCTTTTTTTTTTCTTTTTTTTTTTTTTTTTTTTGAGACAGGGTCTCACTATGTAGTTGAGACTGACTTGGAACTCACTATGTAGCCAGGCTGGTCTCGAACTCACAGCAATTCTCCTGCCTCAGCCTCCCCGAGTGCTGGGATTACAGGCGTGCACCACCACGCCCGGCCTAATATCTATTCTGTAGGGATGTGAAGACAAAAATTAAGTAGCTCAGCTCAGGGTGTGATACAGATTAAATGCTCCATAAAGGCCCGGTGTTGTATAGCTGTTGCTGATAGAAAGAGCTCAGTGGTACCTGTTGCCTGTGCTTTCAGGTAAGAAGCTTTCTCTGCCCCACCTGACTGATCATATTACCGCTGCTAATCAGGATCGCCACATATGGTTGCACAGCATGTGCACTGCACAAAGTGCTGACACTGGGTTTGGCCAGATACTGTCACCTGACCCCAGTCTCAGCCACCCTCCCTGTTCTCTGAGTTTTAAAGTTATGTATAATATGTATAAAGTTAGGGCCAGGGATTTAGCTCAGTGGTTCCAGTGCCTGCTTTGCAAGCGCGGGGACCTGGCATGGAACTCAGGCGATCTTCCTGCCTCAGCCTCCCGAGTGCTGGGATTATGGATGTGCACCACCACACTTGACCAGTGTGGGTTTCCAGAGAATGACCTGGAAGGTCATCCGCTGAACAGCTCACAGTGCCTTCTTTCAGAGATTAGCTGGGGCAGGGAAAATGTTTCTGGAATCTGTACATTCTAGAAGTATAAATCTCAGTATACAGTGCTGGTATCTGAAACCAGATATTATCTGACTCCAGTTTAGAGATGAGTAAGGCCCAGAACAGCTAAGTGTCTTGCCTGGGACCTCACAGCCCATGAGCAGCAGCACTGTGATTTCACCCTGGCCATCTCTCTTTAGGAGGCTAAAGCAACTTTATCCCACTGTCTCTCAGCCTTACATGCACTGTTTTTGTTTTGGTTTGGTTTTTTGTTTTTGTTTTTGTTTTGTTTTGTTTTGTTTTTTTGAGTACCAGGGATCGAACTCGGGACCCTGCGCTCACAAGGCAGGTGGTGGATCCACGGAGCTAAATGCCTGGCCCCCTCATTCATTGTTGATTTGACCCTCACTACAAATCTCTTGGGGCCCCTTGGCTCCCTCAGGCACTCACAGACGCACGCAATGGTCTGGGTCTAGAATGTTCCCCAAGGGCCTATGTGTTAAAGGACTGGCCCCAGCTTGGTGTTATTGGGAAGTGGGAAATCTTCAGGATTTGGGGCCTAGCAAGGAGCTGTAGGTATTGGTGGTGCCCTCAAAGGGGATGGTGGGACCCCAGTCTCTCCTGTTTCTTGTTTACAATGCAGCTATGAGGTAAAAGGTTTTGTCCTGTGTGGTCACCACGATGTGCCCCCTCAGCACTGGCCCAAAGGCAACATGACCGATTTACCAAAACTGTGAGCCAAGATAAACCTTTTGTCTCTAGCAGTTGCTTCTCTCAGGTGTCTGTCATGCTGAGAGAAAGCTAACTAACACAGCATTGAGAAGGCTGACAGGAAATGATTCAGACTCTGAACCAAGTGAAGATGGCTGCCCTCTTCTCTTCTCGGATGGAGAAATAAAGACTCACATACCCATAGATCCTGCATGCTACAAAGCACTTTCCCTGTCACAGACACCTCTGGTGCTACACAAGTTTGGACCCAGATATTAATGAGCTGCTCATTAAAACATGAGGAACTGAGCATCAGAGATAAGCAGGGCCTGGGTCAGTATGAGGAGCCGGCCAGTCCCCGAGGCAGGGGCTTTGTGGAGGATTAGGAGAAAGACAGTCCTATCCCCCGAGGGCTTCCAGTCTTGCCCTTCACAGGTAGTGAGGATGGAGCCTTGAAACCCTTTCTACTTCCACACACACAGCCAAAGCAGAGTCTGCTCTGGGACACCCACCCTGCCGGGCTGGGCTAACTCCAGTGCCCACTCATCCCAGCACCACCGGGGCCTAGACAGATCTGTCATGCCACCCTGAGGCCACACCTTAGAACTCCGAAAATAAGAAGCAGCCCAACAACCCTGGAAGCGACACACCCGCGTGTGAACAGTGGCAGACTTGGGGCGTGAAATTGCAGGTCATTTTTATTTCCTTCTTTGTACTTTCCCACAGTTCCCAAATTTTTCTGTGGTCAACGCACATCACTGTTGTAAGTAAAAAAAAAATAGTGTGCTTTTTTTTTTTCCTACAAGAGAAACTAAGGACCTTTCATTGGTGGTTTTCCAGCCTATGAGTGTGAAGTGTGCCAACCTTGTTAGGCCAAGAAGGGGAAATGGGAACCAACCCTTTCTGGGTTCCTACCATGTGGTGGGTATGGTGCCAAGACCACTTCACCCATTAGCTCTTCAATTCTTCCAACTTCCCTGGAGTTTGGTGAGGACCAGTGGGGTGCAGATGGCAGAGCTAACACTGAAGCCAAGGTCATCTCGAGCAAAGGCCTGTCCTCTCTGTTTCCCCCTGCTGCCTCTCCACAAGGGGGCAGGAAATGCCACTTCAAAGCCTGTTTGGTTTGAAGATATACAGAGGCCCCACCATCCAGGGCCTCGTGGAGCCCCCGGCTCTTCACCACACAGGGGCTCTTCCAGGAGCGACAGTAGTGCAGCCCACAATGGTGACCGTTTGCTGTTTTCTTCAAGAGAGAGGATCACTTTCACGTTCTGTGTGCAATGTCTTGTCTGGTGACGTTAATGTCTAACAGAGTCAAAGATGAAGTGGACTTGGCCTTCCACTTGCTAGCCAGCATCACTAAAAATTGTTGCTATCTCACACCTGTGATCCCAGCACTCAGGAGGCTGAGACAGGAGGATCACTGAGAGTTCAAGCCCAGCCTGGGCTACATAGTGAGACCAGCCTGAACTACATAGCGAGAACTTGTCTCAAAAAACCAAAACAAACAAAAAGTTGTTACTATCTGTTTGGAAGCAGTTACCACAGCAGGTTGAGATCCTTTGACTCAGGTATTTTATTCACAGGGATGAATTTCTAAGAGCCACTTCAGAAACAGAAAGCAGTATGCAAAAAGATGTTCATGTCAATGTTAACTACAACAGCAGATAATTTACGGCCAACAGTGTCATGGGAGGTACTATACAGAGTGTTGTTGCTTTTTTTTTTTTTTTTTTTTAACAATGGATAAATAGTGGTACCCAACCTCTAAAAATTCCCCAGGTCTCCTGGCAGTCATACCTCATTCTGAGTGTGGCTCACTCGGTGACCAAGAGGAGATTATGGAAGTGACTGTGTGTGACTAGTAAGGAGAGGCCACAAAAAAATGTCGCTGCTGGGCGTGGTGGCACACGCCTGTAATCCCAGCACTCAGAAGTCTGAGGCAGGAGGATCGCTGTGTGAGTTCGAGACCAGCCTACATAGGGAGTTCCAGGTCAGTCTCAACTACATAGTGAGACCCTATCTCTCAAAAAAACAAAAACAAAAAAATCAAAAAACAAAAAGAAATATTGCCATTTCTTCCTTGGCTTCTGATCACTCCTTCTGGGAAAAGCCAACTATCATCAGGTCATGAAGAATGTCCAGCAGCATGGAGAGGAGTCCTGGGTGGAGAGTAGCAGTGGCTTCTGGCCAACGGCCATGCGAAGGTCCCATCTCGGAAACAAATGTGCTCAAACCTCCATTGGATGGTGGCATACAGGGGACAGACATGTACAGTAGATGGAAGTCACGTACACGGGAAACTGCACCCGTGAGAGAGAATGAACTGTTTGCCGCGTTCACAGTGCGAGCTTTCACGAACAACACGGGTAGCAAAGGAAGCAGATAGCAAAGAGGACGTGATTTATGAACACAGTATGGGTCAAAAATGTCCCCCAAAAGGCTCACACGTTCAGAGGGGGGATTCTTGGAAGGTGATTAGGTCCTGAAGGCACTGAGGTGCCAGAGCTGAGGCCTGGCTGCAGGAAGTGCGTCACGGAGGCGTGACCCGGAAGTGTATGTTCTCGTCCCCAGCCACTTTTCCTTGCTTCAGCTCTTCCTTCCTCTCTGCTTCCTGGCTGCCCTGAGGTGAGTGGCTCTCCACCACCGCAAACTTCCACCGTGATGTTTCTGCCTCGGAGCCAGCTGACCGCGGACTGGAACTGTAAATTGTGTGTCAGGTATTTTGTCCCAGTGACAGAAATGTGACTGATACTATGTCGGAAATAGTCAAAATGAAACTGTCGTTAGAAGACCTTTGGTGACCTTTGCAGTGGGAGATGAGCAGCGGGACAGGTCAGGAGGGCACCCGGGGACTGGTGATGTCCTCTTTCTTGATCAGGGGGCTGTGCTTAGTTAGCAAAAACTCACATCACACATGAACGGTTTCTGTACGGGATCCGAACAGGCTATCACAGGGCTGGGGATTTAGCTCAGGGCTTCCGCCACCTGCCTTGCCAGCACAAGGTCCTGAGTTTGATCCCTGGTACCACAAAGACAAAAATTGCCTCTAGTTGAGGATTAACTCCTATAGGCTATCACTTATTGTAATTAAAAACATTTTAGGTCCGGGATGTAGCTCAGCGGAGCAGCACCTACTCAGCAAGCACGAGGCCCTGGGTTCGATTCCCGGTACCAAATAGAAAAGTGAAAAACAAACACTTTAAATATTTAAATATCGTTCATTCCAATAAAAACTTGCAATTTACAAGTGCTTTCAATTGGTTGTTTTGCCCTCACTGTATAAAGTTGAGACGCACATGATGAGGCTCTGGTCAAGGAAGACAGCAGATGCTCCCGAAAGACCATACAAATGATTTGTGGTCCCATAAACCACACACACACAGAAGGCAGGGTGGAAAAAAACAGCACAATTGTGTTGGGAGACAGGGATGCTGGGTAGTTTTTAAATATTCAAATATATCATTTCAGAATGTATTATACTATCCTGTCAAGGAGAATGAAAAAAGGGCCAAGAAGGTACAATCCATTGCCGCAGGGTGTCCAACTAGAAAGTAAAATACAGTCCTCGAAGGAGTAAGCTTTTTATTCACTAAAACTTTGGCCACCCAGAATGCCTCTTTCTCAGAGATTTTACAAATCCTTCACGTGTGGTTTCTCTCGCAGCATCTGTTACTGAAACTACCATTTTCATTAAGGCAGAAAAGCAGAGGTCTGCTTGCAAGGTTCATGGTCCCACAGGCATGGAGGGAAACCATGCCAAGCGGGGGAGAAGGTGTTGGTGACAGGGTGAGCAAACAGAGCCGAAAGTATCAATTTGCTGAGAAGGAAGGAAGAAATTTGAGGTCCTGGAGGGCCCTTCCTGGTATGGATAGGACAGGCTCAGAGCAGAATCTCGGGCCTCAAAGCCCCACGCAGTTGCACGTGTGAGGCTGGAACCTTGGATTTGCCACTGCAGCTTTGCAGAGTTGGGTCTGCATTGCTCTTGGAAGCAGTCACACAACCCAACATCCAGGTAGCATGGGGAGGCGCCAGGTCTGTTTGGAGCCCGTCCATATGCCATCTCCTTGTGCAAAATCTCCAGTAGCCCTCTATGCTGTGATTCCACAGCACAGCCATAATTGGGGTCCCCAGTGCACCCCAAGTTAGCCCAACCCACTGTGCTCCTGGGGGCCACCCGTGGCCTCTGGACCAAGTCCCCATCATGTCCTTCACCTGGGAACTCCCTTCCTCAACTGATCTCCACGTGGCATGGGGTCTTCTAAACTTCATAACTGGCAGAAACCACAAAGGAAATGCTTGACAGATCCGTGCCACATAAAAATAAGAAGTCCTGGTATGATTAAAACGCACAGGCAAGACGAAAAGGCAAACAACTGGGAACATGTTTGCAGCAGATCCCATAAACAGATGGTTAGAATCCTTAGGTTGTAAAGAGCCTATGTGAATCAGCAAACAGAGTCAAAGATGCCCATGGATAAAAGGGCAAAGGACACTGAAAATAAAAAGCAAGTATAGATAGCTGAGACGAGGGACGTAGCTCAGTAGAAACAGCACCGAGCTGTGCTGTGAGCATTCATGAGGCCCTGGCTGGGATCCAAGCACCACAAAAGAGAAGAAGAAAAAAACATTATGGCCAATAAACACTTGAGGAGAGGGGAGAAGGCTCAGTTTCTCTAAGAGCCACAGAAGCGAAATGAAAGAACACGAAGTTAGTTGGTAAAGCTCCTCCTCTCTGCTAGGTGAAGCACAGAAAGATGGCATTGGTTTGGGCACCAGGAATATAAACTGTGGAATGTTTCCTCAAGCCACTGGGCCATATTGATCAAAGGCCTTTTAAAAAGTTCCAGGTTTTTTTTTTTTTTTTTTTTTTTTGGTCCACTTTTAAAAACCGTTTCCAAAGAAACTTTCCGGGAGATAATTTGGTGATATTTATCAATCTCCTTAACATGTCTATACATTGCTGGAGTATTTCCTCTGAAATTTAGATGTAAAATACAGCTAGAGATGTATGTAGAGTGATGCCGACAGGGGCTGGGCATGGCGGCGCACACCTGTAATCCCAGAACTCAGGAGGCTGAGACAAGAGGATTGCCATGAGTTCAAAGCCAGCCTGGGCTACATAGGGAGATAGGCTTGCCGAGATCAAGAGCTCCAGGTGATGTGGGAAAGTACTGTGGAATATAGAACATTTGTAATAGAACGTGAACTCCAAGTCGTAAAGAAAAAACACCTACCCAGTAGGCTGGAAAATACACACATAAATAGGTTGCCTTTGGGGCACATTTGCATAGATGCTCATTTACTCTCTCCTGTACTTTCCAAACTTTCTATGATGAGCAGAATTACATTAATAATCATTGACTTAGTTCAAACCCTGTTTAAAAGGGAACTCTCCCTGGCACCCTCTTGATTTTTCCAGTGAAAATTTCCTTTTATGAATCTGCACAAAGAGGGTTTGATAAATATTTGTGAGAAAATGAACAAACAATACTTTAAGTCTCTTGTGAATTGGCTCTCACCTTCTGCACTTACAGCTTTTTATTTGTGTTTGTATCTTCTCCCCTGTGATACTGGAAGCTCTGTTTGTTCATATCTAGCCAGTGCCTGGCACCCAGATAACAGTGGGGTTTGTTTACTTATTTGTAGAAAACATCTCACCACATAGCCCAGGATGGTCTCGAACTCACAGCGATCCTCCTGGCTCAGCCTCCCGAGTGTTGGGATTACAGGTGTGCGCCACCACGCCCAATGAAAGGTAATTTTAGAACACTGCAAAACTTCTCTTTTGAAAACAGAGCTATTGATAATCAAATCAATACCATGTGCCAGTGACTAGGTCTCCACTTCATTTACAGTTATGTATGTGTTACTTACAGTTACTTACATGTCCCGATCAAAATAAATACATAATGAGTAACGTTGAGATTCTGGCAAAGGCTTTAGGATTCTGAAAAGGGTCTGTAGAAATTAGGAGCAATTCTTTACAGTAAACCATTTAAGAGAACTAGGTGGAATTTTTTTTTAAGTGTTTCCACTTAGGGGAAGGGGGAGGAAGAGGGCCTGGACTGTTCTTCTGCTCCTTCCTTGGCTGTGAAGTCTCTGCTCAGCCAGGGCAGGCAGATTGTGCCATCCTACAGTGACCTCTGCAGTCAGCAGGAGTTGAAAGACGCCTCTGGGGTGGAGGGAGAGGCTCATGTCCGTGTCCTCTCAGCTCCCACAGACCCTTTCACCAAACCCGACTCCACTCTAGGGCCCAGAAAGTGTAGCCCAAGGCACTTGGCTCTGGTATTAGAACCGCTCAGTTCTCCTGCACCTCAACCCAACTCACAGACTTCCTGCTAGAAAAGCCCACTTGGGCGTCTCCTGACACGCGGCTGGTGGGCCAAAAAGCCGCCCCTCCCGTGTTCCCATGAAAGCCCCTCCCAGCATGAGGGAGATGACAGCACCCAGACCACAGGGGGCAGGGGTATGGAGGCCGGCTGATATCCCCTGGCTTCTGGCTATGTGACACTGGAGAATTAACCTCTTTACACATCAGTAACCCCTACATTTTAAAGATGGTGTCATGATCATCCTTTCTTCCAAAGATTGTGGAGACTGTTAAAAGACTTGAAACTTTTTAAAAAGAGCACATTAGCTGACACATAACATTTAATGAAAAGAATTTACTCTTATTTGACAGAAAACCAGAGTAAGACAGCATGGAATCAGAAATGTGTTCATGGTGTTTTCTTTTTTCACCTCAAATGATGCCCAAGGCCACCTCTTTCAAGGAACACCACTTGTGGCAACAAGTCTATCTCTTCGGAGTCTGCGGACTGGACATTCCTGGAACCGAAGACCCTTTCCTTAGAGACAAGGTCCCCACACCTCTCTTCGAGCGTGGCCTCTCGGGTGCCCGACCTGCCTGTCCCAGCGGCACCTGCTGTTTCTCCCACATGACCCGCTCTGCGTCTGCGTGGTCCACCCGTGTGCCTCAGACAGCAGCGACACCTGCACCTGGCACAACGGTGGAACCCCGGTCACCAGGGCGTTTGGGGGCCTCCAAGGGAGGCTGGGGGTGCGCGAGGTTCTCAGGACTAACCACAGTAGAACCCCTGGCCCTGCCTCGACCCAACTGCCACCCGAACCGCGGCTGTGCAGAAGTGCGAAGGGTCTGGGGCTGGTGGAGCAAAAACCCGAGACAACCAGACCTCAGTCGCAGTGCCGCCCCCATCACCCCTCCAAGGGCTCAAGTGTGTGTGGGGGATGTCTGCTGGGCAGGGGGTGAGATTAGTGGCTGCGCCCCGAGAACGTCCGTTCGACACAGGAAGGAGGGAAGGAGGCCGGAGGTGCCTTCACAACACGCAGCAGCCCTGACAGATCTGATAAAGAGGAAGGAAGCCAGCGAGGCTGATCGCAGCTGACAGCTCCCCAAACTGCCGAGGGCCTGCAGCTGGCCCAGGCCTGTTTGCAGAAGTGGCGCGTAAAGGAGGGGAACCCGCGCCCCCTGCCGGTCCTGTTGGAACCGCTCCCATCTGATGACAGATGAGCAGGCTTGGGGATACAGGGCCTGTCTGAGCCTGGGGCCTCTACCTTCTGCCTGGTGTGGAAGACCTGCCTCGGAGAACAATTACTGAGTTTTCATTTAATTCCACTATGGCCAGAGACCATACTTTTGATTTTATTTCTCTGAAATTTGCAGAGGACTGTATTACAGGCCAGCATGTGGTCTACTTTGCTCAAAGTTCCCTGCATACTGGAAAAGAATGTTCTGCAGTTGTTGAAGATAGTATTCCCTGTATATCAATTAGGTCAAATTGGTTGCTCTTGTCTAAATTTATTATTCTTCAATGGGCTTGTGTTGTATGGTTTCTGTCATTTTTTGCTTATTCTATGAGCTACCAAGAGAGCTATACTTGAAATCTCCAATTATGATAGATTTGTCTATTTTTCCTTTTAGCCTGCCCAACTTTCATTTTATGTATTTAAAGCTGTTACTGGGTACAACCAACATTTAAGAGTTGTATTTTCTTAGTTAAAAAAAACTTTATTATAAAAGGACATGATTCATACTCTGGATTATAAATCTCGAATAACACTTCTTGCCTCAAAGCCTAGTTATAGTTACATCTTATTTGCTGTTATGACCGTAGCCTTTAATTTCAGTACATCCTCACATTTAGTCTCAGAATAGCATATACACTTCAATTTTTTTTTATTGTTTGACACTTTACTCATATCTTTTAGCCCACTTTCATTTAATATAATAATGATACTGGGTTATGGTTAACCTTTTGCTATTTTTACAGTTTATCTCTTTAGTCCTCAATCTTCTTTCTTTGGATTAGCTATTTTTTTAAAATTTATTTCTTCTATGAATCTTAGATTTTAAATTATTTGTTCTCATGATTATCTTAGCAGTAATCCTAGATGTTACAATATGGACTCATGATTTGTTAATCATTTTCTTAAATTAGTACTTTCACAACTTCCCAAATATAGTAAGGATCTTACAAGTATATCCACCATGGTTGTTATTATATATTTTGGAAAAATATATATCTCACAAAAGTGCATGTCAAGATATAATTGTTTAGTCAGTATTCTGCTTGTCCATTGATCTCCATTCTTACTCTGGTTCTACTTTTCCATCTGGGATCTTTTAGACTGAAGGACTTTTTATAGCACAGGTCTGCTGATGCCAAACTCTCTCAGCTTTTGGCTGTCCAAACATGCCTTATTTTACCTTTCTTGAGAATATTTTTACTGAATATGTAATTTTAGATTGGTAGAATTTTTCCCCCAGCCATTGGTTTTACTGTGCCTCTCTGAAAAGTGTCATTTCTATCTTGCAAGGTTTTCTCTGTCTTTGGTCTTCAACAGTTTGCCTATGGTATCCTTAGATGGGTTGCTTTATTTAATTCTATGTGAAGTTCCCCAAGTTTTACAAATTTGTGTCTTTCATCAGATTTTTAAATTTCTCAGCCATTATTTTATCAAATGGCATCTCCCCCACTCCTTTCCTTCTGGGACTTCAGTATATAGTCAGATTGTCTTGCATGTCTTAAGCTTTGTTCTGGTTTTTGTTTTTGGTTTTGTTTTGCTTTTTTTTTTTTAATCCTGTTTGCTTCAGTTTGATAGTTTCTATTGATCTGTCTTGAAGTACTAATCTTGTCCTCTGCAGTCCATTGCGCCATTAAACCCATCCATTGAGTTACTTTCAAGTATCATTTTTACCCTTTTTAAGTACTGATGTATTATAAATTATAGGTGAAAAATGAAAATTTTAGTAAATTTATACATTGATCTACCAGCACAACTCACTTTTTTCAAGAATATATTTTAGAGGAATTCTGAACTCATTTCAAACACAAAATCCAAATACTGCCAACCAGCATGTCAATACATGATTTAAAACTTTAGCAAGGTAAATTGCCTCCTTGCGGTATTTTTTAATCATACAATAATAAACACAACACCCATTAGCAATCACTTCCTTTCTCTCCCTCTACCCACTAGCAACCATTAATCCGTTGTCTCTATAAAGATTTTCCCAGGCTGGGGATTTGGCTCAGTGGTTCCACCACCTTCCTCGCAAGTGCAAGGGCCCAAGTTTGATCTCCAGTACAAAAAAAAAAAAAAAAAAAAAAAAAAAAAAAAAAATCATGTCTATAAAGATTTCTGGACACTTTATATAAATGGAATCAGAGTATGTGACCCTCTATGTCTGGCTTCTCTGAGAATCTTCACGGGCCCTTACATGTTGTAGCATTCATCAGCATTTCTACATTTTATGGTTCAATAGTGTTTACTATGTAGATATACCACTTTTGTTTAACCATCAGATGGCCATTTTGGTTGTTTCAATTGTTTGGCTATTGTGAATGCTGCTGCTGTGAGCATCCAACTATGAAAGATGTACATGATTCACCATTCCAGTGTACAAACCTGGGAGTGCAGGTGCTGTTTCCTATGGTAGGCAGCTCTATGTTTTAAGTGTCTGAGGAACAGCCCAACTTTTCTCAAATGGCTGTGCATCGTTACAAGCGACGTATGGATTTCTAATTTCTCCACATCTTGCCAATTGCCAACCTTCTTGTTTATAGCCATCCTAGCAAGGGGTGTGGTTCAATCACCAGTACTGTCAAAAAAGACCACTGCTGGGCCAGGGATTTCGCTCAGTGGTTTCACCGCCTGACTCGCAAGCACAAGGATGAGTTCGATCCCCAGTACAAAAAAAAAAAGACCACTGCCATCCTAGTGGGGTGAAGTGACATCTCACTGTGGTTTTGATTCACATTTCCTTGAAGATTAATGTTAAATCTTTTCCTGTGTACTGTGGTGTGGGTACAGCTCCAGTATGTTCTCCAAGAGTTCTCGTGTGTTGAGTTCGGTCCTTGGTGGGGGCCATGTCAGAAGGCAGTAAAATCTGTAAGCAGTGGGCCCCAGTTCAGTCACAGAGGGTGCATCCCCTGAGGGGATTAACATAGTTCTCAGGGACCCGCGTTTGCTCCAGCAAGGTTGTTACAGAAGTTAGATAGGCCCCTCCTGCTGTGTCACCATATGATGTCTTCCACAACCACTCTGGCCACTGTGACCTGATCTGCCACAAGGGCCTCCCCTGAGCCAAACAGATGGCAGTGTCGTGCCCTTGGCCCTCTGAAACTGTATACTAAAGTTTTTCTCAGTAAAATACCCAGCTAAGAGTATTTTATTCAATGGACTAAATCAATGTGTTTATTGGGCATTTGTACATCTTCTTTGGAGTTTAGATTCTGTCCATCTTTTAATTGGGGTGTCTTTTCCTACTGAGGTGTAAGGATTCTTCAGATACTCTGGATGCTAAGACCCTTACCTACAATCCATTTTCAGAACGATCCTATCACCCCAAGAAGATCCCTCTAGCCTTTTGGCAGTCAATTCCCACTCTAAAACCTAGTACTAGGCAATCACTAAAATGCTATGTGCTCCCTTCCCTTTAATAAAAACTTGTCAGTATTGTGAGGTTAGGGGGAGTTTACTTTGCCTTTCAGAAACCCTAGGCTTACTTTCTAGCATGTCATGCACAGCTCTAAAGTTCAGCCAATTGTCCTGGAAGAGAGCCAGTCATATATGTGGTCTCAGCTTTCCAATGTGCCTCTATGACCAAAAGCCTTATGATTTCCTTTTCTCCATGGAGCCCCTCCTACATGGGCCAAACTCAACAAATATGCACAGGGGACAAACCAACCAACCACCAGTTCACCTCAGTTGAAATTCTAATCTATGTAGTCTTTGTTGCTTGCATGATGTACTGGTGTTTGAAGTATTATTTTGGTATTTTACTCGTTTTCAACTTTTTTTCTGGTGTTCAGAGTATTGAATTCTTGTGACCTACCATAGCCTACCAATTATTAAGTTTTCAATGCCTTGACCTAGTGTCAGTTGTCCCTTTAACCTACTCCCAGATATATTTTGGCTATTTAGACAGAACTCTTCATGTTAATTTTTGAAACTGTTTATCTAGTTTTCAAAAGTCTTTTGAGATTTTGTTGGAAAATTGTAAATGGTTTGGACTCCATATGGGGACCCCCCCTAGTCCCTGCCTCCCTTTGCTCCCCAGCCACCATGAAATGAGGTGTCATCTGCCACACGTTCTGCATGGTGCTGTCACCCAAAGGCTGTCGTAGACACAAAGCAACAGGACCACACCCTAGGTGGTTTGTCACAGTGACAGAAAGCAACACAAAAATACTGTGCACTAAACTTTTAAATTGAGACAATTAAAATGCTTATGCTTTTGAGTCTCTGTAACTGGTATGCCTATCTTTTGAGCAGATTTGTTAGGCTTTTCAATAGCTTCCTCCATAAAGGAACTATTTTATTTTGGTCAGATTTGATCCTAAATACCTTCTTAGGATCTTTCAAACCTTTTAGAGCACTTTTTTCAGAATAGGTAATATACTCACAAATTTCTAAAAGCCCAAAAAGGTACAAGTTGACAATTTCCCATTTTTCTCTCAGATTTCCTTCAGAAGAATCCATGTTACCAGTTTCTTTAACTTTTAATGTGGCTGGTATTAGTATACGTTAGTTACACTGACATTTGTCCCTCAGTGTTATATTCTCAGTATCTCTTAGGCTTCTACCAGATTCTATTAGATTGCACACGCGCGCACGCACACCTGCAGAAAGTAGTCGCTCTGTCATCTCCCTCCCATTCACCACTCCTCTGCTGTGTCACTGGATAGGATGTCTCTAAACAAAGTGACTGTGAAAATCAGCTGGGAACTAGCGTGGTGGAGGAAAACTGTTTCACTCCTGACTTTAATTAGAAGGCTTCCATCTCATGCTTTTATGTGGCATCTGCTGTAGTTCTTGGTGGAAGTTTTTAATGAGTTAAAAAATATTGGTCTTATCTAAGAGTGAACGTCATTTTGCCACATTATTCTCTGTACCTATTTCCCTTTCCTTCTATTACACATGTTGAAGTGCATGCAAGTAGTTTCAAAGCATTTTTATCCACGTTGACACTTGTTTTCATGAGAAAAAAAAGAGACTTCTTTATGATAGTGAAAATATACTTTATTTTTAATATAATAGCTGCCAGCAATATACTGGTGTTGATGTTCCAGAGAGAAAAGAAAATACAAGCATTCTGATAAGCTTTCATTTGCCTTTTCATGAAATTCTAAAGAAAAAACTCCAATTCTGTTCAACATTATGGCTTGGAGTTGAAGCTTTTGTCTGTGACAAAAATATAATTTTGGTTACCCCAACCTTGGTAATTTGTGAAGAGTGGAACTTTTAATAGCCTACAAATAAGATGAATGCTTCCCTCTCTTTGAATTAAACATTGATTATAATCAGTGTAAGAAACTGGTGAATCAATTAGCTTGACAAAATGTGTATCAAAATGTTCATGAAAAAATAATTTCCTCTCATTTTTACTTTGTAGATATTTCCTTAATGGGATTTTTAAATGCACAGAAATAAAAGCTATCTACATGCAATTCTGGAGAGATTCAAAACTCTACAGAAGTAAAAATGCCTAAATTCTAGAACTGATCTACTTGTAAGACTAAATGTCAGAAATCTCTTAATTGTATATATGTTGCTCTAGGATTTAAAGTTGTGAAGCCAAAATTACCCAGAAATAAAATCTTACTTGACATCTTACTGAAAATCTGCATCTAAATAAAATAAAGGAGTTGATAATATTGACTGAAAGAGACTTTCCCAACAGTTAATAAGAAAACTTTTCCGTATACTTGGAAAATAGCGAGACTTTCTACTCAGACTCCAATCTTCTCAATGAAGTGCAACAAAACTCAATTAAAGGAAGAGGGAAATGATTCCTTAGTTGCAGAAATAAAATTAAGATGATTTCCACATGTCAACATATATACTACATGAATTGCCATGGAAACTTCATAGACCAAACTCTCAGGATTTTAAACCATGATCTTTCTATCAACATATGAAGTGCAAGACCTTTCTTTTTACTAACTTTTGTCCATTTACTCATGTCAACTTTCTTTGACTAACTTCAACAGTAAAATAAAATCCATTTTTCCTCAGAGAAAAAGTTAATTTTGCTTTTGTTAAAATCATAGACTTGCCTTCCTTGGACACCTAGTAAGACAGCCAAGTGTAATCAATGAACCGATAAAAACAACAAAGAAAGTAAATATATAAAGGGAACATATTTCACAATTGAGTTTCCAAATGTTGTTCATCACTCCACTTTGAGGAATGCAGTAGCTCATTCTGCCAGGGGCCTCTCCTCCGCACCCCTTGGCTCAGCATCCACACCCTCTGTCAAACCTTTCTCAAGCTGAGAGCTTCGTGGCCAGGCTCAATGCCACCTGCAGGCCAACATGCTGCTACTTCAAAAGCAGATGAAGATGCTGGGCTGGGCTGTGGCGGAAGCCGCTGGGACACTTCCACCCACTGAAGTTACTACAGTGTAACTTCTTGATGGATTTTCAGGAACCAGATAAAGCTTCATCCAATATTTAATTACAAAAGGATGGAGCTCAAACTTTTATAAGCAGTACAGAGTACTAAGAAAAGCAAGGCAGAGGAATCTCCCTGAGCCAAACGGATACAATGTGGAGATTTTCTTCTCTTTCTGCAGTAAGCTAACTACTGACAGGTTTAAAAACGTAGTATGCTTATAAAAGTTGAGCTGCTTACATAAGGCCAGTGCTTACTAAATGTTAGCATGCTACAGGGGACAATGGTACAAAATCTGAAAGCAATATACTTTTAAAAAGTTTATGAGAAACAGCACTTCTTAGACAAGTTAGGTATAAAAATTAACAAAAACATATTATAGTCACAGCCATAGTCTTTGGAGTAGTACTTAGAAAGTCTGTTTTGTTGAAGCAGAAGAAAGAGACGGAGGGGGAGGGAGGAGAAAACAATACAGAGCAAACTTTTGTTCTACTTTTACCAAGTTCACTCTCCTTTGTTAGAGCATAAATAACTTCTAGTTTAGGACTTTAATTTAAAAGTGAAACAAACAACAACAACAAAAAACACAATACTATTCCTCAGTGTTGTTGCAGAAAAATTTAACTCCAGGGGTGCAGCGATTGAAGTGAGGCAAAACAGCTACCATTTAGTCCAAACACTGTGAACAATCCTCTATGCAAAGTCCAACAGTAATGGAGGTGAAAAGAGAATGTTTTACCATTTTTAATATAGGATGGATAATGCATTCTTGATTATCTACATTAAATATGCTTTAGAAATAAATTTCACATGATACTCTGACAAACCCATCCTACATTCCTTAGGTTAATTTCTTTAAGAATTAAATTTTACATTGTTAATCACCATACTGCTATAACTAAGTCAATGAAATACCAATTTATGTAGTGTTGCTCAAAAGATCTACAAACAGCAAGGTCTATTGTTACCTACAATGGAGCTTCTTAAAACAAGGCAGGCAATAATGTTCCAAATGAATGGCACTGGGCAAAATACATAACAACACATTCAGACAGATATCAGATGCCCGTGGGTTTCTCCTACAAAGATCAAATGCTTGTGATCTTGAGAATACCATTCCCGCCTCTTAACTTTTAGCTTCCACACAGTGTCAGATGTTATAATTCATATGCAGGATACATGGTTTTAGGTAAATTTTAAAATCTTCCTACAAAGAAAATAACAATCTGTAGTGACTCTCTTCTCTGGTGATATTTTTAATACATATCCAGGACAGACTACAGTGAAACACAGCATTTCTGATACAGTAGCAATCCTTTCACATGCTCCTATGAAATACAAAATTTTTTAAAAAAAATACATAAATATTCCTTGCATTATGCATTGCACACCAGTTTGGGGCTGACTGATGTTACAGCTACTATTTTAATAGTTGAACACTGCACCACCTATACACAGAGCATGGACACAATGGTGAGGGCTGTAGAGTGCCTCGTGTGTGAAGAGCTTGTGACGGAGTGTCTCCAAACTGAAGGAGAGGCGGCTATGGACAGGGAGGTAGGCAGGGTGAAAGGATTTTAAAATAATACTGCTTAGGAGTGTGTATTTTAAGATAAGTACTATCTATCCTTGGTCCTAATCTTGAGTAACTGCAGGTTCATGCAAAATACATTTCTACTTCATAGGAGGAGGAGTAGTCTGTTAGGAAAAGCATATTCTTAAGGGAAGATTTGAAGGTATCTCTCCTGCAAGTGCTATTTTACTTGGTAAGTCTTTTGGCGACATCACTGTATGCTATTTCAACCTCCTTATCACTGGGACAGGTATTGGTGAACTCATCCCTACTATAAGCATTAGTTAAGTATCTCCAGATGCCAGTCATTCCCTTTGGAATATCGAAGTTTCGGTATTTCTTGGCCACCACCTGAAATACAAAGATCAAAAGTTACCATTTATTTTCCATGTCTCATAAACTAGAAGTGTGATTCAGTGAATCTTTGCTAACTGCTTCTAAAAACTAATTAGACTTCTAAATAATTATTAGAACCACAAATCAAAAATGTGAGTGACTACATAGGTCTGATTCAGACACCCAGAGACAGAGAGACAGTGTATTCACTGTATAAATGCATGTAAGACACACACTACTTTACACCTCTGTTTTTCTTCCCTTAGATCTTTACTGAACAACTAGTGCTTATTACTATCCTATTTAGAACAGTGTCTCATGGGGCTGAGGATTTTAGCTCAGTGGCATTACAGCTGCCTTGCAAGTACAACGTCCTGAGTTCAAGCCCTGGTGCCGCCCCCTGTCCCCCCCAAAACTGTCTCCATAATAAATACTCAATGTTTTTGTCTTAAATAGAAAAGGCCAGGTAATTACAGAATGACTATAAAATTCAGAGTAGCAAACTCCAGAATTATCTATTATATCTGAGTTTTTATTCAATTACAGAAAAAGTAAAATAACATTCTCCTTTTTCTTTTTGAGACAGTCTCACTATGTAACCCAGGCTGGTTTCAAACTGAAGGCAATCCTCCTGCCTCAGCCTGCCAAGTCTTGCAACTACAGGTGTGCACCACCACGCCTGGCTCTTTCTCATATGCCTCAATTTTAAGACATAATTTTTCATTAATTCACTCTAGGGTGTTTCAACTATGCCTAATGAGCATTATGTTACACTAATTGGGAGTTCCTAACAGAAGATCAGAGAAGTTTTAAGCACACAGGGAATACTACCTCAGCAAACATAACATTATGTCTAAGAGCAGCTGACACCACCTTTGAAAGACCTACCTTGACAATGTGCAGTTTGGGCAGCAGGTTGCAATCAGCTAATGTCATTTCATTGCCATCCAGAAATTTACGTGTAGAAAATTTAATGTCCTCCATGCTGTTCTCATCAATTTCATCCGGTAAGGGAGAATTCAAATACTCATCCAGTTTCTGCAGTGTTTTCAAAAGACCCCTCTCCAGGGCTGGAAAAAAAAATGGGAACACAGTAAGAAACAAACAAACAAGACTATCCAAGACCTGAAGCAGAAGCGTTACACTTTCCGTTAAAACCTATGCATCTACAAGGACCCAAGTTTGATCCCCGGTACCACAAAAAAAAAAAAAAAAAAAAACCC
>NW_022900935.1:21178296-21203102 GCF_012274545.1 Fukomys damarensis
CGTTACCAAAAAAAAAAAAAAAAACAAACCCTATGTGTCGTGCACTTACTCTGACACTTGGCTCCACAGAACAAGTTGGACAAGGTCCCTGGCTCATGGCTGTTCAAGTAAACAAAAACGACCCTCCCAATTTCAGTGTGTGGCACCTGTGAAATCTTGTCAACCACTAAATGCCTCATATATGAATATATGGTCTGACAGTTGATGTTTCAACTGCACGAGAGTGGGGAAAAGTCAACTGCATTAACACACCTAAGGAAGAAATTTTCAAAAGGACAAGAGATTATACTCTTCAATTTTAAGTCCTGTTCCACCAGAACCTTTGGATTTATCACTAAGAAATGTCTGCTAAGAAAGTAGTTAGATACTATTACCTGTACAAACAATCCGAACCGAAAGGTTGGGGTTTGGGAATTTTTATTATGTAAGAAGCCAAGAATAGCACCATCTTACTTTTCTGTTTGTTTGTTACTGGAGATCGAACTTGGGACCTTGACTTGTGAGGCAGGCGACAGCATCACTGAGCTAAATCGCTGGCCCCTATCACCATCTTAATATCAAAAGCACAAAGATGGCTGGGGATTTAGCTCAATGGCACCGTGTCTGCCTTGCAAGTGCAAGGTCCTGAGTTCAATCCCTGGTACCCACCCCCCCACCCCCGCCAAAAAAAAGCAAAGTCAGATTAGAGAGTTTGATTCACCATACTGAGTTGGGTGCCTCTCTAAGAGCCAAGTCAATGGTGCTATGATTGTTAAGTTTCAAAGAGAAGGGCCAGGGATTCAGCTCAGTGGTTCTGATGCCTTCCTCGCAAGGACAAGGTCCCAAGTTCACTTCCCCCACAAAAAAAACTTTCAAAGAGAAGTGTGAGCCACCACTCTACATGCAAAGTTACAGGTAATATATTAGCAGAGAGCAGGAATGTTGATAAAAAGGAATATGAAATAACAAGGGAGAGATCTTCAATTATCCCATCTTCTTTATTTCTCAATTTACCTTCCTCCATGCTCTTAGTATAGATGAGTTCACCCCAATAATCATAGTACCTCTCAAAAAGAAAGTTAAATATGACTTCATCTATGACAACCCGAGTAAGTTTGAATAAAGCTGAATCTTTTAAAGGCAAAAGTAAAGCTTTAATGTTGCCCATCAGATAATTCAACAGCAACATAACTAGGTCCTAACCTAACAGCTTTCTTTCAAATTGTTCCCATTCGTTGTTTACAGGAATTCAGACAGCTGACAGAAGGATGGAAGGCTTGGCCATGTCAGGGGTTAGAGGCACAAGAAGGAATGAATGGAGTTTAGAGGCACTTAGTTAAAAGTCAACAGGGTTCAAGCCGGATGTGATGGCACACGCCTATAATCCCAGCACTTGGGAGGCTGAGGCAGGAGGATCACTGTGAGTTCGAGAACAGCCTGGGCTACATACATAGTAAGTTCCAGTTCAGTCTCAACTATGTAGAGACCCTGTCTCAAAAAAAAAAAAAAAAAGTCAACAGGGTTCAGGAGCCAAGCGTGAATATGAAGGAAGAGAGACAGAGGTTTTCAGCAACATATAAACTGAGCCCAAATGGCATGGCAAGTCTTGCACTAAGCACTGTTGAATTTGCTGTTGAGTAAGACATAAAAAGTTCCTATCCTCAGACAATTTAAACCATGGGAAGTGAAATAGTGACATGAAGTTAGTCAACAAACTCCCAAGAGGAGCCAGGCGTGGTGGTGCACGCCTGTAGTCCCAGCACTTGGGAAACTGAGGCAGGAAGATTGCTGTTGAGTTTGCCAGCCTGGGCTACACAGTGAGTTCCAGAGCAGTTTGAACTACATAGTGAGACCCTGTCTCAAAAAAACAAATAAACAAACAAACAAACAAACAAAAACTCCCAAGAGGAACGCTGATGCCATTTACTGAGACATTTATTTTCCTAAGGAAAAGCAGATTTGGGGGCTATGGAGTGTGTACAGTTTAAAAGATAGGCTTGAGGTGCCTGTAAGACAATGGAATAGAGATGCACACTAGAAAGTTGGGTGTCGGTGTCTGGAATGAGGAAGCTCTGGGAATACAGCGAAATGTAGTGGAGTGGACAGGCAGAAGTTCCGCGGCAAGAAGCCCTAAGAACACGGGGCCAGGAAGTTAGCTCAGTGGTTCCAGCACCTATCTCACAAGCACAAGATCATGAGTTCGGGGAGAAACCCTAAGAACACCAAAAAGAGGGTGGGAAAGGGCTTCCAGAGAGGATTACACCCTCCAGTTCATTGAGTTAGAAATGCCCTCAAATGCCATCCAGTCTTTAACACAAGGCAGATTCTCGTAATGTTCTACACATCATGAGATTCCTCTATTACACAAAAACATAACTGATTTTTATGTTTAGTTTTTGTTTTGAGACAGTCTTGCTAAAGTTTTTTGCAACAAAAGTCAATCTTTATTGAAAAAGGCAGTATTAGTATTAATACAGAACAATTTGTGACAATAAATGTGACTAAGAATTTTAAATCTGAGCTAATCTACTTATCAGAGAATGCAGAGCCAAGGGATGCCTTTAACACTGGAAGAAGATGCCAACGTGAGCTTTTAAAAAGTACCAAGAGAGGGCCAGGGATTTAGCTCAGCGGTTCGGTGGCCTGCCTTGCAAGTGCAAGGACCTGAGTTCAATCCCCGGTGCCAAAAAACAAAAACCAAAACAAAAAAGTACCAAGAGAGCTACATAAAGAACAATACTTAAAAATCATTTGGGGGGAGGGTTATTTTCTATTCAGTCACAGCCCACCAGGGGCACAGTCTTAGGTCTGCCCCACTGACCTGTCACTGCCCACCAGCCTGCACGAGGGCCCAAGGCCCACCCTGCCCAGGGAGCTGCCTGCCCTCCTGAGATGCACCAGAGCCCCTGGGTAGATCGCACTCCTATGTCTTGTCATCCCGAGTGACTACACTGTAGCCCTATGGACTAAGGCATGGTTTATCCACAGGTTTCCCATTCTGCAAATGCAATAAGATTCAGGAAGAGAAACAAACCCTAGAAACACGCAAGACTGACTTTCAAGTTTCCACACAGACCATGCCCTCCCCCGCTCAGCTCAGCACCTAGTGTCCTCAGAAATCTGCCAGCCTTTGGGAAGCTCAGGTGGAGTCTGGCTAAACTTAAGTTGCCCAACTGTAGGACTGTGGGTGTGCACCAGCACATCCAGCACAACTGATTTTCACAGTGATCTCATAACCAGAGATTTATTATTCTGATTGTAGTTTTTTATTGTTTTTGGTTTGTTTTGTAAGACAGGGTCTCCCTATGTCCAAGCTGGCCTCAAACTTGCAGGATCCTCCTGATTCAGCCTCCTCAGCCTGGGATTACAGGCGTGCACCTGCCACACCCACCTGGAGTTTGTAGATTATTCTGAATTTTCTACATACATAAAAAAATACTCTTCGGTACGGCCCCCGAAGTAGGCACTTACCTAGCATGCATGAGGCCCTGGGGCTAACACCCAGCACAACGATGAGTGAATGAATGAAGTCAAATATACAAAAATATTCGTACTTGACTACTATTATAGTTTTGCCAGAATTGAGGAATGAGGTAAATAAAGCACTAAGTGTCGTTATAAAATACAGCTAAAATGTCTTTTAAAACCTAAAGAACTGGCAACAGTTTTAACGTGCGTAAATACGACTGTAATGTGCTAGTGCACGTGATGGGTAATAGGATCATAGATGCATACACAACTTTTATTAATAAAAGGTCACACTAACTAGAGCTAAGATCATGCTAATTTACTTTTAAAGAGAAAACAAACAGTAGAGGGCACTGGAACTCAGTAAAATGAAGCTAAAGTACAAAGTCAACTCAACTGGAATGGGACAGATGACAAGGAATCAAGCCATTTAAAAATTAAAAATTGCCAGATGTGGTTATGCACAAGGGAGGCTGAGGCAGGAGGATCACACTGAGTTTGAGGCCAGTCTGGGCTACATAGCTCAAGGCCAGTCTGAAATATAGAGAGACTCTGTCTCTAAATTTATTAGTTAATAATAGTTAGAAATGTAAAGCAATAAATTTAACCTTGCATCAACCGCATGTAAGCCACTGATAATGCATACTGCTAACATAACTAAACTATGCAATCTGAGAAATTGGTTAGTAGAGGACGTAACAAAAAACTTTTCATGGTTATACTTAAAAGGAAAAAATAAAAAAGAAAACAGAATCTCAAGATTATTGAAAACAAAGGATGAATTAGTTTGACATAAGTTTTATATAACAGTAAGGTATGGCCACCAAAACAGGTACTAAGAAATGCCAAAAACCATGCTACTCAACATTTCAAGGCCACCACAAGGAATTTGGAGCTAGTTAAAGAAAATGTGAGGATTAACCACTAGAAGGCAGCAGCAGGCCATGAGAAAGTAGCCCCTTGTCTTGAAATAAGTGAGGAGCACTATTATTTCCCAATACTCTTGACACTGAAGTTATATTAAATTTATTTCTATGCTTTCTAACTCTCCAACAAGCATGCATTTTTATATGATTTGAATGAGTAAAATTCAAAGCAGAAAACAGTAAATGAACCATGAGCATTTCCACTGTGCAATTCATAATGAAAACAATAAAGATTACTTTAAAATTATGAACACTTCACATGACTAAAACCAAATTTCACAATTACTGCTACTTTTAATAAGGGAAACCTTCCACAATTTTTAATAGCTAGGCTACATATGGAGTGGCTCACATAAAATGAAGAGGGATTAAAATGAATGAGTATTTAGAGATGTTTAAGTACACAATGTAATTTCACAGTCATGATTGTGAACAACCATCCCCACCCCATTTTCCTGAGAGAAAGACAGGACCAGTGAGAGACTGGGAAGCCACCAAGGGGGTTAGGGAGGACACATGAATAAAAAGGAACTAATAATCCTCACCTGTAGGTTACTGGTCTCCGTTTAAAAACAAGAATTTAGATATTATGAAATAAGCCTGAAAAGTACATAGTGGCAGATTTCAGCAACGGTAAAATAATTTTTCTCTTAAAATATAAATACCAACAGACTAGTTTTATTTGGGAGCTCAGCAAATTACATAAATTATGAAGCCACAGAACTGAAAAAAACTTAGGGGATGCCTAATCCAACCCTATAAAAGTAATTGCTTATTAATTTCTCTTTTAACGCTTAAAAGGTTACAAACTTATTCCCAGTCAACTTGGACCTGTTTGTTATCAAAGGAATTTTGCTTGCTTGCTTTTTCCTTCCATCTATCTCATGTATCATCAGTTTCTCTTCATTTTCATCTTTAAATCTTATTTACTTTGTATTCCAATCTAAGCACTGGTCCTTGTTTCACTTTGACGAACACAAAGCTAAAGCATCCAGGCATCTAATCCATCCCTTAGAATTAGACCCTAAAAGATCTTGTCCAAAATAGGGCTGGGATGTAGCTCGGTGGTGGTGCACTTGCCTAGTATGCATGAGACCCTGGGTTTAATCCACAGTACCCCTCTAAATGTCTAAATATACTGAATTTTATATTTAAAAGGCTGATAAAAACTAATCAGTCTGTCTACTGATTTACTATGTAAAATTATAAACCCATCTCTATGTAACATATCAGTATTTGGGTGAATAAGGAGATGGAGGACCAGGGGATTTAGCTCAAGGTTCTGCCGCCTGTTTCACAAGCTCCGGACCCAAGTTTGATTTCCCGGTACCACACCCCCCAAAAAAGATGGATTACCATCAGTAATCTTTTAGGTTTAATAAAGTTATCTATTTACACTAAGCAGACAGAGAAAAAGACCTGCAAGGAACATACATAAGGGACACCCATTAAGCTCCACAGTGATCTGGAATAATGTTTTCTAAAGTCTCATGGCGGTAACAGGTCCCTGGAGGGGGAAGTTGCTTGGCAACTGGGATTCTTATTTACCAATAGGCAATTTAATATAACGCCTCCTAAGTTATGCACTGTGAAATCCACTATGCTGTTTGTTCTTATTGGTAATAGCATTCTGAAGACAGTAAGCGTAGGTGGCTACTTAAGGCTGTAACAAACTGATGGAAGAAAATAGAATCCACAGTTATACTTAAGTGAGTCACTTTTTCCTCCCCAACTCTCACCCCTCACAGCAAAAGCAGAGTCGTTCTATTCCCTTTTCCTCTCCATGAAGGGTCAGAAGATATTTCAACCACCATCCCCCACCCTCAAAAGCCACACAGAGAAACAAAAACCTTAACTTTAAGAGAGCTCAAAGAATAGTGCAGCAAGGATCTGGGCATAAAGGGCAGTTTTATGAAGAGAGCCGCCGGTCTGCATGAAAGCATGCACCAGACGAGACGCTGCTGTGGGAAGGAAGGGGGTTCGCCGTAACCATTCGCCTGGTGTTAGATTGCTTGGACAGAAACATTAGTCAGAAAAAAAACCAATTACTGAAGAAAATTGCTTCCAAACCAAGGGAGCTACTGGAACACATTATAAATAGATGTAAGCCAGGCCTGGGCACTGAAACTTTTCCTTTTTCCCTTCACTGTAGAAAAACATTTCCCAGGCCTTGAATGTAGCTCAGTGGTGCCACGTCTGCCTTGTGCAAGGTCCTGAGTTCAATCCCCTGTACCAAAAAAGGAGCAAAATACACTGAAAAC
Source organism: Fukomys damarensis (assembly GCF_012274545.1). Lineage (NCBI taxonomy): Eukaryota > Metazoa > Chordata > Mammalia > Rodentia > Bathyergidae > Fukomys > Fukomys damarensis. Next base: position 21,184,931 of record NW_022900935.1, read on the forward strand.
CAATACTAAATTATAAAATGGTGCAATTTAAAAATTAATAATTAAAAAAAACACACTGAATAGCTTGGCAATTTGCCTAATGGAACCACATAAGGAGAGGAGCAAGTGTTTCTCTTGGCGGGGCGGGGGGTGATTTGAGAGAGGGTCCTGTTATGTAGCCTAATCTGGTCAAGATCCTCCTGCCTCATCCTCCTAGGTGCTAAAACTATAGGCGTGGACCACCACACCTAGCTAGTATTTCACTTTAAAAAAAAATGCAACAACAAAAAAATAGTTGTTCCTGCTTAACCAGCACTATCCTCCCCACCCCAGTATGTATTCTTATTCCTTTGTTGCTATGAACATGTATAAACCCACACAAACTACTGAATTGTCTAGAACTACTTTTAGGAGCTAGCATTTTTGGTTATTTCTGTAAATTTAAAACACTACCACTCTCTCTACACTGTTTTGCTTAACATTCCAGAGGAAAAGGAGAAATCACTGAATGGTGTAGTTAAGACAGGCTATTGTAAGGGATTGTTTTCAAGGAAATGTTCCCTTCACAACACATGAATTTGGTAAATGAAATAAAGCATCTTTTTTTTTTTTGGTACCAGGGATCGAACTCAGGTCCTTGAGCTTCTTAGGCAGGCGGCAGCACCACTGAGCTAAATCCCTGGCCCATAAAGTATCTTTTAATAAATTAAAAAATGGCATCTGTACTAAATAATTCTCACATGGATATATGACCTGAAACAAACATTCTACTTTTATGAGGGGAATTTGAAGGGTTGAGTCTAATTAATTTCGGAAAGCAACTCCAAAAACTGCTCTTTGAGGATAATTAGTTCAAAAAAATCACTCACACTGATTTGAGGCTGCTGGTGTGCAACAATAAACAAAAGATGTAATAACAGCTTAGGTCAGGCTAAATCAAATGTATTTCAAACCACAACCACATAACCATTATTGTTTATTCATCCCTAATTCTCTGCATAGCTCCATTCATAGTAACTTCTCAAAAGCATGTAACAGCTTCACTCACTAAACATCAGTAATGGGCCACTAGCTAGAAACACATCATCAATGTAATGACTTACCCCAGTTTATCACCAAATCTCTAATCAACTCTGAAAGGTTTTTTTTTGTACCAAGGATTAAATTCGGGTCCTTATGCTTGCAAGGCAGGTGCCGAAACCACTGAGCTAAATCCCTAGCCCTCATCAACTCTGAAAGACAGTATGGGGTGTCTGTTTGTTTTTGGGTACTCAGAATGGTGGCATATGTCTAGAATCCCAGCAGCGGGGAGGCTGAGGCAGGAGGATCAGAGATCAGCCTAGGTTACACACTGAATTCAAAGCCAGTCTGAACTATAATAGTAAAACGCTGTCTGAAAAAAACAAAAACAAAAATACTTGGAGTAATCTCTAGACTTCAAAGTAGTCATGTATAATCACTGTCATAATAATAATTTTTCATTGTTCAGGTGTTTTGTAGTAACACCAATTCAATATTTTTTGGTTTTTACCTTCATTTGCCTCTGGCCTTGAGTTCTTGATATAAGCAGAGAATTTGGCAAAGATGTCCATTCCGGCAGTATTTGACTCTGGGTGTTTTGGTGAAAGCTTTAAGTACCTAAATAGAAAAAGAGATAATGGATTAGAGATCTTTCAAAGATGCATTAGCATATTCACCCAACCAACAAACCATTTATGCCAACAGTTACTAGACAGCCTCTAATAATTACTATTCTAAGAAATGCCATCATCTGTTTTCTATGACATTTTTAAATACACTTTTTCCCTTAGGAAACAAAGCTGTATATTTAGTACTTTGTTCACATATTAAATATTCTCGGCAACTGAAGGGCATCTGAACTCCACCCTCCGCTTGATTTTTAGAATGCTAGGAAGGCAGTTCGCTTGTTGAGAGATTTGTGCCAGGCCAACCCGCATCTGAGATCTCTCAAGCAGTGCTTGTCCAGGACTTTCTGTGATGATGGCAGTGTTCTTCACTGTTCGTTAGAGCAGCCATTAGTGCCATGGAGCTACGTGAGTACAAACATAAGTGAATACAATTAAATAAAACTAAAAATTCACTTCTCAGTTGCACTGGTCACATTTCCAGTACTTGGTCATCACTGGACAGCAGCCAGACCCTTAGTATGCCATGCACTGAGCAAGCCTTGCATGCAGCACCAGTGACTGATGGCTGGAAAATGGACCGGGTTGCTCAAGCGTCTTGATCACCCAAAGCAGTGTGAGGGCGGAAACAGTAGGACAGAGACCACGCACAGTGAGGTGCTTCTCTGGTAATCTGTCTGTCCTGCTAAACAAGTTTCCAAAACTCTTTCTTCTCAACCATTATTTAGCTTTACATACACTTTTCTAATTAAGCAACTTAACCATAAAAAAAAAACCTTCAGAAAGGCAGGCCTGAATTTCATGTCACTTATATATTCATTATTCACGCATATATTTATTTTTACACTTATTAAGTATTTACTATATTCCAGGCAGTGTACTAAGTGTTGGAGATATAATCATGAGCACAAAGCATAGTTGCAACTTTAAAAATACGTAAATATTCCTAGTGCAAGGACCCAAGTTTGATCCCAGGTACAAATAAAAACCGTAATGTTCTAGCTAGAGTCCTATTTTGGTGAACAGATAAGAATAAAGATTTGCAAGAAAGGTGGCACATGCCTATAATCCCAACACTCGGGAAGCTGAGGTAGGAGGATCACCACAAGTTTGGAGGCCATCCTGGGCTACATAGTGAGTTCAAGGCTGGCCTGAACTACACCAAAATCCTGTTTTTGCCGTTATTTATTCACACAAACATGTTCTATTTGCTTACGGCCAAAATCACACAGAAACACTAGATCCCAATCTACCAACCTGTACAAATTTCTGCCTCTTTTCAAACTATCAAGAAACAAGAAGGCTTTCCCAGCAGCATAGGTTGGGGATTAGCAATAGGTAAAGACTTCCTAGAGCAGTGGTGGCGAACCTACAGCAAATGTTTTTTTGTTTTTCTTTTAAAACAAAAGAAGCTAATGTGCGAGTTGTTTGTTCTAAACTAAAACCTCAGTATTCAGGTTGAATTGCAGTGCGGGCACTTTGAGATAAATAAGTGGGTTTTGGGTTGCGCTTTGGACACTCAGCTATAAAAGGTTCACCATTACTATCACTGTCTTGGAGAGAAAGAGCAGTGAGTGAGACAGGAAGGTCTCAGAGAACAACAGAGGAGAGAGCAAGGGACATCAGCAGCAGCTCGGGAAACACTTCCTCCCACTCCTCAAGAGGCTGAGCTGTTCTGTCAACATTCCGCACTGCAGCTGCAAAGTCCACTGAAGGAGAGGCGCAGCACCTCCAAACGTGCAGTTCCAATATGCACATAAATCAAGGAAAACCTTGCCTGTGCTTTCAAAGCATTCACTGAACTGTTCCAAAATTCACCTGCTTATCACAAAAACTATCTTTGACTTCTCTCCTGTCCTTCCTCTAAACTTGATTTATCTTCCAATTTTGTACGCACTGAAGACAGCCTCAAATAAAGACTTCCTTTTAGAGAATCTCAACCCACTGAAATGAAAGAGCAGAAAACAGGAAACACGCTTTTAATGTCCAGTGAACCTGGAACTCCAGGTGTAACGGCACTAACTGTGAGATCATGGACAAGTTATGTGGATTACTCCCCTTTGTGACACCTCTGTGAGGACTGACATCATCCACAAAACAGTGTGCGGCACAGAACCGTACTTGAGCATTACTGGTAACAGCACAGGCACTAGTAACATCTAAATAACCCCTTCCATGTGAAGTAAAGCCTTTCAGACACTCTTCAGAATATAAACCACAGCATAAAAAGACAAATTCCTGAGAATTTCGCTCTTTGTGAACACTTTTCATCTCTGATTATAGTGTCTATGAATTCGCCCAAATTGGGCTGAAATTTCTATTAAGAAGTATTACTTTCTAGGCCAGGCGTGGTGTTGCACGCCTGTAATCCCAGCACTTGGGAGGCTGAGGCAGGAGGATCACTGTGAGTTCGAGACCAGCCTGGGCTACATAGTGAGTTCCAGGTCAGTCTCAACTACATAGTGAGACCCTGTCTCAAAACACCAAAAAATAAATAAAACAAACAAACAAACAAACAGTATTACTTTCTATATAGAGATGTTCACTTTGAAGGTCCAATTAAAAACAACATCTTAGAGAACACTGGAGGGCCAAGAACCCAGAACATTTTGATGTTAACTCTATTTCCTCCAAGAAAAATAACAAGAAATAATAAAATTTTTGATTTGTTGTTATTGCTGTTGAAGACTAATAACATGAGGGAATGTCCATTTAACTAAAGTGGTATGTTTATTATGAGCCCACTAATTTTAAAAACTTAAAATACAGTTGGAAAAATTCAGACAATAACCACTTCAGTCAATGCTTTAGAACAAAAGTTTCCCTCACAGAAAACGAGTGAGTCAAACTGCTTCTTTACATATGAGTTAATGTCCATATAAGGATCCATGGGTACATGAGCAGATCACTTTTTTTTTTCCCAGTACCAGGGATCTAACTCAGGACTGTGCACTTGCGAGGCAGGCATGATGCCAATGAGTTAAAACCCTGGTGAGCAGACCACTTTCAATCAGGGTCAGAGGACAAGTTGACAAATACAGAGTTCTCCTCACAGCTGATAGAAGAAAAAAAAAAAGAGATCTTTTTTGTAGGCTTTTTGTTGAACAATCTTCTAAAAGTCATTCCCACTAAGTTGAATACATGTTCCTAATAGTTCCTTACTGGTGTGTAAGCCTTCACATTTTCTAAGAAGTTCTGGTTTCATTTACTGCTATTCTAAATATATGCCTATCCTAGAGGAAAAATTAAGATACCAAGGTTTTTGTTGTTGCTTTTTCTAGTATGTAATGGAGACTGCGTTTGCAAGGCAAGAACTCTACCACTGAGCAATAACCCTAACCCTAAGATACAGTGGTATTAATGCTGGTCTGGACTCACTTTATTGGAAATAAAAGAAGATAGGACTCCTAGAAAAGAGATGAAAAAAGTCAGGCACTTAAAAAGGAAAGCAGGAGACAAACTTTCTAATTAGTATAAAAACAGGTGGAGAGAACACAATTTCAGGTTGAGCCCAAAACTGCTAACCAGCCAGGAATTCTGCTCACAGCAGACAATAGGCTGGTGGGAGACAAGGCAGGGTTCCTCATGCTTCTCCTGCCACCATCCTGCCCGCCTTTCCTAATCCTGCATATCACGCTCCAGCCATTCTTCTAGGTCACCAAAAGAAACAGTTACTCAAAATGATTGTCTGCCCTAACACACCTCCTCCCTAATCCCGCCAGCCCTCCTTTCCTTCCTAAGTAAGACTTACTCAAGTGCTGCCCCCATCTAAAGCCTTTCATTATACCTCATCCCCACACGACTCTCCACTCATATCTCACTGTGCTTTTTGAGGGCAGGAACCATCTTATTCAGTATATCTGGTCTGTCTTTTACCCCAGTGAAGGAATAAATGAATGCATGGATGAATATTGAGCAACTAATTTAGGGCCCTCTCCCATGATAATCCCATTCATAGCATAAATATCTGGACATGGAGGTTCCATGAAAGTCATATTTAGGCAGCAGGAAAAGCTTGGGTCAGAGGAAAAGAAACATGCTATTCTTTAAGATAAGGAAACCAGAAAAACCTACAAGTAATAATGCTCTGAACCAATACCAAGTTTGTAATAGTATGCAAATTTATGTAGCAACCATTACAGTGCACTTGAAGATCTGACACTTCTCAAAGAAGTGGGTAAATATGAACCCTAAGGATAGAGTGTAAAAACGCAATTCCCCTGGACTCAGACTGTACTTTAGAAAGTTACCTTTCAGATTAAGAGCAAATCCCACAGCTCAGGGTACCACTCGCCGGCTCCGACATTCAGGCTGCTTCAGGGACCCTTGTCTTTTCCATCCTTTCTCTTTCCTGAACCCTCTCACTTTGGGACTAACTGCCCACAAATAACCAGATCTTTCTAATCTATCTCAAATATTCTAAACCTGCTTTTGCCATGTTATTTCAAGTTTAGGCTCCTACCTTTGCTACCACGGCCTATACCCCAGCAAGAAGCCAATTATGACTAGCATTAACTGTAAGGAACCTAGAGCAAGGCCCTGGCCAATTTAAGGTCTGTAAAGACAAGCCAAAGCTTCAAATACGCAGCAATATTTCCAAGCGTATTTTATTTGATACTCACTTGGGAGGGCATAAGACTTCTTCAAGAAATTCCTCAATCTTATTGACATCTGTTTTGACTTCACTGTTGAACGTTATAAACGGTGGGTGGGTTCCGGGAGCCAAGTTCTGCAGGTCTGCGGGCTTCCTGTTAGGCAAAAGAGTGGTCAAAATGAGATTTTTTTTTTATGCTAAGAGGGAACAATACTTTGATTCTCAGAGTGGTTCTAGACTTTAAAAATTGAGCATGAATAAAACAATGGTATTTTTTTTCAGTAAGTATAAGAAGCTGTAAGAGTATGCTAACAAGAAGCAAATCTCCACAAAGTATATAATCTATGGTAAGACAGTGAAGAGCCTTTGTCAACTAAAAGACAAAGTCTTTCATTTTCATTCTAAATTTAAATAAGGTGCTTATTAGAAATGGCTGAGGAGGAGGAGGGAAGAAGACTTGGGAAAGTCAGCCTCGGCTTAAATTCTGCTACCAGTTATCGTGACTCCACCTACGACGGACGTCAAGTGTGCGTACTCCTCAGGCTTCCTTCCTAGGTAAGGGAGAAGAGAGGCCAACTCTCACAACCCTCTTCACCGTAAGTTTCCAAGTCCTGGGCTACCGTCTCTCTTCACAGCAGCCCACCCTCATGCCGTATTCCTTTTCCTACATGTATTGGCCCAAATCTGCACTACAGAACCTGTTTCTTTTCCTAAAAAATGTAGGGCTGGGGCTTTAGCTCAGTGGTTCTGCCAGCTGCCTCACAAGAGCAAGGACCTGAGCTCGATCCCTGGTACCAAAAAAAAAAGTAGTTTTGCTATCATTAAAAAAAAAAAGAGATTTCAAATCCTGGTGCTCTCTTCCCATTTTCAAAGCCTGGAACAAGGAAAAAGATTAATATCAAAATTACTTTAACATAAAAGATAGCATAAGTAAAAAGCAACTCAAGGTGGATAAAGTATTATATAGAGCAAGAAAGGCTTAAAATCTGTATTATGCAAGAATTTTGGCCTGGCGTGGTGGGGCACACCTTATATAGTCCCAACAGGAGGATTGCTGCAAGTTCAAGGCCAGCCTGGGCTGCACAGTAAATTCAAGACCAGCCTAAACTAAAACAGCAAAACCGTCTCAAAAAAACAAAAAACGAAAAAAGAAAACACTAAGCTTTTTAAAAAGCACTGTAAAGCCGTGCATGGTGGCGCATGCCTATAATCCCAGCACTAGGGAGGCTGAGGCAGGAGGATCGCTGTGAGTTTGAGACCAGCCTGGGCTACATAGTGAGTTTCAGGTCAGTCTCAACTACATAATGAGACCCTGTCTCAAAAAAACAAAAAATAAAAATAAAAAATAAAAAAGCACTGTAACAATATACATCACTTCAAAGAACTTCCTCCCCCATTATAACCCATAAAGCAATTTATCTTGGTTTTCAGATTAGGTGTCCAGCCTGCCTTTTCCTTCCTGGCCACAAATGCACAGAATTTGAATAAAAGAAATCTTTAAGTGCTTCATGAAGGTCCAATACACCTAGAACAGAGGTGATCCTACATCTCTACTTGGCAAAGCTAACATTTTCTCCTGCTCTTATTCATTCATAGTCTCTCTGACTCTATCTTTCAATTTAGGTTTGAGGAAGGGTTCTTCTTTTATGAGTACACTGTGTGTGTAGAGGGGTGTTTTGAAGTAGGGTCTCACTATGTAATTCAGGCTGGTACTTAACTCACTATGTAGCCTTGGACTCACAAAGATCCTCCTGCCTCAGCCTCCTGAGTGCTGAAATTACAGACATGCACCACCACACCTGGCTTTTTATTATTACAATTTTAATCAAAGACTATGATTATTTGATTAATCCAAACTTTATAAACTTTTTTTTGGTACCAGGGATCAAACTTGGGACCTTGTGCTTGTGAGGCAGGCAGCAGAACCACTGATCTAAATCCCTGGCTTAATCCAAATTTTATAACAAAGAGGTCTTCCTCTTCCCAACCTCTAGAGCCTCTCTTCCAAACCAAACAAAAATAAGACATTTTCTAGCAACGTCTAGAAGAATCTAAGCTCCTTGCCAAGTGCGGTGATGCACAACTGTAATCCCAGAATTCAGGAGGCTGATGTGGGAAGGACTGCTGAATTCAAGGCCAGCCTAAACTATATAACGAAACCCCATTTCAAAAACAACAATAAAAGAACCTAAGCTCCAAAAGGGGACTCTGAAAGTCAAGGTCTAGCTTGATTTCCAACTCTCATTCTTTCCTGAGGACCAGTCTGACACGGAGAAGATGAGCACAAAATGATGAGGATACACGAAACCTGAGGGAGGTCTTCCAGGCCCACATTCACTTAAATAGTGAGGTGAGCCTATGTAACATTACAGTCACTTCAGTTAAGCCCTCAACTCCAAGTCAGAAAAAATTCTTTTCTATTCTCTACCTCACTGATTTCTTTTGCTTATTCCTATTTATCATCCAGAACACCTGTCTTTGGTTACTATGGTTACTAAAGCCCCCCCCCCATCTCCAAGACCACAGTCAACTTTAGTCTGGAAATCGTCTACTCAGGTCCTCACTCACAGACTTTCACTTATCTCCTCCTTGACTCAGGGAGACACTACATAATGAAGAGTCTAGAAACTAACAATTCAAGATTTATATACTTACTTTCAAACCTTAAGATTTTCAACTTTAAAAAGTTAACAAAAAAGCATATCTTATAAAAGAAAGCTAATAAAACTTGTATAAAATCTAAAAGGGGCTGAGAATGTAGCTCAGCAATAGAACAGTCGCCTACCATGTGCAAATAAAAGAGAGGAAGATCCAACACACATCTTTCATGAAATGATGTCAGTAATGAGTAAGAAATTCTTTTTTTGCGGGGGGAGGTGTTGAGTCAGGATCTCACTATGTAGTTGAGACTGACCTGGAACTCACTGTGTAGCCCAGGCTGGTCTCAAACTCACAGCAATCCTCCTGCCTCAGCCTCCTGAGTGCTAGGACTACAGGCGTGCGCCACCACACCCGGCTAAGAAAGTTCTTTTAAGGGCTGGGGATGTAGCTCAGTAGTAGAACACTTGCCTAGTATGAGGTCCTGGGTACAATCCTCAATATGAGGGGAAATAAAGGTTCTTTAGTACTGTCGTGTAAAAAATGTGGGAACACTTGGAAAAATAATTTCCTTATTCCAAAGTCATAAAACTATCAACATTTTTTATAACAAAGTCAATTAAGTATAATGTAGAAACAGAAGTCTTTCCTTTTACTTTTTTTTTGGGGGGGGTGGGGGACAGGGATCAAACTCGGGACCTTGTGCTCTGCAAGGCAGTTGGTGGAACCACTGAGCTAAATCCCCGGCCTTACAAATAATTTTTTTTATGAACAGGGCAGAAGAGGATAGAGCGGCAGAAGACTAAACTCAATACTTTAACTCATGGAAGCCAGGCGTGGTGGCACACACCTGTAATCCTAGCACTTAAGAGTCTAAGGCAGGAGGATTGCCTCGAGTTCAAGGCCAGCCTGGGCTACACAGTGAGTTTGAGACCAGCCTAAATTACATAGCTAGACCCTGTTTCAAAAAAAAAATAAAATAAAAGCAAAAATAAACAAACAACAAAAAAACCTCATGGAGCCAAGCATGGGTAGCACATGCCTATATATAATCCCAGCACTCTGGGAGGCTGAGGCAAAAGGATGGTAAAGTCAAGCCCGGCCAGGCAAACTTTGTAGAATCATGTCTCAAAATTAAAAAAAAAAAAAATCTTTAAAAGGCTGGGAATGTAGAGCTCAGTGTGAAGGGTCTGGGTTTACTCCCTAGTACAAGCAAATTAATTAATAAATAAGTAAATAATCCATGAAGGGGACTAAAATAAATAACAGATATTGCTTAAATAATTATGATAGCTTTTAAGCTTCCCAAACAAAAATATTTAATAGACAGAGAGAAAGGTGGCACAGCAGAGAATGAAGAACCAAAAACTGAAGAAAAAGGACTGGGTTAAGTCACAAACTGAATGGCTCTGCCATTTATCACTGCCAAATGAGTAAGTAACTTGCGATCTCTTTGGGTCTGGACTTTCTCATCTGTCTGGAAGACCTGCTTTGCCTGTAAAGATCAAATTAAATAGGGGCCAGGGATTTGGCTCAGTGGTTCTGCCACCTGCCTCACAAGGGCAAGGTTCCAAGTTCAACCTTTGGTACCATACACACACACACACACACTCAAACACACAAAGATCAAATCAAATAATGCAAGTGGGCCAGTTGTGGTGGCTCCCACCTGTAATCCCAGCACTCAGGAGGCTGAGGCAGGAGGATTGCTGTGAGTTCGAGATCAGCCTGGGCTACACAATGAGTTCCAGGTCAGTCTCAACTACATAGTGAGACCCTGTCTCAACAAACAAACAAAAAAATAATGCAGGTGGATATGAACTAAACAAAAGCATGCAAATGGAAGCCATTATGCTTTCAATGTCATATCAGCAAAACATTGTACTGGAGATAAGATCAGTAGTTTTAACTTTAATAGAGCTAATGGTTCATAACTGGTTATCTAGAATTAACTGATTTGTAATAAAAAAATTCTAATTAGAGAACACAGACAAGGAAAGTGAAACCAAGCATATGATTACCAATTCTCCATGAGTATTAGTGACTGATTCATCATATTTCCGCTGAAAAGAAAATACAGATTTTAAAATAAAAAAGATAATAAAAGCTGGGTGTGATGGTGCATGCCTGTAATTCCAGCACTTGGGAAGCTGACAGGAAGACTGCCTTGAATTCCTGGATACACAGTGAGACCTTGTGTCAAACAAACAAACAAAATATGAAAACAAAAAGGTGATGAAACTACTTAAATGGACAGCCATCTCAAATCCTCGTTCCAAATGAAAGCAGATTTGAGAAGAAACTTTAGTGGCTCTAAATGGGTTAGCAAACTACAAATAAATGTACAAGTTCTAACCAGTGAGGTGGTTGTCTTATAATCTGTGTCATCACGGCCTCGGGTATTCTGTTTGACCCGCAAAGACTCATTTCACAGATACTTGAAACTTAAGACAGTGAGAATTGCAGTCTGAGATAAATGAAACTCAACTGATAGACAATGACTAAAATTTTGGGGACATTTTTGGTTTACTTCATAAAAAAAGTTCAACAAATATTCAACTCATTCAAATGTTTCCTTTAACCGATGTCTAGAAAAAGCAAAGGGTACAAGCCTTTTAAATAAGGCCCTCGTTATCGTCAATGTTTGGAAGGTTTCCCCTATACTTAGCCTTATTTATTCCAGTAGTACTGTGGCCAAAATAAATTATTCTGTTCTCTTCCATTTTGTTTCTAGATATTTTTTTAAAGGAAATAAAGCGATACAAAAAAAGAAACAAATAGAGAAAAAGGAGGACCTTTAAAGGAGCAAATATTTTAATAAACTTAAGTGGCTCATTTTCAATTAAAATTTAGTTCAATATACTTGCAATAATTGGAGGACACTGAACTGGTGGCTCAGTTCTAGCCACTGCTTTTAACATGAGCATAGCACAGCTGCACAACACTGGAGTTGGCTCACAAAGATGATTATCTGTAACCGGTTAATTCTGCAAATGGAGAAAAATGTGCCAAGTATGTGAAACTGATCTTTTGAGCTCCTTTTTGGAAGTGCATTTAAAGCACAAGACATAAAGTTAACTTGCACAGATCAAAAGAATACTGGACACTATGTAAATAACCACTTACACAAAAACCACAAGGTAGTACCACAGAATCCTTTAGTTTCAGGACATTTACTCCTATTAATTATGCCTTACTAGATATGCTATTTTCTGGCTTGACTAATATTAAAGCCACTAAGCAAAAAAATTAATCACAGACTCATCAAAAGACATACACTGAGACTCCTAAATACTAAGCAGCTGTATGTTCCAGTTAAGAAAAAGGTCTTACTGACTGGATTAAATGTGGTATACAATACTGCTAATCTGTGTCTACTTCAATTTATCAATTATATCAATTTGTTGGGAAATACTTTAAAAAGAAAATAGCACCCATGAAAAGATTTCAAATATGGTTTCTAGAATTCTTAACATATTTTAATAACAGTTGTGAAGCGTATGTTGATAACAGGTTTAGAAAAGCATTCACTAATAATTTTTCTAATTCAGCTCTAGTGGTGAACCTTTGAAATCCTCTTGAAAAAATAAGAAAACACACAGCAGCAAAGTTCTTCCCTTGTGCGCACACGTATGAGAGAAATACACGCGGGATGCAGATTATATTCATCAAACACATTTCTCTTGAACTGTAGGGTTGCGCTAAGGCAGCGATGGCAAACCTTTTAGAGAAGAGTGTCCAAACCGCAACCCAAAATCCACTTACTTATTGCAAAGTGCCAACACTGCAATCAAACCTGAATACTGAGGTTTCAGTTTTAAAAAAACAACTCATACATTAATATCTTTTGTCTTCAAAGAAGAGTAAGCAGGCTGCGGATGTAGCTCAGTGGTGCTGCGCCTGCCTGGCAGACACAAGATTCTGAGTTCAATCCCCAGTACCACAAAAAAAAGAAAAGCAAGTAGCACATGTGCCATTCCTTCGCTATCACTGCTCTAGGGGCTTCACGGAGCTCAAGTCAGCACTGCAAAGGGGAAGAATGGAGATGTACACTCCTGAATGACCAGCAGCGGGAAATGGGTGACTTCTCTAAAAGCTGGCTAGCTCTGTCCCACTTAAGACTCTCTCCGTGGGCCTTTTATGCTGCTCTTAGGGAAGATCTGTGTGGAAGTGGAACTGATTTCTCAACTTACTGAAGACTATTTTAGAAGAGTGGAACTAGAGACATGGTAATGAAAGTAAACTACCTGAACACTCTGTGGAAATCAGATTTTGTTCTGCATTTGCCTTTTAAGATATGGCACAACTACCAGTATCAGTTTCATAGTAACATTTTAAATTATTGCAAAATTGATTAAATTATCACAATAATCTTCCAAAACATTATGCCATTACTATGGTAACTTACCTGTGAATGTGACTCATATGTTTACCTCTAATGCAGAAGGAAATCACTACAGACAATGCAAAGAATGAGACAGTTTCATACTGAGGTGAGAACTGGAGAATGGAAACATTTCCCAGATTTTTAAAAACTCATCTCCAACTTATTCTCTCAAGAGAATATCATGGAGGATTGTATTCACTGACAATATTGCAGGCATTATTTTTACAATAAAAAGCTAATTTCTTAAAATTATCATTTCTAGGCCAGGGATTTAGCTCAGTGGTTCAGTGGCCTGCCTTGCAAGTGCGAGGACCCAAGTTCAATCCCCGGTACCAAAAAAAAAAAAAAAAAAAAAAAATTATCATTTCTACCCCCATTTTTCAAAACCAGAAAAGTTTATCCCAACAAATACACCACATCAGCTACTTCAGGTTGGTGTCCCAGCATCTCTCATTTCTCTCATATTATCATTCTTACACTTCCTCCTTCTTTCTCTTCCCCTTGCCTACTTCCCAAGCTTATCCACAACGTTGAAAGGTTTAAGATCTAACTGTGCTGTAAAGATATGAATCTCTGATTTAGACACTCCTGGGCAAAATGAAGATGGTGAATGTCTTCAAATAAAGACCCTGACCACCTCCATGATTCTGTGAGCCAGAAGACCTCTATAAAACAATGAATTACATTCAATAAATAACAGGTCTCTAAATAGTCTGAAAATAGTAAAAAGTACCCTAAACAATACCTTCCACACAGACGACGCTGGAGACATCTTAGTCTCCCTCCCCACCTTCCTGAACTTAAATAGGAACTAACTGCCCTGGAGCTGAGGCAGCTGCCCAAAGGTGCGGGTGAGATAGATAGCAGGGTTCTTTCCCTCCGGTCAGGTCAGACTTCACTCTGATACTCCCCCTCTCCTGTGCCACGGTGGCTACCCCATTTGGTGACATGTGCCAGTACCGGTAACTGTGCTACAATTTTAATACCATCACATATGTATCTGCAGCTTTTGTTCAACTGACAGTTGATACAAATCTAAATTCTTTCTGAAGCTGGGTACTTTTTTTTAATCTAAAACTTCTTTAATACAACTGCAGCATGAATAGAAAATTAGGTTTGGAAATAACTCCTATGAAAGCATTACGGCTGCCCTGGATGCAAGCAATGGGAGATTGTTCAAAGCTTCACGAGGGACACACGAACATCACTTGAACAGTTAGTAACACAACCGAGATCCAAAGAAATAGGTGGTGCAGCACCAGCACTAGAAGTGGGCTTGTTCCTTATGGACGAAATGCCAGGCAATAACCATTTTTTAAAGCACAAAATGAGCTTCTAAATAGCTCTTAGGGGGGCTATTTCTACTGTTCTCCAGTGGTTTGTTCTGGGATCAGTACTTTTCACCGAGGAACTAGGCAATTACCATGAAAAGCAACAAACTAAGCACCACAGGTATTCTCTCCCACACAGATCTCTAGAGTCAAATGTAACATTTTAAGAATATATTATGAAAGACATTTTTTTACTACAGGATGTTCCATTCCTCTGTGACAACTCTGTTCTACACTTTTTGACCCAATGTTTATTGCTGGGAAGGTCTGAGAGGATAAAGCTTAAACTTCTAAGCAATTATCCCTGTGAAGGGGAAACTGAGAACCAGCACTAGGGGAAAGGGACTCAGCATCATGTTCTGCTTGGACACAATTCAGTCGCCCCCTAAGAAGCATTTTTAAGATATACTGGGGATCTAAGATTTCTAAAGAAAACCAAAACATACAGGATTCAGTTTGAAGTGCTCTCTACTGTTCGTTTTACACGAAGCCATAGGAAATACGCACTTGTTGACACTTTCCAGTTCGAGTCCCTGAATGCCTATTTTACACGTGTAACTTTTTATATGCAGAGTACATTACTGTCAAACATATACACATCTCCAAATATGACAATGACAATGCGTTTTGGCTGGGGATTTAGCTCAATGGTTCAGTGGCCTGCCTTGCAAGCGCAAGGACCCGAGTTCAATCCCTGGTATCAAAAAAAAAAAAAAAAGCCTTTAAAAGTCTATAAATGAAAATAAACAAATTGACTGAGATAGCCATGATGGATTCACTTCATTTTCTGGCCCAGATTCACTATTATTTGTATATAACACAATCAAGCACTGTGTTGAGCAAAGAAGGCTTTTTCAGTGTACATAAAAAGCATGGCAGTGAACTCATTTGTTCCAAGCCTAAAACAGAATAGGAAAAATTCACGTATTTTAGAACATAGTAATAATGGTGTATGCCTGGTGGCATGGTCTATTTTTAGGAGTTACATTGGGAAACTTCCTTTTTGAATCATGTAGGGAGAAGAAAGAGAGAGAGAGAGAGAGAGAGAGAGAGGGAGGGAGAGAGAAAGCAAGCAAGCAAGCAAGAAAAGTAAGAGAAGGGTAACTACAGACTTACATCATCCTTAAAATAGTCCTGCCCAATATGAACTAGGTAATGTCTTCCCAAGACCCGGTAGTTTCAAGTCGCAAAGGCTTGTTTCTACATTTGTATACCTAACTAAAGAGGTTTCTGGGGAAAAAAAAAAAAAAGCTAGAAGGAAGAATTTTGAAAGTTTTCACCACAAAAAAATGAAAAATGTTTGAGATGATAAATATTAACCTACTATAAGCCATACCAAATATAAACATGTATGGAACATGAAAGAGAGAGGAGAGGAGAGGAGAGGCAAAGGCTTGTTTCTACATTTGTATACCTAACTAAAGAGGTTTCTGGGGAAAAAAAAAAAAAAGCTAGAAGGAAGAATTTTGAAAGTTTTCACCACAAAAAAATGAAAAATGTTTGAGATGATAAATATTAACCTACTATAAGCCATACCAAATATAAACATGTATGGAACATGAAAGAGAGAGGAGAGGAGAGGAGAGGGGAGAAACTGGAAGATTTTGTGGCTTATTTCAATACATTTTAAGTCTTAAAAATATTTTTTTTCAATAGCAGTAGAAATAAGCAAAGAATAATTTTAAGGCACCAACAGAGATTCTAAAGTAACTCAACCTAGGGCTGGGGATTTAGCTCAGTGGTTCCACCGCCAACCTCACAAGTGCAAGGTCCCGAGTTGGAGCCCCAGTACCACAAACAAAGTAACTTAACCTAGAACTGGGAATTGGAGTACAGTTCACAGATAACGCTGGATGTGATGCTCATAAAGGCTAATGTACATCAATTATGCCACCCATCAAAGTGACAGCCCATCAATACTTCTCCCTGGACACTGTCCAGGACTTGATATATTTTTTAAAAATAACAGTGAACAATGCTGTGGCATGTATGTCAAAAGTTATACATTTCCACTACCAAATCCTAGATTTTCCACTGGCATAACTATTCTTAACCTTTGTTTTAAATCTCTTGGGAATGAGCTTTACCTCAGACTTAATTGATTTAAAAAAATACAAATTCCTAACATAAAGGAGCTCCTTATTTGTCAGTGTTCTTTTTAGCCCTCTCCACTCTGCTCTATGGAGAGAAGCTATAAACAACCCTTCAAATAGCAATAACAACTACAGGGCCAAGGATACCTGCTCTTACTTTACACTTACGTTTAATCAAATATGATTCAAATTGTGCTATAGAAAACTCCTTTTTATTCCCTGAAAAGTAGGTTAAATGAAATATACCACAACAATATTTAGCCTTCTAAAACTCCCACTCTTTTCTTGCAGGGTCCAGAGCACAGCTGAGGCCAAGGACTGAGAATTCTTCATTGCTCCATGTTCTCACTGGAAAATTAAAGGATTTCACTGTACTCACACACAGTAAAACCTAGCTCTGGGGGCCAGGTATTAGCTCAGTGGTTCTGCCGCCTGCTTTGCTATCGCAAGGTTTCAAGTTCAATCTCTGGCACCAAAAAACAAAACTTAGCTCTGGATGCTGTTCATGAAATTTAAGGTAAATATAAAATAGTTGCAAAAATGACTGAAAGGCCACATGCAATTTACTAACGCTGAAAATTGTACAGAATATTTATACAAGTTAAATCTATCCAGAAACCAGCAGAATTTTAATAAAATATATTTTCTTTAGATCAAGTCTAAGTGAAGGAGAGGAAGAGGATCAAACTGAAAAGATAATGAAGTCTATACAATCAACTTTGACTGATCCCAAACTGCAACCATGTCTTACCTTTTCAGGTCAACAGTTGTGACACTAAACACAACACCTTTGAGCCAAAGAATCATGAAGAGCCTCTGGGAAAAGGGGCAGTTTCCTATGCTTTCACCATCACTGCCAGCCTGCAAAACAGAATTAAACATTAAGAAAAAAGGTCTAAATGATGCCCCTGAAAACAACAGAAGTTTTTTGTTTTGTTTTGTTTGGGTACCGGGGATTGAACTCGGATCCTTGCGCTTGCAAGGCAGGCCACCGAACTGCTGAGGAGCTAAATCCCCGGCCCAACAACAGAAGTTTTTACAAATTTTATCAAGTGTACTACAAGACAGGAAAAGGTGCTTTGTGGAAAGAAGGGTAGAAAGCCAGCTTTTTACTACTTTGGTCTTTTACTTGCCTTATAATATTCTGAGAAATAAGCAGTCCAGCACAGTGGTGTCCAAGAGAACGCTCTGCCATGACCGGGAGAATCTGTATTACCATTGTCCAGTGTGGTGACCATTAGTAATATCTAGCCCGTGAGTACTCAAAATATGGCTTTCTCCAATGTCCCCAATTTTTTGTTTATGTATCTCTAATTTAAATAGCCACATGTGGCTGCTCTGACCCAGGGAATACTTAAGTCTACCGTGAATTTTATGAGATATACAAAACTAGGTCTTAATCTGACAGTACTCTTCATAAAGTAATACAAAAAGGAAACTTGTAGATGTGCCTGCCAACCCAGCTCACATTCAACAAAAAATTCATTATAAATATTGCCTATCCCATTCCTTCAGGGAGCCAAAAAAAAAAAAAAAAAAAAAAA
>NW_022900935.1:21203184-21205534 GCF_012274545.1 Fukomys damarensis
AAAAAAAAAAAAAAAAAAAGATATCTTTAGAATAAGCTCTTTCTAATCCTATTTAATAAATGAAACAGATGACTTCCCTGACCTCATCAATGAGGCAGAATTTTTCTAAAAATTCAAGTGGGCTAAATCTTTAATCAGGCATGCCCTACGTTTACAAAGAAGGGAAATAAACATTCTGGCATTTCCTGGGGATCAACACAGCCTCTATGAGGCCATGAAGTCTATGAAGAGTTCCAGAAGTGACTTCAACAAGTCACTTGGCAGAACCATGAGCTAAATTTCCAGCCCAAAAGTATTGTTTCTTATCTGAAAGCAGTGGCAGCAAACCTATGGCACATGTACAATAGCAGGCTGTTTGTTAACACGGAAAGCTCTAAAAGGTTCACTATCACCATCCTAAAGTAACTCGGACACATGTCAGTAAAACAACCCTGAGATTGCACCTCACCCCACAAAGAATGGCTGCTATAAGAAATCAATCAATAACAAATGCTGGCAGGGTTGTGGGGAGAAAGGAGTCCTTCTCCACTGTTGGTGGGAGTGCAGAGGGGTGCAACCACTGTGGAATTCAGTACAGAGACACCTCAAACAACTAGGACTAGATGTTCCATTTGACCCAGCCATCCCTCTGCTGGGTATCTTCCCAAAAGAATTAAAAGACTCACACCACAGTGATGTGTGTGCACCCATGTTTATAGTGGCACAGTTTGTAACAGCTAAAACTTGGAAGCAGCCCAACTGCCCATTCATTGGAGACTGGAAAAAGAAGATGTTGTTTTTCTATAAAATGGAGTACTACTCAGCCAAGAATGAGAAACTAGCATCATTCACAGGAAAATGGATGCATATTGAGACCATATTCTTAAGTGAAATAAATAAGACACACATGTAAATACTGAATAGTTTCTCTGGTATGAAAAACTAAAAGTGTAAATAAGATCCAAACTGTATAACTGATAATGTGGAATAGGAAGAAAAGGGCTAAAGGAGTAGGAGAAGTGGGAAGGGTAGGGGAAAGGAAATGAGGGAAAAGAAAAAATATGAGAAAAGGAAAAAATGGAAACAAAGTTTGTAAATAGGGGAGGGTTGTAGGGGCGAAAGGAAGGCAGGGGTATGAGGAAAAAAATGAGAACCAAGATCTGTCATGTAAAGGTACAAGATCCCAATGAGAAATGTAACTGTACTGTATGCTTAAAAAGTACCAAAAAACTCAAAATAAAAAAAATTCACAAACCACATGTAACTACTTTTCATGCACACACACACAAAAAAAACAGTATGTATACTATTATGTTTTGTTGTTGTGTTGCTTTGTTAAAACAGGGTCTAGTTATGTAGCTCCGGCTGGCCTTGAACTCACTATATATCCCAGGCTGGCCTCGAACTTGCAGTGATCCTCCTGCCACAGCCTCCTGAGTGCTGGGATTACAGATGTGTGCCTCTACACCCAGCTCAGGTTGTTTTTAAATGCCCTTTTTAATTGACAACTCACCTGAAACTCATCACAAACAAGACATATCACTATGAACAAATTTCATTCCAAAGTTTTTTGTTGTTGTTTTTTGGGTTTTTTTGGTACTGGGGATTGAACTCAGGTCCTTGCGCTTGCAAGGCAGGCCACCGAACCGCTGAGCTAAATCCCCAGCCCAATTCCAAAGTTTTAATAGCATTAAAAACTAGGATCTACTTAATCAGGTGATATTTATAAAAGGCATAATGAAATTGTGGAGAAATTGAGACTTCTAGAAAGCACACAGGTCAAAATCTTCCTCCTTTAGGTTGTACTAATAAAACTCCAATTTAACAAAGTTAGAACCAAAGCTACTGTTTCAGTAGACTGGACTACTTCCAGTACAACCTGTTCGCTGCTCCGGAAGACGGGGAGGGCACTGTGGCATACTGCAGTTTTGCATAAGAAGCAGAAAAACTAGTGTTGATATATAGGCATCTAACACAGCATCTATGAAAATTATGTCTTTAGAAATACTTTGCTTTTCACTGTTTCTAACACTATTATTTTCAAAATAACTGAAACACTACAGTAAGTCAGATATTATATTCTTGAATCATTCAATGGTTTAATTATTCTATATTAGTATTTCCTATGTTCACACACATTTTTTTTCTTTTAAAAATGTGATTAAAGGGGCCAGGGATTTGGCTCAGTGATTCTGCCATCTGTCTTGCAAGCACAAGGGCCCAAGTTCGATCCCTGGCACCAAAAAAAAGAAAAAAAAGTAATTAGAAGCTAGGGATGTAGCTAAGTGTTATAGCGTTTGCCTCACATATAGAAAAATAAAATAGAAATATGATTACATACATCCTTTCTTCACAAATTATATATATATAT
>NW_022900935.1:21205545-21223416 GCF_012274545.1 Fukomys damarensis
TTCCCCTAATTTAATGTAATCAGCCTTGTGGAAACTATAATAGCCCTGGCCAGAATGGCATCAGAGATGGTCAAGGAGGGAGAAGAGTCCTCCGCCAGTAAGGGGACTCCTTCTCTCCCTCCCCATGCTCCCTGCTGGGATGGGGTCAGGGTCCTAGTTAGAGACTTCAGTCTTCAACGAGCAGCCAGGAGGCCACCAGCGAGATCACATGGGAAAGTAGAACTCTGACCCCTTCCCAGCAGTGAGGAGCCTTTGTGCCTTGGTGTCACGGAGACCTAGTGGGGAACCTGGACTTTCACTCTCCCCTCTTCTCTCCTTCAACCCATCAGAAAAGTTTAAACAGAAGGGTTACACAAAATCCAGGTCTTACATACAAAAATATCCAGGTTTCAAGAGAAAATCCCTGTAAAACCAGGAAACATATCAAACTGCATGAAAAAAGGCAACCAATAAATGCCAATACCAAGACCAATGAGATGTCAGAATTGTCTGACAGTATCCGAAGTAGCCACGATAAAAGTGCATCGTCAATGAGCACTCATCCTCAATGAGCGCTTATCAACAAACGGAAGAAGAAAAAAAAAAGCAAGCCTCAGTAGAGAAACAAAATATATGTATAAAGAAAAACCCCAAAATATAATAGGTGAATTAAAAGGGTGCACAGCTATGGTTTTGCTATTGAATGTCCCATCCTCCAAAGGTCTATCACTAAAGGCATGCTCCCCAGAGGGCACCACAGGAAGGTGCTGTGAACCCTCCAGAGATGGGGCCTAGCGGGAGGCTGTTGGGTCATGGTGAGCACGCCTTCAAACCAGGCTGAGAGCCCCCATACCTAACTCCTCTCTGGTTTCCTCACCCTCTCTTTGTTCTACCACATACTCCCAGCCATTGTCAACCAGTACACCCACCAGAGACCCAACACAACTGGAACCCTCCAAAACCGTTACTAAAATCAACCTTATCTCTTTATAATTTAATTATCTTAGGTATTTTGTGATAGTAATGGAAAGCTAACTGGCACCAGCTCAAAATCTAAAGGGAAGGTACGACAAAAAAGAATCAGCACACTGGAAGATAGAAGGACAAAAATTACTTGATCTAAATAGAGGGGAAAAAAGACAGCGAAATCAAATCTTTCATAAATTTGTTTGGTAATGATGTCATTCATCTACTTGTCATTTCTGAAGGTTTCATTTATACATTATGGGACAAAAAATGTATATCTAGAAATTTATCCCATTAGAAATACACTGAGGTCTATAGATAAGAGCGGAACACAGGCATTGTTGGTAACAGCAGAACATGAAGCCCGTTCAAGCTCATGAGTAAAGGATTTGTTAAATTATACACCATCACTGGAGTGTGGAAATCTAGGGTTGGTTTTTTGTTTTTCTTTTTTTTGTGTGTACCTGGAATGAAATAGTTTTTATCTAAAGCCTTTCAAGTCCTGCTTTGACTCTCCCTTTCTGGATTCTTTCGGCGGGGAGCAAGATTTTGTAGATTTTTTCATTTTTGCATGTCTGTTGGTTTTTTGGGGTTTTTTTTGTTTTTGTTTTTGTTTTTGTTTTGGTACCGGGGATTGAACTCGGGTCCTTGTGCTTGCAAGGAAGGCCACCGAACCACTGAGCTAAATCCCCAGCCCGGTTTTCAGTTTTTTGTCTTTGTCAGTGGCTGTTGTTTCAAGCTTCCTGCTTCTTTATTCTAAGCTTGGGATATGTAAAGAAAGAAAAACAGACTCAACTACAACTGATTGTATCTTCCCAGCAGCAAGTCTCTCAGAAGTATTAAAGAAGCATTAAAAATGTACAAAATGTAAAATATCCACACAAAGAAATATCAGACCAAAAAAAGCAATGAAGCACTGGTACATAGGCTAACTTGAATGAACTTCAAAAACAAGCTAGGCAAAAGGAGCTAGTCACAAAGATTAGATATTATATGATTTCATGTACATGAGATATCCAAAATAGGCAAACAGAGTAGTGGTCACCTAGGGTTTTGAGGGAGGGGGCATAACTGATAATGGGGGTTGAGTTTCTTTGGGGTGGTGATAAAAATGTCCTAACACTAGAAATGTTATTATGGTTACATAACTGTGAGTGAACTAAAAACCAGATTTTTACCTCTGAAATGGGTAAATTATTTGGTGTATGAATTATATCCAATGAACTGTTTTTAGCTGGACACGGTAGTATCCGCCTATCATTCCAGCACTGAGGAGGCTGAGGCAGGAAGATTACCAGGAGTTACAGGCCAGGCTAGGTTTCATAGTAAGTTTGGGGATTGGGGGAGTGTTTAGCTGTTTTTAAACATGTATCAATAAATTCTATATATGATAAACAATCAAAGGCCAGAAAATATTTTAATTCCGATTATATAAATAGTATGATTTTGTGTTATTAAAAATCATGTCTTGAAAGTGCAATCCTGGGTACTCCCCCCAAAAAAAATCATGTCTAAAATGTCTTAAAATCAGAAAATTCAGATGCTACCAGTGACGTATTTCCAGATGAAGAATGAATCTTAGCATTTAGGCTTTCTTGCTTTAGTTCTTTGAGTTTTTGTTTGTTTTTTGGGTTTGTTTTGGTACCAGGGATCGAACTTAGGACCTTCTGCTTGCTTACAAGGGAGGCAACAGAACCACTAAGCTAAATCTCCACGCTATTTTTGTTTTTTGAGACAGGGTCTCACTATGTAGTCCAGGCTGACCTTGAATTCACAGAAATACTTCTGCCTCAGCCTATTACAGGCATGCACCACTATTCCTGGTTTTGAGTTTTATTCTTAGGAAAGGAGTACAGTCCCAGGACAAGTTCCATTCCGGAAGAACATCTGTAAGTCTAACAAAGCCAGTCTTAAAAATCAGTGACACAAATAAACAATGTAAAGCAGAAAAAAAACCCACAGACAAGGTCTATTCATATCTGTCAAAGTTCACAACTCCAATGTTACTAAGTCAGGGACTTACTCTCTATCTGCTCGATTTTGCTGTTAGGGTTCCTCTCACATCAACTATTCCGCACTCCTAGCCTCACCCTTCTCCCAGGCCTGCTATAATCTCTGAATTGCATAATGCTGGTATTTAGTGAGAAACTGCTGAATTAACTCCTACACTGCAGAACAGGGGTCAACAGCAGATACCACAAACAGGCATTTTAATGTTTTACCAAGTCAAGGTTAAGGAACTGCTCACATAGAAAACCTAGTTTAATCAATCTTTAAACTACTGAAACTCAAAAACACCTAAGAAAAAGAACTTTAACTTCATTCTTAGTGTTTACGGAATTGGGGATGAGTGGTAATGATGACTGGGGAAAGAGAGAAAGCTGAGACCTGAAAGAATGGGTCCTGACTACTACATTATTTTCCTTAACACATTTCCTACCAGTGTGCTGCCCCAAGAACTTAAAATTTTTAATATTCTATTGATCTCTACATGGATTCTGATCTAAATTGGCCATCTGAATACTCAAAATGGTTTGGTTTGATTTAGATAAGCTGACAAGCCACAAAGCAACCTAACAGGACCATCCCCGGGCCTCTTCTACCTATTTGTTCAGAATTCTTGTTAAACACATGCTAACAGGTGTGTTCCATCTGTACCTGCCTTTTGGGTCCCCTTTTTTTAATGAAGAGGAATTGCCTTGGGTGACGTATGAAACATATACTATAGCTTACATATCTATACAAGTAACAACACTTTTAAAAATATTTTTATTACAACATTGTTTAAAGACAAAAAAAAAAAAAAAAAAAAAAAAAAAAAAAAAAAAAACCCAAAGGCCACAACTTAGACACACCTACCAGCTAGAACCAAGCAAGATTTGAAGCCTAAATGTTCATAACCTCTGGTCTTTCTATAGGGTCTGCACAGTATTCAGGAATTAATCAGGTTCAGAATCAGACATATTGTGCTCCCTTTGGCAGCACATATACTAAAATCAGAATCCGACATTATCTAAGTTTGAACCCTAACTTCACAACTTGATTAGCTGGGTAATTATGAGTGAGTTACTTAAGATCTGATAACCTGAATTACTGCACCTTTATTAAGGGAATCGTCACATCACTGAGATACACACAACTCCTGGCATACGAAGAATTCAATAAGTGGCTTTTTTTTTTTGGTACCAAGGATCAATCTCGGATCCTTGTGCATGTGAGGCAGGCGGCGGCACCACTGAGCTAAATCCCTGGCCCAATAACTGACTATAAAAACACACAGAACCCAAGGTCTAACAATAGTTCCTCAGTTAAGCACCTACTCATTAGAATCATCAGATTACTGTCTTTCAGAAAACAGTAAGAAACAAGAAAGAATCTAAGAATCTTTCACATTAAATTCTTCTATATGACACAAAATATTATTGTCCTATGCTTTAATAGCCTATATAAGGCTTAGTCCAACAAGAAGTAAAGCAAAGATATCTTTTATTAAAATGTCAAAAATCATTGGGTGTGGTGGCGCACACCTGTAATCCCAGCACTCCGGAGACTGAGGCAAGAGGATCTGAGGCAAGAGGATTGCTGAGTTCAAGGCCAGCGTGGACTACATAGTGATTTCCAGGTCAGTCTCAACTACACAGAGACCCTGTCTCAAAAAAACAAAAACAAAAACAAAAACAAAACCAAAATCAGCTGAGCATGGTGGCACATGCCTATAATCCCAGCACTTGGGAGGCTGAGGCAGAAGGGTGAGGCCTTCAGCAAGACCTTCTCTCAAAAAAAGAAAAAAAAAATGTCAAAAATCTCTGACATTCACTGACTGACTATATCACTGGTTCCTGGCCATAACCATATCTTAGAACCATAATGGAATAAAGTTAAATGCTACATAGCAGAGAATTACTCCATCCCCAATTCTACACAAATAAAATACAGCTAAGGACAAGAATTTCAGATGCTGCTGGGATGCAGCTTAGTGGTAGATATTCTGATCCAGTGTGTTTGTGGTGGGGACTAAGAACACAATTTTTAATAAGTACTTCAAGCAATTCTAACATGGTAGGTACCATATTTTAATAAACACTGACAAAAAGAAAAATATGAAAAAAATCAAAACTGTGAAGTTTGTTCCATGGTTAAACTTTGAATTCCTACCATGTCTTTTGGACTCTTGTTGGCCAGTAACCTGCTCGCCATTTGCTTTTAACGATCTCCTCTCCCCATTTAAAAGAATGCTAGGGCTGGGGATTTGGCTCAGTGGTTCTGCTGCCTGCCTCGAAAAGCGCAAGGACCCGAGTTCGATCCCTGGTACCAAAAAAAAAAAGAATGCTACCTTGCCTTAAAGTTGTAAATATACTAACTGAAATTAAGTCAGCCTATAAAGCCCCATTAGACCCAGATACTCAAATCCAAGAACATTCTTATCTCACACAAACTAAGAAGCAGAGACAAGTAACTTACTAAATGCAAAACAATATGACATCATTGTTTTGGTTTTTGGGTTTTTTGTTTGTTTGTTTGTTTTGAGACAGAGTCACACTATGTCACTATGTAGTTGAGACTGACCTGGAACTCACTATGTAGCCCAGGCTGGTCTTGAATTCACAGCAATCCTCCTGCCTCAGCCTCCTGAGTGATAGTATTACAGGTATGTGCCACCACACCCAGATGACATTATTGTTTCTAAGAGTTTAGCCTTAAGACTAAATACAAAATCAAGGACAATTTTGGTGATTCTGGGTCCTTTTACAGATAAAGTACTGATACCTGGTTTAGAAGAATAATTATAAAATTTTATTATAATATACTATTAAATAATTTAGCTTGTAAGGAAGAAATGGGATTCTGTTGTGATATTAGGGGCCAGGACCAATACTGACTTGCAAAAGAGTCCAAATTTTCCATTTAGAGGCTATCTAACCATGGGTAACTTAATCTCTTTGGGTCTTGGTTTTCTATTCCAGAAAGGGGCGGTGGAGGGGGCGAGACTGACTTAGGACTAGAATGGTAGAGTGCTTGTTTGCATATGAGAGGCCCTGGGTTCAATCCCTATCACCCTCCACTCCTAAAAAGGAGTAGGAAGAATAGAAACATGCTAAGAAATGAAGAGAAAAATTCTTCATATGACTAAAGGACAAATGAAAAAGAAAACTCTACATGAGTAAAGGAAAACTAATTATTTCAGGGCTCCAGTTTGTTTACAATTAGTTCTATTTTCCACAGGTTACCATTTTGGCATTTGCTACTTAAATTCTAAGCCTGGGCTTTCACTCTCCATTCATTTCTCTTCTCTCAGCACACTTCCTTACCTAGGGCACAGATATACTTTGCTCAACACTGAACAATCACTGAGGGCGTACTACCTCCCAAGCATGGTAGTGTGTTGAATAGGTGAGTGGGGAGTTGATGTGTGGGGGTTGAGGCGGTCATCCTCGAATTCACTGTGTAGCCCAGGCTGGCCTCAAACTCATAGTGATCCTCCTGCCTCAGCCTCCCAAGTAACTGGGATTATAGGTATGCACCACCACATCCAGGCCATTGATAAGCTCTCAAACCACACAAAATCTAGTCTCTGCTAGACTACCTGTGTATAAGAGAAAGTTGTATTGGCATCATGACTTTCTAGACACAATTAAACAGCAAGCCTCACACTCACAGAAGGAACAATATATTTATTCATTTCATACATGTTTACCAAGAGCCTACTCTATAGGGAAAAAACATTTAACACAGTGTTTTAACAGCAAGGACTGAAAGCAGAATGCCTGCTTTGTTATAATAGTTCTCACAACCACCTGTGTGATACTTGTCAGGTTATCCTCTCTGGGCCTCAGTTTCCTTATATATAAAATGGGACTATCTACTATCTACTTCATAGGAGTTCTGAACACTAAATAAGTAGATGAAAAAGTTCTTAATACTGTCAGCATGGGGTAAATGCTCAGTAGAAAAGTATGTGTCAAACAGAGAACAGTATTTCTGATTTCATGGAACTTCCAGGAGGGAGGAAGGAGAAGAGTGTTACACAATAGTTTACTGTTGAAGGATGTGAATGGGTAGGGACACATGAGGGCAAAATCCGATCTCCACTTAAGACAATGAGTAACACTTTACCCAGTGGTGGCGAACCTATGGCATGCACGCTACAGCAGGCACACTGACCTTCTGTTGGCACGAGAGCCTTTTGCACCAGCCAAAATTTGACAAATTAGCAGCATGCATGCAGCAGCAAAGATCACATTAACTGTGCAAAAACCCATCAAACAAAAAATTTTAACCTTTCAATAAAAAGTTGTTTGCATCACTGAAAGCTGTTACTGTGTTTTTCTTAAGACAAAAGATGTTAGCCAGGTGTGGTGGCGCTAACCTGTAATCCCGGGTGAGGCAGAAGGATCGCGGCGAGTTCCAGGCCACCTGGGCTACATAGTGAGTTCAGGTCAGTCTCAACTACATAGAGAGACCCTTGTCTCAAAAAATAAAAAGAAATCGATCCCCAGTACCAAAAAAAAAAAAAGACAAAAGATGTTAATGCATGAGTTGTTTTTTCTAAAGGAAAATCTCCAAATTCAGGTTTAATTGCAATGTGGCCCTTTGTGATGAATAATAGCTTTTGGGTTGCAGTTTGGCCATTTGATCTCTTAAAAGGTTCACCATCGCTGCTTTAGCCAATGGAAAACAGGCAGAAGGCACGGAACTAATGGAGAACAGAAGCAGACAGACCTACTCCAGCAGCTGTGGTAAAAGATGGATCGTATTAGATGCAGGGAATGGAGACAGAAGGAATGTATAGGCTACACTGAATCGGGAAGGCACAGTCTTAAACATGTGCGGTTGATCTGGATGCGAGAAGAGAGGGCAAGACATCAAATGACTCCTAAATGCCTGATTTGAACAACTGAATTGAGGAAAGAAAGCATTAAGATGGGGATGTGGGTGGGCCTACAACCTGCTGTAGGATGGAAAGGGAAATCTCTTCAAAAGATACCACAGCTCTAAACAGATGGGCCTTGAGGCTATACTCTTCAGTGAAATAAGTAAGACATAAATGTTTAAATATTGCATTGTTTCTCTGGTGTGAGAAACCAAAAGTGGAAATAAGGACTAAAATATATAATAAATATTGGGAAATGGGGCAAAAATATTCAAATGACAGGGCAACAAGGGAGAGGGGAGGGGGAAAGGAAAGAAGAGACAAGAAAAAAGTAAAAATAGAAAGAAAAAAATGGAAACAAAGCTTATGTACATAGGGAGGGGAGGGAATATAAGGGGGAGGGGGAGAGGGAGGGGATTTTAAAAAAAAGATACCACAGCTCTATATAACCTCAGTATTAGGCCCAGAGATTTAGCTCAGTGGGCACTGCACCTGCCTGGCAAGCACAAGGTCCTGAGTTAGAGCTCAGTACCAAAAATAAGAGGATTTAGCTCAGTAGTTGCCCTGCCTGCTTCTCAAGCACAAGGTCCCAAGTTCGATCCCCAGTACCAAAAGGAAAAACGCTGAATGCAAAGTTGACACAAAAACTACCAGCTGAAATAAAGCAGGAAATTAATGTCAACTGAAAAAGATTCTGGGTACTTTTGTTACCTATTTGAAGCATATGCTGAAGATGAAAACAAAGGATTTATTATGTACTAAAATCAAATCTGAGCTGGGTGTGGTGGTGCACGCCTGTAATCCCAGCACTCGGGAGGTTGAGGCAGGAGGATCACTGTGAGTTTGAGACCAGCCTGGGCTACATAGTGAGTTCCAGGTCAGTCTCCACTACATAGTGAGACCCTGTCTCAAAAAACAAAAAACAAACAAAAAAGACACACTTTGTCAGTTGAGGGAAGTGGCTAAATGACATGAAAGGGAAAAAGAGCGAGATGACTGTGGACATAGCCTTTTTTCCTGTCAGAATCAACTTTATTGCCCCAGCTGTCTGGAAACAGGTAGATACTGTTTTCTATTTCAAGTAAGGAACCTGTGATTCAGGGAAGTTAAGTCATTTGCCATAGGTCAGGAAGCTAAGTCACTGCCATCCAAAACTGAGGTTTGAACTCCCAGGTCCACACCATTAACCACAGAGATCCAGTTTCTTACACCAGAATTCAGGAAATGCTGGAATCTCACCTAGCTGGTCTCACAATTTCTACAGTACAACCATCATCTCATTCATACCAATATCAAGTAAGATAGATTACCTGAGTGACAACCAACATAATGTGGGCCACCAGTGTTATTTTTAAATTTCCAATGTCATTTTAAATTCACTTGATATTGAAAACATAAGAGTGCTCAATCCAGCAACCTATACACTAAAATCGGGATGACACAGAAAGGATTAGCATGGCCCATGCAGAGATAACAAATTTATGAAGCATTCCACATTAAAAAATAAATAAATAAAAGAAATAGGTATGATGAATTTAAATAGTTTTTAATTTAGCTTAACACTATTAAATATTATTTCAACATGTAATCAACATACAAGGTCATTGCATTCTTTTCTATGTACTAATTTTCTGTATCTGATGTATAATTTATAACTATAGTAACCTCTCTATTCAAACTGGACATATTTCAAGCTTACACAACCTGGAAGTGTACAAGACAGCACACATCTAGAGAAAAAGCCCCTGGGCAACTAACACCACGTCACTAAAGCCACGTGCTTGACTCACTAACTGAACACTCCAACTCTCAAATTACTTACTCTTTTTTCAAATGAATTGTAACAATTGTTTGTTTCTCTTAGTTCTTCTGAACCACAACAGACTACAAGAGAAAATTAAAGGAAATGAATTGCATCAGTAGAGCTAGGTTTGCAGAGAGAGAAAAAAAACAAAACAAAACAGTACATTCGTTCGTAAACACAAGAACACAAAGAGATCATCTAGGCTTGAAAGTAAAATAGCCAAGACCATCTGGCAGGAAACCAAAAATAGTTCCACACCTCAGTAGTTCAGCAGGCCACTGCAGCATTACTGAACTTATATTAAGAATGTTGATATTAATTGGCATTTAAATCTAGCATTTTTTAAGAAGTTGAAGATGCACTGATATTTTCATTTAAAATCTAAGGGCTGGGCATGATGTTGCACGCCCGTAATCCCAGCAGCACTTGGGAGGCTGAGGAAAGAGGATCACAACTTCAAGGCCAGCCTGAACTACATAGTGAGACTCTATCTCAAAAAGCAAAAACCAATAAGCCGGGCGTAGTGGTGCACACCTGTAATCCCAGCACTCGGGAGGCTGAGGCAGGAAGATCACTGAGTTGAGACCAGCCTAGGCTACATAGTGAGTTCCAGGTCAGTCTCCACTACACAGTGAGACCCTGTCTCAAAAAAACTAAAAACAAACAAACAAAGAAAACACGAAACCACTTAACTCTCTGCACTATTTTTTTGCAATTTTCCTATAAATCTAGAACTATTCTAAAATTTAAAGTTTGAATCTTTTAAAAATTAATTTTAGGCAAGCCAGGCATGGTGCCACTTGCCTATATTCCAGCACTTTAGAGATTGAGGTGGGAATATCATTGAGTTCCAGGCCAGCTCAGCTGGGGCTACATAGTATAAGACCAGTCCGAACTGAAAATAGTGAGACTCTGTCTCCAAAGACAAAATTGGGCTGGGGATTTAGCTCAGTGGTACCTCACCTGCCTTGCAAGTGCAAAGTCCTGAGTTCAATCCCCAGTACCAAAAAAAAAAAAAACAAAAACACAAAATTTATTTAAGGCTTCTTATGTGGCCAAGCAATTTCTATAGGATCAAGCCTCTTCCCCAACACAGTTATAATTTTTTTTTTTCCGGTACTGGGGATCAAACTCAGGACATTGCTCTTGCAAGGCAGGCACGGCACCATGAAATTAAATCCCTGGCCCAAAACACACACCTTTTATAATTATTCTCATTTAATCACATCCAAAAAAAATGCACCTCAAAATTTTTCATTGTGTAGCCCTCATTTTTCAAATACCAGGGTCTCCCATGTTTATCAATTGAAGACAAATACGTGCATTAGAGAACTACATGAAATTCTTCTGCAAATCATAATCCAGCAGCCTACTTTCCCTAAAGGCAGTTTTAAAATAAATACTCTGTAGTATAATCCAGATTCAAAGAGAATCCTGGGAGTGAAAGAAAACAACAAAGCATTTGAGACCCCTCTTCCCCCATCTGCATTTATGGCAGCTTTCTAAATACAGTGTGGGAGAACTATTTCTGTTTCTCAAGTTTCCAAGCCAAGCAGCTTAACTCAACATTCCAAGAGTTCAGTAATAGGGTCAAAAACCCAGTTTCCCCCTTTGCAATAAATTTTCCAGAAAGATTTTTTTCTTTTAGATTACACGTTAGGTAAACAAAATCAAAATAAAGAATTTAGAGTGTCCTGGGGCTGCAGCTTTGTGGCAGAGTGCTTGTGTGTCTCATGTACAAGGCGCTGGGTTCAATACTTGGCATAACAAAAAATATATATTTAATATATATATATATTTACATGTGGATATGCCCAGAAAATTGACTGCAGGACTGTATATTACAATGTTTTTCACTAGCTACATTTTGGACCTCTAAATGACTAAAAACAGTACATCAATGACAGTGAGCTGGGTATAGTGGTTTACTCTGAGAGGCTGGGGCAGGAAGATCACAAGTTGCCTGGGCAACTCACACCTCTGACATAGCAAAACCCTGCCTCAAAATAGAAATGCGTGAATAAATAAATAAATTGAGTTGAGGATGTAGTCCAATGCAAAGCACTGCGTTTAATCCTAAGTATCATGAAAAAAATCTTTCATATGTTCATATATGAAATAGTGCTTGATAAATAAATCTCATCTATTTTTAGACCATATTTTTAAATTTTCATTAAAATATATTACAACCAAGTTTTTTTCTTTTAAAATTACACATTCAAGGGCCGAAGATTTAGGTCCCGAGTTCTATACCCAGTACCAGGGGAGGGAAATTACACATTCAACATTTTATTTCAGCTCCAAAAAGTTAATATTCAAAATTCTTACCTAATTTCTTGTCACCCTAAAACATTGTGCATCTCAACAGCACAAGATAATGTTACTGAATATTTTTTACTTAACGTTTTCAGTGTACAAGTGCCCTATGCGAAATACAAGTTTCAGCTTAGAACAGTTCTGTCTGCTTTATTTTAGATACAACAAACACTTTAACTTTAGGTAGTTCATTTGGAAATCACATTCTTTTTAGCCAAAGAATTCATTCTTAAAATGTTTTTTCGTTTCTCTGGCAAACTGCCTTCATTATCACTAAGAATCTTTTTTTGTTTTGTTTTTTGGTACTGAGGCTCAGAACTCGGGACCTTGCGCTCGCAAAGCAGTTGGCAGAACCACTGAGCTAAATCCCCAGCCCTACTAAGAACTTTTATTGGTTCATCTGTCTTCTAACAGCTTACTTCTATGAGAATTTAATTCTCTGGATCTGACTTTGGAATCTGAGGTCTCAACTTTCATCTATGATACTCACCAAGGCTATTACTCTTGCGTGTAAAATAAACCCAGATGACACAGCACCCACTTTACAGAGGAGAAAGACAGTCACAACCTGTGCGCATGAACCTGGCCTTCCAGTTATATAATTTAAAAATTCTAATTCTCTACATTAATTTGGTGTTAAGTTTAGACCAACAGCTATAAAATGAGCAGCTATTCAAACTAAATTACATGTCTCTAGTTCAAAAACTGACCACCACCTTTATCTCTGGTATTTTACTAGGAGGCAATATATAAAACCACACCAGAAACAGATTTAGTATTCTATTACACGCTTTTATCCAATTTGCCCCAAAATGCTAACAGATGTTTGCTGAATCAATGAATTATCTCCTATATATCAAGGTTTGTGGTACATAGGGAATATAAAAGGTTAACATGTGCGTGGTGGCACATGCCTGTGATCCCAATACAGAGCACTGAGGCAGGAGGCTGAGTTCAAGGCCAGCCTGGGTTACATAACAAAACCCTCTCTTAAAAGTTCCAAGGTGGCCTGACTTGCAAGCACAAGAACCCAAGTTCAATCCCCGGTACAAAAAAAAAAAGTTCCTGAACTCCTGGAGTTCTCATCCTAGCTACAATAAAGATATGATGAGAGTTGATGCCGATGAGTGGCAGAATAGCACAGAAGGAAAGATTAATTCTGCTGAGGGAGCAACAAGGTCAGATAAGGATTCAGACGATATTTAAACTAAGCCTTGGAGGACATCTGGTTTCATGAACTGACTTCCTAAAATCCTTGAAATACATTAAGCTAAACTAAGAGGGAACAAGAGATGAAGGGAGGAAAGGGAATGAGGGAGGGAGAAAAGGGAAGGGATTCAGATGCGTTATACACATGTACCAACGTCCCATGACTGATGAATGTAATCACTATGTACTGCAAACATAAAAATAAAAATCATATAAACTTTTCAGAGTTAGTTATATTCCATCCAAACTACTTCTAATAAGATATGCCATATGTAATTCCAGCACTCGGGAGGCTGAGGCAGGAGGATTGCTATGAGTTTGAGACCAGCCGGGGCTCCATAGCGCGTTCCAGGTCAACTACATAGTGAGACCCTGTCTCAAAAAACCAAAAAAAAAAAAAAGATAAGCCATAAAACATATGTAACTCATCCCCTCAGAAGCACACACATTCATAAATGGGTGAGTGCCCTGGCGTGCTTGCAAAGGGCTCTAGAAAGGACCCCAAGAACGGAAAACAGTTACCGTAAGAATGCTGTGGGGAGCTTTTAAAGGCTCTTATTTGAGAACAAAATGTGCTCTGGCCAGAAACAAGAGATTCATTCCACCGTTTTATTCTACTATAATCTGTCACTATCCAATCAGAAGAAATCCAATTACTACTGTACTTAGCTACATTAGGATCTAACTAAATTAAAAATTGAATAACCCAAAAATATATTAAGTAAAATGTTTCTTACATGAGTCCAATCTCACTATAGATATATCTGTGACAAAGACTGAAGGATAAAATCAACTTTAAAAAAAATTAGTGATGGGAAAAGTCACAGGGTCGAGAAATTCAAAGAAATGTTAATTGCTTATTTTAAAAAAAAGGAGTTTCTATAAATGGCTTGACATTTAATGGGCAAGGTAAGCAGACCACAGAACTGATCACTTATTAAGTACTGGCTGATCTCAATAAGAACTTTATAGGTGCTCAGTGAATTGTGGAAGGCTGAGTCCTGTTTATTGTTCCTCCCAGAATTGCGTTCAGCCCCCTCAGTACAGGGCAGTAATAGCTCTTCAAGGCTGCAAGAAAAAATGGCCTCCAATAAAATACATTGCAAAAAATGGGAAAGAAACAAAAAGGAAAAAGTAAAAAAGTTGAGGAAGAGAGAATTTGTGATAGAAAAAGTACTGGATTGTCATGTAGTGAATGGGAAGGTGGAGTATTTTCTGAAATGGAAGGGATTTACAGATGCTGACAATACATGGAAACCTGCAGAAAATATAGATTGTCCGGAATTAACTGAGGCATTTAATTCGCAAAAAGCTGGTAAAGAAAAAGATGGTACAAAAAGAAAATCTTTATCTGACAGTGAATCTGATGATAGCAAATCAAAGAAAAGAGCTGCTGCTGACAAACCCGGAGGATTTGCTAGAGGTCTTAATCCTGAACGAAGAATCAGTGCCACAGACAGTAGTGGAGAACGGATGTTTCTCATGAAATGGAAAGATTCAGAGAAGGCTGACTTGGTGCTGGCAAAAGAGGCAAATATGAACTGTCCTCAAATTGTAATTGCTTTTTATGAGGAGAGACTAAAAGGCGGGGGATTTTGCTCAGTGGTTCCACTGCCTGCCTCAGAAGTGCAAGGGCCTGAGTTCAGTCCCTGCTACCCACCCAAAAAATACTATGTATCACGAGAGACTAACTTGGCATTCTTGTCCAGAAGATGAAGCTCAATAACTTACATCATTACAATATACATGGGTCTTGGTTTTTGATTTACTAGTGCAAAAAAAAAAAAAATGCATTCTAATGAAAATCAAATTTAGTATATTGGTTTTGAAAGTAGTATTTGGGGAAGTTGTTGGGTTTTGTTTGTTTTGCATCAATGTTTGCATCAACTGTGAACAAATAAAAGCTTTCTGTAGTTGCTTCCTTTATCAGAAAACAGCACTGATATATTTCCTCTGCTTTTCTAAATATTGAGGAAATTATCCCTAGTCAAACTCATTTTTAGCTCCCATGCTTAAGGACCCTTCTGAATTTTGTTTGTTTGTTTGTGTGTGTATAAATAAAATACGTAAATGGTTTTTGTTTTGTTTTTAAACATTCACCAAAACAAAAACTATGGGCGATAAGCCCATGTTTGAGACACCATCATTCTCAGCAACCTAAGAAATAAATTACTTAGAGTTAAATTGAAAGTTTTCCTGAAGCCACAACCTTTCAAGTTAAATAGATGATTCTGGGTTAATTGGACAAAGTGCGTATTTTCAAAGCAGCCACATGAGAATCTATAACTATGTCTTTAGTCACAAAAATACAGCAGTTTGCTTGCAAAATTCCTGAAAAGAAAAACTATCACTAGCAACAACTTCCCCACCCAAATAATTACTCAAAATCGCATTTATTTTATTTAGCTAAGGAAGAGCTGTTAAGGGAACATTAAAGAATCCTCATGACCCATTCATTCCCTTACAACAAGTTCAAATCTACTCAAAGTCAGGATTCATGGATGCCTAAAATTTGGTTCATGGAAACCTACTGAGTTGCTAGAGGTGGTCACAATTTAGGACCTACGAGAATCAATGAGTGAACAAATGTATAATCTATAACTTTTTTTTTTTTTTTTTTGGTACCAAGGATCAAATTCGGGACCTTGAGGTAGCAAGGCAGGTGGTGGTACCATTGAGCTAAATACTCGGCCAACAAATTTATAATCTAAATTATTGACCTGCATGTTTCTGACCCCCAACTTGTTCCTTACATGTGACTCAATCTTTTCAGTATTAGGTTACTGTTTCAACAGAAAACACAAAATAATTTTGTAGTAGTCAGAATGTTATCCTACTATATATTGTTTCTTTTATGGCAAATAATGGTGAGCAGTGGTCAGTAAATAGCTTTATATTCCTTTAAAAAAAAAAAAAAAAAGAAACTTTAGATGTGACTTCACTCCTGGACATCTATATTTAGTTTATTCCTAATATGGACGAAGTCCCGAACTAAGAGCCATTTCCTCTCTCCACAAAAAGAAACTTCCTTGCTTTTTTCTATCAACAGTGAAGTATAGGTTCCTCTGAAAGGAGAGGTTTAAAAAAGAGAAAAGAAAAAGAACTCAAAAATATTACGTTAGTATGTGACTTTTGCTAAACTTGAATCACTACAACATCTTTAAAGCAGAAATTCTAAAATCAAACTGTGATCCTAAAAACACTAAGTACTAATTAATCAAGATCTCAAAATGCAAAAAGGTGAGGTCATGGAAATTTTAGTTTCCTTTCAAATTTTTAACAAAAGGAGCTGAAGAGTGTAGTTCAGCGGTAAAGCACTTGCCTGGCATATGTAAGGCCCTAAATTTCATCCCCAGATACAGACACACACACGTACACCCCAAAAATATCAGGCTCTAGAGTCACAAAGGGCTTGGTAAAAATCTCAAAACTGCTACTGCCTGACCCTGTGACCTTACACAGCAATAACCACTGTAAGTCTTGTGTAAAGTATTAGTATTGACAATACTTATTTTAGAGTTTGTGAGCATTAGATTAACTAATATATGTAAAGAGCTGGCACACTTCCTAGCTCAGAGCCAGCACCCAATGCTATCTATAATAGCTAGTACTCTGGCTTTAACAAAAAGGAAAGCGTTCTGTGTTCAGTTTTTATGCAATTTACTGTATCCTGTACAAGAATTAGGTAGTTTCTCAAGAAGTTTAAAAACGTAACAAAATAAAATGTTTTAGTCACTTTATGATCCTTACATCATCTATCAATTATAGCCACGATAAAGTTTTAAAGTTTTACTACCATCCCACTTGATATAAAGTGAAAAACAACAAAATCATAGCATCTAGAAATAAATTACTTCAGCAAGGCATAGAGGCTTACATGCCTGTAATCCCAGCACTGAGAGGCTGAGGAAGAAGGATCGCTGCAAATTTGAGGTCAGGCTGGGCTACACTGTCATACTGAGCCCAAGATCAACCTGAACTGCAGCAAGACCATGTATTAAAAAACCAAAAAGAAAAAGAAAGAAGAAAGGACTTCAACTCTACCCGTATCCCTTAAAAAGAATGAAGTATAATACCTGTAAGTTTACATTATATCAGTTTATTCTTTTCTTTTTTTAATACCAGAGATCAAACTCGGGTCCTTGTGCTTGCAAGACAGGCAGCGGAACCAATGAGATAAATCCCCAGCCCTCAATTTCTTCTATTATAAGTTAAATGAAAAGAATTTAATGTCAAAAAAAAAAGGTATTCCTCCACTTATGGAATGGTAAAGATTTTTAAGTATCTAAACAGCATTTCTCCTAAAGAAAGCATTAGATAAATTCTAGTTAATAGGCAACCAGTTCACTTTATAACTGAATATCATAAAAATCAAGAGCAAAATGCAGTAGCACAGAAAGCCAAAATCCATAATTCAAAAGTACTTTTTAACAGAGAGTGGTGACATAGGCCTATAATCCCATCATTTTGAAGGCTGAGGCAGGAAGGATCCCAAATTCCAAGCCAACCAGGACCACACAGACTCAAAACAAAAAAAGTATTTCTATAGAACCACCAAATCTTGTATCGTAGATTATTTCTTAGTGTTTTCATTTTGATTAAAAAAAAAAGTCAAGGGAGCCAGAGATTGAGCTCAGTGGTGCCATGCCTGCCTCATAAGCACAAGGTCCTGAGTTCAATCCCCGGTACAAAAAATAAACCCAAGTCAAAAAAAAAAAAAAAAAAA
>NW_022900935.1:21223517-21231418 GCF_012274545.1 Fukomys damarensis
TCTCCAAGTCTATACAGAGTGCTGTGGTCGATGGATTAAAAAAGTAGAACCCAGGCCGGGGATTTAGCTCAGTGGTTCAGTGGCCTGCCTCGCAAGCGCAAGGACATGAGTTCAATTGCCGGTACCAAAAAAAAAAGAAAAGTAGAACCCAACTTGACTGTCCTTTAGTAACCTAGTAATTACCAACATGATTATGGTTCATTAAAGTTAACTCAGGAGTGAATTCAAGCCTAATCTTGGACTTCTTTGGTACTAATACTGCTCTTCTGATTCAGAACAGTTATTTCACCCCCATGTGTAGAAGCAGCCTGGCAGTATTTCTCTTAGTACTTAATATTTCAGAGGCTGAAACCACATATGTTGGACATGTAAACTAATCATGGACCAATACAGTCTTAATTCTGCTCTCCCAAAGGCAGAATAAATATAAACAAATATGTCTTACTATGTGTCAGACCCTAAGTGTTTTTCTTATATTAATTCTTTAATCTTAACAAAATCCCAAGAGACAGATACTATTATCCCAGTGGCAACACTAAGGCACTAAGTGAAGAGCAGCACAAGATTCAAACACCAGCTACATGGCTCCAGAGACCACCCTCTTATCAACTACACCCTAGCAAAAGCAAAATAAAGAATCAGTCGGCTGGGGATTTAGCTCAGTGGTTCCACCACCTGCCTTGCCAGCACAAGGACCCGAGTTCGATCCCCAGTACCAAATAAATAAATAAATAAAAATAAAGAGCCAGTCAGTGATCCACAACAGGATGGCTCAGCTGCTTACCTGAAATACTAATTCTAATAATCAATTTGAAAACGACTATATCAGTGCCTACACAGAGAATACGAATGAAACTCGATGTCAACAGTCATTCTCTGGCTCTTAACTTTGGGATCTAAGATCTCAAATGTCACCCTTTGCTAAAAAAAAAAAAAAACCTTTGCTAGGCGTGGTGGAACAATACCTATAATCCAAGCACCCAGAGGCTGAGGCAAGAGGATGGCTGCAGCGTTGGGAGGCCAGCCTGGGCTACATGTAGGCCAGTTCCGGGTCAGCCTGTGAGATCCTGTCTCCAAAAACCAAAAAGATAAAATATAAGGAATCTTTACAAGCAATGCCAAGGCAACACCACAACACAGGTCCTGTTTAGTCACCAAGACAATAACCTCAACCGCAATTCTAAATCCCAAGGGCTGTCAAGCCACACGCTCAAGGTCAAAACCCAGTCATGGATTCACCTGTGACTCACTTCAATTTTTTTTTTTTTTAACTTTTACAGGAAAAAAGTAAATCTGTTCACTTCAATCTAAAGTGAGTCATTTTAAGGAACTACACCAAAACAGCAAATACAAACCTGGCCCAGTGATTTCCATCACTCTCAGCCTACTTCTCTGGCTTCTTATATTCCTGTAATTTAACAGGCATTTGGTTTCCCCTAATGAGGTGATCTTTTATTTCTTCACTTTTCCCATTAGCCTCCTCAGGAATCAAGCTTGTACAAAGAAAAGTAAAGCTCCTGTAACTGCTTCAGCAAACACTGTATTGAGCAACAACCAAATGAGTTAATATATTATGCCATTACTACAGTGTCTAGTACACAGAACTTTGTAAGTGTTTATATTAGTTCAGTAAGACACAAAAATGCTCTTATATTTCTTCTATGCATTTGGGAGAAGCAACATAAAAATAAGTCAGTGAGAATAAACATCTATTCTAAATACACAAACATACCAGATCTTCCTAGACCCGAAAAGACCCCCCAGTGAGTGAGTTACAGACTCCCCTGGAAAACGTTTCCATCTACAGTGATGCCCTATTGTATTCTTCCTGCATTACAGCTTCTATCTTGGCTATTAAAAGTGCACTCGTTTTGTTTCCCCAGTGCCTGGAGCAGTTCCTGGCATGCAGTAGGCACTGAAGTACACACTTTTTAACGACTGCTTACTCTCATACTAACTTGGCTACTTCTGTATTTACAAAAACAAAACTGCAGTGAGAGACACACAAATGCAAAGGAAATACAAAGGAATTTAGGGTTTTACTGATGAGTTTTAAATTTTCTTGCAGTTATTTGTAATAAAACAGATCGATTTTGGCAAGAATCCAGGCGCCTCAGCATCACAATCTACTTAGAGCGACAAATTTAAAGGTTGTCTGCCAGAAACAGAGGAAATAAGCAATGGTACAAATTCTATGAAATGACAGAAAACACAAGAAACAAGAGAAAGCAAATTTTAACAGGTCAAGGGCCAGGGATTTAGCTCAGTGGTTCCACCACTTGCCTTGCAAGCTCAAGGTCCTGAGTTCGATCCCTGGTACAAAAAAATTTTTTTTTCTAACAGGTGAAATACAATGCTGAAGGGCAGCTTGAACTTCATTCTATTTATTAGTAAGATTGCTCTTAGTGCCAGTATTAGAGAAGAGATAGATTATATATATTTATCACTCTCTCTTACAAAGCCTAACTTGGCACCCACCATCAGGAAAAAAATTATTAATACACTGCTTTTAACTTTGAAGATACTGTTACTGAAACACAACATAATTGTAGGCAGTACTGTGTCATACTTCAAAAGCTCAAGAGCCAGGCATGGTGGCACAAACCTGTAATCCCAGCACTCAGGAGGCTGAGGCAGGAGGATCACTTCAAGTTTGAGGCCAGCCTGGTCTACATAGTGAGTTCAAGGCCAGCCTGAACTACAAGGCGAGACCCTGCCTCAAAAAAACCACAAAAAACAAAAAGCAAAGAAAAATACTGAGCTGTCAACTTATCAGGTAAAACTTCCCCTCCAAATCTACACTAAATTATTAAGTGTTTTAGTGATACAGCCAGATGGTAGAATGCTGTATCTGCCAGTAATTTCATCTGGTCTATGCTTTATTTTGCCAACTACCTTATGAAATGCTTCCTGTTTTTTCCATAGGACAGCATATTTTAAAGAACATTTTAGCCAACTATATTAGTAGCTATACAGTTAAAGTCTATCAATTTTTTTTTTTTTTTTTTTTTTTTGGTACCAGGGATCGAACTCGGGACCTTGAGCTTACAAGGGAGGCAGCAGCACCACTGAGCTAAATCCCCAGCCCTATAAACTATTCTTCAGTGCTTTTACTCATTAAAAAGATTTATGGAGTGTCTTTCACAGGACAGGCAAATACAAAGTACTGTGGTGGGTGCACAAATGAGGACGGCACAGTCCCCACTACACAGAGCTTACTTCAACAAGGAATACATGCGAGACTGTCAAGTGGCCTCAGAGGAAGGAGGAAGTGAGCTGCATGAAGACTTGTGAGGGAGAAGGTTCCTATGGGGGGACCTCATATGAAGGAGCTGGCATCTGAGAAATTCCTTGAAAGATGTCTGTTAAACTACGTCTCCATTTAATCTTTCACCTCTTTCTCTAAATCAGCTTTCAATTCAGCTCTGAAGGCTCAGACATTTTCTGAAAAGCTTGCCTTTGACATGCATTCCCTTCTAGTTATCACCGTCTCTTCTACATAACCAAGTTTCCTATTAGAGTTGGCTCGACACCTTGACACCATTTACTTCCTATTCCCTCTCACTCTACTCTAGATTCCCCGGTACCACATTCCTACCAAGTGGAACTTCCAGGCTGATAAATCCAACAAACACTCCACTTGACCTAAGTGCTCACTCCCTCCTTAAAAGCCTCTCCTAGCTTCTTTCATACAACTGTGTAGTTCACCTCTCACCACTACTGCTCTTTCACAACTCCTCTGTATTCTCCTTTCCTACCCCTACCTTAATTAAGTGCAGTCAGTACCTAAGAACTTGGTCCTGTGCTTTTTCCTGATTCTTCGCATCCACAGAACAGATATATTTTAAATATCACATAAATACTATATCATATATGTCTGTGTTCAAGCCCCAAATTCCTCTACCCTGCCTATAGTTCTTTCTGAACAGATCTGTGTATCCAGCAGACATCTCCACTTCCCATCAACAGAACAGAACTTCACCATCATCTGCTCCTCTTCTATCTTCACAAAAGTTACTTCTTCACTGGAGAGTCTAACTGGGAGCCCAAATCATTGCCCACATTCACCTTCTTCAATATCTTCCTAATGGCTCCACTTTTTAAAATGTACCTCAGCCGGGCATGGTGGCACACGCCTGTAATCCCAGCACACGAGAGGCTGAGGCAGAAGGATCGCTCTGAGTTCGAGACCAGCCTGGGCTACATAGTGAGTTCCAGTTCAGTCTCAACTACATATGAGAACCTGACTCAAAAAAAAAAACAAAAAAAAAAAGTACCTCAAGTCCATTCTCTTTTCTCCATCAACTCCTACCCCTAGCAACATCATCTTTCTCAATTGCAATGGCCTCCAAGTAGTTTTCCCTATCCCCCCTTCACCTCCCTTCAATTCATTTTCAACCCAGTGGCTGTGCCACACCCCTTAATCCTTGACACTTCCTCACTAAAGATGAAAATGCATACAAAAGCCTCTTATGACCTCTATTCCTTGTTCTACTCCCCAGTTTTATTCTCTAGATTCCAGGTCCACTCATAGTTTCTTGAATATTTCCAAGCTCTCTACCTGCTAATTCCTCCAGGTAGAATATTCTTCCTCTCACCCCTCTACCAACTCATCCTACAGGCCAAATTCTCAGAGAAGCCTTCATTGAGCCTCTATTTATACTGAGTTTTCTGTGTTGGGCATGATGGTGCACACCTGTAATCCCTGCACTTGGGAGGCTGACAGGAGGTTCACAAGTTTGAAGCCAGTCCAGCCTACACAGTAAGTCCAAAGAAAGCCTGAACTGTGAGACTTTGTCTCAAATAAAAAAACAAACAAAATATTTGAATGTTTACAGCAGATTTCTCAAGAGAACAGACAGCCTACCTTCAAACCATTTAGTCAATATTTATTCTTTGAACGATTCTAGGTGTTGGCAGATTTCACAGCATAGAACCCTGCTTTCTTCAGCAAAGATCAAACAGGGTAAATGTTCTTTTAGTGCTGTTAGGAATGTAAATACAGGCACAGTCTATGTTTCTTCTTAAAGACTAAATAAATTATCCATAGG
Source organism: Fukomys damarensis (assembly GCF_012274545.1). Taxonomy (NCBI): domain Eukaryota; kingdom Metazoa; phylum Chordata; class Mammalia; order Rodentia; family Bathyergidae; genus Fukomys; species Fukomys damarensis. The sequence goes on from NW_022900935.1 coordinate 21,228,569, forward strand.
CCAATCCATTTGTTCCTTATCAGACTGGGCCTCATTTTTCACCATTCTTGTGAAGAACATTAAACTATTAGACATAAATCCTCACCAATGATTTCTACAAGTTTATGAAAAAGACTACGATCTGTTTGCAGTAGAGGTCCCTACTGACAAAATGTAAGTAACATCTATGTCGCTGATGACTACCAATAGTTTGTATAGACCTCATGAAGAACCAACAAGTCCTAAACATTTGGAAACCAAGACTTCAGATTCCTACACATATGCCTTAACCTATATAAAGCTATACACTCTTCATAAGTTTACATCTTTGCTAAATATTCAATTCAGTCCTATGTTATGTCAAAGACTAAGATTTAATTTCTCAAGAATAACCACCTTTTCCCCCCTAATTAGTCTGTACACTCTGGTCTCACAGCTACCACTCTTCCAGTTTCCTAAGTGGCACAATAATCTAATCTGATTCCTCTTTAGTTTTTAATGAATGTTCACTCCAGTAATCAATCACCTGGCCTCTCCCTTCAAAAAAAAGCAACCGGTTGTTAGTGGAGAAAAACAAGCAGAGAACTCACAAATGCTCAGAAGTTCGTTCTTACCTCAATTTTCATCTAATTGTTGGGTTTTGCATTCAGCAATATTTGTTCAGATCTTTTATTCTTTTCCCACACATACAAGTAATAGCCATGCTGCACAGTGGTAAAATACTTGCATTATAACAGGTGATTGACACTTTTGCAACTATTATAATAATGAGAGCTAAATCCTTTCATAAGAATTATTTCACATGTAAATCTGGAAGTAATAATTTTATTTCCAAAAAAAGACAGAGAAAGCACGCTATACTCCTAGCTTAGTTATACACTTGCATTTGTTTTCAGTTCAAGAAAGGGAGAAAAAACATGTCCCTATGAAAATAAATTTAGAAATAAAATATATGTGATGAACTGAGGTCAATACTTATTCAAAACATTAGTGTGCAAATTTAAGATATCCCTAGTCTACCTTCGACAAAATTTTCAAATACAATCCTATTTATCTACATTAGGTTATCACTTTCATAAACTTGTAACTAGTCTAATAGTCTCCTGGTTTTATATACATGAATATACATTGGGTGGAGGGGTGCCGGGAATTAAACCCAGAGCCTTGATTATGCTAAGCAAGCGCTTTACCATTAAACCATCTATCATCCCAGACCTTTTGATTTTTAAGACAAAGACTCACTAAAGTGGCCAGGCTGGCCTCAAGCTCATGATTCTACTGCTTCAGCCTTCCTTCCTTGACAGCTTGGATTACAGGAATGCGCCACCCTGTCCAGCTCTTGCTTTTATATTTCAAATAAGAAAAAAAACTGAAACCAAATAAGGCTAATTGATATTCCTTATACCAGCACTTGGTACTGACCACTGAGGGATAAAAGCCAAGTCTCAAAAAAGACATTTCAGAAGGAAAGTCACAAACAAATGCCCGGAATTAAATTTAGATGTCTACTGAATCATACTTGGATGGTTTATAGTCATGATCTAAATGCCATTTTTCTTCAGAAACACCCTTTCCATTCTCTATAAGGGCCTCTAAAATGAGCAAACACATCCTACCTTATTTTTCTACTTGATCAAAATCTTAACGCCTGCCTTAATCACATTTCCCATCCTGCCTAACACATTTCCCTTTTATAGACTCACTAATTCCCTATTCAGGAGACACCAGAATGCTGAGGAAGTGAGAGTCTTGCTCACCATCCTCTTATTGGCTTTTAGGCACCTCAATAAGTATCCTTCAAGCCAACTTTACTTTTCATAAGCCAGGGCCTTCCAACTCCCTCTTTCTAATCACACTGCATTAAGTTTCAGTGTTCAGTCCCCTTGGCAACTATCTCGTCCCCATTCTAGGTCTCTTTCAGAGTACTATATTTAACCCCAAACCTTGAAATATGCCAAAAGTAGCACTGTCCCCTTCTACTAGAAAGAGCTTAAGCAAAAAGTAACAGGAAAAGAAAAAAATGGAAACAAAGTCTTTGTAAATAGGGGAGAGGGGGTGAAGGGAGGGCAGGGGTATGGGAAAAAAACAAGAACCAAGACCTGTCATGTAAAGGTACAAGATCCCAATGATGAATGTAACTGTATCTTATACTTAAAAAGCACCAATAAACTCAATGAAAAAAAGATAAAAATAAATAAAAGTAACAGGAACAGTTTCCACTAACTTTACCTTTTACATTCATTTCTATCTCTTGAATTTTCCTTGGTACCACCAAAAAAAAAAGGAAATGGCTTCCAATTCCAAAGAACAGCAGACTCAGACCCCCACACACACACCTCCTTCACAGATCCTATCCTCAAAGAACTTATTGTCTGGGGCTGGGGATTTAGCTCAGTGGTGCTACCGCCTGCCTTGCAACCACAAGGTTCCAGTTCAATCCCCGGCACCAAAACAAACAAATTAAAAAAATTATTGTCCATCTAGAAGGGGAAATCTATTATAAATATTTATATACAAAAATGACATACATTAGCATGAATTTGTGTACTGTGTACCACATTTATCAATTAATTTATCCTCCTAAGGTTGGTCTCTTAATATCCCTACTCTTCAGATGTGGCACAGAGAGGTTTAAGTAATGTGTCTTGGGACACATGATTATTAAGTGGACAAACTGGATTAGAAACTCAGACAGTGGTCAGATTATAAGGGGTGCGATGCCTTTATTAAAGGCTCTTAACTGGGCATGGTGGCACACCCCTGTAATCCCAGCACTTGGGAGGCTGAGGCAGGAGGATCGCTGTGAGTTGAGACCAGCCTGGACTACATTGGGAGTCCCAGATCAGTCTCAACTACGCAATGAGACCGTCT
>NW_022900935.1:21231654-21234351 GCF_012274545.1 Fukomys damarensis
ACACACACACACACACACATATACTACCAGACCCCTGGGGTGGTGAAGACATCATTGTTGAGGATGACTGCTTCTTTCCCATTGGCAGGGCTGAGCCAGGCACTGTGGTGTCTACTTATAGGTCCCAGATACTGGAAAGAATGAGGCAGGAAGATCGCTGGAGTCCGGGAGTTCGACGTCAGCCTGGGCAACACAGCAAGACTCCATCCCAAAAGTTAAATAAATAAGGAGAATAAACCACTTATTGGGAGAGCTCCCAACCTTTACAGCAGTGACAGCAAACCTACAGCTTTCAGTTGCTACCTGCTATGGCACATGTGCCATAGGTTTGCCACCCCTGCTCTAGGTGTTGGGGTAAAAAATATATACAGGAAACTGCTATACCATAGGGTTATTGGGCTAGTGAGTAGACAACTCCAGAAATATACAAGGAAGAGGATGCAGTTGAGCCAACTCTCCATCGCTCGACCTAGACAACTGAGCTCAATATCCCATTATACCCCTCACCACCAATTTGTAATTCATATATGAGCTTCAAGTACAAATAACCACTTTTCTGCTAGAGTCCAATACTCAGGATATAATAAATTTGTTGTGCTTTTTCTGTTTAAAATGTCTTCTACTACAAACTTCAATGTTTTCTGGCAGAATAATGCCTTTAACATGCCACTCAGAACTACAGCCTCTGCTGCCCGTGTGCAAGGGCATTTCCCCCGTTTGCATTTCCTTTTGGGGAGGGCAGAGCCACTAGGGATGGAACCCAGGGCCTTCGCCCTAAGCTACATCCCCTGACCTGTTTTTATTCTTTAATTTTGGGACAAAGTCTTGCTAAGTTCCTCAGGCACACAGACTGGGTTCAAGCTTGACTTGGGATCCTCCTGACTCAGTCCCCCAGAATGCTGGGATTACAGGAGTGTGCCACCACACCCAGCCCACAATGGTATTTCTCACACAGGTGAGAAGAAATTGAGAATCCTTTCCCACAAACTTTACTTGTCCCATCTTTTTTTTTTCCCCTCTCAAACAACTAACCTCGTCTCTATCAGGACAAAGCTGGCCTATGTTGAATCACAGACCAAAAAGAAACCATTTCACTTCTCACTTCATAAATGAGGAAAATACAGCTTGAAAGGGGAAAAAAATTGCCCAGGCTAACCCCACCAATAAGTATAGAACTGTAACTTGATTCCTAGTTTTATGCCTCCAAAACCAGTGAGAAAGGCAACTAGTGATAAGTAGGGTGACTTCAGGTGGTGTGCAACACAAACCTGGAAAAATGGGAAGAGATATCCAAGTGACTCAAGCTTGGGAAACAATGTACTCCATCTCCCTTCTCCTAGCTGAAGGATTAAATAACAGTAAGCAGAGCATTAAGCAATGATCTCTTCCTTTGGCATTCTCCCTACCTCCCAGCAGGGCTGGGTGTCAAACAAGGGGCTAGGACCGTGCTAAAATGAGTTTCACCCCCAACCCCTTTCTAATTCTTATACTTCATTTTTCTTGTCTTATTGTTTTGGCTAGGACCTCCAATACAACACTGAATTTACAAAACCATAACTGAAGAATCCTCATCTAATTCTATAATGCTTCTAAATGTTCACCCTAAGTATCCTGCTTTTCAAATTATTCGTAGGTATCTCTTCTCCCACCCCCACCCCAAGTTTATGGAAACCATCTTACTCCTAGACATGATCTCACAATATATCCCAGGCTGGCCTCAGACTTGCAATCGACCTGCTTCAGCCTCCCCAGAGCTGGGAACCACTCCGCTCAACTACAAAAATTTTTTTCTTTAAATTTAACCTTTGATCAACCCTGCCCCCCCCCCGCTGTCCAAGGCGTGTTCCACTCTCCTCTGCTCTTCCTCTCATTCCAGTTCATCTTAAAGTACTACTTCTTCTGTCACCCAAATTAAGACTGATATTCTGGGAGTTCTAGCTCCTTTTGTTATCAATTCCCTGGACGTTTCTAAAGCAGAAAACTGAAAGAAAATCCCAAAACAAACATTGTTTCGATCACACGCCGATCATTTGTTCTATCTCTTACATACACTCTTCCTTTCTTTAAAATAGTAACAGTTTAATTCCAAAAAAAAAAAAAATATATATGGATTTAGTGTGTTGCCTAGCTCTAAACAAGCCTGGCTTCTTATGTGGTTGGGAGTATGCCAAGATTTTAAAGTTTTAAGAAAAGTAGCTGGATCCAGATGTTTATACTTTTACTCTCTCCTTTGCTAGATTGAAAAATACTAAAGAAAAAGAAAGGAACACAGAGAGTACTTATAAGCAAACAAGGTATTTCCAGGATATAAAAGGTAAAGGGGGCAGCCCAATAAAGTTACGAATTCTTTTGATTTTTCTTTCAAAACAAAAGGACACAATCCCTCCCGAGGCAGCAACACCGAGGGGAGCAGCCAAAAATGTTGCATCATACGAAACACTCCGCGCTAGAGAAACAAGAAAACCAGATGGTGGTAAAATACCTAAGACAGGAAGCCCTAGTTGGGAATCTCGGTCTTTTCCCGGCCCCCAGGAGCGGCTGGCTGCCCTTCTGTACTTTTTTAAGACTGCACCAAAAACTAAGTTTCGGTTTCCGAGCAGCAGGGCTCCCTCAGCGCTTTCCAGAAGCGTCCCGAGAGGTTCGGTGCCACCCCGGACGGCGGGCTCTGGTCCAGGCCCGGGCGCGGGGCGGGGCGTG
>NW_022900935.1:21234983-21241172 GCF_012274545.1 Fukomys damarensis
TCCGAGGTCCGGAGGCCAGCGTGTGGGCGTGGCCTAGTGTCAGGGGTGTGGCCTTTCGCGGGGCGTCACCAGGCTCAAACTCCAACCTACGCCTCCGGAGGGGGCTGGAGGGAAATTCCCTGTTCCCCGGGGTCCGGTGCCTGACGCCGCCTCTCTCCGCTGCGCCGGCGCGTCCTCCGCAGCTGCTGCTGGTCTGGTGCCAGGTGACCTCATGCCTCGGCCAGCCTGGGGAGGCAAGGAGGCGCCTCCTGCCTTCTCCCCCGCTGCTGCCGCAGGACTCATCGAGCTTTCCTGAAGTAGCCACCTCCCCAACGCCCTTGGATAGATAAGGCGCGGCTGCCTTTTTCAGAAAAACTTTTCCCAAAGTTTTCATCATCTCCTTTGAAATACATTACTTTTTTTCTTCCTCTGACTTTGTTTTTCCTGTTTTGACTGAGACCCTTCTACATTGGCAGCTACCATATTCTCACGTATCTGTGTGGCCTGGCTTCGTGTACCAGGCTGAGAGCTGGGCCCTCGACAGTGAGCAGTGGAGCCGGGACCTTTCCCTGCCCCCGGAGCTTAAGCCTGGAACTAAAGCCCCAGTTCCTGAAGGCCATTCAGACCCCCCCCCCGCCATTGTCCGGGGGTTTTCCTTCCTGGACAGATTGTTTTCCCGCTCTCTTGGCAAACCAATGTGCCTCAGAGTCGCAGGAGTTTGCTGCACACCCACTCGCTCTATCAGATTCTCGGGGGAGGAGAGAAATTCATATTTTAGGCAGCACCCGGACAGTTCTGAAGGCTGTGGGCCTCAAAAAGGAAAAAGCAGCCGGGCATAGTGGTGCACGCCTGTAATCCCAGCACTCCGGAGGCTGAGGCAGGAGGATCACTGTGAGTTCGAGACCAGCCTGGGCTACATAGTGAGTTCCAGGTCAGTCTCAACTACATAGTGAGACCCTGTCTCAAAAAAAAAAAAACAAAAAAAAGGAAAAAGCTGCCCTGATCCTAAGGCCTTGAGGGCAGGTGCGGGAATGGTGTGAATCAGGCACCCTGTATCTGGGCCTAGTGGGTTGCTATTGATGCCTGGGGCAAATGTCACCTCCTTTGGAAATTTCTTTGTGCCCTCATCTGACTTTCTCTAACACCTGTCTTGCAGGAAAAATGAAGTCAGAGGAAGAAGAAAAATAAAACTTTCGAAGGGGATGACCCTGTTTCCCCGGTTTGGCTAATTCCTGAGTTCTGGAAGGGCCAAGGTGGGATATCACTAATGCGTGCACATATCCAAGTGTTTGAAAAGATTGAATGAATACAGGAAAATACAGTGAAACCTGCAACCCCCCTCCCCCACGCAAGGCCAAAGTAAGTTGTTCACAGTTCTTACAGGGACTCAAAGGACCACTGATTAGAATTACATGCTCTGTAATTGTGCCTGTAATCTTCAGCACTCTGGGAGAGTAGGGCAGACAGATCCCAAGTTCAGGCCCAACTTGTACAATCTGGCAGTTTAACAACTGAACCAGGTCCCATCTCAAAAAAATTTAAAAAGTGCTTGAGATGTGGCCCAGTGCAAAGGCCCTGGATTCAATCTCCATTACTGAAAAAAAAAAAAAACTGTAGCCAGAGTCAAACTGTTTTAAATTCACATCTTGACAACACAATGTCCTGAAAACCTTCAGCCTCACTTTCATTATCTAGAAGGGGGCTGGGTAGATGCAGGTCCTTGTCAGCTCTCATGACCTGTGCAGTCAGTGTTGGCCACTACCTGACCTGGCCTTGGCCGTCCCCGTCTGCCCCGGCAGGCTAGCACGGCATCATATCCAACTCACTCCGTGATCCGCTTGTTTGTTGAAAAGAAATAAATGCCAGAAGCCAGGAGGCCACCTCTTAGGTCAGGACAAAAGAAAAACAGAGCTGACTGGCTGGACTCTGAACTGAACTCAGTGTTAATTTTTCTCAGAATTGTGAACTAAAGTTCTCCTGCAGCCTCCCCATTCCGCCTTACCTTAAAAGGAACCAAGATGATGGCTCCAAGCTGAAACCAACTGAAGGATCCCACAGAACCTCAAAGAAGACCGAGCCTGGCCTGAGGCAAGGCTTCCGGTTCTCCCAGATGTGCATGCAGGCTATAGGACGCAGTTGGGGTCAGTGAGTGTCCCACAGGCTGTCCCCCCAAGATACAGAGATGACTGGACCCCAAAGGGGAAGCAGAATAGGATTCCTCAGGCTTCCTTGTCTCAACACAGCTCTGAGCTAGGAGGAAGCCAGTGGCCCTCACCCTCCACAGAGCTCCAAAGGACTGTGACCTCCAGGACTCCCCTGCCCACCAGGAAACCCCAGGAGAAGCTCAGACCCTGAGCCGGTGCTTGGAAACCTGGGCACACTCACTCCTTGGGTCCAACTTGTACCCTGTGTGGCTCCCATGGATGGGGACAGAGAGTCAGGGGCACAAGAGTGGAGATGTTTGTGCAGGGAGGCTTCACAGTACATTCCATTCATGTCCCCTTCCAGCTCTGAAATGCAAGCCGATTTTGCATCCTGTGCTCCTATTTGTTTTTATAATCCAGGAAGCAAGTTTAAAGATGGGTGGAGATGTTCTTCACACTCTCTGACCTCATCGCCAGGGCTCTCCCCTTTGTTCTCTACCCCAGCCACACCTGTCTCCTGGCTATTCCTGTTGCCTCTGGGTCTTTGCACTTGCTATATCCCTCCCTCCACCTTTCTTCTAGGATTTCCACAACTGTCGCTCTCTAGCCTCCTCCGGTCTTGGTGGAGCTGTTCCCTTCTCAGAGAGGGCTCCCCATATGCCACCCCAGGCCGCACCACAGACTGCTATATTCTCATTCATCTTCTGCCTCATCTCTCTCCATAGCACTTGTATCCTCTAATATATATTTTACTTGTCTGCTCCTTGTGTGTGGCAACCCACACACACATATATATGAACGTAACTCCTGTACAGCAAAGATTTGTGCTGGCTTTTGTTGATAGCTGAGTTCCTAACTTACAGGATAGCTCATCAATAAAAACTTAAGGAATGAGGGCCAGACATAGCGGTCCATGCCTCCCAGCATCTGGGAGGCTGAAGCAGGAGGATCACTGGGAGTTGGAGGCTAGCCCGGGCTACATAGTGAGTTCAAGGCCAGCCTGAACTACATAGTGAGAGACCTTGTCTCAAAGAGCCCAAACCACAACAAAACAAAATAGAAACAAAAAGAAAACAACAAATTTTTAGAGGGAGTGACTGTGCCACATTTACACTGTGGGCTCTTGTGCCTGAGAACAGTTCTACGCTCCTGTGTTTCTTATGATAGCCACTTCACTGAACCCTCATCAGCCTCCCCATGGCTACAGCAGGGAGTATAATAGAAGCTAACTCATTAAGTCATTGAGAGAATTGACTGAGGTAATGCCTATAAAGCCTTTAATAATAAACACAGTAGGGCCGGGGATTTAGCTCAGTGGTTCTGCCACCTGCCTTGCAAGCACAAGGACCCGAATTCAATCCCTAGTACAAAAAAAAAAAAAAAAAAAAAAAAAAAAATTACTAGTACTAATAATAAACACAATAAATGTTAGCTACTGTTACCTCATATCAAATCTGCTTCTTCTTGGGTATACTGTAACATTCTTGGAAGAAGGAACCTTGTCATCAAACACAGTTTCTCTTGAACAAAATATTTCTCAAAATGTAGCTCAATGGTAGAGCACTGGCCTGGTGCACACAAGCCCTGGGTTCAGTCCGTGGCACCCCCAAAAAAATTTAAAAATCACCTCCCGTCTGTGCGATTTCCTTGTATAAAATGATAGCTATACTACCACCCTTGTAGGATTGTTATGGAGATTGAACCAGTTAATAAAGGTAAAGCACATAACACATAAGTGCTCAACAAATTTTCATTATGATTTATGCTCTCCTATGCCTGACTCAGTGCCTGGTGACTCAATCCAATCAGACTGAGTAAGAGAATAAATATAAACTTCAAGCATTGCCTTTTCTCCTCCCATCTCCCAAATTTTGCATTGCTGTTTCTTTCACCGCATCTATCAGATAATAGGTGCTCAGTTAAGTTCTGCTGGTGCACATCAACCTGGCTATGGAAAAAAAACTTGGCCTCGCACCTCAGCTGTTTCCCTACACGGTGAATTGGGTCCTATACAACCCTGCTGATTGTGGCTTAGCCATAAATTTGGCTGAAGCCCCAGCCTTTCCAGTCATGCTGTAGATCCGCGGGCTCCTCTGGAGGAAGCAAGTCCCTGAGCAAACACCGGAGCTGGTGACGCGCTTCAGTTCAGCTCTGCTGGGCTCTAAACCAAGCTCCGGTGGATCCGAGGACCCAGAGGCCTTTCCTGGCCTCAAGCCCACGGACCTTCATTGTGCACTGTTTACAACAGGAAAACAGTGGAGAACACTGAGGCTCAAGGAAGTGAAACAGTTTGCCTAGGGCCACCCAGCTAGTAAGTGGCAGAACCTACAATCAGATCCAAACCTCCTGTCCTCACTGCCAGGGCTTGGGACACTGGCCTGTGGACTTCTTTATGTGACTAGACAGGGTGGCACATACAGGTGTTCGCATAACACAGGCTCTCAAAAATAACCATTTTTGGATTTTTCTGCACAACCCTCTACCCAACTCTGTCTCCTTCATGGTCCTGAGATCAAAATATTTCACGCCAACTCCCCCAGTTCATATCCCAACCCTGCACTTACTAGGTCAGGCCTTTCACTCTTAGTCTCTTCTTCTAAACTCTTCTGGGAAGTAGGGAGGGAAGGTAGTATCTGCCTCCAGGGAAGGTAGGACAAGCCTTCACATCAAAAGGAAGTTATCAGCAGGGTGGAGGCTAAGGCAGGAGGATTGAAAGTTTGAGCCCAGCCTAGGCAACTAAGCAATTTAACAAGATCCTGTTTCCAAATAAAAAAATATAAAGGTGGGGGGCGGTAGCTTAGTGCAAAGGCCTGGGCTCAATTCCCTGTACAAGCAAAACAAACAAAACAAAAACTTAGCAACAAAGTATCCAGGTAAAGCACAGTGGCACACTCCTGTAATCCCAGCACTTGGGAGGCTGAGGCAGGAGGATCGTTGTGAGTTTGAGGTCAGCCTGGACTACATAGTGTATTCAAAGCCACCCTGAACAACATAATGAGACACTGTCTCAAAAGCAAAGCATCCATAGGCACAGAATCTCCTGGGACAGCTGTCTTCCCTTTAGTTCCAAAGGAAATCTAGCATCACAATAAGAAAATTCTTGAAAGCAACTGGATAAAAAGTTAATGCTTTTTTAAAAATCAGAGGTCTGGGCCGGGTTTAGCTCACCGGTTCGGTGGCCTGCCTCACAAGTGCAAGGACCTGAGTTCAATCCCCAGTACCACAAAAAAAAAAAAAAAAAAAAAAAAAAAAAAAAAATCAGGGATCCGAAGCCAGGCATGGTGGCACACGCCTGTAATTCTAGCACACAAGAGGCTGAGACAGGAGAATCACTGTGAGTTTGAGACCAGCCCGGGCTACAAAGTGAGTTCCAGGTCTCAACTACATAGTGAGACCCTGTCTCAAAAATAAATAAATAATAAATAAATAAAAATCAGGGGTTGGGCATGGTGGCTCACTCCTGTAATTCCAACTCCAGGAGGCTGACGCAAGAGGATCACTGTGAGTTCAAGGCCAGTCTGGGCTACACGGTGAGTTCAAGGCCAGCCTATACTACAAAGCAAGACCTTGTCTCCAAAAACCAAAACCAGGGCCAGGGATGTAGCTCAGTGGCACAGCACCTGCCTGGCAGGTGTGAGGTCCTGAGTTTGATCCCTGGTACCAGAAAAAAAAAGAGAGAGGAGGTGGCACTGGAGGATGTAAATCAGTGTAAAGCCCTTTCCTAGCCTGCTCCAAATCTTGTGTTCCATCCCCAGCCGACCAAAACAAAACAAAGCAAAAAGTAGAAGAAGAAAAGATAAGAGCCTCTGAGTGCAGGTAAGCCTAACCTTGTAGAGGAGACGGTTGCCTTTCCAGTTCTGCGCAGGGAGCTATGAGACCTCAGGCAGGGCTTACACTCCAGCACCATTTCCTTTCCTTGCGTGTCACACAGTGGGATTCGAGCAGGAAAAAGACAAGTACCCGGGTCTCCTCTCTTGTGTCTGACTCCTTTCCTCCCAGCTCTGGTCTCACCAGCAGCTGAAGATCCAGCTTGTGCCCCCCACCTCTCTCTCTCTCTCCCTCCCCC
>NW_022900935.1:21241224-21265758 GCF_012274545.1 Fukomys damarensis
TCCCCCCCCCATCCCCCCTCTCCTCCCGCCATCCCCTCCCTGTCCCTCTTCTTTTCTCTCTTCCTCCCTATCTGTCTTTATCTCTCTCGTTTTCTCTGTCTCCCACTCCTGTAAATCCACTTGGGCCCTCTGCAGACCTGCTCCCGGGGGAGCAGAAACCCGACCCCCAGCTCGTCTCGGTCCTGCCCGCCTGGAGCCTGTCTCCTCTTGGGGCAGTCACAGGTTTCCTTTTGTCACTTGGAAGCTGCTCCGGCCAGGAAGGGAACCCGAGCTGACTCGAAGCCAGGCCCTTCATTGGACTGGATTCCTGTGGAGGCCGTTACCCTCTTGCTGCAGCTTGGCAGAGAGGAAACACTTCCTCCCCACCCAGCCCCACCACACACACCACAGCCAAGGTCTGGACGCCCTGCTACCCAATAAGGCGCGGTATTAAGTTCCTAATTGTGATTACTCTCCCTTGCCTTAGAAGAGCTTTTCCCGTCTCTAGACACTGGCAAGTATGGTAAGAATGGTGACTAGTCCTAGGTGACCTCATTGCTCACTCCTGTCACAGATTTTTAGTGAAGGTCTACTGTATGCTCAGCGCTCCTCCAGGCCCTCACAGACAGTGCATTCTGTTGCAGAAGCCGTACAACAAACACGCAGGCGAACGTGTCCAGGTCAGGAGGCAATAAAAGCTGTGAAGAACAAAGCAGAGTAAGGAGATGGAAAGGGCTTGGGGGGTCATGGAGTAGAAACATCTCCTCCGATAAGGTGACATTTGAGTAAAGATCTGTAGGAGGCGAGGATGATAACCAGATAAACAATGTTTTCGGCAACAGGAGTGGCAAGTTCAAAGGCACTGAGGCAGGAATTTCTTGGTGTTTTGGAGGAATAGTTGAGATGCTAAAGGGGAATCCAGGTCTGAAGAGTCTGGTGACAGTGCCTTGCACACTCAGACTTCACGCCAATTCAGGGGCTCTTTTCCACCCTCCACTCTGTCAAGTTGAACACGGAAGAGCAGTGAAAGGTTAGAAAAACTTAGTTATCCGGATCCCATGAATCACTCCCTAATAAATAAGTCCCCCCGACATCCAAAAGAAAAAGAAATGACATTTAGGGAGATATCCATGACCGTGTTATCCAGAAAGGCAAAAGAATAAGGAAAAAAGATTTAACATTACTGCTACAGTTTGAACATCTCTACTAAAATGCATGATGGAATCTAATCTGTAGGGCTGAGGGTGTGTCCCAGGACTTGTCTAGCATGCTGGAGGCCACGGATTTAGTCCCCAGCATCAAGGGGATAAACAAAAAGAAGACGTTTAATCCCCAATGTGAAGTATTAGGAGGCGAGAGCAGGCAGAAGCTTTAGGAGTGGTCAGGAGGACTCTGCCCTCCGGTGGATTAATCCACTGGTGAATTAACAACAGAGTGGATCTGTTATAAAGGCCAAGGTGGCCCTGTCTCTTCAGTGTGTTTTCCTCTCCTCGTGTAAGGCCCTGTGTCACCTTGGGACTTGGCAGCATCCCCACCAGCAAGAAGACCTTCTCCGGGAGTAGCCCTCCGCCTTGACTTACCAGTCTCCGGAACTCTGAGCTAAACACACCTCTGGGTTTAGAAAGAACACGGTCTAGTGCCAGGCTTGGTGGCACATGCTTGTTATCCCCGCTATTCAGGAGGCTGAGGGACGATGATCACAGTTTCAAGGCCAACTGGGTAACTCGGTGAGATTCTAACTCAAAATACAGTGGATCCTTGACTTACTCAATTCATTCCCGAGGGTAGCTGTAACTCCAGTTGGTCAGTCGAAGGCTCAGGCTCCTTACACAGCCTTCAAACTCTCTCTCCTACTTCCAGGCAGATCTCCACGTCCTTAGAAAGACACTGGCCCAGATTTCTCAGTTAACCCCACGCAGGAAAGGATGTTGCAATGTTCCTTCCAGAACTCTTTAGGGTTAAATCTGTATCTGAGACCATCTGTGGCCGGCATTCAGGTCATAACTCAAGACTGTAAATTAAAACTAAAATTCCAGTCATAACCCAAGTCATAATATGTCAGGCCTGTCACAACTTGAAGATCCACTGTAAAATATGAAAAGGGCTAGAGAAGTAGCTCAGTGATAGAGCGCTTGTCTACGTTTAGTTCGTGTCCTGAAATTTTATAAGAGGCTGAATTTAGTCAGGCATGGTGGCACATGCCTAGAATCCCAGCACTTGGGAGGGAGAGGCAATAGGATCACCATGAGTTTAAGGCCAGCCCGGGCAGCTTACACGCAGCACTTGGGAGGGAGAGGCAATAGGATCACCATGAGTTTAAGGCCAGCCCGGGCCAGGGATGTAGCTCAGTGGCACCATGTCTGCCCGGCAAGCACAAGGTCCTGAGTTTGATCCATCAAGAAATAAAAACATAAAAAGCACAGTGGAAAGATGTATAACTTTCAGTTTGGCCGGAAAAGGAGTGTTATGGCTGTGTCTAGATGTCCCCCCAAAGCCTGATGCAGTCACAGGTGGGGCTTTTGCAGAGGGGGCTGGATCTACAGTGTGTGACGCTGGGATTGATTCATGGTGCAGTGCTAGCATCAAGGGCGCTAGGACTGAGGGTGTCAGTGCTGCCTGCCTTAAGTAGTCTGGATAAGATATGTATAGGGACAGGAAGAGCTGTGGTTGTCCCTTGTTGCTTTGCTGCCTTCTGCCCACCATGATGTTTTCTCCTCTGAGATGCCTGTCACACTACCCTGCCTTGGAGTCAGCTGTTTATGACTAGAAACCTCTAGCCGGGTGTGGTAGCGCACACCTGTAATCCCAGCACTGGGAGGCTGAGGCAGGAGGATCACTGTGAGTTCCAGACCAGCCTCGGCTACATAGTGAGTTCCAGGGCAGTCTCAACTACATAGTGAGACCCTGTCTCAAAAACACTACCCACCCCCCCAAAAAAAGAAGAAAGAAACCTTTATAAACTGTGAGCTAGATAAGCTTTTCCTCCCTTAACTTGTGGGTGTAGGATATTTTGTCTCAGCAATGAGAAAGTAACTAAGACAAGGAGTGTATTTAAAGTGAAGGCCAGGGGTGAGGATGCAGCTCAGCGGTAGACAGCTTGCCTGGCATGTGCCAGGCCCTGGGTTTAATCCCCAGTATTCCAAAAAGTAAATAAAGTTGAGGCCAAAGAGGGTGTGGTTGTTGAAGAGATTAGTGGCATTAAAAAGAAGTCAAATACTTTGGCTCAATAGGAAAGAGACCCTGAGGGCATCTCAGGAATTGGTCAGATCTTGCCCACAGCAGGCTCAAGGAAATAGTGATATAAATTCCTTTGAAAAAGTTTGCTTTGAGTGGAGAGCTCCAGGATAATCTGCTTCCCTACCTACGGACTGAAGTGGTCTCCCCAGGACCCATCTCGAAATCAGTTAATCCGCTGCATTAATGATGTATTAATCCATTGATGAGTTTAGAGCCAAATGGCCTATTAGGAGCAAGGGCTCTGTTAAAGGAAGTAGGCACTGAGGCTGTGTTTTTGAAGGATATATCTTGTCCCTGCCCCTTCTTCCCTTCCTACCCCCCTGCTTCCTCACTATCATGAGGTAAACAGCTTTCCACTGCCCCGAAGTTTCTGCCTAAAAGCATTGGAGCCAGCTCACCATAGACTAAGACTTCTGGAACTGTGAGCCAATATAAATCTTTCCTTATTTAAATAGGTTATTCTCGGGCATTTTGTGAGAGCAGCAAAAAGGTGACAAATATACCTAGTATCAGGAAGACCCTTCCTGAGTCATAGAAAAAGAAAAACTTTAAAAAAAAATTGGCTAAATGATTGCAAATCTCTATCTACAAAGCCTGCTGTGATTCTAATATACCATAGTGTTTTCCTATTAAATACGGTATATCCGTCATTGGAATATTCTGCAGCTGTTTAAAATTGTAATTCCCCGGCTGGGGATTTAGCTCAGTGATTCCACTGCCTGTCTTGCAAGCCCAAGGACCCAAATTCGATCCCCAGTACCAAAAATAAATAAATAAAATTATAATTCCCAGATGGGCGTGGTGGCGCATGCCTGTGATCCCAGAACTCAGGAGGCTGAGGCAGGAGGATCACTGTGAGTTTGAGATCAGCCTGGGCTACATAGTGACTTACAGGTCAGTCTCAACTGCATAGTGAGACCCTGTCTCAACAAACAAACAAACAAACAAAAACAAAAAACCCCATAAAATTATAATTCCCTCAAGTAAAACATGGTTCATTGATATACTAGAATAATATACAATCATCAAAAGTGATGTTAAAGTTACTGAGGTTGAAGCTGCTCTCCCAGATAGGGACTGCTGCCACCTAGGCAACGGCAATCTGTACCTGGTGGCTTCAGCTCAGGGCCACCCACTGCTCCATTAGCCTCCATTGGCCCCCATTCTTACCCCAAGCTACCCTAACTTCCCAGATGAGACGAAAGTACCAGCCTGGGGGCTCAGAAATCGTCATCATCCCCATCATCATGGGTGTTATTATTATTAGTGCCTACACTATTATTAGAGGAATAACTGAGCTCCTAATAGTTGCCTAATGCGTGCATTACAGGTACCATCTTATTTAATAACTGTGCCCAGCTGAGGATTATTATTGCCTCATAGCATTTGAATGCAAGTCAATTCTGACCCCAGACGGTGCTGTGTCCTGCTTAGCCCTTACTCCGAAGAGGTGGCCATTCCCTACTGCCTATGGGCACAGGGACAGCCAGCTGTTGCCCCAGGAGAATCCCAGGGGTGCTCCCCTCCTCAGCTGCAACATCTGAACAAAATACACCAATCCTTTTAAGTCATAAAATTTATTTTTGAATAAAGACATTTTTTTCCTCCGTCCTCGGAAGCTCACGGTTCATTTATTTGATACTTCTGTGGCCTGAACAGTTAAGCCTTTGGATCACAGCTAGGTAGCAGAGGGGGTGTGAAGCTATTTGAAATTCAACAGGCAACTGGATTTTTTCAAAGCTACAAGTGCCCTTCACACTTGAAAAGAATAAATGAGCTCCTCCCGGCTCTGCTCAGAGCTCCTCAGCCAGGGGAGACCCAGAGAGTGAGCTGAGCACAGGGACTGGGAAAAGCAGCGGCCTGAGGTTTTCCCTGTTTCATCCACGTCCCCAGCTGTTTACCGCTCCCTTGCTGTTGGCTTGTGGACACCTGTCAGCACGGTTCTTTGTTTCCTACATGAAACAGTCACTAACCTCCTTGTGCAGAGCCAGGCCTCCTATCGGGCTGCAGAACGTTTGGACCAGGACTGCAGGGTTTGTGCAGAACAATGTGTCCCCCAACTTCATGCCCTGCCGGGGCTTAGGGGCCCATCAGTAACAACGGCCTAGGGCAGAGGAAAATGGCTTGTCTTGTCTAAGAGTATCAGCCACGGCCAGAAGCTGCAGGGTGAAACCCGGCACTTCATCTGCTTCTCTCCTGTGATTTGCCTCTTAATTTCATTTTGCTTGTACTGTTGTTTGCTTTTTGTGGGACTGGAGATTGAACCCAGGGCCTGATGCATGCTAAACTAGCACTCTACCTCTGAGCTACATCCCCAGCTTTGCCTCTTTTTTTTTTTTCTTTTTTTTTGTGGGGGGGTTTGAGACAGGGTCTCACTATGTAGTTGAGACTGACCTGGAACTCACTGGGTAGCCCAGGCTGGTCTCGAAGTCACAGCGATCCTCCTGCCTCAGCCTTCCGAGTGCTGGGATTACAGGTGTGCGCCACCATGCACAGCTGCCTCTTTATTTTTAGGTGAGGCTCCAGGAGTCCTTTCTTGGCCTGCAGCTGATACTGGGTCCACCTCATCGCTGGAAAGACCAGACTTTCCAAGATCACTCAGTAAGGCCCCTGGCTGGGAGGGGTATGTCCAAGCCCCACACCGTCTCTTGCTGACATTGGTGGCCTCTCATATGGCTGGTGGACCATGCTCAGAAGGGCTCAGAAATGCCCACAGGAGGTGAGGATGACAAGGACAAAGAAGGTGAAAGGGGACAAGGCACCAATTCCTGCTGATCAGAAACAAACATTGCAAGAATCAGCAGGAAGTGGCTGGGCGTGGTGGCGCACGCCTGCAATCCCAGCACTTGGGAGGCTGAGGCAGGAGGATCGCTGTGAGTCTGAGACCAGCCTGAGCTACATAGTGCGTTCCAGGTCAGTCTGAACTACATAGTGAGACCCTATCTCAAAAAACCTAAAAAAAAAAAAAGAATCATCAGGAACAAGATATTTACATGACTTGTAAGTGTCCCCACAGACTGCTCCGTTTTTTGCAAGGGGTAAAACTGCAATGTACACAGTGGAAAAGCCAGACCTTCCTTAACTAGGTGATCCAAATTAATATCACTCTCTCCAGGCAGACATACTTTTGGGCAGACAGATTTCTGGAAGCTATGCCCAAGAAGCACAAAGTACCACTTGGCTGCATGCTGAAGGCCCTGGGTTCAATCCCCAGCACCGCAAAACAACAACAACAACAACAAAACAAAAACAAAAAAAGAAAAAAGCCTTAGTGTTTGCCATCTTTTCTCAAGCAGCTCAGAAAAAAGCAAATAATTATATATGTGTATGCGTACGCAGTTACATATCTCTATCTGCATATTTTTTCTATGTATGTGGGAAAATTAGCAAAATAGAAAAACTAGTGAATTTAGGCAAAGCATATTTAAGAATTTTTGTACTCTTGCAAGTTTTCTGTTCAAGTTATTTCAAGTTAAAATAAACACAGTGGAGGTTCAGAGGAAGACAAAAGTTTAAACTCCAACTGAAGTTCAGGGAACCACCTCTCCAACCTGTTTGGGTTTAACTTTTTTTTTATTAGGGATTGAACTCAGGACCTTGAGGCAGGCACGGTGCCACCGGGCTCAGTCCCCAGCCCTTCACCCCATTCGAGTAAGTGAGGGGACAGAGCTCACTCTAGGACGTCGCTCTTCCTGAGGACTTGTTTGCGGTTTGTCTGGTTTCCCTTTCTCGTTTAATAGCTGTGGACCCTCCAGCCCTCTTCCCTCAGCCTCCCTGGGCATGAGCTGAAACAGGAGGCTGCAGCGCTGCTCACCACCGCATCTTTCCGAAGGATGAGGGCTTCTGAGGCAGACATTCGAGAGGGGAGGTGCAACTCCACTCTTTCCAGACCTCGAATCCTGCACAATCCTTCCCTCATCGCGATTGGGGCGCCAGAATCAGCTGGGCCACAGCCTGCCTTTGCTCCTTGCTACCTGCCAGGGACTTCTGAAGACCACTGAGGCTTTATGGATGGGGCAGTTCATATAGTGATCATGAAATTCAGGCTGCCGCCCAGGTCCAGCACCAGAGACCTCAAGCAGCCACTGAACCTGCAGGAGCCTTGGTTTCCTCTTCTGGAAGTGATGACCACACACTACCTCACTATCGGTTGAAATTATGGGATGGGATACTCCCCATAAAGACCTGGTATGTGCTAAATACTCAAAAAATGTTGGGGGCTGGGGATTTAGCTCGGCAGTTCCACTGCTGCCTGCCTTGCAAGCACAAGGGCCTGAATTCAACCCCCGGTACCACAAAAAAAAAAAAAAGTTGGTCATTGTAATGTTTGGCCTTCTTGGGTTTTTTTGGGGGGTGTGCAGTGAGACAGGGTCTCACTAGTTGAGACTGACCTGGAACTCACTGGGTAGCCCAGGCTGGTCTCGAACTCACAGCGATCCTCCTGCCTCAGCCTCCCGAGTGCTGGGATTACAGGCGTGCACCACCATGCCCACTAGTTATTGTTAATGTTAACCACAGGCCCTTCCCTCCCCAAGTTCACCAGCTGATCAAGAAAACTGAAAAAGTGGCACACACCTATAATCCCAGCACTAAGGAGGCCGAGGCAGGACGATCGCCACAAGTTCAAGGCCAGCCTGGGCAACATAATGAGACCCTGTCTCAAAAAGCCCCAAAATAATAATAACATAAAATAAAAAAGAAAAGCCAGTTGTATTTCCTGGGGGAAATACACAGACTTCCCAGGGCTGGGCAAGCCAGGCTCAGGGTACCTTTCTAAGATGGGAGTAGGAGTCAGGGAAAGTTTTCCAGCGGCAGGATGCTTAACAAGGACATAAACAGAGGGCCTAGATGTGCCAGGCACTACTCCAGCCCCCGTGAACACCAGAATGAGCAAAATGTCCTCAGTCCTCACAAACTCCCATTCTAGTTGGATATCAGGCCATGTCACCAACATGCACCACAACTGTGCTAGTGATGAGTGTTAAAATGAGAAAGGATCCGGGGAGGGGACAGAAGATGCACCTGTCTGGGGACACACTTTCTGGCAGCTTCCCTGCCTCTTTGCACCTGGGTTTTGATCTCGACTCAGTTCAATTTGAAATGGACCCCAACTGCTCCTGCGCCACACTGAAGGCTCCTGCCCCTGCCCCAGCTCCTGCGGATGCCAAAACTGCGAATGTGCCTCCTGCAAGAAGAGCCTCGTAGGCTGCTGTGCCTCAGGCTGTGCGAGTGTGCCTGGGGCTGCCTCTGCAGGGGCAGCTGAGGAGGGAGACCCAGCTCTCGCCTGCATTTGTAACACAACCCTGACCCATTTGCCAGGTTTCTTTCTTTCTTTTTTTTTCTTTTTTTTTTTTTTTTTTTTTTTTTTTTTTGGTACTGGGGATCAAATTTGGGTCCTTGCACTTTTGAGGCAGGCGAAGGAACCAGTGAACTAAATCCCCAGCCCTTGCCAGGTTTGTTTTTTTTTTTTTTTGCAGGAAGTATGCAAATAATAAAGCTCAGCGATGAAAGCAAGCAAGCAAGCAAGCAAGCTTACCCACTTGCAAAGTGGGGCCACTCCAAATACCTGACTTGTTCACCCATCGCAAGGGTTAATGCATATTAAGTGGTGCTTAGCTGCACATGTCTGATACAGTCGAAACATAGGATATTTCACACACTTTGCAAACATCCCAGGAATGTTTGTTGTCTTGAATCAATTATTTCATTTATTGAACCAGAATTTTTTTTTTTTTAGTACTGGAGATCAAACTCTGGACCTTACGCATGCAAAGCTGGTGCTGGAACCACTGAGCTAAATCCCTGGCCCTTGAACAAGAATTTTTAAGGGCTGAGGGCATAGCTCAGTGGTAGAGCGTTAGCCTCACCTGTGCAAGGCCCTGGGTTTGATCCGTAGAACCTGTGTAAAAAATTGCCAGGAGCCTAATATGCACAAGGCCTGAATGCACATGGGATGCCATGACCTGGCCAAAGAGTTCAAGAATCTCATAAAAGTCTCCGGGGTGGGGAAAGATTAGAAACAGGCAACTCCTGCTGTCATGGGATGAGGACCTGGAGTGTCCACTAAGCATTCACTGTGTACCAGGCACTGCTTTGACCATCGTATCTGTAAACTTTATAATTCCACAAGCTAAGCCCTGTTTTACAGATGAGGAGACCGAGGTCAAGTAACCGGCCCAGAGTTACACAGCAAGTTGTTAGAGCGGCATAGCTAGACCTCTGCACTAAGGAAGCCCAGGGTATTGTGAGTCCCCAGAGTCACCCAGAGTAGGGACCCCAGGCAGGACTGAGCAGGAAGGGCTTCCTGGAGCAGGGCCCATCTGCCAGGAGTGGTGCAAGATAGTGGATATGAGCCAGGCAGACAGGGGACACCGACCATGCCGGAAACCGGTCTTGCAAAGGCCTGAGGAAGGCAAGGAAGTTGACCCTTCAGGTACGCGGCCTGTGCTGCCCCAATGAATGTGGCCATTGGGATTTTTTTTTCCTTTCTGGTGCTGGGGATTAAACCCAGGGCCTTGCACACACTAGGCAAGCTCTCTACCACTAAGCTGCAGCTCTTAAAAATTAAAATATATATATTTTTTAAAAGGGCCAGGGATTTAGCTCAGTGGTGCCGTGGCTGCCTCTTAAGCACAAGGACTGGAATTTGATGCCCGGTACAAAAAAAAAAAAGAGAGAGAGAGAAATGCGGCCTTGCTTAAGGAGAGGAGCCAGGAAGAGCACGGCCAGCTCCAGGAAGGCTGGGGGAGGAGGACACCAGCGTGACCTCCCAGGTGGGGAGGGAGCCTATGAGACAGAAATGGGACTCGGTCCAGATCTGGTCCCCCAGCTGCCAGGCGCCTACAGCCCCTTGACTCCCGGGGCGGCCAGCTTGGCTCAGCCTTTTAGATGGAGCTAGGGTGTCTCCAATGGGTGTCACTTAGAGAGGCAGGAGAGTGGATGGGCGGGAACCCCCGAGATGGACCCCAAGGATGACATGACAAGAGGGGACCTGGCAAGGACTCCAGGTTATTCTTTCTGACTTAGAAAGAGCTCTCTGGAAAGAGGTTGCGCAAGCAAATGGCAAGAGAAATAAATGAACACTCAGAGCAGTGCCACAGAGCCTACAGCAGAAAGGCGCCCCTGTACCACCCGGTCTCTCCCGTCCCCTCCCCCAGGCCACCGCGACGAAATCATTTTCCTGGGTTGCTTTCCACGGACATTCTACGCATAAATGCATAGGTTTATGGAAATCTATTCCATGGAGGAACTTTAATAATGACTTTCATTGTTCTCTCTTAGAGGAGGGGAGTCCATTAAAAAGTAAAATCTGTTCATTACAGAGAATTTGGGGAGGAAAAAAAAAAAAAGTCGAAAGCAAAATAAAAAGCTAAGCTGTAATGGCAATCACTGCATACACTTTTCAACCCGGGATTTCTGCTTTAAGGAAAAAAACAACCAATCTTTGAATGATGTGGTCGAAAGTAGCTTTAGGTTCTGCACTGCAGTGCATCTCTCCCCAGGGCACCATATTAAAAGTAATGGGGATTATCATTATTCAAAACCTGAAGACCTGGAGAACTCCAGGAAGGAAGCTCTCCTGGCTCTGAGAGGGGTCACACCCTCTCCCCACCTCTGCCCCAGCTCCCAGGTCTAAGGAAGGGGCGCGGTCTCGGCAATGGCCACCTCCCTGCCCGCCAGAGACACCACCGGCTTCGTCGCGTGACACACCGACCCTAAGGGATTTCTCTCCTCCCTGCCACCCAGCCCCCACCCTGCCACCCCCGCTAGCATGGGGGCTTGGCCAGGACAGCTGAGGGCACGTTGAAAGCACTGGTTTTGGAGCCAGACAACCTGGATTCATAGCCCAGCTCTGCCCTTCTCACCTGTGTGACCTTGGTCAAATTACCTAATGTCGCTGGGCGTGGTGGCGCACACGTGTAATCCCAGCACTCAGGAGGCTGAGGCAGGAGGATCGCTGTGAGTTCAAGACCAGCCTGGGCTACACAGTGAGCCCAGGTCACACTCAACTACACAGTGAGACCCTGTCTCAAAAAAAAAAAAAAAAAAACTAACGTCTGTGTCTCACTTTCCCCAACTGTGCAATGGAGCAGTAACAGTGCCTCCCCCAGAGATAGAGCCATCAAGAGGCTTACAAGCCTGTGAAGTGGGTAATGGTCTCTGTTGTCCTCCCAGGCAAGAGGCGAGAGGGAAGGAGTGAGCTCTGTTTTCTGAGGCCTGGTCTCCGCTCTCCTCCACCCTTGGCTTCTCTTCCCTGCAAAGCCCACAGCTCTGTACTCATGCTGTACCCTCTGATCCCCTTCCCAGCTGTCCCAGCTGGGAAATCTTTCTCATATTTCAGGAATCAGAGAGGAAGACTCGAGGGATCCCTCACAAACACACCTCCACCCTCAGTCCAAATAAACCGCTTCCTCCTCTGGATCCAGCGCCACCAGACACTGGACATCATGTTGTGCTGAAACTATTTATATAACCCAGGGGTTCCTCCCACCCCAGGTTCCCAGCCAACTGGGGTCAGTAATCCTTTTAGGTTACATCCATGGCCCTGGGGCCTTCCCAACAGAACCCTTGTGCTTCTGGGAAAGGTCACCCGTTTTAGCCTCAGGGCCAGAGCCAGAGACATTTTAGCCAATCAGCTCCTCTCATTATCCTGGTGTTGCTGTTGGGCCAAGGTTGATCCCGTGACCCATCCTCCCCAATCAGACTGAAAAAAAAAAGGTCTTGAGTGTTGGTTGTAGGGGATTGTTTCTTTTTTCTTTTCTTTTCTTTTTTTTTTTTTGACAAGGTCTTGGTATGTAGTTCAGACTGACTTTGAATTCACTATGTAGCCCAGGCTGGCCTTGATCTCAAGGCCTCCACCTCGGAAGCGCTGGGATTACAGGTGTGCACCTCCATGCCTGCCAGGAGAGTGGTCTTTTTCCCTTGTTGAGGAAAAGCTGGTACACCTGGCCTCCAGGTGTTGCTAGTAGCCATTTTGCCAAGTGGATGGTTACCCTTGGGCTGAAGTTCATGCTGAGGGAGACACTGTAGGAGACAGAAACTCCCTGGGCCGGCACACCTCACTCAATCACTGCGCCTGTTGGCCCCAAAGCCAAGCATGCCCTGGAACTTGCTGTTGGTAAAATAATCAATTCTCTTGATATTTAAGCAGGTTGAGTTCAGTGTTCACATCTTCCGCAACTACACACAGTGGTCACGTTTCATTTATTGAGCACTTACTGTGTGCCAGGCCCTGTTCTGCATGCTTTATGCACACGCATTGATTTGGCATTCACAACAGCCCTGTGCGACAGCTGCTCTCTGTGCTGTGATGGGCTCTGGAGTGACATCTCTTGGGCTTTCACATCTTTACTTCTGACTGTGTAGGCCTGGCTGTTTACTAAATACCCTCATGCCGCGTTCCTTGCCTGAAAACAGCACCTACTTAGGAGGCTTGTAGCAAGGATTTGAAAAGAATAACCCACATATGGCATTTATATCCACGCGTAGCACAGAACAGGGCCTGAAATGTGTTAGTCTAGGCTGCTGTTCTCATTACAGATGAGGGAAAGAAGCCTCAGAGTGTGCAGCGTGACTCAAGCCCCCAGGCCTGTCTGTGAGCAGCCGGGAGATACGGTGCTCAGTGATGGCCCCGGCCACATCCACTGAACTCCAGACCTCCAGATGCCTCTAGATCCCATGTACGCTGTGCCCCTCCCCCAAGGGACCCCTGTCACAGGCCCGGATGTAGCAGAGGTCCTGGATGCTTTGTGGAGCTAGCGGGGCAGCCACCATGAAACAGCTAAAATCAGGGTGGTAAGTATCCTTGTTCTTAAAGGTTCAGCTTCTGGTTGGACAGCTTCCCCTGGCTCTAAAAGGTTGCTTGCTTGTTTGTTTGTTGTTTTGTTCTTGGTACCAGGGATCAAACTTGGGTCCTTGCGCTCTTTTGGCAGGTGGTGGATCCACTGAGCTAAATCCCCTTTCTGCAGGCTCCATTTCTCCACGTTCATCCTCCTCTCTGCTGTCAGGGTTTAGGCATCTCACTAGCACTGCTTCCTTCCCCGGCGCCCTCCGGCTAGCCAGGGAGAGAGAGAGGCAGGGCCTTGCAGAGCCAAGACAGTGTCAGAGAATCCGGCCATGCGAAGACCGTCTTCCCTGGAAGTGAGCCACAGCCAGGCCTTTAAAGTGATTGTTTTTCCTTGCCTGGGTAATCTGCCAGCACCTTGGGGCTCTTCGCGAGGAGGATTCCGGCCATGGCTCTGGTGAGTGTCCAGCGAACAGGCACATTCGGTGACCCTGCGCCCTTCCTGAGCGCCACACCTTCCCTCCCCGCCAGCTCAAGGCCAGGCCCCTTGGCCTCTCCCTGTTCACCGCTCCGCTCCGGAAGAACGGCAGGAAGGTAGCTGTGCCCAAGCCACTTTGGGACTCAGTAGAGCGGCAGGTGTGAGCAGGCTGTCTCCTGGAGGCCGGGCCATCCTCAGCTTCCTGTCCCTGACAGCCAACCCCCTTCCCACCCACAGTGAGGGGGTGCTGCGCCCCAGGAGATGAGTATGGGTGCCAGGGGATGGCGGGAACACAGTGCACCCCAACTCCTGAACAGAGAAAGTCAGAGAATGAACCCTGCGGCTGGCAGGCCTGGGTCTAAAGCCCCAGACACGTGACTTTACCTCTTGGCCTCAGAAGCCTCTCAGGAAAATGGACATAATAGCTGCTCCAGGGCCGGCGACTTAGCTCAGTGGTTTCACAGCCCGCCTTGCAAGCAGAAGTACCCAGGTTCAATCCCTGGTAACAAAAAAATGTCAAATTTTAAATAATAATAATAATAATTGCTCCAGATCGCAAGTTCAAGCCCAGTCTGGGCAGTTCAGTGACTTTCTGTCTCAAAAAACCAAAGAAAGGAAGATAAAGAATTCAACTCAGCCGTAGAGTGCCCCCAGGTTTGATCCTCAGCACTGCAAAAGAAAAAAGGGAGGGCTGCCTTACACAAAACAAGCACCATCCACTCCACGTTGGCTGCAGAAAAACACCAATTCTACACACATTTACTGAGGGTGCTGGGACAGGCAGTGGGTGAGGCAGACACAGCTGCTGTGCTCTCCAGAGAAGAAGGGCCCTCGTAGCCTCTCCCGGAGAGGATTCAGTGGCGTGGGGCAGAGCCCTGGGGTCTGCTAGGGAAGTGCACTCTAGTAAAGTACACATTTCACTGAATGATCAGAGAAATGGGCCTGAGGAGGAGCAGAGTTGGTTGAGGTCTCACAGTTTGGGAATAACAACAAGCACTGAATTTCCGGTGCACTTGGTTTGTGCCAGGCACATGGCTGTTTTCTCACCCTTTGGCTGTACAGGTAAGGAACTGAGCACAGAGAGGTGAAGTGGCTTGCTTGAGGTCACAAGCCACACAGCTAGGAAAATGAGGGCCAGGATTGAGCTGCAGACAGCCTGGCTGAGTAAACAGCGCAATGAGACCGATGGTCCTCTGTCTCTTACTGCACACCCACCGCATCCACTGCAAACTACCTCACCTTCTCGCCACCAGATAATGCAGGCGTCAGAAGGGACCCCGTTTCCCAGAAGGAATCAAGGCCCAGGGAGGAGGCTGTGTGGATTTCCAAGCTCTCACAGATAGGCAGTGGCAGAGCTGGCGTTTCCTGACACCAGGCTGATCCTGCCCCCAGCCACTCCGTTCCCAGCCACCCCTGGCCTGGCTGGAGCCTGCGCCACCCCTCTCTGTCCTTTCTGGAGTGTGCGTGCAGAGAATGCAGAAGTCACTGGACCCTGGAAGGGACAAATGAGCATTATGAGTGGCCGGGCAGCCAGAGCCAAGTGGATGCCATCCTGTAGACTAGCAGCGCCCTCCCCCGCCCCAGCTTGACCCCGAAATCGGGGTTTTCTGGGAAGCTGCATCCAGTGGAGAGGAGAGCAGCGATGACAGCAGCGCCCTGAGCGGCACAGAGCCCCGGGAAGAAGGCTTTAGTGTCCCTGTCCTGTGAGGCAGGATGGGTGGGGGGTGAGAACACTGATGCATCTGGGTTCTAGCCCTGCCACTTCCCAGTCATGACCGTGACCAACCTGCCCCCCTCAGCCTGTTTCCTCCTCACTACAGTGAAGGGAACACTGATCCTGACTTCTGGTTGGGAGAAGACAGAAGAGCTAGGACACGCAGAGCACTTACAGCAGCTCCCCGCATGCAGCGAGCACTGTGTATTTGCAACCTGAGGAAACTCAAGGCTGCCCCAGCCCGTGGAAGTTACCCGAGTCGCACCGTGCCACGCAGAAGAGTCAGACTCGCACTCCCTGCACTCACCCTGGGACCCCGGCTCCTTTACGGAAGGATGGATGGATTTTGAGATTAAAGGGATGAGAACCTTTCAGCTCAAGGAAGCAGCATTTGCACAGAGACGGATGGGAGTTGGCGGCCCAGCGTAGGGCAGGTTCCACAGAAAGTGCCTCATCGCCACAGGACCAACACACAGCCAGGTCCTCCCAACCCCCGGTTCATGGCGCTTCTGGTCATCTGACAAGCGCTTTCTGGACTCCTCTTATATGCCAGGCTAGCTACCAGACACTAGAAGGACAAACCACACGCAGAAACTCCTAAGAAGCTCCTGGTGTGGTGAGTGAGATGCTCATGCAAGAAAATCACTACACAGGCACGCAGTAGCTCTAGAGCAGAGTGGACAGGAGCAAAGAGCAGACCGTCCCTGGTGGGGTGCTGGCCTTTGAGCTGGACCTTGACGAGCTGGGCAGGTGCAAAGGGGAAGAGAGAGTATACCCCAGGAAGAGGGCTCAGCAGGAGCAGTGCAGGGCATTGTGGGCCCAGGAGTCTTGAAGAGAAAGGCGAGTTCCATCTATCTATGGCAAGGCAGATGGCACAGCAGAGATGGTTCAAAGCCAAATGTACTGGGCAGATCTCCTGAGCTGCAAGAGACAGAAAACCCAATTCCAAGAGGCTTAGATGGAAAGGATAACTGTTGGCTCAAGAAACTGAAATTTTCACTGTATCTGCTTCAGGTACAGCTGGATCTAGGGATGCAGCCGAAGCCATCAAGACTTGGTCTTGCCATCTTTCTGCTCTTCCATGGGCTGGCTTTGGAGTAGTGTTGCCTTCTTTCCAGAGGCACCTCCAGGGTGACATACTCCCACCTCCAAGCTCAGTGGAAGAAGTATTCATTCCCACAGTTTTATAACCAAGTTCTAGAAATAAATCTCACTGGACTGGACTAAGTCATGTGGCTGTGCCTGAACCAATCACTGCCTGGGAGCAGGATAGAACACTCTGTCTGGCCTGGCTGATGTCACATATCTATTCCTATGCTTGAGCCTCACCCAAACCACACAAACTGAGAGCTGGAATGGGGTGGTTTCCCAGGAATAAAGAGGTTTGGAGCTCAGGTGGGAAAGGCATGGTTGCTCAGTGGGCAAAGCTGACAGCCTGAACTCTTGAGTCATGGTCTTTCAGGCAGTGGGGAGCCAGCGAGGGCTTTAGTCTGGGACTGGATAGCTTGAGTTGGGTTGGGGCTTTGGGAGTAGAGGTGAGAGATAGGGCAGGGACATCTATAGGAATCAGACCCCCACAGGAGACCCTGGAGGCATGAAGCAGAAGGCAGGGAGAGGCTGGGAAGCCCCAGTTGTTACTGGAAGAGCTGTTTCCAAGACCAAGACCACGTCACCCCCTGGCTACGGGCCCGCAGATGCCAGCCAGAGCGTGGGCTCAGGGCCCCACCTCCTTTCTCCCCAGAACCCCATGACTAATTTTTTCTCTTCTTCCGCTCCCACACTTGTCTCTGAGCTCCCTGGGGGTCTGATCTCAGGGTGCAAATGGTTACCTTGCTTGCTGTCAGGTGGTGGTGGTAGGGGGCGGGACACCTCCACTATCCCAGCCTTAGTAGCTCCTTCCTCTGCTTCTGGCCTCCACCCCACCCCACCAAGAGCCTGCAACATCACCCTGTGGGCTCTAGGCAGGCCAGTTCCTCTCCTGGTGAATGGAGCCATTGTGAGAAGAGCCTGAGAGCCGTGCACTGGGCCAGCACACGTGGCATCTCCGGAGGCCCTGAGGGTAGCACACAGCTCTGGCTTCCTGGGGAAGAAAGAGAGCAGAGGGCTGGGGGCCTGGGCTGCTGCAGGAGGCTCCACTACCTGACCCAGGGACTGGAGGAGGAGGCTGGTCCAGGGCTTACCCCTGGGACCTTCCGAACATACCAAGAGCTTTCCCTGGGGTGAAGAGGCCAGAACTTTGTTCCCAGGAACCCATCAAACTGCAGAACCCTGGTGGAGGAGGCGGGGTACTGCGGCCATCCAGGAAAGGTGAAGAGGTATGGGAGTGGGTGCAGAAGGAAGACACTCGGGCTTGCTGTTTCTCCAAAGACTGCCGGAGCCTTTGAGAGTAAGCCTGCGGTGATGCCGTCCTAATAGATACTGTTTACTGAGCTCTTGCTAAGTGTTTGAGCCCCGAGGCAAGAACTCCACATACCTGACCGTGTCCATGGAAGGCTGTCGTACACAGCTGCCTGGGTTGCTCACTACACAAAGGGACTCAGAAGGCAGGGAACTGAAAACCCACCCAGTGCTCTGCTTACCAACAGTGTTCCTATGGGCCTATGAAAGTTCTGTTTTCCTAGTATTACAGCTGAGAGAGGTGAGCGCTAGGTAAAGGTAAGCTCTAGGTAAGTTCTAGGTACTTGTCCAAGGCTCAATAACTAGTAAGGGGCACATCCAGGGGCCAAAGCAAGGCCTGCTGACTCCAATACCTCTCCATTCTCCACCCCACACCCTCTGCAACCGGGCTTGTGCCCTCGAACTCCTCTCTGCTCTTCTCTTTCCTGGGGACCCACTTCGCAGTGTAGTGTGGGGCAGAAGTCTGCACTGGAGGGTGGAGACCTGACTCACAGACCCCACACACCACCTCTTCAGACTCATGTCTCCTCTTCACACCTCCGTGTCTCCATCTGTAAAGAGGGTATTTCTTTCTTTTTTAAAATTATTTATTTCTATTTATTTTTGGTACCGGGGATCAAACTCAGGTCCTTATGCTTGCAAGGTAGGTGTCGGAACCACTGAGCTAAATCCCCAGCCCACTTTCTTTTTTTTTTGGTACCGGGGATCGAACTCGGGTCCTGGTATACTTGCGAGGCAGGTGCCGGAACCACTCAGCCAAATCCCCGGCCCACACTTTCTTTTTTTTAAAGGCAGGGTTTTGCTATGTGGCCCAGGCTGGCCTCGAACTCTCAGTGATCCTCCTTCCTCAGGCTCCCGAGTGCTGGGATAAAAGGTGTGCTCCATCACTTATGCTTTAAAGTATGCATTTCATGAGAGGTTGTTTATTTTTCAGTACTGGTTATTTAATCCGGGGCCATCACACTGAATGACATTCCCTAGCTCTTTTTTATTTTTTATTTTGAGACAGGGCCTCACTAAGTCACTGAACTGCCAAGGCTGGGATTGAATTTGTGATTCTCCTACCTCAGCTTCCCAGATTACTGAGATTACAGGCATGCGCCACCATACCCAGACAAGTAGAGTTCTTTAAAACAAGCAGGAGAAAGCTACTTTGGTTTAGACATGACGGGCTGTACTGGAAGGATCTGGAACCCCCCGTAGAATGGAAGGAGGAGCTGCACTAGGCCTTGGAGGAAGCCGGAAGTCCTGCTCCTGGTATCCAGCAGCAGGGCCCAGGGAATGGCACCTCCACCTGCTTCTCTAAGAAATGAAGCAGGCCCTGTGGCCAGAGTGAGAGGCCCTGGCAATCCAACAAGGCTGTGTCCATGGCCGAGGGCTCTGCCTCGCTCACAGAGCCACCTGGATGGCTCTGCATGGCTACAGAGGGGCTCAGTGCCCAGGAGCACGGTGTGCCGCTCTGTCCCCCTGTCCCAGAGGACCAGCAAGACGCCAGCAGCCAGCCCTCACTTCACCACTGAGAGGTGGCTTGGGCAAGTCACATCAGCTTCTGGGCCAGCCTCTGCCGGTCAGGAGGGGGGCCCATCTGTCCTCAGCTCACAAGGGGAGTTGCAAAGACCATTCCCCGGGCAATTGCTCAACCAGGAAGAATGAATCACGCCGGTCACTGGTCAGACAGCTGCGTGGGGAGGGGCCAGCCTGGGCCTGATGCCCTGACCTCACACCTCAGAACCCCTGCCGTGCCCAGGACAGGGCTGTGGGGACCTCCTGGGAGCACATCCCAGAGCTTGCTCTCCAGAGGATTTGGGTAGAGGTGGCACAGCTGGTCCACGGGAGACACAGAGGCTCCGGACCACTCAAGTCCTTGTGCCTTTGTCAAAGGGGCACACAGATTTGTGACAGCCACTGAGGCACTGTGCAAAGATGATGTTATTTCTCCACTTTGGGTCTCAGTTTCCACATCTGCCAAATGGGGGTTAAGGCCATGGTAGTGCCAACCTCATAGGGCCTCTGAGGATCTAATGGAACAAGAAAGCCTAAAGAGATGTAAGGCTCAAGAGCTAAGGTCTATCATGGATCAGGTCCTGTTTGTCCTTTTCACTGCTGTAGCAGTGTGGGGTCCAGCACATAGCAGGTGCTCGAAAGTAATTGGCTGAATATTAGCTGTCCACTGTACCACACATCTCTAATCTCAGTACTTAGGAGGCTGAGTCAGGAGGATCGCTATGTGTAGTCTGGGCTACATAGTATATAGTGAGTTCAAGGCCAGCCTGAACTACCCACCCAGGAAGCCCCTGTCTCAAAAAACAAAAGAAAAAAAGTAATTTGACAAATATTAATATCTAGCATGCAATACATATTATGTTCCAAGCCCTGTTCTAAGAGTTTTTCATGTATACTTACTTTCTTGATTTTTTTGTTTGTTTGTTTGTTTCAATACTGGGAATCAAACTGAGGGGCACTCTCACTGAGTGTCACTGAGCTGCATCCCAAGCCCTTTTCATTTTTTATTTTGAGACAGAGTCTTGCTAAGTTGCCCAGGCTGTCTTCAAACTTGATTGGTGTCTTTTTGGTTGTTGTTTGGTACCAGGGATCCAACTCGGGACCTTGTGCTTGTGAGGCAGGCGGTGGAACCACTGAGCGAAATCCCTGGCCCTAGTGTCCTCAAACTTGAGATCCTCTTTACTCAGCCTCCTGAATAGCTGGAATTACAGGTGTGCATCACCACATCTCACTCTTGAATCTTTACAAAATACAAGTGCTGATGTTACTGCCTGGATTTGAGAGATAAGAGAGCTGAGGCCCAGAGAGATTGAGTCATCTGCCCCCAGCTGTGCAGCTAGTGCTAGTAAGAAGAGAGATGTGATTGAATGAAGTTCGGGGTTCAGGCTCCTCAGACTCTTGCTATGGGGACTTGGGCTGAAACTTCTGGCAAGAATTTCCCTCTTTCATTACTCTATCAGCAGGTTCTGATATTTAAGGAGGACATTTTGCAGAAGTAACTGTGTCCTAATCAGCCTCACACTGACTTCCCAAACCTGTTCTCCTCTTCCTCTCCCCC
The DNA here is from genome assembly GCF_012274545.1 of Fukomys damarensis. Classification (NCBI taxonomy): domain Eukaryota; kingdom Metazoa; phylum Chordata; class Mammalia; order Rodentia; family Bathyergidae; genus Fukomys; species Fukomys damarensis. The sequence continues at coordinate 21,261,875 of NW_022900935.1, forward strand.
AGTGTCAGTTCATGCTACCACTGAGCACTATTGCTAGAAAAAAAAAATTTTTTTTATGAGACAGGGTCTCACCATATAGTTCAGACTGGCTTGGAACTCACATCTCCTCCTGCCTCAGCCTCCTGAGTGTTGAGTTATAGGTGTGTGTGCCGGCACGCCTGTGCTAGAAATTTCTAAATCCTCCTTGATACTCGTCTTTGATCTGGGCAGTTTCGGGTCCAACTCTTCAAAGTCACAACAGAAACTGTGCTGATACTGAGGTCACCCAGGTGCCGGCCTCAGTTCCTTCCCTGGTGCTCCAGCTTGCTCAGACACCCTGTGCTTTGAGAGTTTGTGAATTACTGGCTCTCGTGTCCCCTCCCATGGGAATGGGCTTCATGTTTTGTTCTACTTTATTGTGGTGGCTTAAGTCAAGACCATTGAATTCTTTTTTTTTTTTTTTTTTTTTTTTTTTTGTACCAGGGATCAAACTCAGGTCCTTGTGCTTGCGAAGCAGGTGGTGGAACCACTGAGCTAAATCCCTGGCCCAAGACCATGGAACGCTTGATTCTCCTGGCTCTAGTGATGTCTGCAGACCAGGCAGTCCTGCCAGGTGGGCCTCTACCAGCTGTCACGTAGTTGCAGGCAGGTGGTGGAGGGGGCTGGAGCTACTTGCTTCCTGACTCAGGCCTGGCCATTGACACTCATTGTCAGCTGGAAACAGCTGGCGCCGTTGGCCAGAACACCTGTGTATGGCCTCTTCGTGTGTCCTGGACACAGCATGGCAGCTGGATTCAAAGAACTGGTGTCCCAGGGAACAGGAAGTAGAATCTGTTTTTCTTTTCTTTCTTTCTTTCTTTCTTTTTTTTTTTTTTTTTTTTTTTTTTTTTTTTGTACCAGAGATGGAACTCGGGTCCTTGTGTTTGCGAGGCAGGCAGCAGCACCACTGAGCTAAATCCCCGGCCCAAATGTATTGTTTCTTAAAAGTTGGGTCATTTCCACCATACTCCATTAGTTAAGCAGTCACATTTTCTTTCTTTCTTTCTTATTTATTTATTTTCTTTGTTTTTTGGAGACAGAGTCTAGCTGTCTGTACAGTTCAGGCTGGCCTCGAACTCCAGGTGATCCTCCTGCCTCAACCTCTCCAGGGATGCCACACCTCCCAATCTTTCTGTGCACTTTGGGACAGACGGCCTGTTTCTCCCAGTCAGCCTTACCCCCTTTCCTTCCATGTAACCTGCTTGAGGTGAATTCTTGCTCTTCAGCTCTCAAGCCCCTGAAGGCCTTTCTACCTGCCACTGGTTGCCCACAGGTGGACCGGAGTCCTTTTTTGCTCCATTTTCCTGGAGGCCTGTGTCAAGAGTGGTAGGCATCTGCTGGTTTGTGGGTGGTGGAGAGGGGAGTTGTGCTGTAGTGCATGGATGATTTAAAAATGGACGTCAGGGCCGGGGATTTAGCTCAATGGTTCTGCCACCTGCTTTGCAAGTACAAGGACCTGAGTTCGATCCCTGGTACCATAAAAAAAAAAAAAAAAAGAAAAAAAGAATAAAAATGGACATCAAGCCAAGTGTGGTGGCTTATGCCTGTAATCCTGCACTCTGGGAGGCTGAGGCAGGAGGACTGCAAGTTTGAGCCCCGGTTGGGAAATTACTAATTTAGCAAGACCGGGTCTCAAAATAAAAAGGGCTGGGGCCGGGAAAGCTCAGTGGTTCCAGAGCCTGCCTCATAAGCACAAGGACCTGAGTTCGATCCCCAGTACAGTTTAAGAAAAAGAAAGAAAAAAGAAAAAGGGCTGAGGTTGTAGCTCAGTTTAAAGGCTCTGGGTTTAATTCCCAGAGCACAAAGCAGAAACAAACAAAAACCCCCACAAGACATCCGAGTCCCTGTTCCCAAGAGCCTCTGGCCAACCTGGCCCAGAACTACTCTCTTCTGCCCTATCTCCAGGGCTCCGCCAGGTTGCCGGCCCCTCTTCCACTTTCAACCTACTCTCTTCACCTTCTCCTTCCTCCTAAAGTTCCATTTCCTTTAAGACCTGGAACAATTTAATTTCTCTGCCCTTTTCCCAGTGTATGCCCCCCCCCAGGATCTCCTTCCCCAGTTATGATATTCATTTAGCCAAAGCCCCCCGCTGAACATAGGCAGCTCCCTCCCCTGGGGGAGTCCCGCTCCTGGAGGTTCCTTCCCTGTTCTGTGGGTGGGAAAGGCCCTGAGATGCCTCCAGGACCCTGTTTTTCCTGACCGCAGATTATTCCTTAGGCTGGTCAGAGATGTCCCAGAGAGGTAACATGGGTCACCTGTGTTAGGGAAATGCTGGAATAAAAGTCAAAAAGACCTCCTTGGAAAACAAACAAACAAAAAGGCCTCCCTGGCCGGTGGCACCACCAAATAGGGCTCTCTGTGGTAAAGGGAATGTTCTGACCAGCTCTGAACAAACACTGTGGCCACTAAAGAACGCAGGTCTGCTGAGCACTGGAAATGTGGCTCACGAATACCAGGTACTGAATTTCAAACTTTATTTGATTTTAATATAAGTAGTCAGAGGTGAGCCAGGCATGGTGGTGCATGCCTGTAATCTCAGCCCTTGCGAGGCTGAGGCAGAAAGATCACAAGTTCAAGGCCAGCCTGGACCCTGTCTTAAAAAACAAGTAAGTAAAGAAATATCCTATGTGACTGGAGGCTACTTGTGGGACAGCACAATCTTAGAGTCTTTAATATTGAATAGATGCTATGTGACTCTTCCCAAAATATTCAGATAAAGATTCATATCCTCTCTCTCTCTCCTCTACTCCCTTGTTTCTGATTTTCTCTCTCATAATTACCCTCTGTTTTCCAGTTTGGGAAATGCTCCTCTAGTCCAATGCTCAAGTGACAGAAAAAAACCTGGGGAAGCTGGGTGTGGTGGTGCACGCCTGTAATCCCAGCACTCGGGAGGCTGAGGCAGGAGGATTGCTCTGAGTTTGAGATCAGCCTGGGCTACATAGTGAGTTCCAGGTCAGTCTCAACTACATAGTGAGACCCTGTCTCAAAAATAAAACAAAACAAAAACAAAAATATAGGGCCTGGGATTTAGCTCAGTGGTTTCACTGCGTGCCTTGCAAGCACAAAGTCCTGAGTTCCATCCCTGGAAACACACACAGACACACACACACACACACACACACACACAAAAAAAAGAAAGAAAAAGAAAAGAAAAGAAAAGAAAAAGCTTTGGGGTCAAGGATTTAGCTCAGTGGTGCTGCTGCCTGCCTCGCAAGCTCAAGGCCCTGAGTTTGATCCCCAGTGCCCCCCCACAAAAAAACCCTGAGTTCTGGAGAGGGGAAGAGACTTGGTTAAAGTCACACTGCAAAGCCCCATGCCGCCTCTCTAGTCTTTTGATAGTTTGAAGGGCTGAAGCCACAGAGAGGTGCAGACACCGATGTTTAGTGCTTGCTCTGGGCGTGAACTCCCACATAACTGATTCCTTTCATAACTCAGCGAGGTGGGAATTAGTGGCCCCAGTATACTCATGGGGAAACTGAGGGGCTCAAAGAGAGGAAGACATTTGTCTGAAGAACTATGGGTGGGTATCATCTGAAGTTAGCAGAACTGTGTCCAACATGAGTAATCAAGTGGAAAAAACTAAAGAAACAGAAGGAAGGAGAAGAATTAACCATCAGTAAGCAATAAAGAATTGAGGAGGGGACAGGAGCAGTGGGAACTGGCCCCAGCCCAGAGAAAAAGTAGGGTAAGCAAAGGAAACATTTGCAAACACCAAAGTGAAAATCAGCCCCAACGGAGCCGGGTGTGGTGGCACACGCCTGTAATCCCAGCACCCTGGAGGCTGAGGCAGGAGAATTGCAAGAGTTTGAGGCCAGCCTGGGCTACAAAGAGAGATCCTGGTTCAAAAAAAAAAAAAAAAAAAAAAA
>NW_022900935.1:21265814-21282968 GCF_012274545.1 Fukomys damarensis
GCTCGACCTTCAGAAAGCCGTTCTATAGGTCAGCTATCAACCAGTGGGGAGGCTGGTGTGAATGCTGTGGCCAATAGGAGCAGTTCTAACAAGTGGGTGAGTGGGAGAACCAATGAGATCCTCTCTTTTAGGGGTTTGGATTTATACTATGTTACCCTCATTGATAGCAGCGCAAGAAGCATGATGAAGGAACAGTTGGGTAGCACCGACTGGCACTTGTGTACCCACTGCAGCCACAGACATGAGCAAATGAACTGGCTCAGGAGAAGAAAGGGTGACGTAAGAGCCCTCAGGCCATGAGTGTTGAGGGACCGTGGGTGTGGTGTGCTTGTGTAGGTGGTAGGCACTCAGCCATGGGAGGAGAGACAGCAGTGCTTGTCTGGGGTATGGGCCTCGGGAAGGGATTGAGAGTAGCTGCCGGGCTCCTTCCCACCCTCTGTACCCACTGACACCCGCTCTCAGAGGCTGGGTGTTGGGCGGTGGCTCCCAGCACAGGCTGGCCAACCGGGTCACTCTCCTGGGGCGTCCAAACCAGGAGCACCCGTACAGCTGGCCTTCCTGACTGCCAGGAACCTTGAGGAAGCTGAGTGGGGGAGAGACAAAGAGGGTCCGCCCCGAGGGACGGTGGCAATTCCAGGCAGTGCCATTTCCATGTTCTGGGCTTCTGAGTTTCCTTCCCTCGGGTTGCACAGTGATCCTGAATTAAGGCTGCTCTCCCTGCTCACCATAAGGTGCTGGAGAACAGGCTCTGTTCTGAGACTGGCAGGCTTTGTGTCACATGAGCCTTTACCTGCTGTGTAATACTGAAAAGCACACTCATTCAATGAGTCAGTCATCCTACAAGTGTTTATTGAGTATCTACTATGTGCCAAGCATTGTTGTAAGCAATGAGGTGAGGCTGTGAATAAGATACCCAAAGCCAAACAAAATCCTCTATGCACAACTGGCCTGTGTTTCCAGTCTGAAAAATGAAGCCTTGGACCAAAAACTCCTGCAGGTGCCTCTGGGGAAAAGCGAAGCACCTGTGGCTTGCAGCGCTGTCCGCTGAGCAGTCATTGCCTGTCCAGCATGGATCTGGACTGCAGGCTCCTGGAGGGGACCCGACAGGAGACCTGGAACCTGAGAGGCGAGGTGGGTGGGTAGCCATGGCTGGCTGCCGGCTCAGGTTGCAGGCTGGGCTGGGTTGCCAGCTGGCCTGGCCCTGGCCCCATCCCGGCCACTGGCCTCCTCCTGTTACGGCTCACTCTTCTGTTTGGCCGGGGGGCTGCCTTGCTGACTGACTCACTGGCCTGGGCCTCCGGGCTGACCTCTAGGCAGGGTGGGGCCCTGGAATTCCAGGCAGGGTTCAAATACCATCGCCACTCCGCTGCATGACCTCAGGCAAGCTGCTCATTGTGTCTGTGCCTCCATTTGTCCCTCTGTAGAAGGGAATAATGAGGAGCACCTTACTTCACGGGTGACAACGGAGAGCTGGCTCGGGAATGACTAATGCTGTTATTCCACACAGACTCCTAAGGAGCAGCAGCCCTGCCTAAGGAGGCTCGGGGCCAAAGTAGGAGCCTCACTTTTGCTCTCCAAGGAAGGGTAAGAGATATCAGGGGAATAAGAGGCTGGGCGAGTCTGAGGGCTCAGCTCCACCTCAGCCAGCTGCAGGGCCTTGAGCCAGCCTCTTCTCTCCTCACATGCTCACCTCTTCCTGATGAGGAAAACTTGGCTGTGGTTTGTCCTCTCAATCCCTCCTGGTCTTCAGGAGCTGGGCGCCTACAGAGGGAGATCCGTTGTCAGTGACGGCGAGCCTTTTAGACACCAAGCGCCCAAACTGCAACCCGAAACGCTCTTATTTATCACAATTGCAATCATAATTGCAATATTGCAATTACACTTGAATGCTGAGGTTTTAGTTTACAAAAAACAACTCATACATTAACTTTTTTTTTTGTCTTAAAAACAAAACAAGTGCTGGCCGGGCGTGGTGGCGCATGCCTGTAATCCCAGCACTTGGGAGGCTGAGGCAGGAGGATCGCTGTGAGTTCAAGACCCGCCTGGGCTACACAGTGAGTTCCAGGTCAGTCTCAACTACATAGTGAGACCCTGTCTCAAAAAAACAAAAAAAACAAAACAAATGCCATAGGTTCACCACCACTAATTTAGGCAATTCTGGCTGCTGTTCCTCTCTCTTTATTTTTCTTTGTTACTGTTGCCTTGATGGAGATCTAGCACTGGGCTAGGTGCATGCTCTGCCAGTGCTCCGCACTGGGCTACAGCCCTAACCTATCCCTTTCTTTGCTTCACTATGTACTGGGGATGACAGCAGGACCTTTGTACTGTGCTGCATCTCCGGCCCTTTTTAAATTTTGATTATGAGGAGGGAGGAAGAAAGGAAGGAAATGACAAGAAAAAAAGTGAAAACAGAAGGGGAAAAATTGGAAACAAAGCCTTTATTCATAGGGAGGAGAGGGGGCTTGAGGCGGGGAATGGGATATAATAAAATACAATTTATTAAAATTTTTGGGCCGGGGATTTAGCTCAGTGGTTCTGGTGCCTGCCTCACAAGCTCAAGGACTCGAGAACGATCCCCGGTACCAAAAAAAAAAATTGTTTTTGATTTTGAAAAAAATATTTTAAAAAATTTGAGAACAAGTTCTCGATAAGTTGCTAAGTTGGCCTGGCTGGGCTCAAACTTGTGATCCTTCTGCCTGAACTCTGCACAGTGCTGGGATAGCAGGGGTGCGCCTCTACACCCGGCCACCTCAGTAAAGCTTTAGAACCACAACTAAACAAGTGCGTGTGAAACCCCAATGGGTAAAGTCACAAGTTAGAAGTGGGGCTGCTCTGGATGATGGGGTGCAGGCTGCAGTGCCAGCTCATGTCCTCGGCCTCTCGCCTGCCCTCGGCCTCCATGGAGAAGCACGTTTGGAAAGGTTGGCGATGCCTTTGAGAGAGCCCTGCCAAAGCCTCCCAGACTGAGCAGCTGGGTTTCCTGCCTGTGTGGCCAGAACCCTTTCCGACAGGCACTGGGGACAGAATGCGTGTTCATCAAGGCCCCGAAGGGTGGCCAACAGCATGGCCCATGAGGAGCAGCCTGTGCGCTAAGCCCTCAGCAAGGCTCGGGGTGAGCGGGCCGCAGCTGCTTGTCTTCAGGGAGCTGTAAACTCAGGATGAATCAGAAACAAAAATCTCCAGGGTGACTTGCATGGAAGATCCCTGGCCAGAAGCCCCGCTGAGCACCAACAGAGAGGGCGTGGTGGGAAGCAGGAAGTGGTTTCCCCAGCAGCCCAGGAAGAAGGAATGAGGTGCAGCCTTGTGACTACCTCCTGGGCTCTTCCTCAAACCCAGGACCCTGGCACACAGGCACCAGAACCGAAGTACCGAAGTCAACGCCCTGGAGCTAGTGCCCCATGCCCAGAGAAGGGAAGGGACCAAACCGTGGAGTCTGGGACCCTTGAGTCCAAATTCCAGTCACTCCTCTCGGTAGGGTTGGGCCGCTGATTGTCACTGCTGGAAACTGGAATTCTCGGCAGACCAGGCCCTGGACAGAGAGACCAGGCAGGGACTGATGCTGGTGCTGGTCAGGCGATGACAGACTTCCTCCCCACTGAGCCCTCTGGAATGCTTGGAACTCAGTGGTGACAGTCCAGAAGTCTCTCCCTGGAGGGCTCTGGCATGGAGGGAAAGGTCTAGATAAGGACCCAGAGCTTTATCTCTTCTCTACCCTGCCTCCTATCCTGAGGACTTCACGTACACCACGATCGGAACAATGACTCTGGGACACTTGGCCACCCTGGTCAGCCTGCCCACTTCCTGTCCCTGCCCCTGCCCTGGGATTGAGGCAAACAACCACTTCTTATGTTTAGATGGTTCTTTGCAGTACACAATAGCCGCTCACAAACATACCCTCACAAGAAATGTCTGCCTCCGCCTCACCATTCAGGTGGAAATCATTATCTCCACTTTTCAGGTAAGGACACTGAGGCTCAGAGCGATGAGCGATCTAACCTGGTCACAGAACTAGCAAGTGGCCAGAGTTGGTTCATAAACTGAAAAGTCTCGGACCCCGAGGTCTTTCCCACCCCACTTCTACCCTTGAACTCTTGATAATGCGGAGAAGAGTGTTGTGTGATGGGAAACACGGCCGGCTGCTGGAATCCCAGCTCCAGTGCCTGCTTCTGCGGGGATCCTTGCTTTCCCTCTGGCCTTGAGTTTCTTTATCTGCAAAGGGAGATAATTATAGTTACCACCCACCAGGGCTGACAGGAGAACGAAGATGATCACAAGGAAAGTACTCAGCACATAGTGACCGTAAACACTCAGCAAATAACAACTGTGGCTGAGTCACAGGTGCCGATGGTGAGTCCATGTCTGTCCTGAGGCTTTCTGCACAGAACAAGTCCTGCTGCTCAGTCTGTGTCCCCCTCAGTGCCCCGCCCTGGGTCTTCCCTGGCTGGCAGGAGGGTAAAATGAATTGGTGAACGCAAAAGCACGAAGAATGTGGGCTTCTATCTGATAAACTAAGGATGGCCCTACAAGCCCTAGTTTGTCCAGAGTGAAGCTTCTTTTAAAATTTGCCGCCTCTAAAAAGAGGTGAGCACAGAAATCTTAAAGCATCTCAGGCATAAGGGAGGACATCAAGGCCCAAAGAAGAGTAGGAACTTGCTCAAGATTGCACAGCAAGGGAGGGTGGGAGCAGCCCAGGGCCCTTCCCACTCGGTCACCTGATTCCCCTGTCCCCTCCCCCAAAGGGAAACCCCCCCACCAAGAGCTCTGGGAGTTGTTGCCAAATGTTTGAGGGCAAGGTGAGGAGGAAAAGGTCCCATTTTAGGAGTGGCAGGTGGAAGAGGGAATTTATCCTGAGTTAGCAGGGAGGTGTGGTTTCCTAGAGTCAGCTCCTCCTGTGGCCATGGACAGGGCTGTGCTTTGTTGTGGGATAAAGGGGAAAGATTGGGCTGGGGATTTAGCTCAGTGGCACTGCATCTGCCTCACAAGTGCGAGGTCCTGAGATCAAGCCCCAGCACCACAAAAAAAATTTTGTTTTTTGTTTTTTTTTTGTGGTACTGGGGATCGAACTCAGGTCCTTGCGCTTGCGAGGCAGTCGTTAGAACCAATGAGCTAAATCCCTGCACCCCCACCAATTAAAAAAATTTTTTTTTAAAAATAAAGAACCCGTGCTCTACTCTCACCCTCATTTAAAGGGACAAGGTGAGCCAAGCATGACGGCACACACCTGTAATTCCAGTACTGCAGAGGATGAGGTAGCAGAATTGTGAGTTCTAGGCCCACCTGGGAAATGTGGAAGACCCTGTCTTTAAAAAAAAGACAGGACAATACGCAGCAGGTCTGGAGGGTGAGATGAGCTGAATGTTCTTCCCATGAGGCACTGGGGTATTAGCCAGAGGTCTTTGAAGAGCAGAGGTCAGAAAGCCCAGCCCAAACTGGTTAAAACAATAAGTGGCTTTAACCAGTTCATGTGTCTGGAAGTTCAGAGATGAGGCCTCAGACGTGGACTTGATCCAGCAGCCCAGGTGACATCACCGCGGTGGGGGTTTAACATTGATCCACAAGTCTCAGACACTCCCCTCAGTAGGAAGCCAGTCACCCTTCCCTTGACTGAGCTCCAGAATAGAAAAGTGTGGAAGTGACTGCACGCAGCCTCAGGGACTGGTTCACAAAAGGTGCAGCGGCTTCCTTCTCTGTGTCCATCACTGTCACTTTGGAGGAAGCCATCTGCTGTGCAAAGCCCACTGGAGAGAACCCGAGGCCTCCTGCCAGCTGCCCTGTCAGTGTGCCATCTTTTGAGTGGGTCCTCCACCCAGGGTAGCCTTCAGATGACAGAAGCCCTCACCACAATCCGACTGTTCAGACTCATTAGAGACCCTGAGCCAGAACGGCTCACCTAGACCTTTCCAATTCCTAACCCGCAACTGTGTGAAATGAGAAGTATTGTTTCAAGTGCCCAATGGCTGGTGATTTGTTACACAGTAGTAGAGAGCTAATAACATCACCGACTGGGTTCTACTTTTGCACAGTCTCTGGGATCTGCCTTCCTCTATATGTTTTTTGGTTTTTGGTTTTGGTACCGGGGATCAAACTCAGGAATCTGTGCTTGCAAGGCAGGTGGCAGAACCACAGAGCTAAATCCTCAGCTCCTTCCTCTATATGTTGACTATATCTCAGAAAGAATCCCTTTTTAGCCATGAACGTTTCTTCGCTTCCGGTCCTCACATCCCCTCAACACATAACCCAAGGAAAGGGAGAATCTCTTCCAACACCCCAGAAGTGGGAAACATCTCTCTCCCCGGAGAGCCCGGCTGACTTCTCTTGGCCAATCCCGGCCTCTGATGGAAGTAGTGTTTGTTTCCGTGCCTGGAGAAATGAGATTATTGCTTGACGTAAGCCCCGAGTCCATCCTGAACCTGGGGTGCTGTTGACCCTCTTCAGTGGTGTGGGATTCTTGTAGAGTCAAACATGGCTCTTTCCAAATATGAGTCAAACAGGGAACAGAAGCTGAGAAGCCTCCACATAGCCGTGGTATGGAGCATGCGGGACAGGACATTTCCCACAGGCCCCAGAGCACACTTTCACAGCGTGATGGTAACGTGCCCTAGAGTCAGGGTGTGGGCTCCGGAAGGGAAGGACAGACAGGATCCAGTTAACTCCGTGGATCTTTTTCAGAATGGAATCCCTGAGTTTGTGTTTGGTTTGGTTCCACTTGGTTTTGATTTTTGAGATAGTCTGCTACGTGGCACAGGCCAGCCTTCAACTCACTACATGGCCCGGGTTGGCCGCCACCTCGCCGTGACCCTCCTGCCTCAGCTTCCTGAGGGCTGGGATTAGAGGTGTGTGCCACTGTGCCCAGCTAGAACAGGATCCTTATGAAGTAATGAGTTTACTGTCCCTGAGGTATGCGAGTGCCAAGTGGAGAGGGCTCATTGGGAAGGAATCCCAGCTGCGGATGGGCCGGGGGCCTGTGGACTTTGAGAGCCCTATGCCGGTTCTTCCACCTCTGGAATCCCTCAGAGAACAAACGAATGCTGATAAGGGTTTTCAGGAAAAGTGATGGAGCTGGAGGGACAGGAAAAGAAGAAAGAGAACCGCGGGAGTGAGGTGCGGGCGGCAGCTCCCACTGGGGCCACCCAAGGACCAGGCGCCACCTTGTGGAAGCATGTGAGAAAATGGCTAAGATGGGAGAGAAAATGAAAGCACTGCCAGCAGAGGGAGCCACAGAAACAGGAGACAGGTGAACAGGTGCCCGAGCTAGCGTGGAAGCCCTCCCTCGGAGACCCAGACCTTTCTGAGTAGAGCTGTGGTAGCGCACCCCTGGGTTCCACCCCCAGTTCTGCGAATAGAATGAAGTCAAAGATATTGTTTTCTCACATTTTGATAGCTGAAGTCAGGATGTGTCCTGTAATAAAATGAATGATGGGTGACATCGTTTAATAGGTGGTGGCAAGCCCTATAATTGCTAATATCTGAGATTTGATGAAACACTATCAAAACTCTCCCTGACGGAAGCCTGATGGTGCGTAGGCTCTGCCTGAGATCTGTACATGCACATCCACTGTACGAAAGAGGAAAATCGAGGTGACAGGAAGTGAAGTCACTCGCCCAAGTTTCACAGTATGTCTGTAACTGAGAAGCAGCTGCAGGACACTGGCCACACATTGACAACTGGGGGAGCTCTTTGCCAAGAGTTTTAGAAAAACCTGTTTCTTTCTTTCTAGTAAAATCTGTTTCTATTTACTTATTTATTGTTGGTACTGAGGGTCGAACTCAGAACCTTGAGCTTGCAAGGCAGGCAGCAGAACCATTGAGCCAAATCGCCAGCCCAGTAAAACCCGTTTCTAATCCAGTCATTCGTTTTTATTTTGAAAACAGATTCACACGGATCTTCAGTTAGGAGCACAAAGATATGTTGGTTCCTATGAGTCAAAATGTAAGGTTAAACTGGCTGTCGTGACCAGGTGTGGTGGTGTAAGGCTGTAATCTCAGCACTTGGGAGGGTGTGGCAGGAAGATTCCTGTGAATTCAAGGCCAGCCTGGGATACATAGTTGAGGCCAGGCTGAACTACACAGTGAGACTATCTCAAACAAACAAAATAACAAAGAAACCTGGCTGTGGTGGTGCACTCCTGGAATCCCAGCACTCTAAAAGTGAGGCAAGAGAATCTTAAATTCAAACCGAGCCTGGGCAATTTAGCAAGACCCTATCAAATAAAAAATAAAACGAAGGATGGAAGATGTAGCTCAGTGGGGGAGGTCCTGGGTTCAATTTCCAGGACAAAAAAAAGCAGGCAAAAAAAAAAAAAATTGGAAATCAAATTGGAGATCAATTTATTTGTAAATAGCCTGTTGCTCATTTGGAAAAATAAACCAGTGGTTGCTGGGTGTGGTGGCACACACCTTAATCCCAGCTCTCGGGAGGCTGAGGCAGGAGGATCACTGTGAGTTTGAGACCAGCCTGGGATACAAAATGAGTTCCAGGTCAGTCCCAACTACATAGTGAGACCCTGTCTCCAAAAAAATTTAATTAAATAAATAAAAAATAAACCAGTGGACAAAAAAACAAACCAAAACAACAACAAAAAAAACCCAAACTCAAAACAAAAACAAAACCCAAAGAGGCAATGTTTGCTAAGGTGAGTCTTTCCAATAAAAATATTGAAAATAGGGCCAGGGATTTAGCTCAGGGATTCTGCAGCCTGTCTTGCAAGTGCAAGGACCCGAGGACCCGAGTCTGATCCCCAGTACATATATACATATACATACATATATATATACGTATATATATAATATGCACATATACATATATATACATATATACACATATATACACATATATACATATATATACATGTATATATATATATATATATATATAAAATAAGCTTTTTTTGTTTTGTTTTTGAGAAATATATATAGTTTTTTTTTGGTATCGAGTATGGAACACAGGTCCTTGCGCTTGTGAAGCAGGATGGCAGAACCACTGAGCTAAATCCCCGGCCCCATATTGGAGATTGAACCCAAGATCTTGGCACTGAGCTACAATCCCAGTCCTTTTTATCTTGAAGAAGAATCTCACTAAGTTGTCTGAGCTGGGCTTAAGCTTGCAACCTTCCTGCCTCAGCCTCTCAGAGAGCAGGAATTATAGATGTGTGCCACCATGTCCAGTGCATCTTCACAATATTGCCATGAAATTTGCAACTTCTAAACAGATTTCTTGGGATAGTAAATTACATCCTAAACCCCAAGGCTCTTTTGATAATCACATATATTTGGGCAGTGTTTCTATACTCATTATCTTATGTGATTGTCATACTACTACTAGGAGGTAGACTGAGGAAAATATTGGGTGGGAGCGTGTTGTAGTCAGGGTCTGTTGTAAGGGAACAGATTTAATACAGAACATATGACTTCTAGGATCATTTTATTTATTTTTTGGTACCGGGTATCAAACTCCGGTCCTTGTGCTTGCAAGGCAGGTGGCAGAACAACTGAGCTAAATCTCTGGCCCCTCTGGGATTGTTTTATAATATTCACCCTATAAGTGAAATGCAGAAGAGTGCAAGCGATCTATCCATGTTTAGACCCAAAGAATCCAGCCAAGGGCCTGGATCCCAGAAGTTTCCCACACAAGTCCAGCTGAAGGCCTAGAGCCCCAAGCAATGTCCTCCTTGAGCCCAGCCCCTGGCCCAGAGCCCACGGCAATGTCTCATGCTTGTCTGTATCAAGGATCTGCACCAGGAAGGCCCAAAGGCCAGTAATGGAAGCTAGAAAGCCAGGGGGGAAGGATCTGTGCCACCAGGCTGAGGGATCCACACTGGAGCCAGGAAGTGATGCTCACGGTGAAGATCAGAGCTCCCCTGACGAGAACAGCAGCCATTCCCAGCGACAGCGAGGACCCGAGCTCCTCTGATGGGAACTGCCAAGTTTGCATCAGGAAAACCAACTGCAGCGAGCTTCTGACAGCCCACATCCTCCCTTCCAGTTCTTTTTATGCCATTGGCGACAATCCCAGACCATGCTGATTCAGTTCAGCCTGGTGTTCAAAGTTGACCACTAGTTAATGCACCAGAGGGACAGTATTCTCTGCCTGCACCTGCTGGTTATCTTAAGTTATACTCTCCCTGAGTTTCCTGCTTCTCTTCATAGAAACTGAGAGAAATTTCTGCTTGTTCACATTTCCCTCAGCCCTACCCTTAGGAGGTAAAACTGCATCTGTGGGGTCCTCATGGAAAATAATCAGAAAAGAATTGCCTGTACTGAATGTGTAGTTTTTTTCATTGTCATTTTCTTTAAACAGTTCAATAAAACAACTGTTTACATAGCATTTACATTTTACTAGGAATATAAGTAATCTAGAGTTCATTTAAGGTATACGGGAAGGCTGTGTAGATTATAGGGAAATACGATGGTGTTCATTTATTTACTAATTAATTATGAGACAGGGTCTCACTGTGTAGTTCAGGCTGGACTGGAACTCACTATATAGGCCAGGCTGGACTTGAACTTGCGGCCTCCTTCTGCCTCAGCCTCCTGAGTGCTGGAATCTCAGGGGTGCTGCACCACCACATCAGGCTGTCTCAAAGAAGAGACTCAAGCATCCTAAGATTTTGGCAGCAGCAGGGAAAGGGGTCCTAGACCCCCCTCCCCCGCCAGATAACAAATGACAACTGAACTACAAAGAACTCCCCAGATGCACTACCGGCTCCACTACACCGAGGCTCTGAGGCCCGGCCCCGCACCCAGGACCTTTTCATGCAGATGAGAGTCAGCTCTCAGTGGCACTGAGACCTCGCAGCTCACAGGAAAATGCTCCACATCATTACCCACTCGGGCACTGTGAATCAAACCAATTGTGTAGCAATTCACATCCAGTGGGATGATGCTAATTGAAATGATAGATGCTAACAAGGGTTGGCAAGGATGTGGAGAAGTTGGAAGCCTCGTGTATACTGCCGCTGGGAATGCAAAATGGTGCAGCTGCTTCGGAAAAGTCCAGCAGTTTCTGGAAGAGTTAAACGTAAGGGTGACCACATGACCCAGCAATTCCGCCACCGGGCACACACACTGGAGAGGATTTCAAATGAGCTTGTACAGAAATGTTCATAGCGGCTTTATTCATAAGGAAAAAGTGGAAACAGCCCCCTTACCCATCAACCGATAAGTGGATAAAAAGGTAGAGTAGTCAAGGAACACTACTGAGCCATAAGAAGAAATGCAGTACTGCTACAAGCCGACACGTGGGTGAACCGCGAACACATTATTATGTTAAGTGAAAGAAGCCAGATACATAAGGCCACATATCGCAGGCTTTCAATGAAAGACCCCCGACAGCCAAATCTATAGACAGAAAGCAGTCTGCAGGTGCCTGGGCTGGGAGGACAGTCAGGGGCACTGAAGGGGACCCTAAAGGACAGGGAGTGTCTTTGGGAGTGATAAGAGGTTCTGGGACTGTGGTGATGGTTGCACAACCTCTAAATACCACGGAATTGTACATTTATATATGGTGAATTGGATGGCAGGAGATTAGTGTTGTATTTTAAAAAGAGAAAAATGGCATAGGAATAGGGCTATGACCTAAAATTCTTTATAATCATCTAAAGTAAAATTTGCCATAATCACTAGAATGGATATATATCACTTTAGTCAAAACAAGAACTGCTTTGTGGTGTCATTGTTTTGTATGCATATCAATTTATTATGAAGCAAAACATTTATTGGCAGTTTAGATATACCAAATGATCATCCATCGTAGGGAATTTGTACCTGTTTATAATCTTTTTTTCTGGTACTGGGGATCAAACTCAGGACCTTGCACTTGAGAGGCAGGCACAGTGCCACTGAGCTAAATCCCTAGCCCTGTTTCTTTTCTGTTGTTGTTGGGTTTTGTTTTGTTTTTTGAGACAGGGTCTCACTTTATAGTGCAGGCTGGCCCTGAACTCACTACGTAGCCCAGACTGCTCTCAAACTCACAGCGACCCTCCTGCCTCTGCCTCCCGAGTGCTGGGATTACAGGTGTGCGCCACCACGCTCGGCTCCTTATATCTCGATTCTTTTTTCCCCATTTCCACCCTTCCCTTTCCTACTTACAAAAGCTTTGTTTCCATTTTTTCCATTTTCTCCGTGTTTTTTCTTGTCTAGTCTTTTCTTCCCTCCTCCCCTCTCCATGGTTCCCCTTCTCATTGAAGCACATTTTCCCCATTTTCCAATTATCTATTATACATTTTGGTCCTTCCACTTTCGGTTTCCCACACCAGAGAAATAATTCGGCATTTGAACATATTTCACTTAAGAGTTGGTCTCAAGGTCCATCCATTTATCTAGAAATGTCTCAAGCTCATCCTTTATGGCAGAGTAGTACTCCATTGTCTAAAAAGCACATTTTCTTTATCCATTCATCAAATGATGGGCATTTGGGCTGTTTCTAAGATTTAGCTATCACAAACTGCGGCTCTATAAACACGGGTGTGCGTATATTGCCGTGGTACAATGCTTTTTTTTTTTTGTACCAGGGATTGAACTGCAGACCTTGTGCAGTGGAACCACTGAGCTAAATCCCCAACTGATGCTTTTAATTCTCTAGGGAGGACACCAAGAAGGGGAACAGCTGGGCCAAATGGAACCTCTAGTTTTAGTTCTTGTTTGTGCGTGATCCCGGGGGTTTGAACTCAGGACCCTGCGCTTGCTAGGCAGGTGTGGTACTACTGAGCTAACCCCCTGGCTCTCGTTTTTGTTTTTTCAGAAATGTCCACTCTGACTTTCACAGTACTTGCCCCAGTCTACGCTCCCAACAGTGGAGAAGGGCTCCTTTCCCCACAGCCTCTCTAGCACTTGTTATTGGTCAATTTCTTGATAGCAGCCATTCCTTCTGGAGTGAGGTGGAACCTATGTTGTTTTCCTCTGCCATTCTCAAATAACCAGTGATGTTGAACATTTTTTCACATATTTATTTGCTATTTCTACTTCTTCATTTGAGAAGTGTCCGTTCATTTCAGATGCCCATTTTTTATTGGGTCTTTAAGTTGGGGGATCCTGATTTTTTAAAGTTCTTCATATATTCTAGATATTAGTCCTTTGTCCTAAAAACAGCTGGCCAACATTTTTTCTCACATTGTGGGTTGTTTCTTCACTGCTGGTGGTTTCTCTTGCTGTACAAGCTTTTTAATGAGGTTAGAGTTATTGATTCACTGTAATACTTCCTGTGATCTGGGTTTTGTTCATGAAGTCTTTGCCTACACCAATGTCTTCAAGAGTTCTACCTAACCTATCTTCCAGCATTTAGCATTTCTGTGTTAATATTTGGATCTTTGATCCATTTTGGTTTTAGTTTAGAGCATGGCAAAAGATATGTCTTTTTTTTTTTTGGTATTGGGGATCGAACTCTGGTCCTTGTGAAACAGGCGCCAGAGCCACTGAGCTAAATCTCCGGCCCAAAACTTTCTAATAAACTTTTTTTTTTGGTACCGAGGATTGAATTTGGGACCTCGTTTGCAAGGCAGGCGGCAGCACCAATGAACTACATCCCCGGCCTAATATGGGTCTAGTTTTAATCTTCAGCATGAGGAAAGCCAGTTTTTCGAGAACCATCTATTAAAGAGCTAGCTTTCTTCCAGTGAAAGTGTTTAAGACAAGATGGCCGAGTGTGTTTGGGGTTGTTTCTGCATCTTCTAATTTGTTCTGCTGATCCTTGGGTCTGTTGTTTTTTTTGCCAGTACCATGAGGTTTTTTGAGACAGGGTCTCACTATGTAGTTGATAATGACCTGAAACTCACTATGTAGCCCAGGCTGGTCTTGAACTCAGAGATCCTCCTGCCTCAGCCTCCTGAATGCTGGGATTACAGGCGTGCGCCACCATGCAGTTTTTAATCACAGTAGCTTTGTATAATTTCAAGTCAACGATTGTGATGCCCCTCCCAAGATATTTCATTTTGTGGGATACTACCGTGAAAGGAGTTTTCTCTAATTTTGTGTTTGTTATTCATGTACAAAAAGGCTACTGACTTTTGAGTGTTGACGTGTGCTGAGGTACTGTAGACCATGCAGCCTGCAGTGCGCTACAGCCACGCTGGACACATTCAAGACTGAGCCTTGGTGGGCCACGACACTGGCTGCAGTCACCTAGGCACCAGCACCAAGGCAGCTGTCCAGTATGTGGATAAAGAGAAGGGGAAATCTCCAGCAGGGGCTGTAAATGCTCAGGCTCTTTCGCCGTGCCTTGGAGTGGCCTGGCAAACTGGGACACTGTGTGAGCCTGGCCTGACTATTCCAGGTGGTAGCCTAAGAAATATCCTGGGAGCTGGGCGTGGTGGTGCACACCTGTTGTCCCAGCACCTGGGAGGCTGAGGCAGGAGGGTCACCCTGAGTTTATGGTCATCCCGGCCTACAATAGTGACTATCTAAAAAAAAAACCCCAGAATTTGGTAAAAGGATGCGTTTATTTCTGTGGTGCTGAGAACTGAATCCAGGACTTTGTACTCACCTACATCCCTAGCCCTTTTTAATTTTTAAAATTTTGAGAGAGGGCCTTATTGAGCTGGCTCAGGTTGGGCTCAAACTTGTGACCCTCTCACCTTAGCGTCTATGGACTTGCATTGGTTTACTGTAAAAAGAGCACTTAAGGGCTGGGGATTTAGCTCAGTGGTGCCAATGCCTGCCTCGCAAACCCAAGTTCCAGAGTTCAATCCCCGGTACCAAAAAAAGCACTTAAATGGAAGGAAGCAAACGTAGGGTGCAGTGGGTCATGCGAATAAAAACAGTCAATGAATCAATGAATGGCTAGATGAAAATACTCCAATGATTACCCTTGGTTTGTTCCTACTGATGTGGTTAAGTCAGTAATCACTGCAGAAATGGGATATTCTCCATTTTTCCTGTACTAAAGAACTAGAGAATCAAAAGGACGCTACACAGAAAAGCCATGAAAGCTTCAGTTGCTGCACAAAGTTCTCCATCAATCATGGAGCAGCCCCCAATCACACAGTTCAGGCCCCACACAAGGTGTCCCATCCCGCTTCTGCCTCCTCCTCCATCACCGCAGGTGGCTGTAGACTGCTCCTCATTCCTGAAGGTGTTTCCTGTCCTCATCTTTTAGGTAAACGCCTGCTAGGCTTTCCGGAAATGAACACCTCTAGGCACAATGCTCACTTCTGCTTCAACTGTCAGAAGAGGTAATCAAACCAACTACCCACATGCCGTCAGTTCAGAGACGGGGAAGTCCCTACCAGAGGGTGTAAATACTTAGCTCTCCTGTGGCAAGAATTTCCTTTTACGTCATTTGACTTTTTGAGACAGGGTCTCCCTGTGTAGCCCAGGCTGGGTAGAGCTCACAGGGATCATCCTGCCTATAGGAGTGCGCCACCACGCCCAGCCCCTTTTACTTCTTTCATAAGAATGTTGCTGTATGACACTCAGGCAGTTATCAATTCCAAGTTTCTGACTGGTAAGCAGCCACCCACCCCCAGGCATGCAGCAAGGCGTTTGTTACTTTTTTGCTTTCATTTCCTTCTGGGGCAGTGTCAGGCTCCATCCATGTTCTGCCCCTCTCTTCTCTTCACCAAGCGACTCTCCTTGTCTGCATTTTCCAACTCCATCTTGCATTTTCTCTTTACAGTCATCAGAGTAATTATTTAAGTAAGAGTGGCAAACACTTTAAATTTAGAAATTTATTGTTTAATCCACAAGCTTCATATAGCTTTAGTTAAAAAAAAAAAAAAAAAAAAAACCAAACAAAAAAAAAACCAACAACAAAACAACAAAAACAGTGAAACCAAGACACTATTTCAAAGTCTGGGCCCTTCCAGCTTCCAAATACAAGAGCTCTGAACATTATATATCTGAATTGGAAGAATAAGACAAAAATATGAATGGAGCCATGACATTTCAGAAAATAAAAATTTCATGTAGCTGAAGGATTCTTCCTGGTATGAGTTAACTGCCTTTACAAGGGGCAAGGGGTGGAAGGCAGGGGGCTGCCTGGGGATGGAATCAAATTCCAGTGTTCCAAATCAACTTGTTACACATCCACAAAAACCTAGCATCCTGGAAAACATGCTTTCATTTTTGTCTCATCCTAGAGCTCAAATCCCGATTCATTTCAGCAGCAATTCCACAGGCAACAGGAAAGATTGCGGCATTAGAATATTCATTTACACTTTCATGGTGCCAACAGTGGTCTTATTTCTAGACAAGCTTACAAACCATACAAGGTTGGAAGCATAATTTCAATGGTCATGAAGACTCAAATGATTAAAAAAAAAAAGTAAAGAAAAAAGAGACGGGGGACAAAAAGAGACAGGGGAAGTCCCCGTAGGAATAGTCAGGGGCATTTAAAGAAACCATAAGAATGCCAACAATACTTAAACCCCTTTTTTTAAAAAAGAGATTTTTTTTTTTGGCTTAAAATATTTTACTCTAAATGAATTTGTCAGCTGTCAATGAAAGAATGTCACTAATACACTGTGGACACCTTTTGCAATGTAAATCCATGCCCCCCCTTTTTTACATGGTGAACTTCAACCTAGCAATTATTACAACAAATGTTATAGTCTAAAGCTCAAACACATTTTAGCAATTTTGAAATTGAATTGAGTACAAACCAAGTAAAATTTACATCCTAACAAACGTTTCCACCTAGGACTGCGGGGACACCTGAGCCTTCCGCATGGATCTCAGAGCCTTTTCCCGCAGGTGCTTCTCTAAGTCATCAAGGTTATCTTCAGCTTCACTTTCGGTCTCCTGAAAAAGCCAGAAAAACCGAGGATGGCTGTCAGAGTTAAGTCTCAAGACACCAGTGAGACACAGAGTCAAGAGCAGAATCAAACTGTGGTGGTGGGTGAATAGCTCTGAATATACTAAAACCCAGGGAGAACTGTATGCTTTAAATGGGTGAATTTATGTCAAAGAAGTCACTTTAAAAAATGGAGCTAAGCCAGACGTGGTGGAGCTCGCCTGTAATCCCAGCACTCAGGAGGCTGAGGCAGGAGGATCACTGTGAGTTCGAGACCAGCCTAAGTGAGACACAGTCAAGAGCAGAATCAAACTGTGGTGGTGGGTGAATAGCTCTGAATATACTAAAACCCAGGGAGAACTGTATGCTTTAAATGGGTGAATTTATGTCAAAGAAGTCACTTTAAAAAATGGAGCTAAGCCACACGCGTG
>NW_022900935.1:21285405-21307905 GCF_012274545.1 Fukomys damarensis
AAACAAAAAAAAAACCAACAACAAAACAACAAAAACAGTGAAACCAAGACACTATTTCAAAGTCTGGGCCCTTCCAGCTTCCAAATACAAGAGCTCTGAACATTATATATCTGAATTGGAAGAATAAGACAAAAATATGAATGGAGCCATGACATTTCAGAAAATAAAAATTTCATGTAGCTGAAGGATTCTTCCTGGTATGAGTTAACTGCCTTTACAAGGGGCAAGGGGTGGAAGGCAGGGGGCTGCCTGGGGATGGAATCAAATTCCAGTGTTCCAAATCAACTTGTTACACATCCACAAAAACCTAGCATCCTGGAAAACATGCTTTCATTTTTGTCTCATCCTAGAGCTCAAATCCCGATTCATTTCAGCAGCAATTCCACAGGCAACAGGAAAGATTGCGGCATTAGAATATTCATTTACACTTTCATGGTGCCAACAGTGGTCTTATTTCTAGACAAGCTTACAAACCATACAAGGTTGGAAGCATAATTTCAATGGTCATGAAGACTCAAATGATTAAAAAAAAAAAGTAAAGAAAAAAGAGACGGGGGACAAAAAGAGACAGGGGAAGTCCCCGTAGGAATAGTCAGGGGCATTTAAAGAAACCATAAGAATGCCAACAATACTTAAACCCCTTTTTTTAAAAAAGAGATTTTTTTTTTTGGCTTAAAATATTTTACTCTAAATGAATTTGTCAGCTGTCAATGAAAGAATGTCACTAATACACTGTGGACACCTTTTGCAATGTAAATCCATGCCCCCCCTTTTTTACATGGTGAACTTCAACCTAGCAATTATTACAACAAATGTTATAGTCTAAAGCTCAAACACATTTTAGCAATTTTGAAATTGAATTGAGTACAAACCAAGTAAAATTTACATCCTAACAAACGTTTCCACCTAGGACTGCGGGGACACCTGAGCCTTCCGCATGGATCTCAGAGCCTTTTCCCGCAGGTGCTTCTCTAAGTCATCAAGGTTATCTTCAGCTTCACTTTCGGTCTCCTGAAAAAGCCAGAAAAACCGAGGATGGCTGTCAGAGTTAAGTCTCAAGACACCAGTGAGACACAGAGTCAAGAGCAGAATCAAACTGTGGTGGTGGGTGAATAGCTCTGAATATACTAAAACCCAGGGAGAACTGTATGCTTTAAATGGGTGAATTTATGTCAAAGAAGTCACTTTAAAAAATGGAGCTAAGCCAGACGTGGTGGAGCTCGCCTGTAATCCCAGCACTCAGGAGGCTGAGGCAGGAGGATCACTGTGAGTTCGAGACCAGCCTGGGCTACACAGTGAGTTCCAGGTCAGTCTCAACTACATCGTGAGACCCCGTCTCAAAAAAACAACAAAAAAAGGAGCTAAGGGTATGACTGAGTGATATTCAAGCAAGTACACAGAATGAGCAAGGCCCTCGTTGGATATTTTTGATTTTTTTTTTTTTGGTTTTTTTGAGACAGGGTCTCACGATGTAGCTGAGACTGACCTGGAACTCACTATGTAGCCCAGG
Source organism: Fukomys damarensis (assembly GCF_012274545.1). NCBI lineage: Eukaryota > Metazoa > Chordata > Mammalia > Rodentia > Bathyergidae > Fukomys > Fukomys damarensis. Next base: position 21,286,916 of record NW_022900935.1, read on the forward strand.
CTGGTCTGGAACTCACAGAGAACCTCCTGCCTCAGCCTCCCCAGTGCTGGGATTACAGGCGTGCGCCATCACACCCAGCCATCCTTGGATATCAAAAATATCAGAAAATAAACCTGATCACATTAAGCTTTCTAGCAGCCCCCTTTGTACTCATCCTTGGTCCCAGCAAATTCTTGCTCTTGGCAGGTAACCAAGAAATAGATCAGACTATGTATGACTAACTGCCAGGAAGACAAATATTAGAAAAACTGAACTGCTAGCTACTTCTCAAAATCAAACGATTTCATTCAGTCTACACTGGGAGACAGATATGCAGTCTGTAAATACCTTCTTCGGCTCTGCGGCTGCCTCAGCATCTTCCTGTGCTGATGTGGTCGTGGCGGCAGCAATAGCTGCAGGGGTTATAGGAGCTGCAGCGGCTGCAGCCACAGCCTTTTCCTTCTTGTGTTTTTTGTGCTTCTTATGTTTCTTATCCTTTTTGTGTTTCTTGTCCTTCTTTTTCTTCTTTTTCTTCCCACCTCCTTCTTGATCTGAATTCTAGAAATCCAGAAAGAAAAAAAAAAAATCAATCTGATTAAATATCTGTTCAACTGAACATTTTATTTCCTCATGGGAATACTGAAACGGACAAATCTCCAAATTCCACAGAGGCTTCATGGTAGGAAAAAAGGTACAAGGCCAGCTGCCACCAAGAAAACTATTCCTAAACCAGGCGTGGTGGTGCATGCTTGTAATCCCCTCACTCGGGAGGCTGAGGCAGGAGGATCACCGTGAGTTCGAGAACAGCCTGGGCTACACAGTAAGTTCCAGGTCAGTCTCAACTACACAGCGAGAGCCTGTCTCCAAAATAAATAAATGAATGAATGAATGAATGAAAAAAGAAAACTATTCCTAGAGACGGAAACACTTGAAAGTTAAGGTATACTCCATATACAGTATTCTAAGAATAGCAAATGACTTGAAGATAACCGACTCCTACAATTTTTCACAACTAAAATTGTTATTAAGCCACCAGGATTCCCCATTTTATGTAAACCAGGTCAACAGGAATGGGGCCAAGGGCCAACTCCAGATGAATGGACTTCCACCTCCTGAACTTGAAGATTAGATGGGAATATCTTGTCAATCATTAACAACTCACCTATCCCACAGAAGCCTTTTACTATGGTCCCTAGCGGCCTAACACATGCCTATATGTCATGTCACCATCTGACTTCACCCATCTTTACAGTGGAGATGGATCTGTTCATCTTAACTGTACATAGAGATGTTCCTCAATTTCTGATGGGGTTACATCTCGAAAAACCTTGTAATCCTACTGTAAGGTGAAAATATGCAACTTAAAAATACATTCAACACACCTTATATTAAGCACCATCGCTTCACTGGCCTAAAACTCACTCAGGTCACTTACAATGCCTATAAATGGGCAAGGTCATCTAAAGCAAAGTCTCTCAAGACCAGCTTTATGACTTACACTAAGCCCCAGTATTTTCATATTCTAGCAGTGCCTCTGCTTCAAAATGACCATACATAAATTTACAAAGGCTGTCCAAAACAAGGCAGATACACGGCAGATACACACCCTGGCTGGTGATGGACTTGGCGTTGGGCTTTTAGCCTTTTTGACCGGCACCGCTGGTGACCAGTTTGTAGAGGGTGACTGAGACTGGACAGGGGATGGAGGTGCTGGGGGCTTCTTAGCTGCTGGCTCAGGAGATCCAGAGACAGATCGAGAGGAGGAAACCCTTCTTACAGACTGTGGACTTGGTGAGGCAGGCCTAGATACAAAGAAGAAAAAAGTAACAGTACTGAGAAGAGACTTCCATTCCTCAAGCAAAGAATCAACCACAATACAATATACAATTCAGTCACTACCTCTGAATTTTTTATAGCATTTAGTTTGCCAGTTATTTCTACTAACTTTGAGCTACACCCTGAGCCCTTTTTTATTCTGAGATAGGGACTAACCCTAACCCTAAATTAGTGACAGGTTGGGCTTGGACTTCTAATCCTACTGCTTCCACCTCCCAGAGTGCTAGGATTACAGGTGCTGCCAATTAACCCTGGTTCACATATCTAATTTACATCACTTAAGTATCGAGTCCTACAATCTTCTACTCAGTTCTCTTCATGTTACCTGTATAACATTAGTAAAGCCGATTCTTTACATTTTACTTAAGACTAGTTCTATCTGTATCCCACCAACATACAGGAACTACTTTAGTTTTGGAAGTACACCTCTCCAAAAACTCAATACTAGTGAGAACCAGATATTCTATGCCATTTAATTTATTCCATACAGAACTATTCTCAAAATTGAAAAGATCTGTGAATATGATCTGAAAGCTGTCTTTTATATTCATAGCTTATTATTTCCTGTAACCTCTCAATAAAGGAAGAGAAATTTCCTTGTAAAGATGCACACAACTAAGTATTCCTAACCAAAAAAGGCATAAAATAGTTTTACTTTTTTGTCTTTTTAGGTTCTGGAGTTCTGGAGACTCTTCTAATGGGCCTGGTACTTGGAGATGGGGACTGCCTTCTTTGGGGTGATGCCGAAGTTCCTCTCCGAACAGCTGGCGGACTTGAGGTCTGAGGAGCTCGAGGCCGTGGTGAGGGAGAATGCCGTTTGTTTGGTTGTGGTGACCGGGTCTCCCTGGGAGCGCGGCTTGGGGAAGACCCTTTCCTATGCTTTGACGAGAGAGAAGGTGAGCGTCTCTTGGCGACTGGGGAGCTTCTCTGTTTGGGAGGTGGAGAGGGGGAGACCCGGCGCTTTGGTGGTGGGGATGGTGATGCCCTTCTCTTAGGAGGGGGCGGGGGTGAAGCTGTTCTTCTCTTTGGAGGTGGAGAAGGAGAGTACCTCCTCTGTATGGGAGGAGAGTATCTTCGTGGGGAAGGAGAGCGCCGACGAGGGGGAGGAGAGGGAGTCCTAGGAAAAACACATATCATTAAGCTGGATGGCCCAAATCAGGACAATGAAAGCCAAAAACCAGAGTAAACAACAGCTATGGCTAACCTGCAGCTATCACTGCGCTAAAGGAGTCTAAGTGGACATACCAAACTTTTATTCTCATTTAGAAAAACAAAATCACGCGCGCGCGCACACACACACACACACACACACACACACACACACAGCACAGTCCTTGCATATCCCGCATAAAACCTGCAGCTATCACTGCGCTAAAGGAGTCTAAGTGGACATACCAAACTTTTATTCTCATTTAGAAAAACAAAATCACGCGCGCGCACACACACACACACACACACACACACACACACACAGCACAGTCTTTGCATATCTCGGATAACTGTATTTTCTGCTTACTGGAGGAATTTGCAATTCTCAGTATCAGCTGAAACCATGTAACTACTATGTAACTACAACAGCAGGACTCTAGTGACACCAGCCAACTCAGGAAGTCTGCTCTATAGGTAGTGACCTTTGAAATTGCATCTGGGTTCTTTATTAATACTCAGTTCACTGCAAAGCTTTAAAGATACTTCTATTCCTTTCAAAGAGAAATGTCTCACTTTCTGTCACAAAAGATCACTTTTCAATGGAAACCAAGCAGTAGGTACAATGTTATCTCTGTAAAAGCCCAACCGGGCCTTCCTTGTAATGTGTAATTCTGACCTAACTCTGATGTACCTCCGAGAAATCAGACAGGAACACAGCATTCAGTCCCAATCTTTCAGATGTCCAGCTCAAAATAAAGTCTTAGCCTTAATCAGAATTAACAATGAGCCTGTTTTGGAGCAGTGTTGTGGAGTATAATTTCACTGTTTCACCTAGGTAATTATTAACTGCGAACCTCAGTTTCCTGACCTGAAAAAAGGGAAGACCAGCTACCAAGAAAGGTCACCTTGAGAACTAACTACATATAAGGTTTCTAAGGCACCTAACACCACTTTGCCTGGCATAAACAAGTGAAGGTTTTCTACGAAACCATGCAAATATCTATAAAAAAGATGAAAATTATAAAATTATCCTCAGTACTTAGTATTAGTCAAAATACCAATAATGGTCCTTTCTTCCACTAGTGTCCTTTCTCAGTTTTAGGGTCCTAGATCTCCTTAAGTGCCTACCACTGCCATTCCCTATTCCCAATCCATCCCCTACACTACTAATCTCCTTTCCATTTCTAGAAATTTGTATGTTTTGGGCTTTTCATAAATGGAATCATTCATACAGAAATGAGCAACTCTATAAGAGCCCCTCCATGAAGTTTCTGTGCTGCTCCACTGGCATCTGCAAGTACCTTCGTCGAGGCGGCGGTGTGGGAGATCTGCGCCGGCGAGGAGGAGGAGCCGGAGAAGGAGATCGGCGCCTTCTGGTGGGTGGAGGGGAGGGACTTCTCCTCCGTCTACTACTAAATCAAAAAATTACAGTTGATTTTGAGTCAGTGGTATTTAATTAAGTGCTCCAGAGAAACACTTTTAGTTACTATTAACTTTTTCAAACTATATTTAGGTCAAGACTCTTAAAAAAAAAAAAAAAAAAAAAAAAAAAAAAAAAAAAGACTAGGTAGGTGTCAACATTTAAAAAAATTAGTGTTTTGCCTATGTTAATAATACATATTGTTTTATAAAAAAAAATCTAAAAAGGCTCTTATGTGATCCTTTTTAATTAGGATGTACACTGTAATCACCCAAGAAACAAGATTTTTTTCCACCAGGTCTGGTTAAGTACAGCCAAGTGTTTTTTGAAAAGGGGAATACTGCTTTACAGTCTCTAATATAGACATTTAAAATGTTAATAGTTCCCAGTACTTTAAGACACAAATTGGGGGGCCACCGCCACAAGCTGTTAATGATTACGTCTCCATTGTTAAAGTTGTAAACGCTTTCCTAAAAACACTATTCCTAAGACAAATGACCAAAGCAGTAACAAACAGCAACAAAGCTATCCTGGGGGCAATGTGGGTTAAAATACAGTTAAAACAAAAAGAAGAAGAAAAAATACAGTTGAGATGCCAAGTGTGGTGGCATACACTTGTAGTCGCAGCACCCTGGGAGGCTGAGGCAGGACAATCACCAAGTTTAAGCCCAGCTTTGGCAACTTAGCCCTGTCTCAAAATAAAAAAGAGGCTGGGTAGGGATACAGCTCATTGGGAAAGCTATGGTTCAACCCCTACCCAACCCCCACAAACACACACAGTTTAATCCTGAGCAATGTTATAATTCAGCCAATACAAATGGCACACCAGATAAATAAGAGAATGGCAACAGCAGCCTCGAGGCAGATTACTAAAACACAGTGGTTCAAGATCTTAATCTGTTCTATGCTTTTGGAAAAGATGGCCACATTTGTGTTTGTGTGGGAAAGATGGCCACAGTTGTATTTGTCACCTGACGCATGTGCCACCCATGATTGGCATAAATATAGCACTAAAAATGAGAACAGCCAGGCATGGTGGCGCACGCCTGTAATCCTAGCGCTTGGGAGGCTGAGGCAGGAGGATCGCTGTGAGTTCGAGACCAGCCTGGGCTACATAGTGAGTTCCAGGTCAGTCTCAACTACATGGTGAGACTGTCTTAAAACAACAACAACCACAACAAAAAACCAAAAAACCAAACAAAACAAACAAAAAAGAGAGAGAGAACAAAACAATAACACTGAAGCAAGGTAATGAACATTAGTTTTGATTTCACTGCTGCGAGGGATCTCTTTTCAGATTGGGAAGTAGTTTCGTAATGGGGAAAGAAATAAAACAAAATTGTACCAGTAACCTAATTTTATAAAGAAATTTTTAGTCGTTAGCAATTTCACAGAAGCCAGAGGTCACTAGGGCTGGGAAAAAAAAATATTGTAAGCATCCAATTTACCAAAGGTTTTTATTTTTTAATCAGGACACCTTCCTCTAAAACATAAATACCCAGCTGTATTTCATCACAAACACTGACCTTACTGGCTCCAGGACAGCCTTTCCAAGAAAGCACTTTTATTAATGAGATTACCTAAATGAGGCAGCTTTAAAATCTGGAAAGAGGACTGGGGAAGTAGCTCAGACAGCCCTTGCCTAGTATGTATGAGGTTCTGAGTTTGCTGCCCAGTGCTGTACCAAAAAAGAGGTAAGTTTCAGCAAGGATACATATTGGATATGAGCATTTTGAATCTGAAAGTTTCAAATGCGCCAAAATCTGAAACCTTCTGAGTACTTATTATACCCCAAAGTTTTAGATTTCACATTTTCAGATTTAGGATGTTCAAATGGAAAAGTTCATGCAAATACCCGCCACCTCTGACTCCCAGCACTTTGGATAACAGTCAAACTCTGCCTAGAAATTTACTGGCAGCCAATACCATTCAAAACAGAAATCTAGTTCCGACAAGACTAGTACATATAATGCCAAAAGTACAAGTCTAATTCCTGGCTTTTGAGTGGAGTGGTGCACGCCTGTGATCCCAGCACTTAGGAAGCTGAGCCTAGCATGTACAAAGTAAATTCAAGGCCAGGCTGGACTACATAGAAAGATCCTGTCTCAAAACAAATGTACGTACGTTTAAGATCTGGCCTTGAAGTCTGTAGCCCTAAGAAACTCACTTTACCACAGTCAGGTCCATTTTCTCACTTATGAGAGAGGCCTGAAATGTTTGTTATGTACAGTGTCACTACTATATAACGAACGATGAAAAGTTTCAAAAGTCATGCAACCTCCCTTTCTATTACTGGAAAGCCTGGATACAGCTGAAACCTTACCTTCATTTCTAGTATTTTTAATGTTTCTTCGTAAGTTTCCTGAAAGTCGCCACACACACAAAAAGGTTCCTCCCCATTAAATCTAAGGGGTGTAGAACTCCTAGTCTTGGAAACAACCTATATACACTGCTAAAAATGTGCACTTCTTGATGTAATTTGAAGCAATTACCACCAGAGTGGTAACCAGTTATTCAAAATTTAAATCTAAGTTCAAATGATGCTCTGAAATGGACACCTACATTCTCCCTTATCATTAATCAGATATGCTAAGAATATGCAAATCAAGTCAACTTTGGAATTTCTCCACAGCCACAGCCACACGAATGAGATATGGCCACCTACTCAGGAAACTGAATTGCTAACTTTTGGTATATAACCCTAATTTACAAAGTAGTATCTAACCAACCTTTTAGTCACTGGCGATTGCCATCGCTTTCCCATCTGCATCCTGAGAGCAGTGGAGAAAAACAAATGTCAAGAATTCCATTCACTAAATTATTGACTTCAGTGGAGTTAAACCCCATCAATGGAGAGATTTTTAAGTTTTCAAAGATACTCAGGAGTTAATGCTATTATATTAGTGGTTTATCTCCTAGTCATACGCATATGTAAGTATTTCAAACTTAACAAACTTTTTTTGGGGGGTACCAGGGATTGAACTCGGGTCCTCGCGCTTGCAAGGCAGGCCACCGAACCACTGGGCTAAATCCCGGTCCTTAACAAACTTTTATTCAATGCTAGTAACTACCAACAAAGGAAAACAAAGACCCTCAAAAATGAGAACGCAAACAAAACCTGACTTCTCAGTGAACCAAATTCTAAAATAATCCTGCAGCCCACCCTTTTAATTTATGAACTTTCATTATTAGCTACATAGTATCAGCAAAAACCATTAAACAAAAGTCATTACCGAGGGGAAGTCTCTTTTTGGCGCTTTCGTGGTGATGGAGATGCACTCCGGGAAGGGGAATGTCTCCGCCGCCTGCCAACCTCACCATTTTTCACATGGGATCGCTTGGGTCGCTCATCTTCAGAGGAAGAGGAGGAGCCAGAGTCTACAATTACACAATAAAGAAAAATGTTACATGACACGTGTGCTTAACAGAGCCCATCCAAGTTTTGTGAGTCTAGTGTAAGAAATGTAGACAACTCATCAGTTTTGGACAAACACGGTATCAGTACTGCTCAATGACTTCAAAGCCAAGCCAGTGTAAATATTCAGCAGCATACAAAGAAATCATTTCCACAGAACTGAACCAAGATTATATGATCATTTCTTTTTAAAATTTTTTGGTTCTTTGAGACAGGATCTCACTTTGCAGTCCAGGCTGGTCTCGAACTGATGGTGATCCTCCTGCCTCAGCCTACAGAGTGCTGGGATTACAGGCTTGCGCCACCATGCCTGGTCCACTAGTTATCGCTTTAATTCTAGTGATTTTCCAAACAACCAAGTAAGAAGGTATCTCAGGAAATAACTGAATTCTTGTTATCCTAAGCTCTTACTTAAGTCTATGGTGGGATGGTCTGACCTCTATTCTGTAAATGAAAAGCAAAAGAGCCAAGGATTTAGCTCAGTGGTTCTGCTGCCTGCTTCGCAAGTGCAAGGAGAGTTTAATCACTGGTATCCAAAAAAAAAGAAAAAAAATCAAAAGTAGTACCTGCTTATCACAATTACCAAATAAGCTAATAAGAACAGAGCATCCAGATAAAAGAACCAGGTTTCTGTGCAGTAGTATTTTTTGTTTTTTCAGACAGGATCTCACTGTGTTGTTCAGGGTGACTTGAATTCACTATGCAGTCCAGGCTAGCCTTGAACTTTTGGCGATCCTTCTGCCTCAGCCTCCTGTGCAATACTCCCTAGTTACTTTACAGATACACACACACACATATGCATAAACACATATAAAAGCAAAAAACCCTAGAAAGAACCTTAAGAATTTTTATATGAACATAATTTATTGAGCCAGGGTGGCTTAATCAATTATGCTATATTCTTATAAAAAACACTGCACCTGGCAAAAGAATGAAGTAGGCTCATAAGAATAAGGAAAGATGTTCTACATATATACTGAGATTTGTTCCCCCCTTTAAAATCATATATATCTGGATATGAACAAAAACTTTCTGAATAAAAGCTTTTGGTGGATAATACTGGGGGTTGGTACAAAAGCATTAAACTTTTCCCTTTTTTTAAATTGATTTTTAAAAATTGAGACAGAGGTTCACTATGTAGTTCAGGGTGACGTTGAACTTATGTATCTTAGGCTGGCCTCAAACTCATGGCAATTCTCTTGCCTCTCAGCCTCTCAAGGGCTGGGATTACAACAAATGCAGCTAAATTTTTTCTTTCTTTTTTCTTTTTGGGTACTAGGGATCAAACTCAGGACCTTGCTCTTTCAAGACAGGTAGCGGAACCACTGAGCCAAATCCCAGGCCCATTCATTCATTCAGATACTGGGGATCCAACTCAGGACCTTGTGCTTGCCAGGCAGGAACAGCACCAATGAGTTATATCCCTGGCTCTAAATTGTTTCATTTTTAGAACAACTATGTCCTGCTCCAGATTTCTACGTAGGTACAAATATTTTTCTTAAGTATATTCACTACACACTGATGGACAGATACCATTTAAGCATTTGTAACTTAAAAATGAAGGCTGAAGAGCTAATCAGTGCCATACCAGATGAAGACTGCTGGTTCTGCCGTCTGTACTGACGTCTCTGCTGCACAGAATCGGCTGCAGCCATTTTGCCACCTTTATCTTCTTCTGAAAGATAGACTCATTTAGACAGTGTTTCTTTAGGTATCCATATAGATAATCTCTTAAACCTTTATTTGGCTGGGTCAGGCAATACAACCACTATATGCAATCAACATTACCTTATTTAATTACAGATCAGGCTGAAAGTCAAACAGTTAACTGTCAGAAATCTGTATTTTTTTCCATTTCAGAGGGGAAAAAATGAACTTAGAGGAAGAAATTAAACAGAAAAAGTAGTTAAGTGTTAAAGGTAGGGATTCCAACCAGGTCTGTCTGACTTCAGTCTTAGTTCTTCCTTAGTAAGCATAACCTAATTAAACTTTAATCAGAAAGGAATGACCAGATATGTAAGTGCAAAATCAACTTTAAAAAAAGGAAAAAGTAACAAGACTTACCAGATTCAGATAATTCCACTTTTCTAGGCTTTGGTGCTGGTGATGGCGATTCTCTTTTTTCAGTGCCTTTATGTTTTGTCACTAAAAAGTGGAAAAAAAACCCACTTACACACAATAAGGACAATATAAGATGCCTTCTTAACAGAATAAAAATTGGTTATGTCAGTTTCCAAAAAGAATTTTCATCATCTCAAACAGAAGAATTTTTTAAATGTTTGGTAAAAAAACAGAAATGTCTGCAGTGATTTCCAAATCTTTAGATTTTAAAAGAACTGACAGGATAAACAGAGCTGTTACCATGTAGAACAAACTTTACACTTCCCACTACAATGAACTCAGGAAAATAAACCTGAATGTAACTGGAGTACCACAACCTAAAAACAAACTTCAGAGACCCTATCAACAAAGAAGCTTTCAAAAAATCACCACACGCACACACACAAAAGCAGTAAAGACACACAATAAGTATTGGATTGATAGTCTGGGTGCAGTGGCACACACCAGTACCCCAGCATTCTGGGAGGATGAGGGAGGAGGAGTAGAAGTTTGAGCCCAAAATGAGGAATTTAGCAATACCTTGTAACAAAATAAAATAGGTGTAGATGTAGCCCAGTGTAAAGGCTCTTGAGTTGAACCCTTTCCAACCCAAATGAAGAAATTCAGAGGAAAAGATAGTTGTTCGGAAAAAGACAAATGGTCAGCCACCCAAGAAATACAGGCTCTTTACGTACACAAAGTGTTCAGAATATAGCATGACCAATTTAAACTAAAATCCAGATCATCACAATTGTAAAAGTTACACAAAAACTCCAACACAGCTCTGCACTGATAGTAGTAGGAATAACTGATGATCTGGTCACCAACTATATGGAAAATTATGGCAAACTACCTTTTATAAACCTGCTACATTACACAGTTAGGCACTGTTTGTAGTATTACATCTTCACTCCTCTGCTTTGTAAGAGGAGAAATCTCAGCCTTAAAAAGGAGTAACTTTGGACTGGGGATTTAGCTCAGTGGTTCTGCTGCCTGCCTTGCAAGCACACAAGGCCCGAGTTCGATCCCCGGTACCAAAAAACAAAATAAAAAGGAGTAACTTTACCACAGTCACAGTAACAAGTACGTGAGTTAGAATATTAGTAGAATGATTTTAGGGCATCAACTTTGATTTCAAGTACTATCTCTGCTTATAATAACAGTTCCACTGCAACCAAAATGTTAAATATATGGTTATAACCATTAATAATACCACAGATTAATTTTTAAACACTTGCTCTCATAAATAAATCTATAGACAATGGGACGCCTTCAGGATTCGTAACTCTTTGGTGGGACAAATACAACCACCATGGGTTGGTTGTTCTGTCCAGACTGCGGTTGTAGCTGATCAAGAACTGATGATAAAACCACACAGCAATCTCATTTTTGCTAAAATACTCAAATTGGAAATTATTTTTTCTATGAAAAGAATTTTATTAATTAGCCTACTTAACAAGACCATTTGGATAAACCACTGGACTGGGTACAAAATCGCTAGCATCTAATTAGCATGAATTATGAGTAGGGATAGATCAAAACACTTGTACTTTAGCAAATGTAGAGAAATGAAATAGAAATACTTAAAACCTTTTAACTATTATTAGAGGCTGTTTTCTATTTCATATTCTCTATTTTTAAGTGTAACACTCAATTACTGTAAAACAAACAAAAAACAAAACAAACCAAAAAACCCAAACATAGTTATCCATAAAATCAAACACCCAAGTTACCAAATTACTTTGAGAACTAAGTTTCAAAACTTGTTTTGCAAATTGGTTTTCAGATAGAAGAATGCATTTTCCTCTAAATGTTGAAAACATGGTCATATTTGCCACATAGTGGCAAATGCCTACTTGGCCAATACTGTTGTTTTTTCAATTGAAAGACATATTTGAAGTTTTATCATAATTTAAGCTTTCATTAATGACTCAGCCAAAACAATATTATTAAGCTATCATACAACCAGACAACAATCCATTATGTACTCCTACTTTCGTTTTTTCTTTTGTACCGGGGATTGAACTCGGGTCCTTGTGCTTGCAAGGCAGTTGATGGAACCACTGAGCTAAATCCCCGACCCTTACTTTTGTTTAATATAACTAAATAGGCCAGGTGTGGTGGTATACACCTGTGATGCCAGTACTCTGGAGGCTGAGACAGGAGGATTGCCTCAAGGCCAGCTTAAACTACACAGTGAGGACCCCCCCCACACCAATAAGTAAAAGGGCCAGGGATTTAGCTCAGTGGCATGCCTGCCTGGAAAGTTCAAGGTCCTGAGTTCAATCCCCAGTTCTCCCCCTGCAAAAAAGTTAAAAAATTATTAATAATATTTAAAGTAATTGTAACGTTCCAGATTTGTTAATGATTCTAGATGAGTTTTGATGCCACTTAAATTGTTACATTAGGGGTGGTTTTTATTTATTTGTTTTTTGTTTTCTTGAGACAGGTCTAGGTCTCACTGTGTAGATCAGGCTGGCCTCAAACTGGCAGAGATCCTCTAGCCTCAGTGTCCCAAATGCTGGGATTACAAGCATGTGCCCCACAACTAACAGGGGTGTTTTGAGTACCCAAAGGGCAAAATCATTCTAACATGAAGCCAGAAAATCAAGCAGGCAACTCTAAAATCATATTTTTGGGGGAGTACGAGGGAGTGAACTCAGGCCCTTGCGCTGGCAAGGCAGGCAGCAGAACCACTGAACCAAATCCCTGGCCCCAGATTTTTAAATTTACTTCAACAACCCTATTTATTAAACTTTCAGATGTCTAAAAGATCACTTGTAAAACTAAGTCACAGTGGGACCAGAAACAGTAAATTAGGTGTCCATAGAAGTGTTTTTTTGGAGACAGGGTCTTGCAGTGTGTTCAGGCTGGTTTAGATTTGTGGCAGTCCTCCTGCCTCAGCCTCCTGAGTACCGGTTTATAGGTATGTGCCACCAAGCCTGTTAATGGCTAAATTTATTTAAATAAACTCAGAATTACCACTACCAGCCAGGGATTTAGCTCAGTGGTGCTGCCTTCTGCCTTGCAAACATAAGGTCCTGAGTTTGACCCACAGTACAAAGAAAAAACAAAGGACACTTTCAAAGGGAGTCTTTGTGAAACCCTTCATTGAATAAAGCATCATTTTATGTGCTAAGACAAACCCAACTGAACCACGATGTGTTTCAGGAGATCCCTTCTGATAATACTGTACACTGTACTTCAAATAATTTCCCTCCAAGTTCCCCCAACTACTTTCCCTTTCCCTCCTACTTCTTTGGCCCACAAATAGCAGAAGCTGTGAACCCTGATTATTGCATGGAATACAAATGTGAAAACTATCATATTTCAGTGTCCCACTGCTCTGATATTAAACAGAAACCACAATGAAAGAATTTCTAAAATCCTACTTCTAGGGCTGGTGATTTAGCTCAGTGTTTCTACCACCTGCCTCACAAGCATAAGGACCTGAGTTCCATCCTCGGTACAAAAAACAAAACAAAACAAAACAAAACAAAAAAAACATACAAAAAAAAACCCCAAAACAAAACAAAAAAACAAACCTACTTCTAAGCCTCCTTCAGTAATTAAAGGCATTTTAGGGTATGAAAACCACACAAAGCATAAATTACTTAAGTGGGGATGAAAAGACTTTAAATTTTATTCATGGTTGGCTGACTTGACCAAGCCACTTAATGGTTTTTTTTCCCCTTTGAGAACCCGTTTCTTGATAACAATCTTTAAGGTCTGTCTTTTCTAGCTTTTCAATTTCATTAGAAGGCTAGGATCAGTTCAATTACTATATAAAAGGTCATTTCCATAACTGTAATCATGTTTAGCTTCAGAGAACACAATGCAGCCTCTGACTACACTGTCCTTAGCATGTGTTTGGCAGGGTTTTGGACAGGGAAACCCTGTTTCAGAACCCACAAAAATACAACTAGTCCCCATCCTTCACTGTTACTTTTCTCCTATGCATACATCCACTGTCTCTGCTAAAATGTAAAGCTAAAATATAAGAGGTTGGCACCTGTGTAACTTCATTAACTTGTTTTTTTGAGGTACGTACAGTCTTATCATGTAGCTCAGACTGGCCTTGAACTCACTATATACCCTCAGCTGACCTTGAACTTGTGGCGATCCTCCTGCCTTAGCCTCCCAAGTGCTAGGACCTGTGCAACCTCTTTTAAAAAGATAGTAATTCTTTTTTTCTTTCACTATGTAGCCTAGCCCAGGCTGGTCTTGAACTCACAGTGATCCTCCTGCTTCAGCCTCCCAAGTGCTGGGATTACAGGCATGCGCCACCACGCCCGGCTTGCTTTTCTGTTTAGGTCCTTTCGTAACCCTCTGGCTATAAGATGAAAATGGAAAAAGTATAACCCGATGAGCTCTTCCAAAGTAATGACAGTAGAAACATTTACATTTTTTCCCCAGACAGCTTCCTGGTTCCAGGCAAAGGAAATATTCAAAAGTGCAAACTCCACAGAAGACAATATATCAGGGAAGTGAACACCAGACTTAGACATGACTGGAAATCATGAATGGACTGAAATTACCTGATTTTGAACAAAAAATGTATGAGGCTATACAAAGTAATAATAAGACTCCCCTGCCATACGTAAACGAACACATCTTATGTATCACCAAATTAACTTCCTGTTAAAATTAAAAAACAAAACAAGCAGCTGGGCACAGTGAGGCATACTTGTAATCCCAGCATTTCAGAAGATTGCCACAAGTTCAAGCCCCGAATGAAGTACACAGTGAGACCCTATCTCAAAAAGCACTTCCCCTAATCAAAAGAAAAACTCCCCAAACACACATTAGTTTTTATAGGCACGTTACCATTAGAGTACTGCTAGTTCTCCTATTTTCATTCTGATAGTTGATCTTTTTGGGGGGCAAGGGGCTGTCTCACTATGTAATTTAGGCTGGCCTTGAACTCGTTGTGATCCTTCTACCTCAACCTGCCAGGTGCTGGGATTATAGGCATGTGCTACCGTGCATGGCTCTGACAGTAACAGAGATCAAAAAAAGTGAAGCAAAGTTCGCCTTTCTAAATGTCACACTGCAGAGTCTAAGGGAAGGAGTGCACTATGAACACACAGCAGCCAGGTAAGGAGCAATTTTGGTCTCGTGAAACTCATTATACTATGAAAATTTTGCCAAAACCCATCTCCTTGTTTCTAACCTGAAAACTCCAGGGTCAACTAGACACCAGCATGCTGACATACAGACTGCTCTTTAAAATTCAATTATTATTGCTATGGCAGACTTTTATAGTCGTCCCTTCCCTCATCTTTCAAGTTGTTTTTGTATCATTTCAGCCCAAATTTCCGCAGATAATTCAAAAGAATCTAAAAGTTCTTCTCATGTATTTAGTGGTTAAAGTAGTGTGAAAGCCCTGGGTTCAATACACACACACACACACACACACGCACACACGAACAAAACCCAGTAGAAAAAAGCAATGAAAATAAGACAAAACAAAAAACCAGCAAAGCACAACCTTCACTCAGACTAAATAGCATTCCACTTGCTTGGCAAGAACACAGATCACAAATTGCTCAGAAATCAATTTACAGAATAAAGGACAAGACGCAGAAGAACCCTGTTGAAAGCTTAAAAAAAAAAACAAAAAACTTTTAAGACCCTATCTCCTTCTCTTGGAAACACAATATAGCCAAAAAAGAATTAAAACAGAACACAATGTCCTCAAATACGTTATCTAAGAAAAATCATTGAGGAAAAAAGTTAACCAGTCTCAGTAATAAAAGGAAACCATATCACTCAACACAAACTAATGAGTTACTGCAGCTCAACAAGACTACTCACAGGGGGATATATTTCTCTACATGTTCAATGCCAGATAGCATGTTTAAAAACAAATACATGTGAACTCTTTTTTTTTGGGTACTGGAGATCAAACTCGGGTCCTTGTGCTTGCGAGGCAGGTGGCAGAACCACTGAGGTAAATCCCTGGCCCTACATGTGAACTCTTAATGGAGCTGAACAATGTAACACAGGGGAGAAAAGATAAATTCTAAAAGCAAACTCAGAACATCTCATATAAATTACCACCCAACTACTTCACATGAAGGAGGGCACAATGAGTATATTTTCTTTGCAGTCTGAGTGAACAGTATTTTATATGATTTTTACCTTTACCTGAAGTTCTCCCTGGAGACACAGAAACACGACTTTTTCTTGTACGGTTTGACTGCTGGGGTGTCGGGGAATGACGAGTTTTTGGTGGTGGAGTAGCTGGAGGTGATGGTCTGTGCCTTCGCCTTGGAGGACTCGCTGATGGAGATAACCTACGAGTTTTTCGAGGGGGGCTGGATGTCCTCTTAGGAGGTTTCTTTGGTGGTGACCGAGAACGAGATGAAGAGGATGATGAGCTACTCCCAGACAAGGATGCTGATGAACGCCTTCTTCTGTGGAATAAAGCATTCATATTCATGAATTGCATATTTATAAAATCTGACTACAGATATGTAGTTTACGCAAATATACATAGCTATTTTTATCCAACTTTTGAGTTTATGTAGCTAAGCACATGAGTTAAAAAAAAAAAAAAAAACGGAAACAAAACCAGGACCTAGTACGGGAAACAGCTAGTTCTGAGACTAAATAGAAATAACTTATTCTGATAAATGTTTCTGTTTTGAGTTGTCTCTCCAGTTATAGGACTTGTCAAGTTGAGTGTTATGTAATAGAGTAACTAACCAGTCTTGCTTCCTTAGGAATGATATTGGTGTTTTGGAGTTTGCATTCAAAATTTGAGTGGCAACGTACTTTTCATTTAATAACACAACTCTGGGCAACCCTTATTTTGCATTTTTAGAAAAAATTGCAAGATTAGGAATTCATTTAGCTACATAAACTTAGAAGCAGGGGCCTCTCGAATTCTGCGGCAAAAACTGTGGTAAGTTCTGTTGCAATTATGTGTACCTGCAGAATTCACCTTTGGCAGAAGAATTCCTGAGAACCTGAAAAAAAGAAACCCTACCTTAAGTGTGAGATTAAAAACTGGCTGAAAGGGAATCTTATACAATCTGTAAAATATTCTGACTGCTAAATGGCTTAGTTAAGCACAATTAAAACATGCTGTTTGCAAAACTCCAGTATAGGAAATAGCTGTTTCCACTAATTTTGTAATATCATTAGCATTACTTCCTCCTAAGGAGAAGTAATTTCAGGAAAAGCGTGATACCTGAAGTGACTAACCATTTACATCATTTGTCTCATCTGTAAGTAGCAAAATCAAGTAATTTTGAATAGTGGTAGTAAATGTTCAATAATCTGTTTTTGGTTCCATGGATCGAACTCAGGACCTTGCACTTGCAAGGCAGGCACAATGCCACTGAGCTAAATCCCCGACTCCCCCCAAGTATTTTTTTGGTTGTATGGAACTCTGAAAAACCTAACTGCAGAAATAAATCTTACTTAGGTTACATGATATTTTTCCTCTTTTACTTAAAAGCTGATTTGACTCAAACCTAGAAATTCTTGTCCAGGGATGGGGAATGCAGCTCAGTGATTATAGCGTATACCTGGCATGCTTCAGACCCTGAGTTCAACTGCCAGCCAAAAAAAAAAAAAAAAATTTGTGCAAAATATCATCTGAAGCACAAAAACTGCTACCAGTGCACCAGGCCTCTACTTGGATAGATTTAGTCATAATCTTTTTTGTTATAGTTGTATATCCAAGATCAAAAAACTGAACCCTTATGGTCAGAGTGATTTATAAAAAGGAAAATTGGTACTGGCAGTTGTATCTATGAATAATTTCTTCAGATATAACCAGATAGCAAACTATTAACAAAGGTTATTTACCTAAGTTTCAGTTTATGTTATCTGAATGTTTATAATAGTCATTATTCAGACAATGACAAAGACATGTTTTAAAAAATGAAAGCATGATAGCAATGGATTATTTTAGGGTTTTGTCTGTTTCTGAGGTAGGGTCTAACTATGCAGCCAAGGCTGGCCTTGAACTCACAGCAATCCTCCTGTCTCATTCATCCTCCTCAGGTGTGTACCACCATGGATTATTTTTAAATTGGTAAAAGTAGATGACCTGCCCTGTTGTCAGCCACTTTTCACAGTCAGTGGCAAGTCCAAAGGAAGATCGCCAATTCTCTTACTTGGAAGAATTTAGTGAGGTCCTAAAAGATAAGTTAACAAAAAGTATCTACAAGATGGTGAATTTTTATTTTCAAACACCACACTAAAAATTTTTCACAACTCATACACAGCATTACACTTCAACTACAATGGGCTCTTTAGAAAACGGTAATGCCCTGTAAGATCTTTCTGCAAGTAAGACACTCATTTAAATGAACCCAAAATAAAGATTATCCTAAAGTATCAAAATTTCTGACACTTAAAACTAAATCAAACAACAACAAAACACCTCACCGTCTTACTGGAGATCTACTCCTTCTATGCCTTGGAGGAGGAGGCATTCGTCTTGGTGGAGTTCGTCTTCGAGGAGATGGTCTCCTTCTTGGGCTTGGCCGCCTTCTAGGTGAATATGATCTGCCATAACAAACACAAGTAAACGGAATAAATGTAGAGCAAAGAATTTCCTCATATAGTTTTTTCAACCTCTGCATTTTACTTTTTTTACTTTCGTGACAGGATTTCTCTAGGTAGGTAAGGTTGGCCTCAAACTCACGGCCTCAGCCAAGTGCTGGGATTACAGGCATGCATCACCATGCCAGACCTCAATCATATTTAAAAATAAGAAGTTTTGAGACAGGATCTCACTTATAGCCCAGGATGGCCTTGAACGGTTATCCTCCTGTCAGCCTCCTGACTGCTGGAATTACAGGCACGTGACACTATGTCTTGCTCAAAAACAAATTTCAAGGGTCACAATTTTCTTTTCTTTTTGTGGTTCCAGGGATCAAACTCAGGACCTTGCGCTTGCAAGGCAGGTGCATTGCCCCTGAGCTAAATCCCCGGCGGCCTCAGAATTTTCAATTCATACAGACTTTTCTGGTACACAGAAAGAAAATGAGTTTATAATATTCCTATGTAAATGCAAAGAATAATATTGCTGTTAGGTATTTTCTACTATTTTGAAATTAGGAAAACAAGCACATTACAATCTAAAATCAGAATGATCTGAAGGCTATAACTTACCTTGATCGGGACCTATGGCGCCGTCTTGGTCGAGTATGAGAAGGAGAGCGAGAACGTGTCCTGGACCTTGATTTGGAACGTGACCGAGATCGTGGCCGGGTCTTTTCCTTCTCTTTTTTGGAATTTTTTTCTGGAGAAGGTTCTTTAGGTTCTGGCATGGGTTCAGGCTTGGGAACTTTTAGGATGTCACTGTGAAAATAAAAGCTTATTTTTTTCTCCTCTTCAACTCAGACTCCTAAGTTTATGCAACAATGCAATGACATACTTCTCTTTTTAAAAGGTTCTCAAAATACAGGAAGATATCTTTCTGGCTCCAAAAGATATGGATACTTCAGGAGAAACCAAGGAATGTGTACAAATTTTAGCCACATATATTTAAAAAAAAGTAAAAGGGCTGGGGATTTAGCTCAGTGGTTCTGCCACCTGCCTTGCGAGACCAACGTCCTGAGTTAGATGCCCGGTACCAAAAAAACAAACAAACAAACAAACAAAAAATCACCAAATTGTCCACAAGATACCAGGAAGAAAATAAATTCACAGTATATAAAATATCAGAAATGATCCAACTGGCAGATAGTGGTCACCTTTGGGGGAGGGCATCCTTATATTTGCCCAATTTCAATTTACCAAGCTAATTTTATAATTCTGAAAACCTAAAAGGAAAATAAGTAATTTGTTTGAACTCAGATGTCATGTTGGTAGGAACTATTAACAGTCTAAAGTTGTGACTACAGATTTATGTACTTGCCTAGTTGATGTGGCCTCTTGTACTGAAGGTTCTTTTACTTTCACTGAAGGTTCAGGAAGCTCTGGTGTTTTTTCCTTCTTTTCTGGAGCAGGGGAAGGACTTCGACTCTTGGTTCTGTGACGGGGAGATCGAGAATGACTGCGCTTTCTCTCTCTCCTGACAGGGGATGATCGTCTTCTAGGGGAAGGAGATCTGGATTTGCGTCTAGGATAAAAGCAATTTTTTCAGGTTTTTGAATAATGTGTATTGGAGGAAGTCAGGAGGAGGACCAACCTTTTAAATTACACCACTACTGTTTATTCTGAAATGTTTCGTAAGAGTCTATGGGTTACCTGATAAGAAAAGTCCAAGAGAAAACCAGATTGCAAGCAAATGAAAGTTAACATTCTCAAATGTGTCAGTTATAAGGGAGAGAGAGAAGCATGACTTGGGACTTTAGACTTAGCTTCTTAATCATCCCCTAGGATCATTCAAAGATTAACTTCTCAGAGAAAAAGATACTTAAGAATTAATAATAAATCAATCCTAACAAAACAGTTGTTTAGATACAGGCAGGTTATACCACCTGTCTCATCAGGTAGAGGCTCCAAATGCCAAAATCATAACTAATGCAATTAAAGCAGTATATCCTTCAAATGAAAAACATCAAGCTTGCCTAAGTTACCTTTTGGAGAATAGGAAAAGCCTCTCTTTTCTTTTTAATGGGAATTTGGCTAACTTGAAGGTGGTGTTTTCTTTTTCACAGTGAAACAAAAAGACTAAGTCTAAGTCCATCGAGTCAATTTGTTACTACAGAAGTACTACTTCCCTAAATAGGTCTTACTATCAAACAAAAAGAAAGGGGCAAAGAATGTGCCTCCTCCTTATGTATTAATTCCAGCAGAGATTTATAAAAGAAAAACCCCTAAAAATGAGAACCAAGATCTGTCATGTAAAGGCACAAGATCCCAATGATGAATGTAACTGTACTGTATACCTACAACATACCAATAAACTCAATAAAAAAAGAAAAGAAAAATTCTAAAAATGAAAAGCCTAATGGAGTTCTCACCTTTTACCACAAATATAGTAGAAGCTGAGTCGTAGATTTAAAAATGTGAACCTAACAATACAGTATCATTGGAAGGAAGAAGAAAACAAATAAATGATCTGAAGTGGGTTCAGTACAACCATCTAAGGAAAGCAGAACAGGGAATTAGGTAAGTACT
>NW_022900935.1:21312905-21315644 GCF_012274545.1 Fukomys damarensis
CCTAATGAAGCTAACATTTAAAAAACTTGATATTTTAAAATTCTAAAATATATGCTCATCACAAGTCAAATACAATATAGCAATGTGCTATAAAAGAAACACCTTCACTTCATCATAACCTATGTTAAGTTTGATTTGTAGCCTTCCACATCTTTCCTGTGCTAGTAGAAATGTAAGGTTTTTCAGTTTAAATGGGAACATACTGAAATATTTGAAGTTTCATTCACTTCTGAAAGCAAGTTTCAGATTTATTGTGGCAATATTAGCACAGGGAAAAACAAAAAGAATACCGTGGGACCATGTTATTTGTTTTTCTACAACTTTAAAAGAATTTGAAAGGCACAAAAAATACAGATTTGTCTTACTAAACTCAATTTCAGCAAAGATCTTAGAAAAAAAAAAGCTTAAAAATACATTAGACCTAAGGCTAGCTCAGTGGCTCACAAGCCTAAGGTCCTGAGTTTGATCCCTGGTACCAAAACAACAGAAAAAAAAAACCTCCACGTGATCACTAATTCATCTTTACTTTACCATTCCAACTGGACCCAGTAACCAAAGAAATACTGAGTGATCTAAAATCTACTGATTGGTTCACTGAGTTGGCCACATTCCTTTGGAAGTGATCAAGAAAAGTTTTGTTTGGGAAGGAAAAGAACCTGGATAACAGTCTCCACTCTACCATACAGCCTTAGGTTCTCAGAGCAAGTTATCTAAATTCTCTGAAGATGCTTCCTTACTTGCTAAAACAGTTAACAAAAATGAAAGAAAATGAAAAAATAGGAAGTAATGAAACAAATGATTGCAAAAGATATGCCTATTACACTGGTCTGATTATTATTACTTTGTAAACACATGTTGAAATGTCACACTGTATCTCATATATAAAAACTACATGTCACTTAAAAGTTAAAATAGGATAATGAAATTACCCAGGGTGGCCCATATCAGAAAGGATGTATCAAGTACTTAAAATGTGGCAGTGATTCAGCAAAGGGAAGACCCGCTCACCAATCCAACTCAGGTCCTTGTGCTTGTGAGGCAGGCACAGTACCACTCAGCTAATTCCCCAGCCCTCTCCCCAATTTTTCAGACTCACTATGTAGTCCAGGGTGGCCTTGAACTCAATGTATACAGCACAGGCTGACCTCAAACCCGTGATCTCCCAAGGGCTGGGATTACACACATGCATCACCAGGCTAGGCTGTAAGATACCATTTCTAACCTGAAATATTCAGTTTATAATTTGGTTGGCAGTGTACTATATTAACAGCACTAAAATCTTTTAACTCAGAGCTTAAATCCAATTAATTCTTTCTTTCTAAGACAAGGGCATGGGCTGGGGATTTAGTCAGTGGCACCAAGCCTGCCTTGTAAGTGCAAGTTCCTGCGTTCAATCCCCAATAAGGGGGGGGGGTCACTTGGGGGTGGGCGTGGAATAGGTATTGAGACCCTGACTCAAAACCAAATAAAAATTATATATAAAGAAACTGCATTCTTTCCCAGATTTTTACTACTCCAAAAGCAAGCTTCATCTTAAAATTCACTTATCAAGCACCTCACTCTACATTGGAAATAATTGACCCCTCCCAATTTTTTTTTTTTTAACTTCTTTCAAGACATTACTTTTGCATCACAGGAAAAAAAAAAAATGAGCATCCACCACAAAATGTTTCCATACAAATTACAAAAGAACAACTCATCAGTAGTGTGAAAATATGACAAGCTCATTTCAAACTGTCATTCTGTAAATAACCATTTTACTGTTTGCTGGACCTACAGTCAAACAACTTATGTCGGAGGTCAGAAGCCTGGAATAATAGTGCAACTTTTTAAGGGAAACTGTTGGCATGTTTTAAAGTACTTAGGCCAGCTAGGTGTGGTGGTGCTCAGGCGGCCGAGGCAGGAGAATCACTGAGTTCAAGACCAGCCTGCGCTAACTACACGGCGAGACCGGTCTCAAAAATTCAAACATACCAAAAAATCCCCCAAAACAACACAACGACAAACAAAACCAAACAGAGAACCCCAACACTTCAATGCCACTATTGGGGTGTCAATCTTTACTACAGCCTTGGCCTTTCTCTCCTCCACTTTTTCTTTAAAAAACACAAAACAGCAAATCCTTAAAAGAATTCCAAAACGCTGAAGGGATCACTGAGTCAACTTTAGTCCAGTAAGCGCCTCTTCCCACCCATCTAGATCTTGATCTGGAGCTAATTTCCAAAAGGAGTGGGATATGAGTTCCAGTATCAACGCGATAAACGATAAAATCTGGACCCCTAGGTCCAACCACGGGAAGGCATCTTATCTTCCCCAGCTGCAGAGCCCCTGGAAGAGTAACTTTTCGACAACGGACTTCCAAAGAGTAAAAGAAACGGGGTGGGGGGGAGGCTGCAGTGAAGGGCGGGAAAGAGCTGCTTCACCCAGTAACCTGCTTCCACACACATGCGTGCTCGTCTCCGCACCCTCTGCCCTCGGACTCCGGAGCAAACGTTTCAACTCCGAATTACCTGCGTTCCCCTGCCTGAAGGGATATCAAGTTGGGCGGGAGTTCTCGCGAACTCTGACCCAGCGCCTTCGCGAAGGCGCAAGACCAGGAGGAAGGACGTGGGAGGAGGAACCCGCTTTCTCAGAAGCCGCTAAAGGCGCCGGCGCCGTGCCCCTTTCCTCAAGACTCTACCCCAGGACATACCCCGCCCGCCGCGTCACCTCGGCCTCCCCTCCGTTCCCCTCCTAAGG
>NW_022900935.1:21315711-21316151 GCF_012274545.1 Fukomys damarensis
CCGCGTAGGGGGGACGATCCCGGAGGAGGAGACTGCGCAGGGGCGCTCCAGCCTCCTCCACAGCGCGGGGGGAGCGCCGCCAGCCTCGAGGATCCTTAAGATCGCCCAGGCGTCCCTTAGCGGGCCACCATTTCCGGGGTTTGGGCTTCTTACCTAGCCTCACAGAGAAGTCCCTCACCTCACCCTAGATCCCCGCGCTTCTACTTACGCGGAAGAATCCCGCGTCCATCTTGCTGCCTCGCTCGGAGATCGCTCCCTGTCCCAGGGTTCACCGCGGCGCCGCGACGGAGGGCGGAGGGGTTTGGGTCTTACCTAGCCTCACAGAGAAGTCCCTCACCTCACCCTAGATCCCCGCGCTTCTACTTACGCGGAAGAATCCCGCGTCCATCTTGCTGCCTCGCTCGGAGATCGCTCCCTGTCCCAGGGTTCACCGCGGGGCG
>NW_022900935.1:21316489-21326489 GCF_012274545.1 Fukomys damarensis
TTTGCATTCTAGCCCAAGTTGCCCTGCTTTTGGAAGCTGGAAAGACAGGAAGTCTACGGAGCCGAGGCTGTGGGTGGGACAGGATCTCGCCTGCCCTGACTTGTCCCTGGACTTCAGGCTACCTAGGCAGCTGCCCAGTTGACGTCTCCATGTGGACGCCTGATAAAACATCACAACTTAACATGCCTAGACTCACCCTCATGCCCTCCTCCAGAAACAAAAGGCGAAGGAAGGAAAGAAAAGAAAGACGTGCTCCTCCCAAAGTTTTCCCTGTTTTAGTCAATAACAACCTGTTTCCCTTTGTTTAGAACGGTAGCCTTAGGCCTGGCGTGGTGGTGCACCCCTGTAATCCCAGCCCTTGGGAGGCTGAGGCAGGAGGATCTCTGTGAGTTCGAGACTAGCCTGGGCTAAGGAGTTCCAGAGCAGTCTGAACTACGTAGTGAGACCCTGTCTCAAAAAACAGAAACAAAACAAGAACAGTAGCCTTAGAGTTATTCTCGACTCCTTCCTTCACAACCCACTTCCAAACCACCAAAAAGCAGTGCCATCACTGTGCAGAGCACTCCTCTCTTGCCTGAACTTGTGCACCAGCCTCCTAACTGGTCTCCCTGCTTCTGCCTGTCCCCTAGATATCTGTTTTTAATGTATCAGTGATTGGGTGAAAATCTTTTTTTTGGGGGGGTGAAAATCTTTAAATGCTCTTCTGCTGAAAAGCCTCCCATGGACCCTGATTTTTCTCAGCAAATTAAAAGCCATCTGTTCTTTGACTTCTAGTGCCCTAACCTCTCTCTTCGTCAGAATTTCCTAAACTTCTTTTCAATGCTTTTTGGGGGAAGGGATACCGGAGATTGAACTAGATTATGTTTCCAGGAGAGCTTACTCACATGGCTGTTGGCTAAGGCCTCAGTCCCTTGTGCAGTAATCTACCTTAGGGTGCTTCCCAGTGTGGCAGCTGGCTTCACGTACAGCAAGTAATCAGCGAGATAGAAGCCATCATGTCTTTTACAATACACCCTCAGAAGTTTTACACCATCGTTTTCACAATATCCAGTTAGTTCTGCGAGTTATCCCTATTCAGTGTTGGATAGGACTGTACTGGACATGAATATAGCAGTGCAGGATCATGGGAGGCTCTAAGAGGCTAGTTATACTGGAAGTTTTTGCAAGTTGACAGCATGTTGATAGCTGCTTGTATACTTCCAGATCTAGAGCAGCCTCTCAGGACCTGTCTTAGTTACTTTTCTTCTGTTGCTGAGACAAAATACCCAACACCTAAGGTTACCAAGGGAAAGGCTTATTTTGTTTAGCTCACAGTTTGCAGAGGTTTCAGTCCATCGGCTGGCTGGCTCCAAGGCAGGATGAAATGAAATGTGTTACAGAGGAGAAACAATATGGTGCCCACGAAGTAGCAAAAGCAACAAGAGAAACAACAGCGTCTCTCTGTCCCTTTTATCTTATCCAAACTACCGGGATTTGAGTGGGGCCAAACCAATCAGTGGGCTAATTTAGTAATCACACATCCTCAATCCCGGCATCACACAGCCTAGATTCTGAGAAAGCCCTGTGATGACATGAGGCTTCGGGGGGACAGCTAGACACAAACCGTAATAGGACCTTTGTACATATTTTGTTCCCTTGGGCTGAGACCTGTTTTCTCTCAGCCCTGTGAACTCGATACGCAGTCTAGGGTAGCCTTGAACTCATGGCGGTGCTCCCACCTCAGTCTCCTAAGTGCTGGGAGGACAGCAGGGGCCACCGTGCCCAGCGTTATCATTACCTTTAAAGAACAGCCTTAATTCTTCCTTTAGGGTTTACTATAGATATATCCACCAGGAAGCATTTTGTTTCGTAAGACTCTGCACTTCCAGGGTGATTATCACTTAAAGGGTTGCTAAGTGCTCCAGAAATCCTAGGTTGGGGTTGGGGGCGTTGCTCACTGGTGGAGCATGAATCCAGCAAGGCCCTGGGTTCAGGCCCCTCAGTCCTCAGCACTGAAAAACAAAAACAAAACAAAGGAAACAAACAAACAATCCCTGGGTCTAGGCTTCCTCAAACAGGATCTTATATTTCACCTGTGCTCTCATAGCATATTTTCCACTGTATTTTTTTTTTTTTTTGAGATAGGGTCTCACTATATAGTCCAGGCTGACTTTGAACTCACTGTGTAGCACAGGCTGGCCTTGAACTCTTGGAGATCCACCTGTCTCAGCCTCCCAAGTGCTGGGATTGCGGACATGCGTCCCCACACCCAGTTTCAACTCTATTCTAATCATATATGTATATCAGTCTTTACCTTGTATCTCATAAGATAAACTTTTGTGTGTGTTCTGGGGATTGAATCCAGGCCCTTATACATGATGCAAGTGCTTTACCACCTATGCCCCTAAGTCCCTTTTCATTTTGAAACAGGGTCTCACTAAGTTGCCTAGGTTGCCCTTGAATTTACAGTCTTCCTGCCTCTGCCTACTGAATAGCTGGGATCATAGGTGTGCACCACTGTGCCAGGCTCCATAAGACAAACCCTGAAGGCAGGGACCATGTTTTTCTGCTCTCTTTATTCTCAGTACCCAAACCAGAGTTTAGCACACATTTTGGCCAATACCAAATAGTTGAGTGTTAATATTGTATCAAAGCTAAATATTTTCATCATAGAACAAACCTCTGGAACAAAAGAAGAAGCTTTTATCAAGGAAGTATAGGGCCAACGGGGATTTGCAAGCATAAGATCCTGAGTTTGATCCCTGGTACCAAAAAAAATAATAGAAAGTATAAAAATTAACAATAAGAGGCTGGGTGTGGTGGTGCACGCCAGTAATCCGAGCACTCAGGAGGCTGAGACAGGAGGATCACTGTGATTTTGAGACCAGCCTGGGCTAAATAATGAGTTCCAGGTTGGTCTCAGCTACATAGTGAGACCCTGTCTCAAAAACAAAACAAAACAAAAACAAAATTAACAATAAGAAATTTTAAAAATATAAAATGTATTCTTTTTTTTTTTTTTTGGTACCGGGGATCGAACTCAGGCCCTTGCTTTTGTGAAGCAAGCAGTGGCACCACTATGCCAAATCCCTGGCCCTAAAAACTATAAAATTTAACAACAGGTATAATTATGTTACTGAACTAGGCCTGTTTCACTACACATCTAATTTTTCAGGAAAGCTTATTAAGTGAGCACGGTGGCACATGCCTGTAATCCTAACACTTGGGAAGCTGAGGCAGGAAGCTCATCAGGAGTTCGAGGCCACCCTGGACTATGTAGCAAGAACCTGTCTCAAAAAAACAAACTAACTCAATGAATGAATGAATAAATAAATAAAGTAGCCAAGCACATGATGATGGGAGAGCAAATCTCTAAGACTAAGGTTTAGGGTTACAGTGGTGCCTTGGTACCTGTTGTTAATTGGTTCCTGGAGGTTCAACAAGTAGCAAAAAATTATGAAAACCAAACAAATTGCTTTGGTGGAAAGGGTAACAAGTCACAAGACAATTGACACCACAGGTTCTAGCTCTGCATAGACCAGCCGACACGTGACGAGAAACGGACCACGTTCTCATGCCAGTCCTTCAGGTACCAGATTCGACTAGTTTCGAAGTAGTAGAGTACCGAGGAGGTGACTACAGGATAAAGAAGTAGGGTGAGGGCCGTAGTGTAGCTCAGCGGCTCAGAGGTGCAGCGCCAGCCTGGCAAGGGAGAGGCCCTGAGTTCACTTCCTGGCAAATAAATAAATAATATGCATATAAAATAAGATAGAGTAGAATTTTTTAAAAAGCAGGGTGATTTTTTTTGTTTTAATGGTAGCAAAGTTTTATTAAAGGGAGGGAAAGAAACAGGCTCTGCAGAATGAGTTTGGGCCAAGTTAAAGGAAAAGAAGTCCACCCGACAGGGTGAGGGCAGGAGAGAACATGGTGGCCAGAAACAGGGTGATTCCAGGCATGGGTAAAGGAGATGAGCCGAGGTAATCAACAGTCTGTGCGTGTATAATTCTCATGGTTCTTCAAAGGGTGCGTGTTCAGACAATGGTGGTGTAGGGGCCAGGGGTTTGTCTCGGTGGTTCTGCCTCCTGCCTCATAAGCACAAGGTCCTGAGTTCGATCCCCAGTACGGAAAAAAAAAAAAGAAAAGAAAGAAAGAAAAAAGAGAAAATGGTGGTGTTGGCGTGAGCTTGGAGGGGAGTTTGCAGTTCCTTGACATAAAAGAGGTCACTCATCCAGTACCCAAACAGGCCCAAGGGAAGAGTAAGTTGTTTCAACAAAAGCAGCCTTCAGGTCTCCCAAAAATCACATAGATAATTTATCAATCATGATCCACAAAAGCTTGTGGAAGACTTAATAATTCGTTGCTGAGCTGCTTGACCTCCCAAATTAGTGATTTTTAAAGTTAACTGAAAGTCAGTGAAAGCCAGGCGTGGTGGTGCTCGCCTGTAACCCCAGCACTCCGGAGGCTGAGGCGGTATCACTTCAAATTGGAGGCCAGCCTGGGCTATGTATGAGACCCTATCTAAAAAAACTCAAAAATAACAAAGCAACAAACAAATGAAGCTGGGTGTGCAGGCACACTCTCTGTAGCATTTGGGCGCCCGAGACAGGAAGATCAGGAGTTCGAGGCCAGTCTGGGTCCGGTAAGATCCTGTTGCAAAACAAAACAAAAACTCAAAACCTTTTTTTTTTTTTTTTTTTTTTTTTTTTAGGTCTAACTGTGTAGCCCAGACTGGCCTCTAACTCTTGGTGATCCTCCTGCTCATCCTCCTAGGTGCTGGGTTTACAGGTGTACACCACCATGGCCCCCAAAACCTTTTTTTTAAAAAAAGGAATTGAATCTAGGAAATGTATTCATATTTTCCCTCAGTTTCAAGTATGATTACAATTTTAATATTACAAGTTTTAATGGGCTGGGGATATAGGTAACAGAGTGCTTGTCTAGCATCACTTAGTTTTAATAGTCAAATTGTTAAAATCTGGCATTACAGTATGGAATAATGGTTTCACAGCTGATCACAGTGGCACACACCTGTGATCCCAGCACTTGGGAGGCTGAGGTAGGAGGATCACTGATAGTTCGATGCCAGCCTGGGCTACATAGCGGGTTTAAGGCCAGCCTGGACTACTTCATGAGACCCTGTGTCACTATGCCACACATATTTCATACGAAATAGATACTCCCCCCTTCTGAGACAGGGTCTTGCTGTGCATCGCAGGCTTACCTTGACCTCGTGGCAATCCTCCTGCCTCAGCCTCCCAAGTGCTGGGATCATGGGCATGTGCCACCATGTCCAGCATGGTATTGATGTTTCATGCTTCCTGAATTCCTTATGGCCTTTTTCATAGTTATTTCATTGATAGTGACAAATTCCAAAACACATTTGTTGTTTTCCTTTTTGTTGTTGTTGTTTTTTGTTTGTCTGTTTTTTGAGACAGGGTCTCACTATGGAGCTCACTATGTAGCCCAGGCTGGTCTCGAACTCACAGTGATCCTCAGCCTCAGCCTCCCGAGTGCTGGGATTACAGGCGTGCGCCACCACACCCGGGTGTTTTCTTTTTCTTAAGTAATAAAATTGGCCAAGGTTGACTATATGAAGGCCAGAAATCTTTTGAAAATACGGAAAATGAAAGCTTAGTTGTATTTATCATGAATACCTAAAGCTGTCAGTCTATAAGAAGATTTCTAGTTGTTTTCGCATAAATAAAAATAGATAAGATGTAGAAGTGGCATGGAGTTTTTGAATCTCACACTCTCCTAGTTTAATAACAGGAGTCACTAGATGGCGTTCTTCCCTCTAAGGATTATGCACCTCTGACAGGACAGGATTTGTTATTAGAAATAAGTAAACTATCAAAGAATATATGATTTGATTGGTTGCTTTCTACTGAGACTATGTGGTCACCATGGAGACCCAAAGGAAGCTTTCACAGTCCTTATGGGGTTTACAGTGTAGCCAGGGGGGTAGTAGCAGGAAAGAAAACTAGCAATTATTTTTGTTATCCCATTGAAAGACCACCACAGGGCCGGAGATGTAGCTCAGCAGAGCTCCACCTGGCTCACAAGCGCAAGGTCCTGAGTTTGATCCCCAGTACCAAAAAAAAAAAAAGAGGTGACTAAGTTAAAATGACTACGTGTCCTTATAAATGAGATTAGAACATGAATAGGTAAGAAAAAAGACTGTGAGAATACAGAAAGGAGCTCGCTGTCCACTAGCTCAGCAGGAAAGCTTCAGAAGAAACCAACCCTTCGGACACCCTGATCCTGGATTTGTTTTGTTTGCTTGTTTTTTTGTTTCTTGAGGCAACATCTCCCTCTGTAGCTCTGGATGGCCATGAACTCACTATGTAGCCCACGCTGGCCTCAAACCTACAGCGATCCTCCTGCCTCAGCCTCCAGAGTGTTGGGACTACAGGCGTGCACCACCATACCTGGTAATCTTGGATTTCTAGACTCCCAAACTGTGAGAAAATATATTTCTGGTTTTTAAACCACTCAACCTGTGGTATTTTTTTAGGACAACCATAGCAAGCTAATACAGAGATAGTGTCCCCGTTTTACAAATGCATAATGTGAGGCTAAGGAAGAAATGAGTTGCCTAAAAATCTCATATTCAGCACACGGAACCTACTTGCAGGATCTGGTCCATCAGCTTGGGATTGAGGACACAGCATTACAAATGGCTTGTCACTCATATAGGTGTTAAGCAGATGACTAGAAGAAATAGAGACAGATCTTTTTTTACTGGTCCATGAGCAAACGCACCTTCCTTCCTCTGGCTGGCCTCCCAGTCGGTAGCCAAACCCAGGTGAGAGGAAGAAAAAGCCAGAGAGGCCTGAGTGAATTTTCTTAACCTTCAGGCCTACACTTATTTCAGCAGTGATGGCCATAAGTGATCAGTGACGCAAATTGTCTTTGACTTCATTTCCAAATGAGAACCTGTTACCCTAAGCAGTCTTTCTTTTTCCTCTACTTCCCACACCCAAATCCCCTAATGGGGCAGGATCCTTATCTCTGTCTCCTGGCTAGAGACCTGATGCAGAACCATTCAGCAGTCGGGCATGGTGCTGCACGCCTGTAATCCCAGCACCAGGGAGGCTGAGGCAGGAGTATCGCTGTGAGTTCAAGGCCAGCCTGAACTGCATAGTGGGACCCTATCTCAAAGAACAATGACGACAACAGCAGCAGTAAAACAAACTTGGATCACAAACCTTCTCTTTAGCCCTCTGGGATTTCTGGGAAGTAATCTGTAGAAAACTGAGAGAAAGGCAAATAACTGTTGTCCAACAGCAACAGAAATGAATTTTATCTAGTAGAAAAGATAACCACAAAGATTATAGTTTTACTCTCTTTTGGGCATTAACCGCTTTTCCTTTCTCAGATTTTCAGTCTTTTCCCTGTTGGGACGATGTTTATGGAACTGTTTTATGCTCACTGAACACTTCGTTGGTTGTATCCAGCCTGATGTTAATCACAAAGTACTATTTCTTTTTGTTGTTGTTTTTGGTACCAGAGTTTGAACTCAGGGCCTTGCGCTTACAAGGCAGGCACGGTGCCACTAAGCTAAATTCCAGCCCACAAAGTACTATTTCTTACAGATAGTGTATGTTTGGAAATTGTTATTTCGTTTTCTGTAACTTTCATACATCTCCTGAAATTTCTCATCTCTTCAGCCATTATTTTGATCTTTACCTGTGAACTCTTTAACTAATTTATCACTGTTATTTCAAATTCTTTGTCTGCTAATTCCAACGTCTAGGTCATTTGTGGGTCTCTTTCTGGTGATTTATCTTCCTCTTCATTGCAGATCACAATTTCCTGTTTTGCTGGTCATCAAATAATGTTATTCTATACTAAATATTGTGAAAAATATGTCAGAGGGACTGGACCCTATTATTTTCCTATGAAGAATGTTGAGCTTTATTCTAGCAAGCAGTTAACCTACAGACACATAATCTCAGCCTCATGCAGGCTTAGTCTTATGCTCTGTTAGGATAGGTACATTGCAGTAATTAGGGTCCCAGCAAGAGAGAAAAGAAGCAATAGGAGAAGGAACCCTAAAAAGTACTAGCCCCTTGCCAGGCATGGTGGTGCACGCCTGTAATCCCAGCACTCGGGAGGCTGAGGCAGGAGGATCGCTGTGAGTTTGAGACCAGCCTGGGCTGCACAGTGAGGTCCAGGTCAGTCTCAACTACATAGTGAGACGCTGTCTCAAAAAAAAAGAAGGTGAAGTTCAGTATGGTGGTACATACCTGTAATTGCAACATTCAGAAGGCTGAGGCAGGAGGATTTCAAGTTTGAGGCCAGTACCTTGGCTACATAGTAAGTTTGAGGCCAACCTGAACTACACAGCATGACCTTGTTCGATCAATCAATCAAACAAACAAACAAATGAACAGACCACAAAAAATGGTGAAATAAGCATACATCTGATAAGTGAAAGTTAAATGGATTTGTCAGCAGCAAACACTCCCCCCAAGAAATTCTAAATGGCGCCTGGCGTGGTGGCACACACTTATAATCCCAGCACTCAGAAGACTGAGACCAGAGGATCGCCGAGAGTTTGAGGTCAGCTTGGGCTACATGGTGAGTTGGAAGGCAGCTTGAACTGTGTAGTGAGATCTTGGCTCAAAGAAGAAGAAGAAGAAGAAGAAAACAATTCCAAATGAAATTCTGCAGGCTGAAAGGGTGATAGCAGCTGGAGATTTAGGTCTCTATGAAGGAGAAAAAAGGAGGGAGGAAGGGACACTGGAATCCATAAGCAAGTGCATGAATATATAAGCGTGTGAATATTTGAGTATCTAAGGAGCCAGGTTTCTTGGTTCGTTTTAAATTCGTGTGTGTGTGTGTGTGTGTGTGTGACTGAGGGTTGAACACGGCCTTTGCACTGAGGGACATCCCAGCCCTTTGACTGTTTGTTTGACAACGGGTCTCACTATGTAGTTCGGACTTGGCTTTGGACTCACTCTGTAGCCCACCCAGGCTGGCCTCAAACCCGTGTCACTTCTGCCTCCCAAGTGCTGGGATGGTAAGCGCATGCTCCACCAGACCTGGCAATCCCAACACCTTTATACAATTTTTATTTTGAAAAAAAAATTATTTTGAGACAAGTTCTTGCTAAAACACCAAATTTCTCCAGCTAGATTTGAGCTGGAAGTCTTCTTGCCTCAGCCTTCCAGAGTGTTGGGATTAGAGGCGTGCACCACCACACCTGGATAAAAATTCTTTAAATATCAAATAACTTTAAGACAAAAGTCATAATATAAAAGGAGTTTGGTTTTTGTTTATGTTTGTTTTGAGACATGGTCTTGCTATGTAGTCCAGGCTGGCTTTTACCTTGCTATATAATCCAGGCTGGCCTTGAGCTCATGATTTTTCTGCCTTGGGCTCCTGGGTGCTAAGATAATTTTTTTTTAAACACATGGAGATGTGAAATATTATCAACAATAGCATAATGAACAAGAAGGGTATGAGTAGAGTTATACTGTTGTAATGATATCAGTCTTCCCCAAACTGATTTTTTAAAAATCTGCTAAATTTAGGCTGGGGATTTAGCTCAGTGGTTCCAGCTGCTGCTTTGTAAGCCCAAGGACCTAAGTTCGATCCCCAGTACCCCCCCTCAAGATCTGCTAAATTTCAATAAAAATACAAACAGAAATTTGAAGAACTAGCAAGCTGATTCCAAAATTGTTACAGTATAGAAGAGCCAGGTGTGACCCTATAAGTCTAAAATTCCTGCACTTGGGAGACTGAGGAAGGAGGATCAAGAGTTCAAGGCCAGTTTAGGCGCACAGCAAGAGCTTGTTTAAAAAAAAAAACAAAAAACAGGGCCGGGGATTTAGCTCAGCGGTTCGGTGGCCTGCCTTGCAAGCACAGGGACCCAGTCCGATCCCGGTACCAAAAAAACAAAACAAAACAAAACAAACCTGTTCTAGAAGACAAAAGTCCAAAGGAGATAGGGGATTAGGGCGTGGCGCTAGGTGGCTGGGGAAGTGGGTGTGACTTGTTAATCACAAGACCGAGT
>NW_022900935.1:21331489-21351148 GCF_012274545.1 Fukomys damarensis
GGACATTCTCTGAGAAGGCGAGGGTGAGCCAGGACAAAGGGCTACAGAGTTGAGACAATGGCCCTGCTGTCTGCTGCCGTCCAGTGGGCCTGAGACGACTCCTGGAGACATTTTCGTTGAGTTACTATACACCCACAAATAGCTACTGAAAAACAGAAAAGGAACAAAAACTTGACAATCAGAGGGCCATTTAGAGCAGGCATTTAAAACTAGCAGACACACAGATGTGCCTGTTACTTCTTGCAATAGACTAAATTGTTCTCCCTGCCTCCGGTCTCTCCCACACCAATCCATGCTGCGCATGGGGGCGGGATTAATTTCCTGAAAGTACAGATCTGATCCGGGCACTTTCAGGCTCCAGCCCTTGTAGCGGCTCCCTGTTGCTTTAAACCAGCTAAGCATTGGGGGGTCCTTCTGATATAGAGAAATGTAACTCCCAACCTGCTAAGATGGTCAGACGCGACGAGTTCATGTCCCCCGAAATCGAAGAATGAATTCCAAGGAACAATGAAGATTAAGAGTAGGAAAGGACTGGGCGTAGTGGCGCACGCCTGTAATCCCAGCACTCCGGAGGCTGAGGCAGGAGGATCGCTGTGAGTTGAGACCAGCCTGGACGACCATAGCGAGACCCTGAGACACAAGAGGGGTCCCAGATGCGGACTGGCACAGAGGTCATTTCTCCAAGAATGTTTTATAGAGCAAAATCACAAAGTGGGTACAGAATCACTAGAGGGGTACAATGTGGGTCAAAGTAATCAACCCAATCCCTCTCTGACTGAAATGAATCTCCATCTAATTTAGCCTGTCTGGAGCACTTCCTGCAACGAGAGCCTCTTTTCTCTTCCCAGCTCATCTCCCTCTACTTCCTCTGGACTTGGGCTACGCTGAAGCTTCTCTCCCGTATAGTTCTTTTTTTTATCTCTTCTCTCCGCCCTCTCCCCTAGATCCATCCCTGCTCAGTCTTTCATTCTCCGGCAGTGATTCCGCCTGGGGCTCTCTTCCTGATGTCCTTCCCTCCCCATGATCCTCCGGGCTGAACTAGATGCTTCTGCAAGAGGGTTACGCAACACCTTAAACATTTTCTTATCACTAAGGATGTATTCTATGTTGTACTTGCATGTATTTATTTAAAAATATTTTTTTTTTGAGATAGGGTCTCACGGTGTAGCCCAGGCTGGCCTTGAACGCATGGCAATTCTCCTGCCTGAGCCACCTGAGTGCTAGGATTACAGGTGTGTATCAACAGGCCTGGCTGTAGTCTTTCCTCCTAGTGGTAAGCTCTTTCCCCTCCTCCTCCTCCTCCTTCCTCTTTATGTTCTGATAAATCAGAGATCATGTCTAATTTGCTGACCTTTTTTTTTTTGAGACAGGGTTTCACTATGTAGTTGAGACTGACCTATGTAGCCCAGCCTGGTGTCGAACTCACAGTGATCCTCCTGCCTCAGCCTCCCGAGTGCTGGGATTACAGGCGTGCACCACCATGCCCAGCAGTGCTGACCATTGTAACCCCAGTGCTTCATATGCACTTAAGAAAGTAGGCAGGAAAG
Source organism: Fukomys damarensis (assembly GCF_012274545.1). NCBI lineage: Eukaryota > Metazoa > Chordata > Mammalia > Rodentia > Bathyergidae > Fukomys > Fukomys damarensis. The sequence continues at coordinate 21,333,037 of NW_022900935.1, forward strand.
AAAGATCACAGAAGAACTGAACATTCTTCTCAGTTCAGAAGTTTTAAACCTTTAGCAGGACATGGTGGCGCACGCCTGTAATCCCAGCACTCAGGAGGCTGAGGCAGGAGGATCGCCTTGAGTGCAAGGCCAGTCTGAGCTACAGTAGTGAGTTCAGGGCCAGCCTGGACTACATAGCAAGACCCTGTCTCAAAGAAAAAAATTTTTTTAAAAACTTTTAGGCCTTCAAAATTTAAGAAATGTCACAGTCTCTTATTTTGTTCCTGTTTACCCAGAAACAGGCAGATCCATAACCCCTCCCAATGAACGATACTTTTATATAATCATAATGTAAGCCACCACAAAAATATATATGTATACCCTCAGCTTTAGTATTCACAACATGGATTCTGTTATGTCTTCTCTGTTAGCCTTGAAAATGTATCTGGTTAGCCTCCACGTTCACATATGTATCCTGTTGTGTTATGCTTTTTTGGGGTACAGAGATTGAACTCCAGACCTTGCGCTTGCAAGGCAGACGGTGGAACCACTGAGCTAAATCCCCGGCCCTGTGCTATGCTATGTGACTATCCTGTTCTACTCCAATTTAAACTATTGTGTAAAACTCCCCCCACCCTTTTCTTTAATTTTGGGACCCAGGTCGTTATGGAGGGGGGACTTAGCTCCATTGGGCTGGCCAGTCAAATAAAGCTTTCCTCCATCTCTTTTGAGTGGGTTTGTCTTTCCCGGTCCAGGCTTCATACAAGTTTGACTCCTGCTTTTCTTTCTGCTATCATTTCTGGCCCAAGTACACAGATAGAGGCAATTATGGTAGAATGACCCCAAGTAAAGCAGGGAAAAGATCATCTTCCCAACAAGTGGTGCTTTATGAAGAAAAGGAATCATTTTATTTTTTTAACAAGGATAAATCTAAAAAATACAATGTTGAGTGAAATAAAACCCCCAAGCAACAGCCAGAAGAATGAACCCATCACCCCAGCGTTTCTGTGAGGTTAAGAAACATATGATGTTTTCATTCTGCTAGAGACACACAGAGCCATGTGGTAAACACACCAACAAATGGATGGGGACAATCAACGCACAGTTCCCGGCATTTAACCAAATGTTCTCCGATCATTTCAACATGTAGCTGATATAAAGATTATTAATGGGATGTTTTACATTCCTTTTTCCAAATTAAGTCCTCAAAAGCTCAGTTTTCACTTTACGCTCATGACACAGTCAGGAAGCCCCATATCCCACGGGCCCAGTAGCCGCAGGCTGCCAGGGGGAACTGCACTGGACAGGCGGGGTTGATGCACCTCAGGTTAGGGCCTATCAGGCCATCTGAGATTCTATATGATTTTGGGGGAAAATCATTTCACAATTAAATTATAGGGGCTGGGGATTTAGCTCAGTGATGCTGCCACCTGCCTTGCAAGCACAAGGTCCCAAATTCAATCCCTTGTACCAAAAAAAAAAAAAAAAAAAGTCTAGGTTAATTTGTTGCCAGGCATGGTGGTGCACATCTGTAATACCAGCACTTAGGAGGCTGAGGCAGGAAGATCGCTGTAAGTTGGAGACCAGCCTGGGCTACATAGTGAGTTCCAGGTCAGTCTCAACTACATAGTGAGACCCTGTCTCAAAAAACAAACAAGCAAAAGGGAGCTGGGTATGCTGGTATATGCCTGTAATCCCAGCACTAAGTAGGCTGAGACAGGAGGATTGCCACAAGTTCAAGGCCAGTTTGAGCTACAAAGTAAGACTCTGTCTTTAAAAAAAAAAAAAAAAGAGGGAGCATCTCTACCAATATTTTAGAAATAAAAAGGATTGTACAGAAACACTGAAAAATTGAATGCTACGTTAGACAAAATGGACAAATTCCTAAAAAGGCATAGATCACCAAAACCAATTTAAGAAGAAATAGAAAATGTGAATAGACCTATAACAATGTCTTGAATTATAATTTTACTTAAAACAACAAAAGTAATAAACAACAAAAGAAAAGCCCAGATCCAGGTGGCAGCACTGGTAAATTCTGTCAAACATTTAAAGTTAACACCAAAAATTACAAGAGGCAGGAACACTTCCCAGCTTACTCTAGGAAGTCAGTATTACTCTGAAACCCAAATCAGACAAAAACATCAAAAGAAAATAAAAGTACAGGGCCAGGGATTTAGCTCAGTGGCACTGTGGCTGCCTCAAAAGTGAAAGGACCTGTTTTGGATTTCTGGTCCAAAAAAAGGCAAAAAAACCTAACTACAGACCACTATAGTTTATGGACATAGATATGAAAACCAGGTGTGGGGAGGTACATGCCTGTAATCCCAGAACTCAGGAGCCCAACGCAGTAGGGTTGCCACGAGTATAAGGATCCTGTCTCAAAAAAAAAAAAAAAAAAGACTCAGGACCTGTGAAAATCAGTCTGTGTAATATATCATATTGGAAGAATAAAGGACAAAGGACATAAGCCATGTGATTATTTTCTTAATGGATGCAGAAAAAAGTATTTCATAAAATCCAGTGCCCTTTTCTGATAAAAACTCTTAAACTAGAAATAGAACTGAACTTCTCTAACTGAATACGGAGCTCATTGCTAATATTATACTTGGCAGTGAGAGACCTGCCTTCCCCTGAAATCAGGGAAGACAAGCATGGTTATTTTCAACACAGTGCTGGAAGTTACGAGCAGAGAAATTAGGCAAAGATAGAAGATATGATCAATGGAGAAACTCTAAAGACCCCATAATTCCTCCCAAAACCAGTGGGAGCTAATGAATTCAACAAATTACATTCTCTATACTAGCAATGGATAATTTGAAGAGGAAATGAAGAAAATTTCATTTAAGGGCCAGGGATTTAGCTCAGCGGTGCTGCTGCCTGCCTCACAAATTCAAGGTCCTGAGTTTGATTCCTGGTACCACAAAAAAAAAAAAAAAAAAAAAAAAAAAAAGCTTAAGATGGTAAAACTAAATTAAACAATAGATTTCACTCAATCCCTATCAAAATCCTGGTTGCCTTTTTTAAAAATTGCAAATCTGATACTAAAATTCATACAGAGATACACAGACCCAAATAGCCTAAAGTATTTTTAGAAAGAGAAACAAGGCTACAGGACAGAACGAAGTAGAAGGAGTTACACTTTCTGATTTTAAAATGTGCTATTAATCAACAAGTGTAATAAGTGGCATAGGAGTAGAAATATAGATCAGTAGAATAGGATTCAGGGTGTTTGAAGTCAGGATGGTGGTTAACCTTTGTGGGAGGAGAGCAGAGTAAAAGGAGGAAGAGGGAGGGAGGCCTCTGGGGTGGAGTAATGTTTTATTTCTTTTATCTTCATGTTGGTTATATGGGTGTGATCACTTCGTGAAAAAATGTTAAAGTATGAATATCTTAAGCTCTGCGTATCTGTGTTGTACTTTGATATTAAAAAAAAAAAACAACTTGCCGGGCATGGTGGCACATACCTGTAATCCCAGCACTCGGGAGGCTGAGGCAGGAGGATCCCTGGGAGTTGAGACCAGCCTGGGCTACATAGTGAGTTCCAGGTCAGACTCAACTACATAGTGAGACCCTGTCTCAAAAAACCAAAAAAAAAAAAAAAAAACCACACCCCAAAAAACTTTTAAAATCCTATCCATTCTTCTAGTTTTGTTTTGTTTTAGCTTTCATAGCATAAGGTGGTCTTGATTCTTACCTGCCTTTTTTCTTTTTCTTGGTAAAGGAGATCAAACTCGGGATCTTGCATTTGTGAGGCAGGATGCAGAACCACTGAGCTAAATCCCCAGCCCCTAGGTGGCCTTGATTCCTCAAGCAAAGGATTCCCTAAACACGGAAGTGGTCACCAAAAGAATGAAAACTGTTCCTTGCGTCACCAGGTTACCTCCCTGAACCTGTTTCCTCATCCACAAAACAGAGACAGTGATGGTCCCTACTGGTGGGGTTCTAAAGGGTCACGGGAGCTCCGGGGTATAAAGGGCCTGCCATGCCTGGTAGAGTAGGAACTTCCTTGTAGTTCGTGATAAACATAATTATTGGTAATTTGAAGTTCATGCGCTTATGGTCCCAGATGTCCTCATACCTCGACATCTCAACATCTCGTTTTTTGTTTTTTTTTTGGTACTGGGGATCGAACTCAGGTCCTTGAGGCTGCGCGGCAGGCCGTGGAAGCACCCAGTTAAATCCCCGGCCCGGTGAACACGGTTTCTAATACACAGCGAGCTCTGTGGGCAGCAGCACACCTTGGCCCTGAGCCTTTAGAAATCACACAGCGTGGGGCTGGGGATTTAGCCTGCCTGGCAAGCACAAGGTCCTGAATTTGATCCCCGGTAACAACAAAAAAAAAAAAAAAAAAAAAAAAAAAAGAAAGAAATCACAGTGCTCACGAAGACACAGGGTACTGCACAGGGCCTGCTTACATTGTCAGGAAAAGGAAGTGTTTAGAAAAGTTGTCTGTTAGCTCTAAATTTAGTTGAAATCAATGCAACACATATCTGATTTAAACCGCTTTTATTTTTAAACGTTTTTCTCTAAGTGTTTACTATGTTTCACGGATTCGGCGGCCAGATGAGGGCGCATCTGCTCAGTTAAGAAAAGCACCTGGTCAGAAACAAAAGGCTTAGCGCGTTACACCCGCCCGGAGGCCCGCCGGCTCCTGCGGGGCAGACACAGGTCTGCGCGCCTGTAGCAGCGCCTCAGCTGCCCCCTGAGAGCCCCTGCAGGCCGTTCATTGAGTTGCCTTCTTTAATAAAAAGACACAAAAATCCTTTTACTGTGGGCAGAGAAGCCTAGAACATTCTAGACAATTTTAGAAAAAAAAAAAAAAAAAAGAAAAGAGCAGAAAATGTGTCTGGGGATGTCTATGTTGGGGGTTTGAGCCCTCAAAGAAACAGATGCGCCCCGGTCCCCAAGCCCTTTCCCCTGGGGCCCCAGGCAGTAGGTGAAGCAGGAGCCCCTCCTGGGTGGGCTGAGCAACGGCTTCCGTGGCTCTGATCAGGGAAGCCCAAAGGATGGCGCCAAAGCAGCTGCACCCCCACTGTCAGTTCGGAAGCCAGATCTCCGCCCACCACACAAACTCCTGGACAAGGCTGTTCTTTTTGTTCAGTTTACAAAGGAACCGGTGCTTTTTTTTTTTAAAAGCCCAGGATGGCAGGGAAGAGTGATGTGACAGAAAGTTGGACTCTGGGTTCAGTGAAAACTGGTTGTGTCTCGTCTTTGCCACTTAGCAGCTGTGTGTATGACTCTGGGCAAGGATTTATGCTTCCTGGTTTGAAAATTCTCCTCTGTGAATGGGAAATAATCCCTCCCACGGTTATTGGGGAGGTCAAATCCTGTGAGCTAACTGATGTGAAAGCACCTTTCGGAGTGCCTGGTACTTGGTGAAATTTAAGCACAGAAAGAAGAGAAGATGGAGGAGGAGGAAGGGAGAATTTACTAATATTTCTCCGGAGCTATTTTGTTGTTGTTTTTGTTATTTTGAGACAGGGTCTCACTATGTAGTTGAGACTGACTTGGAACTCTCTATGTAGGTCTCAAACTCAACGATCCTCCTGCCTCAGCCTCCCGAGTGCTGGGATTACAGGTGTGGGCCACCACACCCGGCTTCTCCAGAGCTATTCAAGGGAGTTGTGCTTTGTTTGTTTATCCTGGGCACTGAACCCAGGGCCTTTGCACAATGCGCGCTGCCATTTTCTAAGCATCTTCTGGCACCAGGCATCATACGCAAAGTCTTACGCAGTCCTTGACTCAGAATAACTCAGGGAGGCAAATGCTGCCATTTTCCACTTCATGGTTAGAAACCGCAGGTGGAAAGACTGAGTCACTCGCCCAGGGCCACACACCAGAAAGTAGGGCTCGAAGGCAAGACTCCTTAACTCCAGAATGTTCCCCTTACCAGTAGGCTTGTCTCCAGCCTGGGAGTCAGAGCTCAGCTCTTGATAGATGTGGTCTGGGAACGTGTTGTCTAAAGTCTCTGCAAGGTGACCAGGAGGGTCAGAGACAGACAAGAGAGCTACCGTGTAACCAGTCTCTGAATACTGGTTCTGGGAGGGGAAGGGTTAGCAAGACTGTCGGAGCTTCTTGGGGAGCCAAGAAATGAGACTGAGGCAGGGTCCGACCTCCCAGAAGGAAGGACAGGAGGCGCCCTGACCAGCTACCAGGGTCAGTCGAGGCTCACAACAATGCAGCGAGCTTTTGTCCTAGGGGCCACCATTCTCAAGGTCACCCTGTGCCTTCTACTGACCCTTCACTAATGAAGCAGAAACCTCTCCATTTTTCTTGTAACTTTTCTTAAAGGGGGGAGAAAGGCGTGGACTAACCTCCGGTCGTCTAACAATCACCTAGTACTGGAAGCAGTTATAAACTGGCAGGTTGGCTTTCTGGTTAGTCTAAGTTTCCTTGCACCCGATCACGGGGGTGAGTGTTTCGCTCTGCAAAGCTGTAGATTTGGCATTTAATCTGAGATGCGCCCAGTGGCAGACACGTTCCCTGAGTCCCAGAGTCAGGACTCCATGTCTGTCCGCCGCCTGCCTGCACGCTTGTCTCTGTCTAGCTACATTTGTGAGGAGACAGCCCGACCCATGTCAGCGGATTTGCAGCAGAACTCTGCCTCATCGGGGTAATGCAATCATGTTCCGCAGCTTCTCAAGAGGGTGGCAGCAGGGACGCGGACACAGTCAGGGTGGGGCAGGGCGGGACAAGTTAAGGACTGCCTGAAGCCTTGGGGACTTTATGAAAGATGGCTGATGGCCTGACCGGAAGGAACGCATAGCGAGGCCACCAGAGGATGTGCTTCCGGGTCTCCGCTCTGGAGAAAGCTCTTCGGACAGTGGCAGGGAGGGTGGCGGCGACAGGAGTCACCGAGTCTCTGCGTGGAGGTCAACAGGGCTGAAGGCCACCGTTGTGGGCCGCTGGCAGCTGTTGCTGTTTGGGTCCATGGCAGAAGGAGCAACTGGCTTGGGGCCCTTGGGCTCCAGCTCACGCCTTGTCCTCATCTTCCTGTAATGACACAGACACACAGGGTTGAGTTTCCTCCCTCCCCTGCCGTGGGGAAAGGGCTCCGTGTCAAAGAGATGAATGCAGATCACCGTGAACTCACTGCTTAACTGCCAGCCATGGAATTTTACCACCGGAAGAGAACTCAGACATCAACTAGATTTTTGGTTTAGCTTAGCTTAGATATTTAATTTAAAAAATACATTTAATTTTATTTGTTCCTATCAATGAATAAGTACACTTTCCGATAAATGGCTATATTAAAGACAAAATGAAAATATCACAGTACGTATTTTCTGTTAAAAGTTTTAGTGCGAGTTAAAGTTTGCAGGATAATTATGCTTTTTAGATTTATTGCTAGAAATATTTAAGAGCTTTTTACAGAGTTGAGGAGCCATGTACTTAAAACATGTGTCCTGTCAGCTGGGCGTGGTGGTGCATGCCTGTAGTCCCAGCACCTGGGAGGCTGAGGCCGGAGGATCGCTGTGAGTTCGAGATCAGCCTGGGCTACACAATGAGTTCCAGGTCAGTCTCAACTATATAGTGAAACTGTCTCAAAAAAACCAAAAAAACCCATGTATCCTGTCTTCATTTTTCATACACCATAACTAACAATTATGAATTCTAATGACTGCATATTTCACCTTATTACCATATCATAATTCTTCTCCCCCTTTGGCACTTTTTTTTTTTTTTGGTACCAGGGATCAAACTCGGGTCCTTGTGCTTCCCAGGCAGGGTTTTTTGTTTTCTGTTTTTTGAGACAGGGTCTCACTATGTAGTTGAGACTGATCTGGAACTCACTATGCAGCCCAGGCTGGTCTTGAACTCACAGCGATCCTCCTGCTTCAGCCTCCCGAGTGCTGGGACTACAGGTGTGGGCCGCCACGCCCCACCCCAGGCAGGTCTTTTTCTTAAAAACTTCAAATTCTACTGTGCTTGACCACGGCGATCCTCCTGCTTCAGCCTCCCGAGTGCTGGGACTACAGGTGTGGGCCGCCACGCCCCACCCCAGGCAGGTCTTTTTCTTAAAAACTTCAAATTCTCAAAGAAGTTGCACAAATAGTTCAATTAATACCCCAAATCCTTCACTGAACAATTCAACCAATTGTTAAGTTCTCCTGCTCTCTCCCTCTCCCTTGTCATGCACGCATGCATAAACACACAGTTTTGTTGTTTTTTTTTTTTTACTGGAGATTGGACCCAGGGAGTGCTGAGCTATATCCCCAGTTTTTAAAACAATTTTTTTTGAGACAAAATCTTGCTAAATTGCCCAGAATGTCCTTGAACTTGTGATCCTCCTGCTTCAACCTCCTGAGTAGCTGAGATTATAAGTGTCGTCTACTATACTCATGCAGGCAAAGTTTTTTAAAAAAATCCCGAACCATCTGTAAACTAGAAGCTACTTTATTCCTATATACTCTTAAGAACAAGGGCGTCTCCAATATATTCATAATGCAGTCATCACATTTCCAGGCCTTCCACTGTTTTATTTTCTTCTTCTTTGAGACAGGGTCTCATTATACAGTCCAGGCTGGCCTTGAACTCACTATGTAGTCCAGGCTGGCCTCAATCTTGGGGGGGGCAGCGTTCTCCTGACTCAGCCTCCTGAGGGCTGGGATTATAGGTGTGAGCCACCATGGCCCTTCCATTGTAAGAGTGACAAAATTGAGACAGAATAAATAATTTATCAGGTTTTGAAAGACCCAAGGCAGAACCCTGGCATCTCAGTTCTGAGCCCAGGTACCAGTGCAAGCAGTGTGAGGTGCGTGGGGTCTTCTCCCAGACTACAGCCTCGCAAAGGGGTTCAGAGCTCTAGCAATGACGTAGTGCAACGAAGGCAGACATTTGGGTTTGATGCCTTCCTGGTTTGGGAAAGACCCAAATAAAATCCTAAAGATTTGAAAAATCGTGTTTAATGTTACTGTTATTATTATTATTACTACATGTAACAGTGGGAGCATTTTCTTTGAAACCAGATAGACTGGGTTTAAATCCCAGCTCTGCTAATGAGGGCTGCGCAACCCGTGGCCTGGGACTTCCACTTCCTGGGCCTGTCTCCAAATGAGAGGACCAGGCAGCTCCAGAGCCCGGGGCGCCCGTACCTGTTGTACATCTTCAGCAGGATCACAACCGCGGTGAAGATGACGAGGACGACCACCACGACCGCAGCGACAACGGCTCCGGCACCTAGAGGGGACAGCCCAGGAGGGCGCATGTGTAGGCTGAATGGGGCCCAGGACGGCGCCTGGGGACCCCACCAGTCAGGGGAAGGAGGAGCCTTGCTGATGACCGGGTCCGTGGCCCCTCAGCAGTGGCCACGCACCCCTCACCCACCAGATGGGCTCGCCTGGCATCTGCCAAACTCTGTCCTAGGAGGAGCTCCATTCCCATCGGCCCCAGCAAAGCTTCAAATGGACAAGCGAATCGCTGCCCTGCTTTTGTCTGTTTTGAGACAGGGCCTTACTATACGGTCCAGGCTGGCCTCGAACTGGCAATACTTTTACTGCCTCAGCCTCCAGAGTGCTGGAATTACAGGTGCGCACCATCTTGGGCAGCCTCCTTGTTTTTTGTTTTTTTTGTTTTTGTTTTCCTGTACCAGGGATCAAACTCAGGACCTTGTGTTTTCAAGGCAGGCCCGGTGTCCCTGAGCTGCATCCCCAGCCGCTCCTTAGTTTTGCTAATACAAGTTATGTTTGCATATTAAATGTCTATTAATATTTGTAAAATAACTTATTAATCCTATGTCTGAAAAGTCCGTCCTGAGAAAATATTCCTAAATGTGGAAAATAGGTACTTGGTAAAAATATAACCATCTTCCACACACTATTTTATACTGAGCTCATAACCATGTTTCCATGTAATTGCCTTTTCCTTCATGACTTTCTGTTTTCTTTTTCTTTTTGCAGTCCTGGGGATTGAACCCAAGGTCTTGTGCATGCTAAGCAGATACAGATGGGGCTGGGGATTTAGCTCAGCGGCGCCCTGCCTTCCTTCAAAGCACAAGGTCCTGAGTTTGATCCTCAGTACAAAAAGAAAACAGAAAGAAAGAAAGAGCAAGTACAAATAGTCCTCACTTAATGATGTACCAATTTAACAACCAAGGGATGCTGTTTGGATGTATGACCCACTTTTTTTTTTAGTACAGTTCTGTACATCTTGTGGGGGAATACAGTATACCTTGTTTATATAGTACTGTAGTTTTTGCTGATTATACTGCATAGTGCAGTACTGTAGTTTTATGTTGTGCTATCATTATAGTACTGCATGTAAGAGTTAAGCAAATAAGCCAGATATAGTGACGCACATCTATAATCCCAGCATTGTGGAGGCTGAGGCAGGAGGGACATGGTGAATTTCAAGTCAGCCTGGGTTCCATAATGAGTTCTGCTCCCTGGCACAGGGCTGGTGACATCAGTCTGTGTGCACCTGGTGACAACTTACCCGCCTTATGATTTGGGCACTTTTGTGAATGTATATAAGCCTTTCTAAAATGCCAGTTATTTGCGAAGTTTGGTAGCCCTACTCAGGAGGGTGCAATAGCCCAGTGAAAAGCCATTACTTTTGGTAAAGTAAAAACAGTTACTCCCACCTGGTTGACAGTTGCTGTCCCATCCCGGACCGCCCCTCAGAGCTGCCTGGATCTTGGTGGGGGCAGGATAGCCCGGTGTGCCCTGTCCTGAGAGCCACCCTGCTGGGTCTCCACGGAAGGTGACTGGTCTCCTGCCCTTAATCTGGCCACCCAAAGGTAAAGAGTCTGGGGCTGGGGGAGAGGGGAGAAAGGCACCCAACCATCTCCCTCCCTATATAGTCAGTTTGTTTTCTGCATAGCTGTCTTCAAGTTTTTCATTCGAAATGTCTTTGTTCCTGGCAAATATCTCCCCAAGAGATCATTTCTAATTTATAAGGTGATGGGAAGGTGTTCTGCCCTGCAAAAATAGTATGAAAGGAGTGATATTGCATAGGGACCTATTTAGAGACATCTTAAAGGAGGTTCAAATTCCCATTGACCTCTAGACCCCAAGACTCCACAGTAAAAGTAAGAGTAACAGCCGTAGCAGGGTCTCTAAGAATGGTGCCGTTAGGTACTGAGTACACACCGAGGCCATAGGGCTGTTCTAAGGTCTTTACATGAATTAGTGATCTCTTCAAGTTCGATTCAGACAGCTATTTTACGTGGCAGCTTCATGAATATCCTCATCTCATAGATGAGGAAACTGAGGCCCAGTGCACAGAAATCTTGTGTTCAGGGCCACGCAGTGGGCAAGTGCTGGACCTGGGTCAGCACGGAGAGCCTGCACTCTGTCTCCAGGACCCAAGTGGACCCTGACACTTCTCCCGCCCACCTTCCCCTGCCTTCAAGCCATGTTGACCTTACTCTTATAGAGGAAGTCTTCCCCCCGCGTGGTCATGTTCAACGGAAAGGTGGTGTCCCCCAAAACGGTAGGTGTGGTCATCTTGACCCTGGTGAGAAGAAAGAAGAAATTTTGCTTAAAACCAGAGTAAACCTTATTATTCCTGTACGACACCTCTTTTGGTCTTTGGATGACTGGAATAGTCACACATGCAGTTTGTTCTTGACAGCAAGTAAATGTGAGGTCCATGACTAAATACTGGGGTGGGGGGAGATTACAAATGATACCCAAGATTTCCAAGGAACTTCATTTTTAGCTCCATTCAACAGTACAATGGACCCCTGAAATTCACAGCGGTTATGTTCCTAGAGCAGCTGCGAATTGTGAAAAATCTTGAATTTCAGATATGCTCAGAAAAGTGCCTATTTTCATAGTTTTTTTTTTCAGCTTTAATTGAGTTTATTGGTACATTTTAGGGATACAGTAGGATCTTGTACCTCTACATGACAAGTCTTGATTCTTATTTTTTTCCCTTTACCTCTGCCCTCTAGTTTAAACCCTAAATTTTTTTGTTTGTTTGTTTTGAGACAGGGTCTCACTACGTAGTTGAGACTGACCTGGAACTCACTATGCAGCCCAGGCTGGTCTCGAGCTCACAGCGATCCTCCTGCCTCAGCCTCCTGAGTGCTGGGATTACAGGCTTGCACCACCACGCCCGGCCAAACCCTAAATATTTTCATAGTTTAAACCCTAAATATCCTGCAGTCAGGTAATTTAATCTAATAAGATACTCTATTAATAAACCCTGAGAAGGTGCAGAGTGTTTGGGTTGCATCTTAAGGATCCTAGGGCTTTAAGAAGGACAAAACCGAGAAAACTGAAGATGGCTAGTGCGGCGGAGGAGTGCGGGGTGCACCAGAGATGGTTACAGGGCAGCAGCTAATCAGCAGCGAGGAGAATTTAACGCTCTCGAATCGGTTACTTGCGAACCTCCAGCCCCGCCCCCAACCGCGAAGGGTATTTGCGGTTTCTGTGAAATTGCCGGGGTTTTCATAAACAATTATTGTTAGGTTCCAAGGAAAAATCCTCCAAGGACTGAGGCTGCGAACCGCGGCTTCACAGGGGGTGTATACTGTATTCACCCAGTTCCTACGAGATGGCTCAGCTCGTCTGCGTCGGTGGTGTAGTGGTGAGGACAGCTGCCTTCCAAAATGGCTCATCTGATCTAGAAACCCAGCGAGCTAAGGTTCCGTTTGCTATGTTGCTGATGAAAGCGAAGTCCCCAAAGCTAGGCGGAGCCCCAAGCCTTCCTGATAGAATTTCACCTGGGCTGTGTGCAATGTACTGGGAAAGCCCCTCTGCCTACACCGTGAGGGATGGACATCGTTGGGGCACAAGAAGGAAAAGAACAAAAGCACAGAGTCCTCGGTGGGGGTCGGCGCATCATCCACCTGTCTCATTCAGGCCTCTCAGTCGCTGAGAAGCAGCCATCACTCACGTTTTGCTGCTGAAGCTGAGGATGGTGGAATGAGTTGACCAAGACGAGGGAGGGCTTAGACTCAAACACTCCAAGTGTACCAGTACCTTTGCCCCCTTGACACTATGAGGAATCAAAACTCACAATCCTGAGCCGGGCGTGGTGGCGCACACCTGTAATCCCAGCACTGGGAAGGCTGAGGCAGGAGGATCACTGAGTTCGAGACCAGCCCGGGCTACATAGTGAGTTCCAGATCAGTCTCAACTACATAGTGACCCTGTCTCAAAACAAAACAAAACAAAACAAAAAAACCCACAAAAAACTCACAATCCTAAACCATGCCATTGTGTGCACCTATAATGCTGGAGGAGGCTGAGGCAGGAGGATGGCTTGAGCTCAGGAATTCGAGACGAGCCTGGGCAACGTAGTGAGAATCTGTCTCAGAAAAGAAAGAAAGAAAGAAAGAAAATCCGAATCCTACAATATTATACTGGAGGGGTGAACCAGCGAATGTGTGGTTAATGCAATGTCATGCTACCACAAGGAAGTGTTGGGGTCCTCCACCAAGAGTTATATATATAGCAGTTACACGACAATTATAAGTAATTGCTCTTAACTACAGGGATTAAGAGAAAAAGAAAGAAAAACAGATTTTTTTTTTTCAATTCAGAGTCTTGCTATGTTACAACTCCTGCACTCAAATGATCTTTCTGCCTCAGCCTCCCAGGTGCGTGGCACCATTCCTGGCTATGAACCACCATCTCGGGTACACTTTCCCTGCAGCTGCAGACAACATGGAAGCCCATGGCGGTGGCGGCGTCTATGTCAAGAGCATTATCCAGGCCTGTGGTAACTCGAGACATCGTGAGGCCTCGGCACAGCTGCTCCATCTTCTGGAGAAGAGGCAGTCTATACGTCACAAAATATTTGTGCATATATTTATTTTATTTTTAAATAAAATAAAATAAAGGGCTGGGGATTTAGCTCAGTGGTTCTGCTGCCTGCCTCTCAAGTGCGAGGTCCTGAGTTCGATTCCTTGTATCAAAAAATTCATTTTTTCTTAAATAAAATAAAAACCTGACCTCTTCACACCTGCAAACCTGTCTACCTGCCTGGCCTTCTGGGCTCCCCACTGTCTTGCTTTTTTTTTTGGTATGGGGGTCAAACTTGGGACCTTGCACTTTTGAAGCAGGCATTGGAAACATTGAGCTAAATCCCCGTCCCCCACTGTCTTAACGGTAAGAAAAAATGTTTAGTACTGTGGATTCAGGCTATATCCCCAACCCTTTTAATATTTGTATTTATTTTGGGTTTTTTTTTTTGCTTTGTTTTGTTTTTCATTAAGTTTATCGGTACATTTAAAGCAAACAATACGATAGGCTATATCCCCAACCCTTTTAATATTTGTATTTATTTTGGGTTTTTTTTTTTTTGCTTTGTTTTGTTTTTCATTAAGTTTATCGGTACATTTAAAGCAAACAATACGGTTACATTCATCGTTGGGCTCTTGTGCCTTTACATGATGTGCCCTGGTTCTCATTTTTTCTCCATACCCCTGCCCTCTCTTCACCCACTTCACCCTTCCCTTCTCTGTTTACAAAGACTTTGTTTCCATTTTTTTCACATTTTTTCTTTTTCCTTATTTCCTTTCCCCTCCCCTTCCCACTTCCCCTAAAACCATTTTCTTCCTATTTCACACTCCCAATTATACCATTTGAACATTTAGTTTTTCACACCAGAGAAACTATTTGGTATTTTCTCAAGTGTGTTCTATTTGCTTCACTTAAGAGTATGGCCTCAATGTGCATCCATTTAGCTATAAATGTTTCTAGTTTCTCATTCTTTATGGCTGAGTAGTACTCCATTTTATAGAAAAACCACCTCTTCTTTATCCAGTCTCCAAATGATGGGCAAATGGGCTGTTTCCAAGTTTTAGCTATTACAACTGTGCCACTATAAACATGGGTGCGCATATATCGATGTGATATGATTCTTTTAATTCTTTTGGAAAGATACCCAGCAGAGGGATGACTGGGTCAAATGGAACCTCTAGGCCCAGCTCTTTGAGGTGTTTCCATATTGATTTCCACAGTGGTTGCACCAGTCTGCACTCCCACCAACAATGGAGAAGGGTTCCTTTCTCCCCACAGCCCCGCCAGCATTTGTTATTGGTTGATTTCTTGATAGCAGCCATTCTTTCTGGGGTAAGGTGTTTTTTGTTTTGTTTTGTTTTTTTGAGACAGGGTCTCACTATGTACTTCAGGCTGGCCTTGAACTCACAGTGCTCCTCCTGCCTCAGCCTCTTGAGTGCTGGGATTACAGGGATGTGCCACCACGCCTGTCCCCCCACCCCCTTTTTTTTGTACTGGGGATTGAACTCAAGACCTTGCATTTTTGAGGCAGGTGGTGGCACTACTCAGCTAAACCCCCAACCTCCTGGCCCCTTTTAATATTTTTATTTTGAGACATAGTTTCACTAATTTTCCCAGGTTGGGATCCTTCTGCCTCAGCTTCCCAAAGTGCTGGGATTATGGATTGTGCCACCATAATTGGCTAAGAACGTTAAAATTATAATATTAATATTCAATAGCAGTCCATGCATCTATCAGTCAGGCTTAACAAATATTTAGTTATATTTTCATCGGGGTTCTTGTTTGTTCGTTTGGCGGACTCGGGATTGAACTCGGGTCTTCTATGTTGAACTATAACCCTGCTATTTTTTTATACTGGGATCAAACTTGGGACCTTGTGCTTGCAAGGTGGGTAGCAGCACCCCTGAGCTAAATCCCCGGGCCCTGCTCTTTTTGTTTTTTTAGTTAATACTTTATACTCAGCCTCCTAGGTGGAGATTATGGGTGTATACCACCACACCGGCATGAATTCTTTACTTTAAAAAAATGAGATGAAGCCGGGACTGGTATTGAACTGAGGACCTTGCCCTTGTGAGGCAGGTGCAGTGCCACTGAGCTAAATCTTTTGCCCATATTCTTGTAATAGTTTTTTTTTGGGGGGTGGGTACCAAACCCCCAGCCCCACATTCTTGTTCTTTTTTTTTTGAGACAGGGTCTTGCTATGTGGTTCAGGCTGGCCTTGAATTCACTGTGTAGTCCAAGATGGCCTTGAATTCATGGTGGTCCTCCTGCCTCAGCCTCCTGAGTGCTGGGCTTACAGGTATGTGCCACCTTTATGCCTGGCTTTGTAATTCCTTTTTAAAACAGAAACATACGTAGATGGGCACTGACCAAAGGTCACTTAGTGAGAGAGATGTGACACGATCATTATATAACCCAAAGGGATATATCCGTGGTTAACCCAATATGCACACCAAAAACAAGCCAACAACAAAACAGCTGTCACCTGCCATGACCTTGTGCCAGATATTTCTTAACCAGTTAGCAAAACGCCTTTAAGACAGGGTTTCCTTTCCCTTCATTTTATTACTTTTTTTTTTTCTTTTTGGTACCAGGGATCGAACTTGGCTCCTTGTGCTTTCGAGGCAGGCGCTGAGCTAAATCCCCGACCCTCCCTTCATTTTTAGTGCAGACTCCGACACTTGGGGTCGTAATGCTCCCCCTCCGTCACCGTGCAGCGTGCAGCCTGCACAGCTGACATTTGAACCTAGGTCTTGCAAACTGCAAAGCCCGTGCCACCTGGCCCCTGAGACGCCCCAGTCACCGCAAGCATCCACGCACACAAACATGCGAGCACAAGCACTGACCAGAGATGCTGCCAGCCGCGGTCACAGGACCCAGGCTCCTCCGCAGGTCCCTCAGGGGTGACCTCCTGGGTTCTGAGCTCCCGGTGCAGGCTCTGTCTGGGGTGGACCCAGTTCCTCCTCTTGCTGGGAGAAGAGTGAGCGATCCCGGGGCAGATCTTGCCTCATCCCAGGCGGCAGGCTCTCAATGACATCTCTGTTCCTGCCATCAGAGAAGGTGGGAGGGAGGGTGGTGGAGCGGCGAAGCCGAAGATGTGGGAGTTGTCGTGCGTGGGCCCCAGCGCCTGCCAGCGAAGTCCAGTAGTGTGGGGTACCCGGGAAAGGGGACCGGGGAGGGTGAGGCTGGCTTCAGAGACCGTTTCATTGAATAACAGCAAAAATGACAGCGCACTCCGTGCTTGCGTGAGTGAACTCATTTAATCCTCAGACCTGTAATCCGGGAAGGACGGTGCAGGCGATGGGAACTTGCTACAGAGAAGACGGGGTTCGGAATGGAGCAGAGACCCCTCCAGAGTTCACAAGGCTAACGTGACAAGCATCCTGGGTAGAACTCAAGCCGGGGTCTGTCTGATTTCACGGGCCTCCTCTGTGAGCCCTCCCAAAGAATGCCAAGAGGTACAGGGGGAGAGAAAACCCACACAGGCTGGGGCTCAGCGGGCAGAGCCAGTGCCCTTGCCCTGGGCTCCTGACCCCGACTCCCACCCGAATGGTCCCTGCCCTTGGCCTCTCTCTGACTCTGTCTTCAGCCAAGCTCCAGTCACATTTACGGAATCCACAAGGAACTGCTGCTCCCTTTGGGCTGTTTACAAATGGCCTCAAGTGGGAGGTCAGTTTGGGGAGTGGCGGAGGGTTATGATCATTTACTTACTGACTCATCCCTCTGTCCCTTGGTCAGGTGTAAGAGTCATCATCCGGAAGATCAACGCTGCCGCACTGCTGTTCTACACCCACGGTACCCTCTCCCCCCTTGCCTGGCTTACAAGGTCCTGCCTGGATAAGACAGAAAACACACTCCCAACCCCAGCAGATGCCCCACAGATGGCCGACTGCAACTCAGAGTAGGTAACCCACTAAAGTCTCTGATGCTGCCGAAGTTTATGCGGTCAGTGTGATCCGGATCATCCCAGAGTCCCCTTAACCCGCCTGGCCGTTACGCCGTACTATGTAGTTGCATCTCTGGCAGACAGACTACATATTTCAGTATTTTGCTCTTGCATACTGATTTCAAAGACAACCGGGCTAATTTTCAGAAATCTTTTTTTTTTTTTTTTTTAGCCCTCAAACTCACAGTGATCCTCCTGCTTCAGCCTCCTGAGTGCTGAGATTACAAGGCATGCACCACCAAGCCCACCATGACAAGGGAGAAATTTTCTTTTTTTCTTTTGGTACTGGGGATTGAACTCAGGACCTTACGCTTTTGAGGCAGACGCAGCACCACTGAGCTAAATCCCTGGTCTGAGAAATCTTTTTTTTTTTATACCGGGGATCAAACTCAGGACCTTGTGCTTGCAAGGCAGTCTCCGTGCCCACTGAGCCAAATCCCTGGCTCCCGAGAAATCTTTTCATAAGTGGATTTCCTGTGATATGTGATAG
>NW_022900935.1:21351283-21364582 GCF_012274545.1 Fukomys damarensis
GCCGCACTGCTGTTCTACACCCACGGTACCCTCTCCCCCCTTGCCTGGCTTACAAGGTCCTGCCTGGATAAGACAGAAAACACACTCCCAACCCCAGCAGATGCCCCACAGATGGCCGACTGCAACTCAGAGTAGGTAACCCACTAAAGTCTCTGATGCTGCCGAAGTTTATGCGGTCAGTGTGATCCGGATCATCCCAGAGTCCCCTTAACCCGCCTGGCCGTTACGCCGTACTATGTAGTTGCATCTCTGGCAGACAGACTACATATTTCAGTATTTTGCTCTTGCATACTGATTTCAAAGACAACCGGGCTAATTTTCAGAAATCTTTTTTTTTTTTTTTGACCCTATGTAGCCCAGGAGAATACCAAACTCACAGTGATCCTCCTGCTTCAGCCTCCTGAGTGCTGGGATTACAAGGCATGCACCAGCAAGCCCACCATGACAAGGGAGAAATTTTCTTTTGGTACTGGGGATTGAACTCAGGACCTTACGCTTTTGAGGCAGACGCAACACCACTGAGCTAAATCCCTGGTCTGAGAAATCTTTTTTTTTTTTTTGTACTGGGGATCGAACTCAGGACCTTGTGCTTGCAAGGCAGTCTCCGTGCCCACTGAGCCAAATCCCTGGCTCCCGAGAAATCTTTTCATAAGTGGATTTCCTGTGATAGAGAATGGCTTCCCCAGGTTTCTCAACAGTATGTCTATCAACACACACAAAATGGAGTAATATTGAGTCTGTAGGGGACCTACTGTGGTTTGCTCCACACAGTGATAGTAACTGGAATTATGTTCATTTACTACACTTACATAATCAAACTTCACAAGCCATGGGATTAATTGCACTACTTTTATTGAATGCCTAAAAAGTTTTCTGAATACATTTTATAGAGGCACTATGAAATAATTTAGAGTGAAGTCTTTACTCCAGCCAGTGTATGACCTGGATGACCTTATGTCTTGAACTCAAATTGTGTTTGTATAAGAAAGAATTGTTACACTGAGCATGGTAGTATATGCCTGTAATCCTAGCACTTGAGAGGCTGAGGCAGGAGGATCTCCAAGAGTTCCAGGTCAGCTGGAGCCACATAGTGAGTTAAAGGCTAGCCTGAACTTCATGGAGAGACTGTGTCCAAAAAAAATTGTTTACTAGAAACATTTGATAACATACAAATTAGTCAATAATGTCACTGTGTAGTTTTTATATTTTTGTTACATCCCACTTTTTGTAAATATTCTCAAAAAGCTTGATAATACAACGTATTTCAGTATCCCCATAAAAAAGAAAGCCCTTGATGTACTAAGACACTGACACTGATTTCTGCCAGTCGCCTTGGGGATGGGAGACTCAGCGTGCCTCATCTCCAGACAGGAGTCTCACTATTAACTCCTAAGGCGGTCCTCTAAATTACTGAGATGTTTTGTCAGAAAACTGCCCATCATGTTGGCACCTTGCGATGTTCATCCGCTCGTCCTGTTGTCTTCTGCTGTTTTGCTATTCCTTCCACATGACAATCTGTCAGGTTTCAGAACACTTCTGCGCATAAAGGCTGAATTCAAACTTCTGTGGTTCTGAGTTAGGTAGCTGATCTCAGGAAGAAATCTTTTCATAAGTGGATTTCCTGTGATAGAGAATGGCTTCCCCAGGTTTCTCAACAGTATGTCTATCAACACACACAAAATGGAGTAATATTGAGTCTGTAGGGGACCTACTGTGGTTTGCTCCACACAGTGATAGTAACTGGAATTATGTTCATTTACTACACTTACATAATCAAACTTCACAAGCCATGGGATTAATTGCACTACTTTTATTGAATGCCTAAAAAGTTTTCTGAATACATTTTATAGAGGCACTATGAAATAATTTAGAGTGAAGTCTTTACTCCAGCCAGTGTATGACCTGGATGACCTTATGTCTTGAACTCAAATTGTGTTTGTATAAGAAAGAATTGTTACACTGAGCATGGTAGTATATGCCTGTAATCCTAGCACTTGAGAGGCTGAGGCAGGAGGATCTCCAAGAGTTCCAGGTCAGCTGGAGCCACATAGTGAGTTAAAGGCTAGCCTGAACGTCATGGAGAGACTGTGTCCAAAAAAAATTGTTTACTAGAAACATTTGATAACATACAAATTAGTCAATAATGTCACTGTGTAGTTTTTATATTTTTGTTACATCCCACTTTTTGTAAATATTCTCAAAAAGCTTGATAATACAATGTATTTCAGTATCCCCATAAAAAAGAAAGCCCTTGATGTACTAAGACACTGACACCGATTTCTGTCAGTCGCCTGGGGGATGGGAGACTCAGCGTGCCTCATCTCCAGACAGGAGTCTCACTATTAACTCCTAAGGCGCTACATCCCACTTTTTGTAAATATTCTCAAAAAGCTTGATAATACAATGTATTTCAGTATCCCCATAAAAAAGAAAGCCCTTGATGTACTAAGACACTGACACCGATTTCTGTCAGTCGCCTGGGGGATGGGAGACTCAGCGTGCCTCATCTCCAGACAGGAGTCTCACTATTAACTCCTAAGGCGGTCCTCTAAAACTAGGGGACCTACTGTGGTTTGCTCCACACAGTGATAGTAACTGGAATTATGTTCATTTACTATGCTTACATAATCAAACTTCACAAGCCATGGGATTAATTGCACTACTTTTATTGAATGCCTAAAAAGTTTTCTGAATACATTTTATAGAGGCACTATGAAATAATTTAGAGTGAAGTCTTTACTCCAGCCAGTGTATGACCTGGATGACCTTATGTCTTGAACTCAAATTGTGTTTGTATAAGAAAGAATTGTTACACTGAGCATGGTAGTATATGCCTGTAATCCTAGCACTTGAGAGGCTGAGGCAGGAGGATCTCCAAGAGTTCCAGGTCAGCTGGAGCCACATAGTGAGTTAAAGGCTAGCCTGAACTTCATGGAGAGACTGTGTCCAAAAAAAATTGTTTACTAGAAACATTTGATAACATACAAATTAGTCAATAATGTCACTGTGTAGTTTTTATATTTTTGTTACATCCCACTTTTTGTAAATATTCTCAAAAAGCTTGATAATACAACGTATTTCAGTATCCCCATAAAAAAGAAAGCCCTTGATGTACTAAGACACTGACACTGATTTCTGCCAGTCGCCTTGGGGATGGGAGACTCAGCGTGCCTCATCTCCAGACAGGAGTCTCACTATTAACTCCTAAGGCGGTCCTCTAAATTACTGAGATGTTTTGTCAGAAAACTGCCCATCATGTTGGCACCTTGCGATGTTCATCCGCTTGTCCTGTTGTCTTCTACTGTTTTGCTATTCCTTCCACATGACAATCTGTCAGGTTTCAGAGCACTTCTGCGCATAAAGGCTGAATTCAAACTTCTGTGGTTCTGAGTTAGGTAGCTGATCTCAGGGCAACAATGCTACCTCCCACCAGTAGGTGGCGATAGCAGTTGGTTGTAGGTTGGTAAATGAACTCTTAAGAGGAAATTTCTTCTTTGAAAACAGCAATGGTACATACTTTTGAGGATTTCTTTTCTGGGAAAAATATTCTCAGCTCCCCCAAACAATCCATAGGGTGATGGTATCATCTTGAAGCTCCTTTCCAGCCTGGCCCTGGGGCACTGGGCAGTCATTCATAGCTTAACTGAAGAGCCAGTGTGTCCCAGAGCTTATCCTTCCTTGTAAATATCGGCCCATGGGATGTTAGGAGAGAAATCAGCGTGAGCACATTCCTGGAAGGCAGTCGGGGCTGGAACAGTCCCAGGAGAATACCACACAGAGAGGTTTGATGGGCAGGAGTACACAGGGACCCGAGGAAGGCACCTCCCAACATCCTGTGGTGTACACGGTGAGTCAAGGTGCCTGAACCCGAAGTGGCCTCTTCCTGCCCTCTCTGTTCCCTCGGGGTCGCACACCACCCCTTCCTACCCCATTTGATCTGTCTGCTGATGGCTCTGTACCGCTGTGTCTCATAACTCCCAAAGTAGGCTCTGGTTATTTTGTTTGTTTGCTTGGTTGGTTGCTTTTCGTGTGTTTGTTTTTGTTGTGTTTTGAGATAGGCTCTTACTATGAACTCTTGGCAATCCTCCTGCCCCAGCCTCCTGTGTGCTGGGGTCATGGGCGTGTACCACCATGCCCCACATCCTGAGATGGGCTCCAAGTCCGGCGCAGTTCCCCTGACGTGGAGGCCAAACACAACTGCACGCCAAAGACATGGTCCTTTGGTTCAGTTTTCAGAATCCAGGAAGAAGCACATTTCTGCTTCGTTTACCCAGTTCTCCCTGCGTCCTCCCACGTCCGCTCGCGCTTCTGCCACAACTCACCGTGGGCACATTCCCACCCTGCCACCCGCTCCTCTGGCCCATGACTCTGTAATCTAGGGCTGCTCCACCCCGAGGGCGCTGAGAAAATTCCCGAGCTCAAAGAAGATGAGGAATGGAGTCGTCACTCTCTAGACCCTGTCCTCCGGTCAGTGTTCACAGGGCATCACCCTCCTCCTCCCCATGCCCACCCCAGCCCTGACCGACTCCTGTTAGAGTCCTGTGAGAGAAGCAGGGGCCCGCAGTCGGGAGCATTGCCCTGCCTTGGTACAGAACGGCTCGGCTGTCCCCTGCTTCTCTGCGCTTTGTGGCCTGCATTGCAGGGAAGGGGGACTCAAGCTTCCAACCTAAGACCTGCAGATGTGCCGAGATCTGTGTGCACTGTTAAAATTAGAAATCTCAGATGACAGTGGCCACAGGCAGACTGTGCCCTGGCTGAGATTAGTGAGTGCTGGAATGTGGCCTGGGGCGTCCATGCGCCCTTCAGCGTTTGGACCCTAACCCACCGGCCCAGCTCTCAAGAGTTCCAAGAGGCCACAGGAGCTCTTGTGTGCTTCTCCGGGTGTCCCACTGTCCTCGGGGCGGGGCTGGAAGGGGAAGGCATGGGGTTGAAGAGCTTATGCCTCTCAGTGACTGTGTCAGAGGATAACAACTCCACACTGGCATTCTAGTCAGCCAGGGAAGGGAGCTCACATTTAAGGGCCACAAAGTACCAGGCACTGTTGTTTTCATGTCCATCCGTACGGCAAGGAGGTCCTAGGACCACCATTTTGTTGACAGGAAGCAGAGGCTTCAAGAGGTTAAGTGATTTGTCCCAAATGTAGGAGCAAGTGAGAGAGGAGCCCTGGGGGACTCTGGGGGTAGCGGGCCTGCTGAGGAAGGACTCTGCTCGTTACTCTTCCTGCCTGTTGATATTCTGAGCCCAAGAGAATGGCCTCAGAGAACGGCTGGGTTTCCCAGGTAGGGCTCTGTTGACATTGGGGCCAGGTAACCCTTCAGGGCATCATTCTGTACGTTAGGGTTAGGACGTTTACCAACATCCCCTGCCACCTCGACCTACTACACCAGTGGTGACAACCAAAATGGGAAGCAACACAAGCAACACTGCCCCTGGCTGAGAACCACGGGGTAAAGCTGTGAGGCCCTGCCTCCGAGAAGGTCCAGACAAGACGGAAAAGGTCCCGGCTGGACTTGCACCTGCACAGACAAGCGATGATGCAGATGAAGAGGACGATGACCCAAACGCAATCGCTATCTTTCTTTTCGGAGGAGGGAAGCAGGTACTGGGATTGAACCCGGGGGGTGCTGAGCTACATCTACATCCCCAGCCCTGTTTTTGGTTTTTAGCTCGGGACAGGGTCTCACTAAGTCGCCCAGAACTGGCCTTGAGCTCGAGATCCTCATGCCTCATCCTCCCAGGTAGGTGGAGTTACAGGCCTACTAGGTAGCATTTAACAAGTGCTTACTACTAGCAGTTACCACGCTAGGAACTTATATAAATGTTCCCCCTATTTTACAGATGACGGAGCTGAGGCACAGACACGTCAGGCTACTTGCTCACAGCACCTGCCAGCGCACCGTGAAGTTGGACTGGACGCCTCTCCCGGCTTCTGCAAGCTGCCTGCAGCTCCTTCTTCCACCTGCAAGCTGGCTGTGCCGAACCCATCTCTCTTCCACCCTCCCACCCACCTTATAAGGACCTCTGTGATGGCTTGAATCCCGGATCACCCTCCACCTAGAGATGTGAAATGCAATCCTGCTTTGTAAACTAAGTCTCAGGCTTTAGGACTGGGACGTGGGCGTGTTTAGGAGGCCGTTACACAGCCTGTTACACAGGATTTGGATTCTTCTCTGTCTCATCCCAAGGTCCATGCTCTGCCCCCACTCCTGCCTCGTCTACATGGCCTGAGCACAGACACAACGCGGCCAGGCACCGAGGGGACACAAGTGCATCGGACGGGGGCGGTCGGCGCTAGCACTGCAGCACGAGGATCCGGAGTTCTATGGCTGCAGCAGGACAGTCCTGAGCCCGGGCCGGCTGGGCCTGGGGCGTGGGCAGGGGCTCAGGAGGCAACGGGGTGGGCAGATTCCTTCTCGGCCGAGAAAAAGCTGCTTTCATGAACTTCGCAGCGCCCCCCTCCAGCCTGACCTCCACCGCATTGGCGTTCTGCCCGGTCTTGAGGATGACAGCACCCCACCGGGCCCCTCCAGCCAGGATTCTGTCCCATCCTTGGGGACAGCTAATCCATTTTCCCAGTTCACTCATAGCCATTGTCACCTTTTCCTTTCCGAGTCTCTTCTCTGCCAAGGGTTTGGGAGGCCTCTCATCTTGTGCCTCGCTCCCTGCCCAGGTCGGATTCGCAAGGTGTCTCAGGAGCCCAGGCCACCAGGAGCGCCATCGGTCCTGTCTCCACCCGGCTGGTCAGCTGGGCCTCTGTCCCCAGACTCTGTCCAGCGACTCTCAGGCTCCGCCGTGACTCAGAAGAAATGGTGTCTCCAGGCTACTGGATACAACAAATCTCCTGCCCCGAAGGAAAACTAAACCTCAGAAGAAATGGTGTCTCCAGGCTACTGGATACAACAAATCTCCTGCCCCGAAGGAAAACTACACACAAGGGGGACAGATTCTGGTTTGCCTTGCATCGAGAGAAACTATCGAGAGGAACAACATTTGGGTCCACCTTGACCTTTAAAAAAATGCACAAAAAACTTCTGGTGAAACAAAGCAAATAGAGCGCAAGTATTTACCTCTGCCTTGTCCTGAAACACTGACTGACCCCCGTGACCTGCAAGGACAAAGGGACACCAGCGAGGGTGAGCACACTGGGGAGAGGCCACCCTGATGTGAAAGCTGGAAAAGCAGAGGGCGGTGTGGGAAAGGCTGAGGCCCAAACCCCCAGCCTGGGGAAGTCAGGAGAGCTGAGCACACAGGAAGAACCCCCCAAAACTCAGGGGTGGGTGACAACAGATGTCACCACAGTCAGTGCCACGTGCGGCTGCAAAGAGAAAAAAGAAAGTTAAGGTGCAGCTCAGCACTGTCCCTTGTCTCTCCTCTGCCCTCGCTGCCATGGGTCCTTGTTCTCCCCCGTCGGCAGAGTGACTCAGGAGGACGTGGACTGCATGACAGCTGCACGTGGCCGTTCAAATTTAAAAGAAAAGTGAGGCCAAGTGCCTCGGTTACATCAGCTACACATCAAGGGCTCTGCGTCCGTGCTGGCCAGTGGCTCCTGCGTTGCGCAGCACAGGCTTGAACAAGTCCAGCAGCACAAAAAGCGCCCCTGGATAGCTCTCACAGAACCCGACGGTCTCAAGTGTGGACAGGGATCGGCACCGCGGGGGATCTTTTAGGAACGTGAAATGCAAGGTCCCTCGGCCTGCAGGGTCAGAACCTGTCTGAGGATCCCTGGGCAGATCCCCAGGATATGCACATCTGTCTGAGAAACAAGGGCCTGGACTCAGGGTGCCCAGAGGTGCCCCGGGCTAATCTTTGGTTGGTGATAAGGCAGAGAGGAGGCCCAGACTCCACTCTGCAGGGCTCACCCAGCCCTCTTAAGCCCTGGGGCTGCCAGAGCAGCAAGAAGGCAGTGTGGGAAAAGCCGATACTTCCAACCTGCAGTCCAGATTAGGCTCTGAGAAACTGAGCGGCCAACCACAGCAGACCTACAGAGCCTAAGTGAGATGGAAAAGACCAGACTCTGCCCACACAGTCCACAGGCAGGGACTAGATGACAAGACCACCCTCACATCTGGGGCTCCGGTGAGCTCCCTCTCCCTCACGAAGGAGTGTTTAGGACCTTACTCTTTAAGAACAGATCACCAAACATCAACAGACCTTTGGAAGGTAAGAAAGCCACAAGTATGATGAGTAGACAGTGAACAAGACCAATCAACAAATGGAAGTGTTTAAAACACAGACAGTACAGAGAGCAGAAGAAAACATCTCTGTCCTTAGACAGATAAGATTTGCATCTATACAAGAACAGGCTGCTCTAAGAAAGGAATGTTCTGGGATATTTAAACTATGACAAAAGAGCCACTGGGAGGCTGAGTCAAGGGGACTGCCAGTTTGAGTCCAGCCTGAGTAATTTAGTAAGACCCTGTCTCAAAATAAAAAAATAAAAAACAACTAGGAGTGGTGCACTCCTGTAATCCCAGTACTTGGAAGGCTGAGGCAGGAGGATCTTCATGAGTTCCAGGCCAGTCTGGATACATAGTGATTTTGAGGACAGCCTGAATTACAGAATGAGACCCTGTCTCAAAAAAAAAGGGGGTGGTGGTGAAGAGGCAGCTCACTGTCAAGGCCCTGGGTTTAATTTCCAGCACAAGTAAAGGGGTAAATGATCAATAGGAGGGGTAGAATGTTGAGAAAAGTGGAACAAAAAAAGATAAAAAGAGAGAAAGTAGTGAAAATGGATTATTCCCAGAGGTTCAACCTCCTAGTAGTAAAAATCCAGAAATATTTATTTTTTTATTTTTCTCTTTGTTTTTGGTCCTGGGGATTGAACTGGGGCCCTTGTGCTTGCGAGGCAGGTGGCAGAACCACTGAGCCAATCCCCAGCCCCCAGAAAGAATTTTTTAAAAAAAGATCAGCCCTCAGATGAAACCAGAATGGCACTGGTTTTGACAGCAGCAGCATTAGAAGCTCTGAGACCACGCTGCAAGATTCTGGAAATGGTTCTGCCCAGCCTGGCAGGGCACCAGCAGCCACATTACACAGTGAGTGTGAGGGTAGAGGCCGACACCCTCAGACACTCAGGCTTTGGAACAGCGCCCTTGGGCTGGGGATGTTGCTCAGTGGTTCCGCAGCCTGCCTCGCAAGCACAAGGTCCCAGAGTTTGATCCCCAGTACCAAAAACAGAAAGGAAAAGAAAAAAGAAAAAGAAAGAAACAACACGCCCTCAGGAACAGCGGGGGTGGGGGACCGGTCAGAGTGAGGGAGGGCAGGGGACCCAGGGGTTCCAACAGGGAGAAGCAGGGCCAGGGTGTGTGCGTGTGCGTGTGCGTGTGCGTGTGTGTGTGTGTGTACCCAGGGAGGCACATGGGGGGCAACCAGTCTGACAGAGGGGCTGAGGGGGAAGCAAGGGATTCTGCAGCCGCAAAACAAGACGAAACCCGTAACTTTCTGATGTTTGTCCGGGCTGACTGTGGCTCTCCTCTTCTGTCAGAGAGCAGGGGATACTTAGGACAGAAAACTGAGCCCTTCCACAAGGGAACAAACATTCCGTGGTAACCCAGTCTGAAAAGGACAGAGTCTACTGCCTTCTCCTTTACCAACGGGGAAACTGAGGCTCCCGGGAACACACAGAGAGAAGAGGTTCTTGCTGGAGAGCTCCTGATTCCTCCAGAGCAAGATCAGCAGCAACCACAGCCAGAACCCAGCCAGCCCTAAGGGAAGCACCGCAGGGAGGTGTGCAGGAGCCCAGACCGGCCTGTGCCTTCCCAGGCCCCTGCTGCTCTCTCTGTACTAGGTCTCTGGCTTACTCCTATTTATTACCAATTAAAAGAAGAATGAGTAGCTGAGTTCTGTACACCATGAACAAAGAAAATGAAAACTTTTGGGGGGAAAAACTAGAGGAGAGAGGGCAGGAAACAATGCAAAGCCAGAGGAGTGCCTGCAATGGCCTCAGACCAGTGCCCCTGGGCTGTCCCCTATCTGTTTCATTTAGTTAAGAATCAAAGCCAAGCTGGTAGTGGGGATTCATGCTTGTAATCCTAGTACTCAGTAGGCTGAGGCAGGAGGACTTCCGTGAGTTTGAGGCTAGCAAGGGCTACATAGTGAGTTCAAGGCCAGCCCAAACCACATAGCAAGACACTGTCTCAAAACAACAACAATCAATCAAGGCTATTGCTTTCTTAGAAACTCCATAAATCTGAGTTTATCCCTAATATTCCTTTATATGGTCTGGCTTTTGATTCCGTTTTTTTCCCCTCCAGTACTGGGAATCAAACTTAGGACCTCTCGCTTGCCAGGTGGCACAGCACCACTGAGCTAAATTTTCCGCCCCTGTCTTTTGATTCTCTGGGTTCACATCCTGCCTTTTCCAGGGGCTTGGCTCACTTCAAATTACTAAATTGCCTTGGTTGGCTTGAACTTGCAATGCTCCTGCCTCAGCCTTCTAGCGTGCTGGGATCTCTAGTATTCTGTAATCTTTTTATTTTTCTTTTTTTTGATACTGGGGATCGAACTTGGGACCCTGAGCTTGTGAGGCAGGCAGCGGCATTGCTCTGTAATCTTAACATGCGGCATTCTTTCTCGGACCCTATTGCCCTGGTCTATGGACCTGATGGTGTTACCTACTAGCAGGGCTGCATTAGGGTCCTGATGCGGGGGCTAAGAATCCCGGCTGCAGGTAAGGAGTCCCAGGCTCAGGTCTGTCCCTGTCTATGACTGCGTGACTGCCGCTAAGTCACTTGTTCTGCCTGGACTTCATTTTGCCTGACAAAACAGATGGCCGGGGGGCCGGGGATTTAGCTCAGAGGTACTGCGCCTGCCTTGCAAGCACAAGGTCCTGAGTTCGATTCCCAGTACCTGCCCCCCCAAGAAAAACAAACAACTATCTGCTTCCAAAGCAGATGGCTGGGACCCAGTGACCTCCCTCTCGGGCTCTCCCGCCCGTGCCTCTGAGCCTCCTGTGCAGCTCGGCACATGGCCCTGCCCATCGCACCCCCCGTCCCACAGGGCTCCCTCCTTCCTTTCCTGCCCAAGCCCAGCTGCCCAGGCCGTTCAGGCACTGCGGTGAGAGCTGGCCGGTGGCCAGTCACAACAGTGCCTGGGACACAAAGGGGCGTTTGTTGGGGGACTCACGCTTCATACAGACCTGTGCTCTCTCCCCTGGCACAGCGCCACCCCTGGCTTGGGCTGAGGCAGGACGTGGACACTGCATAGACCTGGGCATCCTGGGGGCTGGGAGTCTGGGCAGAGAAGGAAGTAGGAGCCCTTTGGGGAGTGGGCCACGGGGAGGGGAGAGGCCAAGGGGATACAGGGAAGGTCGGATAGGGAAAGAGCAGGTCAGGGGCTGGTTCCCACCCTTCTCCCTGATTAGCCAAGGGACTTGGGCAGCTACTTCTGTCCCCTCTCCAAGCTCAGCTTCCTCAGCTCTGAAATGGCATGGTTGTCTTGTCCTTATGCTATGAGGACTCCATCCAAGAAAATGATGTCTTTGTAAAGGCCCAGGATGGTGTGGTAAGATAGAAAGAGTCTGGGCTCCAGGGACTCCCCAGCCCTGCCCCAGGGCCTTTGCACGTCCCAGGACATCATTCTTTCCTCCCCTACTGATGTTGCTGATGCTTTAACCCAGTGTCAGGCCAGTCCCCATGCTGTGCCCTCTCATAGTGCTGCATTCCTCTCTCACCAGTGCTTACAGCCAGCATCTTTTTTCACCTCTTAATCCCTGGTGCCTTGCATGCTTCTGGCACACTGCAGGTGTGAAGACACAGTTGTTCAATGAAACAAATAAATGCACTGCTGAGAAGACGAGTGGAGGGTGTTCAGTAGTCGCTGGCTGACCTGTGTCCACTGCCCCCCATGCGGTCGCCACCGTGGCGAAGGTGTGACACTGCGAGACGGCTGAGAGCCACGGAGCTTGGAGAGAGGTCCCGAGAGGGGTAGCGCTTGAGTGGCATCGTGTGACACCGTGTGCTCAGCTGCATGGTGAGAATCCCAGCGACATCGTCATAGCCCGTATTTGCTCAGTCCTAGCCCCCTGCTGAGAACTATAGCTGAGCCGGTCCTCACCCGGGGTCACGTTACCATCTAAGTGTCCAGGTGAGGCCCGGGAAGGTGGAGTCTCTGGGCCGAAGTTCCAAGTGGGGGCAGAACGTGAACCCAGGGAGTCTGACATACACAGGCAACGAGAGTAAGAGCATTTAATGGGCGCTGGCTGTCTGTGTGCCGAGAGCCTCTCTACCGACCCCGACGGGTTTCTTGTTCGGACGCCCATCTACATTGGTTTAAGTCATTTCGTCCTGTAAGAATCGCCCATAAGTTTTCCTCACAGGTGAGCAAACAGGTTCAGAGAGGTCAGATAACTCGCTAGTGGGTGTTGGGGTGAAAGTGACAGGAGTAGGCAGAACTTGGATGGAATGTTCTGGCGTTCAGATCCTCCTGCCTCGGCCTCCCAAGTACCGGTGATTACGTGTGTGCCACTGCGCCTGGCCAGGGTTCACGCTTTCCACCTCTCCCCTTCACTGCTCCGCTCAGTGGGTGAGCAGCGGATTTTTTACTGGGATTATGTAAGGCAGAGAAAGGAAGAGCTACAGTCTAGAGTGAGCCTGGGACAAGAGCGTGGAAACATCAGGCAGAGAAGTTTGGGATCTGGTGAGAGGATGGGGTCGTGAGGGACCCAGCACGGCCAGGAACAGCACCCAGGGAAGGCCAGAGTGAAGAGGAGATGCGCCGGAAACTCTAAGCCTCCGCAGGGAGAAGCGAACATGCTCTGCTCCCTCAAGAATCCCCGATCTGCAGATTCACAGTGAGGTGTCTGAAAACCAAGCGTCAGGGCCAGAGTGGCCTGGCTGTGCTGGGCGGCCTTTGGAAAGTCACTTAACCCCTCTGTGCTTCCATTCTTTTTCTGCGAAATGGAGGTAAGAATAGGCCTCCTTCGTGTGATTACGGTTGAAGGCCCTGGTGGTGTTGGGCACACAGCACCTTTCAACATATTTCGCTTCCCTCCCCGCCAAACGCCCAGCTGCACCAGAATCAAGACTGAAGTCAGCAACGGTGCTGAGGTGAGGAGGAGGAAGACAGGGAAACGTCAAGCTGTCCGGTTTCGAAATATGTCTAAGATGAAAGTTTTTTGTTTTTTCCTTTTCCTTCTGCTGTGTGGACGCAGGGTTATGTAAGTGGACTTCTCAGCATGGTCCCCCTGGGGGGCCTCCAGGAGGCAGGCTGGCAGTGACATAAACAAATATTTCTGTGCTCTCTGCCCAGGGGCTCGGGTCCTGAGCAAACACAGGGCCTGAGAGGGAGGTAGGGGAGAGG
>NW_022900935.1:21364648-21370924 GCF_012274545.1 Fukomys damarensis
TTAGTGGGGAGTTTTCATGGTGGTGTGACCTGGAGGAGAGATCCAGTCCAGCTAGGAAGTGTGGGGGCCTCAGGCTGGGTCCCGGTGGACAGAAAAGGTCACTCCAATGTGCCCACCGCCTATCTCCTGTGATCCTGCCACCTGGGCTCTGGGGGTGACTGAGTTTTCCCCCCAAGAGCTGTCTCCTTTCCTGGAATGCCCCCCGCAGCCTCCCCTGCCCACACACTGGTAGGTGGTGGAAGAGACACAGGAAGGGCTTTGGAACTGGACTTGGGGTCCATTTCTGGCTTCATTGCTGCACCCTGGCCTCATGAGCTCTCCAAGCCTGCTTCCTCCACTGTAACTGGGCTTTGTGGCTCCGCCTCATCCCTCATTGTTACTGACAAGGGTCAATTCCTTAGCCATTCTGTATACGCCAGGCGTGGGTGAGGGTCTGGAGGCATCAGGCTCTTGGCAGCAAACAGCCCGAGCAGCGAGCCCGAGCCAGAGCCAGGGTGGGCACCGCCATGTCGGATTCCCTTTCCTCCCACACTGCGCACAGCCTCCTTCCTGTCTCAGAACAAGTGGCTTCCTGTCTGCTGGACTCAGCCGTGCTTCCTTCCCAGCTTCAGCAAACCGTCAACTCCAAAGACGGCTCCCACCTGAGATGCTCTTCTGCAGGGTGCCCTGGCCGTGCCACCCATCAGGACTCCAGGTGGGCCGTGGGCCTGCTCAGGCCGCCAGGACGTGTCAGAGGCGGCCCTGGCAGCCTGGGAATTGTCCTTACGTGGCCACCTCTGCTTTCTGCCTCTCAGAAGCCTTGACCTGGGGACTGTGCCTGTCGGAACCAGCTGCCATGCGGTGAGAGTCCCCAGGCCCATGGTGAGGCACGGGTGGACACTCCAGTGAACAGTCCCAGCTGAGCTCCCCAGTGACGGCCAGCATCACTGGAAGCCACGTGAGTGACCTTTTCGGACAGCTAGAGCAGTCGAGCCCTCAGAACACCTGGCCAAAACCGTAAGAGAGACTCCATGTGAGGACCACCGGCCGGGCCCAGCCAACTTCAGGAGCAGAGTAAGTGCCAAGTACTTGTTTGAAACCGCCAAGCAAGTGGTTATAGAGCAGCAGATGCCCAGCACGCCAGCCTTCCCGCATGGTCCCCTCCAAGCCCGGACAGTCAGGGACTGGGTCCACAGAACACAGCCTAGCCTCTGCCTTCCCGCTGTACCTCTCCTTATTACCTTGGAAGGATGCCTTCCTGCTGGGCCAGATTCCTGCTCCGCTCTGCGCAGAGGCCTGCTAATCACTTACGGAGTGCTGCGGCCGGGGATTTAGCTCAGCGGTTCTGCCCCCCGCTTCACAAGCATAGGTCCCAAGTTCGATCCCTGGTACCAAGAAAACAAACAAAAAAAGTAGCTCACCACTTAAGGACTGTTGGTCTCAAAATGGGTTTATTAACCTCGAAGGTATCCAACCTCTCTCATCCTCCTGCGAGACCGAGGACATCAAGAGAACAGTAAATAAGGTATTTTCAAGATTTGCTGGGACTTTTAATTGCCGCTTTTTACAATGTCCTGTTCCAGACCCCCTGGTGCAGGTTCTAGAAGTCTCCAACCACTGTCCTAAACTTGCGGTCCAGCACACAGAGCACCCCGTGTTAAGATCACCTCCCTAACTAAGCAGGAGCGATCGTCTCAGGGGAACCAGACGACCCCAAGCAAAGGCTCTCCACAGCACCTCCCAGAGTTGAAATGAGAAAGTGAGCAATCAGACCCTGCTCCCCCCAGGGACCCCAGAAAGCTGGGCCCTTTCCCTTATTGTCTTGCAGGACTGATCTTTGTCACTGCTACGTCCCGCTCGGTGCCTCTCCTCGAGCTCAAGTCTTGCCCATTTTCTCGTCCTTCTCAACTAAAAGCTTTGCCTGTACACTCATACTTCTTGGCCTGCTTTTCATTTCTATTATCACTGAGCCAAAGGACCCCGATGCAAGTATCATGGTGACACCAATGACACAGGCAACCAGACTTGGAGTTCCAGGATCTGGGAGTGGCAGTCAACAGCTTCTGGATTCCTGGATCTGGCAGACAGCCTCGGGTCCTTGAATTCAACTGTTCTGGGCAGTCTCGTGATTCCCCTTACCCGATTACGGCAGTCACCGGAGCTCCCCAACCTGGCCAGGGATCTGGGAGCCTCTAGACTTTCCAATGTTCTAAAAGAATTAGGTGTATAAAGCACCCTCTTTCCTAAAGTGCCGAATACATTTCTGTTTCTTGCACTGCAGCCTGATTCACACACCCCGACTCTCTATAGCTCTGCAGGGCTCTCCCAGATTTGTTTCTTTTATTATTTAAGTATTTCCTCCCAGAGTATTTTCTATGTGCGCTTTGCGTGTGTTCCACCTTCTGAGGGTTTATTTACCTAAGGATATTTTTATTATGACTTCACGTTTAAATGACAGTTTGTCTGACTTTACGATTCTGCATTGGAAGAGTTCTTTTCTTTCGATCTTGAATGATAGTACTTCCTTCACTTGCTTTATGGGGTGTCGCTAGTCAGAGCATGCCAGTCTGATTCTCCCCCTTGTGTTGGTACTTTGTAATTTCTCTCTGCTCTTCCTCTTTGTCTTTTGCATTTTTATTTTCGCCCTAATATCTGTGTGTGATTTTTTTCCCCCCTTATTTCACTGGTTTTGTTGTTGTTGTTTTGAGACAGAGTCTCACTTTGTAGATCAGGCTGGCCCTTAACCCACTGTGTAGCCCAGGCTGGTCTCGAACTCACAGCAATCCTCCTGTCTCTGCCTCCGGCATGCTAGAATTACAGGTGTGTGCCACCACACCAGGCTCTCTTATTTCATTGTTGGTTATTCTAAGAGTCCTTTCAGGGCTGGGGATTTGGCTCAGTGGTTCCGGCGCCTGCCTCACAAGCACAAGGACCCGAGTTTGATCCCTGGTAATAAAAAAAAAAAAAAAAAAGAAAAGAAAAAAGAATACAGCTCATGCCGGTGTGGTAGTGCACACCCGTAATCCCAGCACTCAGGAGGCTGAGGCAGGAGGATCGCTGTGAGTTTGAGACCAGCCTGAGCTACATAGTGAGTTCCAGGTCAGCCTCAACTACATCGTGAGACCCTGTCTCAAAAGAGGAAAAAAGAAACCTAAGAGTCCTTTCAAACTGTGTTCATGCATTTTTCTGTGCTACTGAAATATTTAATCCCCCATTCTTTCTTCATCTCCCGCCTTATTGTTCTTTCCTCTTGGGACTTCTATTCTCTGTATCACTTAGCTTTTCTTTTTTTATTTGTTGTCTCTTTATCTTTCACGGATGCCTCTGACGACAATTTCCCATTAATGTTTTGTCTTGGTTCTCACTTATGATTTCTTTTCTCCTGATTTTAGCAGTTTTTAATGAAAGATGCATATAAGCTTACTTCATTCCTATATCTCCTCAAATTGTTTTTTCTTTATATTTGCCCTTTTCCTTTCCCAGTGGGTGAAATTTGGCTTCAAGTTCAAGGATCTGTCCTTGGTCCTCTGTCTAGCTGTGGCCTCATAACTGCCCCGGGTGGGGTGAATACCCATGGGAAAGGCCCAGCCACCAGTCTTTGCTTGTTGCACCTGCTCAACCCAGATGACATATTTCTTCCCGGAAACCTGGACTCAGGGAGGCCTAGGTGCCAGCCCCATGGAGGGCCCCAAGGGCTCAGGCGTGTCCAGCCCAGGCAGGAGGCCCGCAGGCGGTCCGGAGCCGGCTGCCCAACAAGCCTCTCTGTCTAAGACACTGGCGGACCTCTTTTCTGTCCTCAGACCAAACTGCGGCCACCACGCCTGGGAGAGGACAACCACATGAGAGGTCCCAGTACGCTGCTGCCCTGCTCCTGCCTCTCAGCTTCCCCTACCCGCAGCCTGGCTCAGGAAGGCAAGGAGCCGCACTGGCCGGGTCTTGGCTCCGTTCGGCTCCCTTCCTGTCTTCCTGTCTTCTCCTGCCCACTGAGAATCTATACTTAGAAGCAGGGGTTCATCTCACAGCAGATGAGGAAGGCTCCATCCTATTAGATCCAACAGGGCAAGGGTGATAGTTTTGGGGGCCGCACAAGGAGCGACCTGTGTTACTCCAAGGCTGGCTGCAGAGGTGGGGTGCGGCAGAATACAGTGTGTGTCCGGACACGGGCCGGCGAAAGGGCAGCCTCACGTGGAGGCTCCTTCTCCTTGGCATTAAAAATAAATCATTTAATATTAATGTACATAATTATGGTTTTTGCTTTTCATAAGAGGTTTATTTTTCTTTATTTCTTTTTGTTTTTTGACACAGGGTCTCACTATGTAGTTGAGACTGACCTGGAACTCACTGTGTAGCCCAGGCTGGTCTCAAACTCCACGGTGAGGTTTTTTTTTTTTTAAAAAATAAGATCTTATGAGGCAACTTGAAATCCACTTTACCTTTTTATCTCTCTCTTTGACTTTTCATTCCACTTTATTTTATTTTTGGTACCGGGGATTGAACTCCGGTCCTTGCGCTTGCAAGGCAAGGGGCAGAAGCACTGAGCCAAACCCCCAGCCCCATTCATTTCACTGTATTGGCAGCTAGGGAATGAAGGAACCGTGGCTGCCTGTACAATCCCCGGCCCCCCACTGACAAAAGAATGTGGAATTAGGGTACCCGGGTCTGCTCTAACTGTACCGGATCTCGAACCGGTCGCGCCCTCTCTGGATCCTGGTTCCTTCCCCTCTGAGATGAGGGGTATCCTCTACTAC
This sequence comes from Fukomys damarensis, assembly GCF_012274545.1. Lineage (NCBI taxonomy): Eukaryota > Metazoa > Chordata > Mammalia > Rodentia > Bathyergidae > Fukomys > Fukomys damarensis. The sequence continues at coordinate 21,369,376 of NW_022900935.1, forward strand.
ATTTTGGGGCCCCACTAGTTCTAACACTCCACGACTGTGCCCTGGTGCAGTGGGGTGGGGTCGTCTCGTGTGTTACTCTCTTCTTTGGGGCAGCCCAGGAGCTGCAAAAGAGTCCCCAGGCCTCTGCCCAGGTGTGATGTGTCTGAGAAAAGACACACCCGATGGGTGTGAGGGGACAGCCCTGGTTGGAGGTGGATGGGAATGACAAAATGAAAATGCAGCTCAGGGTCAGTCTTGTCGGGCCATCCTCTCTCAAAGCCAAGAGCAGCGCTCAGCCTGGCTGTCTGCATTCCACAAATGCTCACTGAACCCCTACCGTGTTCCAGCTGCTTTACCTGGTAGGGTACAGCGAAGGGCAAGGCAGGCTTTGTGCCCACAGAGCCCCTAGCAAGACACAGATATTAGACAAATAAATGAGAGTGAGCTGTTACCGAAAAGGCCTGAACCTGGCTCTTCTGGATAGCTCTGTCCATCTTCCACGGGTGTCCCTCCTCCTCTGCCTCAGACCTTTGCTTCTCACTATTCCTGGTCACCCCAGAGGGCAGGACCCCCAGCCGGGCTGCCCGAACATCATCAGAAAAGCAAAGGCGTGTAGCTTTGCCTCAAGAGCGCAGCTTCCTCCAGGACTGAGGCAGGAGTGACCACAGTCCACGTGTGACTGCTCAAAGGGGACCGGCTGCTGGTGATGAAAGCTAGACACCAGGTTCCCACAGAGACCCAGCCCATTCCTCAAGCTCAGCCTACCTCACACCTCAGGAGTGGCCCGGCTCCACCCACCGTCACCTCCCTCAGGTCACCTCTCCAGGAAGCAGGCATCACCCAGCTGCTGGGGACACCACGGAGAACCGGACGACGTGGGCCCTAGCACAGGCTAGCAGACGTTCACAGCTTGCATTGATGGAGCGCCTACTAAACACAGACCCTATGTGACAACCTATGGAGAAACTCCTTCATTTCGGGAGCACATGATACAAGGTGGACAACGCAGGGGCTCTGCCCAGGGCCGAGACAGCCCGGACTCCAGGGTGCACACTGATTCCGCAGCCCGGACCGCTGCACCGCTCCCCCAGCCCCACTCAAATCCCAGCTCCTCCGAGAAGCCCTCCAGGAATCTCCCTCCCACTCGACTCCTGGGCTTCCTCGGTTCCTCCGATTCAGCGCGGCGTTTGCCGCAGCCTCCTGCATCCTCGGTACCCCAGGGCACGGCTCTGCCTGCATCTTTCCCCCCTCGTTCAGTGCGCACCCCCAGGGCTGTTCTCCTGACTTGAATTTACGGATCCGAACTGGAACCCTGCGCTCCCCCACCCCCGCGGAGGGGCGTTTTCAATTCACCGAACCTCAGATCCTCACGGGCGGCCTCCGCAGAGGGTCAGCCATCAACACGCCCATTTCACCGAGGCACAAACACAGGTCCTGAAGGGTCAGAGACCCGTCGAGGCGTCTCTCTCGTCTGCACCCCTCAGGGTCCAAGGCCACGGAGATGGGGGATCGGCCTCCCCCCCACCGCACGCGACCGCCGCCCTGGCGCGCAGTCTCCCCAAAGGGACCC
>NW_022900935.1:21371271-21391706 GCF_012274545.1 Fukomys damarensis
CGACTCCTCGCGGGGAGGACGGAAGCAGAGGCGGGGGCCCCACAGATACGAGGTGTGCTCAGATTTTAGGAAGCTGTTACAGTAAAAGACACACTGCCGTCACCTCACTCGGAATGCGTCCTCTCCCTTGAACACACTTGGGCCGTTGTCCTCCGCCACTTTGTGAAGCAGCTCTGGAAGTCCTCTTTCCCATCTCTAGCTGCTCTGCCCTGGCTGCCTCAATGTCTGACTCATTCAAAACGTTTACCTTTTGTGGCCATTTTGACTTTGAGGAAGAGCCAGAAGTTGCATGGTGCTGGACCCTGGGAATAAAGTGGATAAAGATACACCATATTGGTTTTTGCTTTGTTTTGTTTTGTTTTTTCGAAGCTGCCTCTGGTTGGCTGACAGCAGCAGCAGTCACTTTTTTTTTTTTTTAAACCGGGGGTCGAAGTCAGGACCTCTGGCTTTGGAGGCAGGCGCTGTGCCACTGAGCTATTCACTGTAGTTTTGATCACATCTCTAAAAGACAGGAAAGAGGACCTCTGGGACTGCTTTAGAGAGTGGCAGGAGGGAGGGGATGTGTGTTAGAAATGAGGCGGGGGCTGCTTAGAGGGGCGTTGATGGCACTGTGTCTTCTGATGTAATACTTTAAACAATTTAAACATTTAAAATTTTAAAATTTAAACATTCAGGCAGGGGATGTAGCTCAGTGGTGCCACCTCCTGCCTCACAAGCCGGAGGTCATGAATTTGATCCCCGCCTACCAAAAAAAAAAAAAAAAAAAAAAATTCACTGTGTTTTTTGTTCACCCTTTGCTTGTATACTAATATGAGTTCTGGAAACCTGTGTATATGTCTTGAAAGTAGGATGCAGCTTTGATTGAAGGGCTTGGGGACACAGTGGGATTTAGATAAGCACAGACCAGGAAGAACTGAGCATTGGCAGCTGGCAAGTGTCAAAACTCCGACCACACAGTCAAGGCGCCTCTCTCTGGTAGATGGTCTGGTGTCTTGTCTCCCAGGTGCCCGAACTCTCTCAAATAGTATTTATGAAAGAGAGAATAGCTCTCAAGGGAATCATAACCCCCTCTTTGTGGTTTTCTTTTCATTGCTTTGTTTTGGTTTTTTGAGACAGGGTCTCACTATGTAGTTGAGACTGACCTGGAACTCACTAGGTAGCCCTGGCTGGTCTTGAACTCACAGCATCCTCCTGAGTGCTGGGATTACAGGAGTGCTGGGATTACCGGCTGAACCCCCTCTTTGTGCAAACAGGGAAGCTGAGGCTTCAGAAGCAGAGGTGAGTTGCCTGAAAGTCCACAGCATGTGAATGACAGACCAGGAGTACCCCCAAGGGTCCTTCCTCTTTCCGAATTCTATCCAGGGAGTGATTAGTTATGGACTGAGTGTGGTGTGTATAGTCGTGAGGGTTTGCTGTGTTGTCATAGGAAACGCCAAGGGTGTTAATTAACACCAATGAGAAGCCCAATTCTATAATTCTTCATCTCTAAGACAGGAAGGAAATGGATTCCTCAGCAGCAGTAGCCCCCTGTGGTGGGGAACAACCCTGGCCACAGGAGGAGCTGGGAAAGGGAGAATCCTGGGGAGACTGCCCTGAGCCTGAGGTCCCGTTCCAAAGAACTATCAGGGCACTTAGAGCCCCTTTAGGGTGAATCCAGAGGTTCTTTCTGGCAAGTACTCAACAGTCCCATGGTCTTAGGTTCAAATCCTGTCCCCGTAGCTTACTGATCACAAGGTGGAGCAGTTTAAAACCTCTCTGAGACTCATTCTCCTTCTGGAAAGTGAAAACTGACATCTTGGGCTCACCTCAGGAGTTTGGAGAGGACAGCAGATGAGATACTTGTGTGTGCTGTGTCGTACCCACTGGGGAGGGGGCCACTGACTCAAAGGGGTCCCTGACGTCTCTGACGAGGTCCTCCTCTGAGAGGTTTGGTGACCCTTCTGTCCTTGACACCCCCCCTTTTCCTTCCTCCCTGACCCCACCACTCAGCCGAGAACATCTCTGTCACGGTGGCCTCTGATGCCTGCCCTGAAGGACTTGGGCCAGCGCCCTCCCTTCACCAGGCCATCCCCAGAGCCAGGGCCAGATGCCCAGGGAGCCAGGCCTTGGCGGTGTGAATGTGGAAAGGTGCTAGGTGGCCTTCACCTCCAGCTTATTCATTCAATGAGCTCTCAGAATGTCCACCGAGGGACGTTGGAGAGGCAAGTCAAAGTCCATGATGCCCCTCCCTGCCCTGTGGGCCTCATGTTGGGGGAGGTACAGGGACCGGTGGCCCCCAGTCAGAGATAGGAACCTGGAAGAAAATTCATCTGCAGGAAGTTCTGTGAAGGAACTACCATCATGCAGTTATCAGGCATTAGGGGACCCTGGGTGCCTTCAGCGAGTGTTAGGGATAAGCACCATCTGCGAGGAGAAGACAGACAGCTGGGGCGGCGGGACAGTCAGGTGTCAGGTGCAGGGGCCGCGAGGCCGTGTGGTGACTGGGCAGAGGGCTGAGAGGAGAGTGCACAGGATGGCAGGGGTCAGATGCTGTGAGGTCTTGCAGGCCAGAGTGAGGAGCTGAGATTTTAATGGGAGGGAGCAGAGGAAGGCGACCGCTCGGGCCTGAGGGTGAGCAGAGCACCGTGGCTGGCCGAGGGTGGAGTGGAGGGGCGCGGGTGGGAGGGTGCACGGACACGTGTCTGTGGGAGTTGGAGAGGAGAGGACAGCTTTGGGCTGTGCTCTGGAGGACAGGTGGATAGCCACTGCTGATAGGGGAGGTTCAAAGAAGGTCCTGGGGTAGTCGGAGGCTGCTGTGACCAGAACAGTGATCCTCCCGGTCCAGCAGGAGGCAGCTCCGGGGCCTCCTTGTCTCCTTGGCCCTTACACCCACACAGGCTGAGCCTGAGATGCAGGCATCGTGCCTGGGTCTTGCATCTGGACATGTGCACACTTCCAAAGGACAGAGCACTGCTGAGCTCTTACCATGTCTCATCACAAGGTGCCAGATACCCAGAACATTCAGGATTCCCAGCGTGTGGAACCACATAGGCAAGCAGGATGGAAATAAACATGCAGACTCTTACAACTATGGACAAGTGTCCCTGTGCACTGATGCAGGTTGAGGGAAATCTGGTGGCATGTAAATAAAGTGGGGATTTTCCTTTTTTTCCCCTGTAAAGATGATGTTTATAGAAACACAGTTTTTGTTTTTTTTTGTTTTTTTCTTTTTGAGACAGGGTCTCACTATGTAGTTGAGACTGACCTGGAACTCACCAGGTAGCCCAGGCTGGTCTCGAACTCACAGTGATCCTCCTGCCTCAGCCTCTGAGAGCTGTGATTACAGGAGTGCACCACCACGCCCGGCTATAGAAAGATAGTTTTATAAGTCAATGAAAACTGCCTGCAAAATTACCAACAAATATGTACCATATGCATTCTGGGTGCTAGAATATTTAATAGTAGGAAATGAAGGAACAAGGCTCCCAAATTTGAGGCCAACTTAGTGGACAACTTAGTGAGACCTTGTCTCTAAAAATAAAGAGTTGGGGAAGTAGCTGAGTAGTAGAGTGCTTGCCTCACATGCACAAAGCCCTGGGTTCTATCTCTAGCACCACACACACAAGATGCTAAATGAATTTTTACATTTACATTGTTTGAGACTTTTCATTTTTTGGTACCAGGGACCGAACTTGTTGCCTTGTGTTTGCGAGGGAGGCGGTGGCACCACCGAGCTATATCCCTGGTCCTGAGGCATATATTTTGAAAATTATCTGTTTAAAGTGTATTACTCTGAGACAAATAAATTTTAGTTTTTGTAATACTTTTGCAATTTCATTAATGAGGCTACACAAAATAACTAATTTTTAGCATGAAGATATTTGAAAAAAGTGCAGAAGTCCTTTCTACTCCCCAGAATAACAAGGAACTTTAAGAATGTGGCACTGTGCCAGGCGAGGTGGTGCACGCCTATAATCCCAGCACTTGGGAGGCTGAGGCAGGAGGATCAACTACATAGTGAGACCTTGTCTCAAAAAAAACAAACAAAAAACCAGGAATGTGGCACTGTCCTGAAAGAAGACAGTAGTAACCCTTTTCTCCTATTTATGGTTATAGTTTTATTTACCTAAATGTCTCATAATTTCTAAAGCGATGCTGCCAGTCATTGAATTGGCCAGATTTTGTATTAGTGCTGTCAGTTCGCTGTTCCCTCAGGAAAAAGTGCTTTCTTAGATGGATGAGGCCAGAGCCTGAGCAGCAGTTATCTTGGCTCAGTGAAGGGGCGTCTTCTCACACCCTAAGCGTTCACAGTCCCCATCACCCTGGAGGAGGACATCAGTGCAGTGTGAGGGCCGTGGAGTGTTACACTTCATTCTACATAAGGGAATGTATTTAGGAACAAAGCATGTTTGGTGGATGAGTGACTGTAGCCTTCTTTGAATTAGTAAACAGCACATCGAGGCTGAGGCAGGAGGATCCTCTCAAGTTCAAGGTCAGCCTGGGCTACACAGTGAGGTCAAAGCCAGCGATATCCTGTCTCAAAAAACCAAAAGCAAATAAAATAGGACATCTATACTAAAGAAAAGAAAAGAGGGCTGTGGGATGTGACTCAGTGGTACAGCACTTGTCTAGTATGCACAGGGCCTGGGTTCATTCCCCAGCACCACACACACACACACACACACACACACACACACACACACACACATGAAAGGAAGAAGAGACTGCCATTTCCTCGCGGGTCCTCCTCGCTCTCACTCGCAGAGGATGTTGCTATGGACCAGCCTTTGAACGTCTGGGTTTTTAATCTCAGCCCGAATTGTCCAGTCTCCTGCTTCAACCCTCAGAGCCTTAATCTGCAGTTTATGGCTTTTGAGATGGTTGCTGGGGAAACCAGCCAAATGTCATGTAGGATTAAAATGCAATTTCAGCAGAGAAAGAAGCACAGAGAACTCACCAATGCAGGGAAACCAACTCCACACTGATTCATCACACACACACACACGCACACACACACAGGAGACACTTAGGACAACTGCTTTTGAAATCAGTTCCTTGTTTCTCAACCAAGGGAGCAGAGGGAGCACTCAGGTCGTGGCTCCGATTACTCAGCGCTTTTTCCTGCGCTGCTCCCTGATGGCTGTGTGCTGTGTGCTGTGTGCTGCGTGGTGCTGGGAGATGAGGCCTTCAGGAGGCTCCCATGTGCTCTTCTGCCTGGGGCCGCTCCAGTTTCACCCTGGAGCACCCGAGGATGGAGGGTGAGGAGTGTAGACAGTGACGGGGCTGGAATCAGGGGCTGGAGCCCCAGCAAGCAGTGCGGCCCCTCTGGGCCTCAGGCTTCCTTCCCACCTGTGACCAGCAGGCTGGCTGTGTGGTCTCTGAGGTCTCCCCCAGCTCCGTGGAAAGTTTGGCTCCCCGGGCTGTCCTGTTACACAGCTGGCCCAGGTAACTCCCTGACAGCTTCCTCATTTTTATGCTACATTTTAGGAATTAGCCCAAACTACTTGCAGGCAATTAAAGGGAAAACCTTCTATTCCCAGAATGAAAACGAGAAGCTATAAATTAAGCCCTTAATCATCAGCAGAAGCCACTCCTCTTTGATGAGGAACCTGGTGTTCAGAGGTTCCTGGCTGCAGCGAGAGCATTCCCAACCACCCAGCTACCGGATCCTCCTCCCTGCTATCTACTGGGCCCGCCTGACCTGCAGGGTCACCTCAGGACCCCGGAGTCAGAGGAGAAAGCACATGAGCTGAAGAGAAGGCCCAAGTCAACTGCCGCTCCACTTACTTGCTGTGTGACCTCTGAGGTCGCTGTGCTAATCTCTGGGTTTTAGTTTTCTTTTCCATAATTCATTCAGTGAATATTTACCCAGTGCCTTTTATGTGCTGCAATGACTAAGAGATGATCCGCTGGGTGCAGCGGCCCACACTCTAACCCCAGTTACCCAGGAGGCCGATGGGAGACGGGGAGCTTGAGGCCCACGGCCACACCGTGGGCTTGTGGCGAGGACGAACCATTACTGGGTCCAACAGTAATGGGCTGTGCAAATGAAGAGTCATCATAAACCACCCGTAATACCAGTGTTACAGAGTCCCAGAGACAGAGGAGATCAGTAGGAAACACGAAGACGTTATTTTAGGTGAACACCAGCTCAGCAGACTAATGTCCAAAGAAGGAGCAAAAAGCAAAGGAGAAGCTCCCGTTTTCATACGTTTGGTTGAAGGGGTTGGTCTTTCTAGTGATGTTAAGTGAGCTAACAGAAACAGGACAAGGCCAGACAGTTTTGTAATTTAGCCTTGAAAGAAGACAGTCTTATGAATCATATGAGAACAGAGTGTCATAAACTTTGTTTACAGGAAATAATGGTCAATTTTATCTGTATCAGAACAAGGAGTTACAGCTACAGGGAAGAGGTGGGGGGATGCAGGGCAGTGCCCAAGGCTGGGAAGAACCAGCACTTTGGGAGGCTGAGGCAGGAGGATTGCAAGTCGAACCCAGCCTGGGAAACTTAGCAAGACCTGGTGTCAGAATGAAAAAGGAGGAGGAGAAGGGGAAGAGGGGGAAGGAAGAGGAAGAAGAAGAGGAAGAGGAAGAAAAGGAGGAAGAAGAAAGGGCTGAGGTTGTGGCTCAGTGTGAAGGCCCTGGGTTCAATCCCTAGTAAGGGGGAAAAGTAACTTTAGTATTGTAAGTGGACATTTTGTTCAATGGACACATTTACAATGACCCTAAAGGCTCAGAAAGTGGATCTGAGGAGAGAGGATGTACACTTGGGCAAACTTGGGCAACCTCCACCCCAGGAGTCTCACACCCAGTTGACCTTGGGAACCGCTGGGCACTGGGAAAGACTTGCCCAGCTGCTGGGCTCAGTCACAGCACCAGGCCTCCAGGGGGAGCCAGACCGTCCTGCTTGTTTACGAGGTGACCAGATGGTGCCAGTGTGGGACTAGGGTTGAGGCTGTAGGGAGGGCGTGACCTGACAAGGGCGGTCCCCAGACCAGAGCGCTCTCCTCTCCCAGCTCAGGGTGTCACTGAGCACTCAGCTAGTGACCCACCGCCCGCAGGACATCCGCCCTCCTCCACCCCGCTGCAGGCAGTCACCTCTCCCACCTGAAGGCTAATGGCTCTCTAGGACACCGAGGAGGGTACCTCGCCTGGTGACGACCAAGGCTTAGGCAGGTTCACGAGGGGCAACGAGTGGTACCGGCAGTGTTCCGGGCCACTCAGCGGGTTGGGGCAGTAAATGCGTTTTCCATATTTCCGGCTTGTGACAAGCTGGTCAGGTCAGCTCCACTGCAAGCCGAGGAGCATCTGTCCTTCAGAATGGGACCATTTAAAGGCAGGACCTTAATGGGATGACAAAGGTAACCCCAGGCCATTGGGTACCCTACGGCAGTATGAGGGGCACCCTTGTAAGAGGGGTGAGAGCACCGGTGCAGGAGGGGCAAGAGAGGAAGATCACTGTCTCCAAGTCATATAGGGAGGGCCCCTGGAAGCTGGCATTGCTCACTGCTGACACCTACCCTGAACTTCTGCCCTCCAGAAATGAGAGGAAAACAAACTTCTGTCCCGTAGGCCACCCATTCTGTGCTGCCTGGTAATGACAGCCTTAGCAAACCAACACAACCCCGTAGTTTCCCTTCCCTGGGCTCCAGCCTCCTTTGGCACTGGGAAGGGAAAGGGGATTTTGGTTTGATTCTCCTTGCAGCCTCTGAACTTCATGTAATCTTTCAAAGCCAAGACTAAGCTTGACCGACAGACCCAGGTGTTTCTATGTCCAAATAGGGTGTAGATTATACTTCTTCAACTTAGAGAGGTCGCTGGTGATAGTTTTTCTCTCCTAATGGATCGTAACTTCTGGGGTAGTGTTCACCTTGCAGCCTTCCTGGCACCGAGCACAGTTGTCTAAACATACTGGATGTCCAGCAGACAGTCAGGAATGAATAGGTAAGCTGGGCGTGGTGACACACCCCTGCCATCCCAGCACTCTGGGATGCAAGGAGGCTGAGGCAGGAAGATGCAAGGTTGAGCCCAGCAAGTCTCAGCTTAGTGCAAAAGCCCCATGTTTGATCACCAGTACCACAGAAAGGAGGGAGGAGAGAGAGAGAGGAGGAATGAATGAATTCCTGACTAGATGAAGGTGAAGTTGGGCACGGTGGCACACACCTGTAGTTCCAGCACTTTGGGAGGTTGGGCAGGAGGGGTGTGAGTTTCATTCCCACCTGGGCGACTTAGCAAGACCCTGACTCAAAACTGAAAACAAAAGGACTGGGATGTAGCTCAGTGGTAAAGCACTCCTGAGTTTGAGCCCCAGTAACACACACACACACACACACACACACACACACACACACACACACGACAGAGGATGAATGGATGAGATTAAAAACTTTGCTTGTGGCAAATACCAAAAAGTAAAAATTACAGGTCACATTTAGGGAGCCTGTGTTACACACAGAATCCCCTTCAGTGGACAATCCCATGAGGCGAACACCAGCGCTGCCCTTCACCTGAAGGAAATGGAGGCTTGGGTAGGACGTGAACCCCCCAAAGGTGTCCGGAGAGTTTGGCCCTGGGCCGCTCCGGCTCTGCATGGCTGGATAGCCCCACGGTAGGGTGGAAGCGGTAAGAGCCTTCTTGTGTGAGGGTGGAGAAGGTGATGGGCCTTCGGGGGCACAAGCCCCGGGCAGAGACTTCAGCAACACTCCCCAGCTGACCATCCGTCCCTCTTCCCATGTCGTGATGGCCCTGCTCTGTGGCCTGCCTGCCTTCCCAGCCTTGCCTGGACTCTTGTTTTTTCACACCCACAGCTCTGTGGGCCACTCCTGTTCATCAACACTTAGCACTAAATAGATTTTTAAAAATAAGTTTGATTTGCAAAATGAACTTAATTGCCTTATAGTATCCTGTGCCTTATATGGATTTTATTTATTTTTTTTTGGTCAGGGTCTCACTTTGAACCCGAGGCTGGCCTTGCGCTCACAGTGATCCTCCTACTTCAGCACCTGAGTGCTGGGATCACAGGTGTGTGTCACGACCCCAGCTCTGCCTCACACGGACTTTTGTGTGTGTGTGTGTGTGTGTGTGTGTGTGTGTGTGTGTGTGTGTGTGTGTGCTTGTGTGTGCTTGTGTGTGCGCGCGCGCTACTGGGGACTGAACCCAGGGAGCAGTGAGCGGCAACCTCAGTCCTTTATTTTATTTTAAGAGAGGCTCACCCTAAGTTGTCCAGGCTGGGCTCAAACTCATGATTCTCCTGCCTCAGCCTCCTAAGTAGCTGGTGTTACAGGCATGCGCTACCACGGCTGGCTGGACTCTGCTTTTCTGGCCAGCTGTGGCCACGGCAGGGAGAGGTGACTAGCTGGAGGTTTATGGAAGAGATCCTCACCAGGGTGCAGGCCCCAGAGTGCCGTCCCAGCACTTCCTCAACTTGCTGTTGCATTTGACAACAGTGTTTTGGTCTCTAAAAATAGTAAAATACCTCACTGCTTTCCTTCTGGGTTAGTGGAAAGACTAAGAGAGAATGGGTGTGAAAATGCTTTGAAAACAACAACGTCCGAAGGTCAAATTGGTTACAATAAATAAATTAGTAGTTAAACCCATAATAACTGGAATACAGAATGTCAGGTTGGACCATGCCCAGTGTGGACTCAGGTGTAGGGAACCCCGTCAGGAGCCCATAGCCACAGTGCAGGGGCAGCTGAGTCGGGCTGCAGGTTGTGCAGGGGCCAGGTCTCACTTTGTTTGGACCTGTTTACTGCACTCTTCACGGAATGGCAGTCTGAGGCCAGAAACTGCTCCCGGAAGCACCCTTGGGAGGGATGCCAGGCCTCAGGTTTGCTTCTCTCCCGGAAGACTTGGTGGCACTTCACTTAGATTCCAACCCGAGACCTTATTTCCCCACGGAGATCCTGACTGTTTCTATCCTGCAAGGAAATGCAAAGCCCTGAAACAGAAGTCTTTTCTTCCCACTTTAAGGATCAGTGAGAGACATTCTCCCAAGAGGCACAATACGAAGGTTGGCCTGGTTTTCTCGCTTTCCCATATCCACCACTGACTATTCCTATTAATAATAAAACTTTTTATTGATAATATTACTTCCTATTAAGTAACATTTGTTACTTATTTAGAGCATATTGTATACAACTCACTGAGTGATTTGCAGGTGTTATTACTAATCTGAACTACAAGTGTTCTATTATTATTCCCACTTTACAGCTGAGGAAACCGAAGCTCCAAAAGGCTGGGATTAGGAATCTTGCTCACATCAGACAGCACTGAGTCACTATCCGACTCCAGGCCTGTTTGCCACTAAACCTGGGATTTGAACTCTCTGCAGAGATCTCACCACCTGGACTCTGGGAGAAGGCCCCTCCCTGGGCCCCTTGCCTGTTCCTCCTTGCTGCAGCCCTGCCCCAGCCCAGCTGTCCTGCACACCCCACCTGCACCTCCCCACCCCCTATAAACCAGGGGAGGCAGGGGAAGGTCCAAACTCCCCTCTCTCTTTATCACAGCCCTTTATTGCTGTCTGGGCCCTGTCAGTGACTCTGCTCTTTGCTGTTCTTTGACTCAGGCTCTTTTTTCTTCAGGCTCTTTCCCCTCTGTCTTTACTTGCATGAGGCCTACTCTTTCATTCCTGCTTCATTTACCTCTTCTCTCTCATGAGGACTCCTTTTCCCTGAGTTCAGCTTCCCGTGACGACTCCACCCTGAGAGTTTCTGTGGCCTGTGCATCCATCCACCCACCCAACCGCCCATTCTCCAGAGCTAACCTGCAACAGGCATAGTGCAGGCACTGGGGATGAGGCATTGCTCTAGCTTCAGAATTAAGAATAATCACAATTCAGTTCCACAGCACTACAAGATTTCAGAGGAGAACAGTGTGTGTAACGCCCTGACAACATGGCAATAAACGAGAGAAATGAGATCCCTGTATGTAAGTCAGATTTACAGTTGCTGGGACATAACACCTGACACCCACGCTTAGGAGAGGTTTAATTTGGCTTTAAAAAAAGTCCTCTCTTTGAAAGAATTTGTTTTTTCTTTTGACAACTTTAGTTTTGGATAATTGGAACATGGATTCCACATTTGCGGTGTGGCTACCATTAATGATCCAAGAGTCTCAGATAATAAAAGATAAAAACCTTCAATGCGATGAAAACACCAGGAGAAATCTATCTTGTGGTCTGGCCATTTGCCTTTGGAGGCGGAGTCCTCATCTCTGTCCCTTTCAGGATCCCAGTGGGGATTTTGAAATTGCTCTCAGACAAATGAGATGAACACAGCCACGGGGAGCTGGCAGTAATCTCTGGCAGTGAGAGAACTCTGATCAGGTTTGTCTTGTGTCTGACAAGAATTTTAAAAGATAAGACACAATTATTTGTAGACACGGCCGTCATCTGGAGAGCCACCGTGCTGCTCTCGGAAAGCTCTTCCTGATGTTTGAAGCTGGCTTTTGTGAAATGCACTCCCTGGTGACTGGAAGTCATCTATTCTGGGACACACCGCATGGGCTCATTTAGCCATGGGTGTGAATTCATTTAAGTAAACACTTCCTGAGCATTTGCAATGGGCAAGGTACCGAGTGAGGCCCTGGAAGACACAAGGGTACTACATTTTGGGCTGGGGATTTAGCTCAATGGTGCCACTGCCTGCCTTGCAAGTACAAGGTCCCAAGTTCAATCCCTGGTACTAAAAAAAACAAAAAAACAAGAGTACTACATTTTGTGGGTGTCTGTGCCACTAAATGTTGGGGTGATTTGTTAGGAAGCAATGTATTCCTAACATGTGCTTCAGTGGACTTTTAGTAAACCTGCAGTTTAATTTTCTCCAGCACGAACACTTAGCAAACCTCTCTCCAAGAAAACACATTTTAAGGTGTTCCGTTCTTTCATGGATAGTTGCCAGAAACCAAGGACCAGGTCTGAGCAGGAGGGCAGCTCTGAGCCTCTCACAAGCTCTGGGCTCACAGTATATCCCAGGTTAACAGGCTGCACAGGTGATGTCCTCGATGCCCAAGCAAGGCTGCTCATTTACAAAGGAGACAAATTTCCAGACTTCCCAACAGTTACCAGAAATTTCTAATAAGATAGGATAAATTACTAAAATCCTTAAGGAAATAAGGAATAGAAGACTAGAAAATGGGCCCACACAAGTTCTTATTCATAGGGCTCACTCAGCCAGCCTCTGAGAAATCATTTTTAGTCTAATTTCCTCCTTTGGGGTGAACAAGCATGCTCAAGTCTCTAGCACAGAAGATTATATAATTTTCCATTAAAAATCCCAATTATTCAAAAGACACCGAAGAAAGATGGCACCCGGTTGAGAAGTGACCTTACTACTTTTGTGAATGAAAAGAACATGGTGGCGCTAGAGTCAAAGTACACGTAGCATTCATTCATTTGTAGCTCAGAAAAGGGTGAAATAGCACCATGTGTTTTTCTCGGAAAATGGGAGCAAATTCAATAGATAATTTACGTAACCTTCCTTGGGAAAAGCTCCACATTTTTACATAACAGGTACCCACAGAACAGGCAGTATCTGGTACTTGTCTGAAATACTTATCCTAAAATGAAAGGCACAACTACCTCTGAAAAAAATCTGGATTTCACTTAAACATATCACAACAATAATAGAGAAAGTAGCAATCAATCAATTAATCAATCAACAATTTATTTAGTGTTGCTGGAGATCTAACCCAGGGCCTTAAGCATACTAGGCTAGCTCTATATTGTTGGGCCACATCCCTAGCATATAACATGCAAGAAAAAAAATTTTTTTTGTGGTACCGGGGATTAAACTCTGGCCCTTGCGCTTGCAAAGCAGGCAGTGGAACCACTGTGCCAAATTCCTCCCCACAGGTTATTTTTACAGGGTGGTATTACACGTTTTTTTTTTTTTTTTTTTTTTTTTTTTTTGGTACTGGGGTATCGAACTTGGGACCTTGCACTTGTGAGGCAGCTGGCAGAACCACTGAGCTAAATCCCTGTCCCTACATAACATGCAAATTTTAACTAATCTTAACATAGAATCAAGGTAAGGAAGGAGATAGAGGTATTAATCGTTTTTTTTAATAGTCTAAAGAAAGGTAAATGCAATCTAAGAGTAAATCAGACGTCTCAATTCGTGGCACGTTACTACTACTGATCATGTAAGATACCTCTTGTGTACATGCTTGTTTCATGTCTTATCTTTTCATTTGCATATATTCCTGCATCCCATGGTCTGGGCCCAGCTGGGCCCTCAAAGCCTCATGCAATCTAGGCGACTTTTACAGAGGTGGCTGAATCTACAGCGTGTGATGCTGGGATTAAGTAAGTATGATTACTAAACCAGTACAGCGATTGGTTTGGCAAAGCCCTAATCCTGGCAGTTTGGATAAGATAAAAGGGGCAGAAAGACGCTGTTAAGGTCTCTTGTTGCTTTTGCTGAACTGTTGCCCCTCTGCCATATACCAACCTGCCTTGGAACCAGCTGAGTATGGACTGAAACCTATACGAACTGTGAGCTAAATAAACCTTTCCCCTGTAACTTTGGGTGTTGGGTATTTTGTCTCAGCAATGAGAAAAGTAACTGAGACACTGCACAATGCATTACTGCCTCTGCATTTTGCTTTACATAATATAGGTGATTTATATATCTCATTCTTACTTTGTCCCTCAGCTGTGTTTTCAAGATCCATCCACGAGGCTGTCTACATGGCTACTCTTGCTGCACAGTTCTTGTCTTAGTCTGTGCTGCTGCAATGGAATACCAATAATACCAATGGCTTATTATGATAAACAGAACCCACTGTTGGCTCCTGGGTCTGGAGGCTGAGAAGTCCAAGATGGAGGAGTCAGCGTCCAGTGAGAACCTTCGTGTTGAGTCATCCTGTGGTAGACGGGCAAAGAAGGGGCATGGGAGGGAGCGAGAGAGAGGCTGAATTTTACTTTCTTAAGGAACCAATTCCGAGACAACAAATGTATTGCTTCAGTAACGGCCTTAATCAATTCACGAGGGCAGAGTTCTCCTGGCTTAGTCACCTCCTATTACTGTTGTGTTGGGGAAGCAAGTGTCCAACACATGAACTTTGGGGGACACATTGAAAGCACAGCCATCCCCCAGTGTTCATGTCCCAGGAGCTGACACCAACCAGCTCCCAGGATTTAGAGAGCAACAGACACCTCGCACGCCCCCTGTGGGCCTGCACGCGAAGCTCTCTGTGGTACTCGGGAACTGAAGTTTCCAGGAGCAGCGCCCACGCAGAGGCAGAGATCCTCCCACCAGGCTCAAGGGCTTCCGATCCTTTCTCAGAAGGACCGACGCAGACTGTGGTTCTGCTGGTGAAAGTTCAGGTCCCCTCAGTTTTCACCCTCAGCGTTATCTCACTGCTGCATTAGAGTGTCTCTTCAGAGGCTCATTTCCCCCCTTTTCTATCAACCGTTGTACGTATCTTTTAGCCCATTTTTCTGTGGGGCTACTTGCCTTGCTGACTTAGAAAACCTCTCTGCATATCGTAATTACCTGCCCTGTGTTAGGATGGAAAGTATCTCTTCCCGGCTGTCTGTCAACGATCTCGGATATATTATATTAATATATCCGAGCTATACTTTTACCTTATAGCTTATGCATGCAAAGTTTTATGAAGTCTTTCCCTGCCTCTAGGTCACAATGGTACTCCCTTACAATTTACTCTGTGAACTTTAGAGTTTTACATTCTATATTTAGGTCTGTAATCCATCTGGAGTCTACCATTTTATATGTTTTGGCAGGAAGTTAATTTTTATTTACCCAGATACGCTAAATCCTCTTTCCAAATACCATTCATTAGATCTGCTAGCCTTTCTCCATTTATTTATGGTGGCGCTTTATAGCATAACACATTCCCATATAGACATGAGTTCATCTTTATGTATTCTTTTCTGTGGTGGATCTGTTCCTGCACTAACCTCAGATGCCTGTGTAGGTTATATTTGGTAGGGCACACTCTCTACCTTTTAAAAAGTTATATTAACTATTTGTACTTCTTTATTCTTTCACAGAAATTTTAGGATAGGTTTTAATAAGTTCATTAGAGAAAATTCAACTGGAGGCAGGTGTGGTAGCACAAGGCTGTAACCTCAGAACTTGGGAGGCTGAGGCAGGAGGACTGGGAGGAGTTCAAGACCAGCCTGGGCTACATGGTGAGTTCAAAGCCAGCCTGAGCTACACAGTGAGACCTTGTCCTGAAAACAAAACAAAAACCAAACTGTATTCACAAGCAGAAGAATGAACAGAGATCTGTATCTTTCACCCTGTCCCAAGATTAAATCAAAATGGACCAAAAACCTAGATATAAAAAAAGAAACAGTGAATCTACTGGAAGATAAAATAGGTAAAACTCTCGAAGACATAAAGATTGGCAAGGACTTTCTGAACAGAAAATCTGTTTGGATAAGAAATAATACCAAACAATCAACAAGTGAGATCATATCAAAATAAAAAGCTTCTGCACAGCAAAAGAAATAACAGAGTGAAGAGACAACCTACAGAATGGGAAAAATTTTTGCCAGCTACTCTTTGGACAGAGGACTAATATCTAGAATATATAAGGAACTAAAAAAATAGACCTTCCAAAATAAAAGACCCACCCCCAAAATGGGCAATTGAATAAGTACAAATGGTAAATAGGTAGATGAAAAAATGTTCAGCATCTTTCACTGTGAGAGAAATGCAAACCAAAACCAAACTGAGATTCCATCTCCAGGAAGAATGTCTGTAATTGAGGACTCATAAAACAATGAGTGCTGACAAGACTGTGGAGTGAAAAAACGAACACTTCTGCATTACCGATGGGAATGTAAACCAGTGCAGCTATTCTGGAAATCAGTATGGAGCCCTCAGAAAAGTAAACGTAGGAGTCCCGTTTGACCTAACTGTACCTCTTCTGGATGTCTTCCCCAAAGAGTTAAAGCTCTCATCATACAGCGATCCATGCACACCCATGTTTTCAGCAGCAGAACTAATAGCTAAGTCCTGGAGTGGCCTTTACGTCTACCAACAAGTGAGTGGATAAAGAGTATGTGGTATACGGGCAAGGATTTAGGAGGGCTCAGTGGTGCCATGCCTGCCTTGCAAGTGCAAAGTCCCGAGTCCAAACCCCCATACTGGAAGGAAAAAGGATATGTGGCATATACACAATAGAGTACTACTCTGCCATAAAAAGGATAAATTTGCCAGGCATGGTAGCACACAGCTGTAATTGCATCACTTGGGAGGCTGAGGCAGGAGGATCACTGTGAGTTCAAGGTCAGCCTGGGCTAAATAGCGAGTTCAAGGCCAGACTGAACTTCAGAGTGAGACCCTGTTTCAAAACCAAAACCCCTTTAAAAAAAAACCCCAAAAAGGATAAAGTTGAGTCATTTGTACGAAAATGGACGCATTGAGACCATAATGCCAAGTGAAACAAATCAGACGTGGAAGGTTAAGTGGTTTAACCATGGTTTTCACGTGGTTTCTCCTATATGAGAAACCTAATATTTAAATAACTTAAAAAGAAAAGAAAAAAAAGGTGGGGGCTGGGGATTTGGCTCAGTGGCACCGGGTACCTGCCTTGTAAGGGCAAGGTCCTGAGTTTGAACCCTAGTAAAGAAAAAAGCTAAATAAACAGATGATCGGAAACATGGAGATAGACCGTGGAGATGGGAAGGGGACCTGAGGACGGGAGGAGACAGGAGAGAGGGCTGGGAAAGGAGACAGAAAAAGGATCGAAATGTGATACCAGTCCCCCAAAATGAACGTATTTTCTTTCTTTCTTTTTTCTTTTGGTTTCTTGAGACAGGGTCTCACTACGTAGTTGAGACTGACCTGGAACGCACTGTGTAGCCCAGGCTGGTCTCGAACTCACAGCGATCCTCCTGCCCCAGCCTCCTGAGTGCTGGGATTACAGGCGTGCACCACATGCCCATCCATTAATGTATATTTTTGATACATAGAAAATACATTCATTGCACAGGGTGTGGTGGCACACGCCTGTAATCCCAGCACTCGGGAGGCTGAGACAGGAGAATTGCTATGAGTTTGAGACCAGCCTGGGCTACACAGTGAGTTCCTACCTGTCTCAAATGCCCTCCCCATTGTTTTTTCCTTAGGGTGTTTGTAGTGGTTTTCCAGATTGCTATTTTAACCAAACAATCTTTAGCTCAGGTAGAATCTGATGCTAAGACGCTATGTACCACAACTAAGGAAGGGGAAAGCCCCATGGCCCCAGGAACCTGAGTCCTACCTAGAAGCCACCCCCCAGAACACAGCTTGGAGAGGCACCTGTGAAAGCAGGAATAACTGCAGCTCTGCTGCAGTGTTATAACACAGTATCAAGTGCCTTTGAATCTTAACATACTTCTCGAGGAAGAGGAGAGATCTCAGTCTAATGGGGTAGTGGTGAGTGGTAGGGAGTAACCATTCTTCTAGTCCCAGGCTGGCTTGGCTCAGCTGTGTGACCTGGGCAGTGCCCATGTGGCTGGCTGGGGGGAAAAAGGTGCCCAGAGCAGGTGACAGCCCCACTGTTCCCCATGTCCCCCCCCACCTTCAAATGCAGCAGCTGTTTACCTTTTGTTTCTTTTTTCTCTTTCTTTTGTAATAAGTTTTACATTGGGCATCATTTAAGATTATATTTTAACAGGCAGCAGATTCTATGGCCTAAAAATAAATATTAAAATACTAGAGAACCTCAACAGTCATTTCCAGTTCCAGTGTTTTGGAGATTTTTACAATTATTTTTTATACCAAGGGCAAGTAAGGCTTTACCAGGAATAAATCATTTTCAATGGAGGAGTAAACCGGGGCAAAACCTCTACTTGGTGAAGAGCTGGATGGCATGGTTATTTACAGAGGCAGCGGTGACTCACCTCGCCTGGCCCTGAACTCTGGCCCAGAACAGCATTCATGTTCGGCCGGCCTCCTGTTAGAGGAACAAAGGTAATATTTCATTTTCCTGCCTTTTTTTGTGACCTAAATATAAGTAATATAGACTGAAAATACTGTACACAAAGAACTCCATTCAATGGACTGATTAAAAAACCAGCTAACTTTATTTTTTAGTTTTAAAAACAAAACTTGTTACGAGTAATCACGAAGATTCCCCCCAAATTACATTCTGCTTTTGTCACCTTGATAGGACAAGGAATGTCTAGAGGTCCTCAAAACACTGGAGAGTTAAAGTTCACAGTTAACAAACTACTACACACTATGGACGGTTACTTCAAGCACACTACGGTATGGGACACGTACATGTAAATTACTGACCAGCTTTCTGAAGTCTGAGTATTGACTACAGCTTACAGTGCCAGAAAGGCAATGTGTCCCCAAATGGAACAACAGATCACAAACACGTTCAGATAATATAGGAGATTCAACACTAGTTTAATTCAGACCAAATGAGTGAGGAAGTTTCCTTATACCCAATGGACGCGCACAATGGAGAAAATATGTCAGTCTTACCCAGAGGAGCAAGGGGAGAATATGGCACAATAACAGGATTGGCCGCCTCGACCTCTCCTGTCCCCAGTGTGAGTTAGGAAGATTATGGACTACACAGGAAACAATATAGAAATCGCATATTATCTGCATAGATGGACATAAATCTTCCATACAACAAGAAGGCCATGCAGGAGAGAACTCCAAGAGTTCGCAGGACATAACTCTATTTCAACAGGAAGTGTTGGTTTCCACAATAGACCACAAGTCTGATTTAGTGCAAGGTCTTTGAACTTTTATTTATTTAAGACAGGGACTCACCCTGTATCTGGGGTAGCTTGGAACTCTCTATGTGACCCAGGCTGGGCTGGCCTTGAATTTGCTACTCCTGCCTCAGCCTCCCAAGTGCTGGGATTATAGATGTGCATCAGTGGATTTTTATCTAAATGGGTAGAGACAACTTGATATAGCCGAAGATTATTTTTTTCTTTTTCTTTTGGTACCGGGGATCGAACTTGGGACCTTGTGCTTGCGACACAGGCGGCGGCACCACAGCAAAATCCCCAGCCCATCCAAGATTTTTTTTTTCTTTTTTTGAGACAGGGTCTCACTATGTAGTTGAGACTGACCTGGAACTCACTTTGTAGCCCAGGCTGGTCTCGAACTCACAGCGATCCTCCTGCCTCAGCCTCCTGAGTGCTGGGATTACAGGCGTGCGCCACCATGCCTGGCCTTCAGGATTATTTCTTAACCTTGACTAGAAACTCTGAACATGATGATTTTTAGTTTTTAGTCAGTGAACTTATCAGTTGTCACTACTTACAGCTGTCTTATTATGTATATATTTGGTAATCAGAGACGCACTCTCCAAATTAACTTTTTCTGGATTCATGATTGAACAGTGATACGTGAATGAAGATATTCTAGTTGGCCTGCATTCCAAGGAGTATTTAAAAAACAAATAGGTGTTTGTAAAATGTTGGCCAAGGTTCATCTATCTTTGTCTTTCAACTCATTTTTTTTTTTTTTTTTTGAGACAGGGTCTTGCTTTGTAGTTCATGCTGGCTCTGAACTCACTATGTAGCCCAGGCTGGCCTTGAATTCACAGTGATCCCCCTGTCTCAGCCTCCCCAGTGCTGGGATTATAAGTGTGTACCACCACACCTGGCTTCAACTCATTTTTACTTCTTTGGTACCAGGGATCTAACTCAGGACCTTGCACTTTCGAGGCAGGTGGCTGAACCACTGAGCTAAATCCCCAGCTTCAACTCATTTTTTTGGGTACCGGGGATCAAACTTGGAGTGGGACCTTGTGCTTGCAAAGCAGGTGGTGGTTTCAACTCATTTTGAAAAAAGTGAGTTTCTACAAAACTGACTTTCCCAGCTAGAAGCAACTATTTCCCAGGTCTTCTGCTCCTTTTATGTTGTCACACTAATCGTGAGCAATTTGTTTCCTTTAATACAAGAAAATGTAAATGCAAACATGCAAAAAAAAAAAGCACACCAGGGGGACCAAAGGAAAGATGGACCAAGTTCACCTGTCCGAGAGGTGTGCAGTCCGTGACTCTGGAGAAATGAGAGAAATCTAGTGAACCTAATGCACTGCAGAGTTTAGGACACTTCCCACTGCTCAGTTGTTTGAGATTTTTCTATTAAAAATAAACTCACGGTCTACAAAGTAATTTACATTATCATATAAAGCTATCTTCCATTGTGAAGAGGACTCAATTTGCAAGGACAGAGAGCGAGCATCACTCCACGGCCAACTATAACCTCATGCTTTATTGGGGTTGCATCTGAAGCATGACTATGTTTTAATCTCATTACTATGAACATGCAGTAAAGCCTGCATAAAATGCCAAGGTGACTGCTGACTACCAAGATAACAATATTTAAGGAGATTCCAATCCTGTACCTCAATGGTAAAAACAAAAAACAAAAAAACCCCAAAAAACACCAACTATGGAACATCAGACTCATTAAATCACTAAATTACTGCTTTCACAAGACTTTTTTTTTTTTTTTTTT
>NW_022900935.1:21391810-21408642 GCF_012274545.1 Fukomys damarensis
TTTTTTTTTTTTTTTTTTGATACTGGGCACTGAACCCAGGGATCTGAGCTACATCCCTAGCCTTTCTTTATTTGAGACAAGATCTTGCTAAATTATAAATTGCCCAGCTGATCTGGAACTTGGAATCTTCTTGTCTCAGCCTCGCAGAGTGTGGGATCATAGGTGTGTGCCACCATGCCTGGCTCAGGGAAAAGTTAAAAAAAATCCATTCCTTATTGCATTCTATCAAAAGGAAAAGGCAGACCTGGGATTTAGCTCAGTGGTTCCACCGCCTGCCTCATAAGCGCAAGGGCCAGAGTTCGATCCCCGGTACCAAAAAAAAAAAAAAGAGAGAGAGAGAAAGGGTTCTGCCACTTCTACCCCTGGGCTTTATGATAGGGATTAATGCTTGCTGCCTCTTGAAAAGGCTGATACAAGAAAAAGTAGAAGGGGAATTAAAATGCTGATTCTAGTCCCACACTCTGGGCTTCCGATCTGTGTAACAGCAGAAATGGACTGCACAATTCCCAAAGCTGTCTTCAGCTCTGCAACTGAGATTCCTAGGAGACCAAACCATCTCACTTTATAATCACATTTGAAAAGGTGGGATTAATGTGCAAGGTAAACGAAGATGACTATGCTTACACCGTGAAAGCGTTACACTTGCCCTCTGTCTCCTGGCATTTTTCAATTCAAACATCTCCTAAATGACTACAGTGTTCTACTGAACCCTTCCACGTTGAACCGAAAAGTTGCTCCTAGCTTTGATTTAGCTCTAATTTTCAATAGATTTTTATGTAGAACATTTTGAAGGATGTAAAAAGACCGGCATCCCACCTGGTCACTCTCTCTCCAAAGCGAGGGAGCCGTTCTGACCCACTTCCGCCCCTCAGCGCCTGTAACCCTGCACACGCTCTGCATGCACTTCTAAGTGCATTCATCTCTGGCTCCACAGGTGGTGCTGGAGGAAACACGAGCACGAGGGCCAGTGTGATCACCCGGGCACAACAGAGTCACGGATTCTCATGCTCTTCCCAACACAGAGCACTGTTCTCTCTCTTCACGATGTTCTTTGCAGTTTGACTTCCATGGACAGGCTATCATTTCTTTTTGAGACAGGGTCTCACTATGTAGTGAGACTGACCTGGAACTCACTGTGTAGCCCAGGCTGGTCTCGAACTCACAGTGATCCTCCTGCCTCAGCCTCCTGAGTGCTGGGATTACAGGCATGCGCACCACGCCCGGCTGACAGGTTATGATTTCTAAAGAAAACATGGCCACTAGACTAACAGAGTTAAATTTAAGAAACAACTTCTAAGAAGAAAAAAAAATGCAGATGAGCTTTAAGAACCTTAAAAAAAGATATAGGCAACACATCTCTCATAAACTGTCTACATGAACTGGACATAAAATAGCCCCAAACAGACAAGAGACCTTGGGATACTGGTTGATTTCATATTAAAAAGTTGACGGGCATTTAGTAATTTTTATTTTAGAATTAACCTTGTAGAAATATTATACTAGGAAAAAAACTTGAGGTTCACTATTCAGAAAAGTTTGAAGGACTCTTTACACACACACACAAAACCAATTTTGATTTAAAGCTTTCTCTCAGAAGAAAAAGAAACATGTAGTTTGTACAATTAAAAAAAAAAAGTTTTGTTACCCAGGCATGGTGGCACACGCCTGTAATCCCAACACTGGGGAGGCTGAGGCAGGAGGATGGCTGTGAGACCAGCCTCAGCTACTTAGTGAGTTCCAGGTCAGTTTCAACTACATAGTGAGACCAAAACAAACAAAAAAACCAAAAAAAGCTTCTCATGTTTTTTAATTGGCAGGTGGAAAATGAAAGCTAAGCCAAATAGCAAAACATCATGGGTTTTGATCACTTAGACAATTAGAGTGAAAACATTTCTCAACTGCAGCTAGGCGAATCTCAACACATGGGAGGCTGAGGCAGGAGGATCACAAATTGGAGGCCAGTCTGGGCTATACAGTGAGACCTTGTCTCAAAAAAAAAAAAAAAAAAAAAAAAAAGTATACATTTCTTAGGTTTTTTTGTTTTTTTTTTGTACCAGGGGTCAAACTCAGGTCCTTGAGCTTGGGAGGCAGGCAGCGGAACCACTGAGCTAAATCCCCAGTCTATATTTCTTGACAGACAGATAAATCTATCCTGCAATCAAAAAGAGGCAAAATTCTACGTCCACAGTTACAAAGTTGAATCGGGTGCACATACAGTCCCGGAGCTCAGGATTAGTTGAGTCCAGGAGTTCAAGACCAACCTGGACAACACAGAACAGTTCCACCTAAAAAAATTGCAAAATAAATTGAGTGGCTGTCAGTTAAATTGACAAGCGACGATCTGAATTTAATAAATTAGTTGCTTATGAGTTGTAAATTTCAAATGAATTTACATTGAGGCTTAGCGGTGGTGAATATATAAAACAGAAGTTTATCATCTCACAATATTTGATGGCAAGGAAAAGAGAAACTTGTATTTGTGTGTGCATGCAGTGCAGTTTATTTGTTTGTTTTTTAATTTTTTTTAGTACTGGGGATCAAACTCGGGACCTTGTGATTGTGAGGCAGGCAGCAGAACCACTAAATCCATGGCCTGCAGTGTAGTTTATATCCTAAGAAATAAATTCTACCATAATGAAAACTAAATCACAGTAACACATTACCAAAAATATACAGACACCATAGCTTGAATTTTTCCACTTTTCTTTGCAGTGACAGCCACTTTGGTTTATTAGTTCTAAATGAAATGCAAGCCCTTCCCAGAGATACCAGGGAGCTCCCAGCATCTGCCACACAAACGACAGAGCCAGGTGGCCCAAAGCAAACAGCCATAATCATGAGATTTTTATGTGAGAGGTTACCATCTGAACAGACCCCAAAGCACTAAAAGATCTCTGCTACCTTAGGAGGTTCAGATATACATTAAAAAAAAAAAAAAAAAAAGGGAACATTCCACAAATTTGCGTGTCATCTTTGCACAGGGGCCATGCTAATCTTCTCTGTATCGTTCCAATTTTATATATGTGCTGCCAAAGCGAGCACTCAGATATACATTCGGAGACACCAGCAGGAAACAATTGCATTTTAGAGAAAAATGTTAACTACAAGTCAAGGTTAAAAAAAAGTCACCCAAAAAGAAAAGCATGATCTCTCCCCTCATCCCCTAATTCATAAAAAAATAGTATGACTTTGCTTCCTAAGCAGGCTGAAGATGTTTAGATGGAAACATTTAAAAAATGGTCTTCAGAAAATCTTATCATTACATTTTCTAAAGTAAAGACTACAAGTGACCAAATGCACATTACATACAGCACACACTTGGACTTGTGCCGTTCAGTTCTGGTGATCAGAGTGGATTTGGCAGTTCTTCCCCAAAGCTAATGAAAATACTTGAGAAAATGAGTTTTATGCATTTTTGAGAATTACTCTGAATTTCTTTTAGGGCAAAAAATGTCACATATACTGAACAATCACCTTTCATCAATATATTAGTTAGAAGCTATTATACCAGTACAAAAATACCCACACCAGGTTATTAAAATTGAAGATGTTTTAAATTTGTAAAAATGCTACTGCGCTGGGTGATTATAACTCTGATTTTCGGTACCTCGTGCTATATGCAATCAGACACTAAAGTTGGCGGGGAGGGGAGAGGCATTGTCCTAAATTGCTACTGTTTAAAAAGGTCATGAGTTGTTACATTTTGGGCCTAACCCTTTACAGTGCCATTTAGGACATCAGGCAAATTCAAACAGGGAAAGCGGGCTCCGCCCGCCCCAGGCCTGCAGCCGCCTCAGGGCGCACAGTCGAAGGTCTGCAACTCGCTCAGCGCTGCAGTCGGAGGGTCCGGGCGCCGAGTCTGGGTTATTTTCTGTTTGGGGTTTTTCGTTTCTTCCTCCTCCTCGGTTTCGCTCTCACAGACGTGCACCACCACGCTGGGGGTGGACTCGGTTCCCGCGTGCAGTTCGTACTTCTCCCCTGCCGAGGCAAGCACAGAAGAACTTCGGGGAAGCCGCGCTTCCAGCAAACACGCTTTGTCTCACAACTCCATGTTCTCCTGATATTGCTGGTGTTTTGTTTTTTTAAAATCTTTAAATCCTATGTCATTGTAATAATTTTGGTATTAGAGATTTTATTTTTAAAATTATTTATCTATGGTCTTTGGAGACAAGGTCTTGCTATGTAGTTCAGCCTGGCCTCGAACCAACTGTGTGTTGCCCAGGCTGTCCCTGAACTCTTGGAGACCCTTCTGCCTCAGCCTCCCAGGTGCTGCGATTACAGGGGAGTGATTACACTACTCCTGGTTTGCTGTTAGAGATTTAATAGTTTAACTCCTCATGTCTGTGCTAAGGATTGAACCCAGACTTCATTCATGCTAGGTGGGCACTGTACCCCACTTATTTATTTATTCAGATTGAACCCTGGCCCTTTGCAATAAGCTACATTCTCAACTCTTTTTATTAGTTTGAGACAAGGTCTCAGTAAATCACTGAATTGCCCAGGCTGTGCTCAAAGTTACAATCTTCCAGGTACTATGCCAACACACCCAACTGTAGTTTTCTTATTTTGAGACATGAAGTGTCCAGGCTCTTTAAATTTGTGATCCTCCTGCCTCAGCTTCCAGAGTAGCTGGGACTACAGGCCTGTACCAGCTACCACTCCCAGCTGAGAATCGATACTTCAAAGGCTCTTATAAAATATTGTTATTATAGTCTCAAGGTCTTAGGGGTTAAAATGTCGATGCTAATTACTGTTCTATGAATAATGTGAAGGAATCTGCCTAACTTCACAATGGTTTCTGCTGGCAAGGCCCCAGGCAGCACAGGCAGTCTCTATTCTCCACCTCAGATCTCTGAGGTCCGAAAACACCACCAGTGCTTCTCCTCAAAGGCCTCTGGTGTCCCCCGTGAGAGCCACAAAACTGTCTCCAGTGGACACCTAGTCCGAACCGCATTGAATCAGTTTATTAATTTAAAGGGATGAAAGAGGGAAAAAAGAAATGCCAAATAAATGAAAATTTTTGGTACCGGCGATTGAACTTGGGTCCTTGTGCTTGTGAGGCAGGTGGAAGAACCACTGAGCTAAATCCCCCGCAAAAATAAATGAAAGTAAAGAGAAAAAACTGGAAGGCTGATATGACATCACCCTTAATTCCCTGGAATATATTGAAAGTAGCTGTCATCTGTCTAGTGCGCTTGGAGAGGAGGCAACTAGTAGTCACTAACTGCCTATTTAAGTCCCAGGAGAATGTGTAACAGTAATAACTGAAGTTTTATTTATGGAGTGTCATATACACAGTCATAAATGCATTGGACGGTAGATATTAGGGTTTTCTCTGGTACAGGGAGGGAAAAATCAAGACTTAGGAAGCTGAAGCTAAGCAACCTGCTCAGGATTACAGAACTAGAATCTGAACCCAGGCCCGTGTGACTTTGCTCTCTACTCTGTTCTGTTGCTGGTTGGCTAGAACATGTGTTGCTGGATATGTTTTTTATGGTCTTGGAGACTGAACCTAGGGCCTTCACACTGGGCTACATTCTTAGCCCCTTTAACATTTTTATTTTTGAGAAAGGGTCTTGCCAAGTTGCTAAATTGCCCAGGGCTCAAACTTTCGATCCTCCTGTCTCAGCCTCCCAGAGTGCTGTGATTACAGGTGTGTACCAGCAGTCTTGGTGTGAATACAGTCCTAAACTCCTAGGACACATATAGGAAAAAGCAGAAGTTCGTTACCTGGTCCCAATTTGGCAACGGCACAGAGTAAGTCGTAGTTGATCACAGGCATTGCATCCTCACTCTGCTTCCAGCCCACGGGAGGAGAGGCCGGCGGGGAGATGAGGAACTGCTTGGTGGGCTGTGGTGGCCGCAGGTAGGATCTGTCCCGGGCCTCACCGGACATCTGCACCTGTGGGCAAGGAGATGCTTGCGAGCACCTTGCAAATGGGGCCATTTTTCTAGATTTACATCTTTACATTGTTGCTACCTTTGGAGAAAATTTAAAAATTTTCCAAATGGTCTGTGATCACCAAGAAGGTGGGACTTGGTCCTTGTGGCTCACTGCTCAGGAGCCACATACATTAGGTGCTCAATGAACCAAGGACTACGTGGGTGAGGAGATGAACAGGAAATGCATGGCAGTGACCCCTTGCTATGGAATGGATCTTGAGCAGCGCCCAGTAGTCCCTGTGCTAAAGCCCTGCTCCCAGGGGGTGTGGCACCGGGGATGGCACCTTTGGAAGGTGGGGCCTACCAGGAGGGCTGCACGCCCTGGACAGGACAGCAGCATTCCTGGCCCTTTCTCTCCCCTCCTCTTTTGCCTCTCCACAGTGAGGTAAGTGGCTTTGCTCTGCCATGTGCACAGCCATCATGTACCACCCTCTCCAAAAGGCTCAAAGCAACAAGGACAACTGAGCATGCGCTGAACCCTCTCAAACTGTGAGCCAATGCAGAGCACTGCCCTCTCCAAGGGGATTATCTCAGGTTTTTCTTAGACAGAAATCTGGCTGACACATGACTAAATTTTAATCTTAGAAGAGATAAAGCTATCATATTTTGAACTCCATCTCAAGA
Source organism: Fukomys damarensis (assembly GCF_012274545.1). Taxonomy (NCBI): domain Eukaryota; kingdom Metazoa; phylum Chordata; class Mammalia; order Rodentia; family Bathyergidae; genus Fukomys; species Fukomys damarensis. Next base: position 21,398,378 of record NW_022900935.1, read on the forward strand.
GACTATGAGGAAATTTCTAGATAGCTCTCGTATTTAGCTTTCATTGGAATGTAAAACAATAAACCTCTCTTGCTTTAATTAATTTGAAAGCTAAAACCAAGAAAAAATACTTTCTTGGAAAATAGAACACTGTACTTCATTCCTGAGTAGAGATTTAAGGCCTTTGTTTGGTCAGTTCTTTTGAGAGAGAAAAAAAAGGCCTCTCAAAGAGCTATGCACGTGTAGGAATAGAACTAGGAACCAAATGTTGGCAACCCTGAAAATAAAACAGCCACTCTGTGCATTCTACGCCCCCTCCTGGTCATCACTTGATGAGCAGCTTTTGGCCTGCGTATTCCTCCTGAGAGTCACAAACAGGAAATGATTCAAAAGACTATTTTCTCTTTTAACAGCTATTTTGATAAAGGACTATTATCTAGAATATGTAAAGAACTCAAAAAAATCAGCCCCCCAAATTTAAAGACCCAATGCAAAAATGGGCATCTGAAATAAAAAAGACACTTCTCAGATGAAGTAGAAACAGAAAATAAACACATGAAAAAATGTTCAACATCACTGGTCATTCAAGAGATGCAAATTAAAACAGTCCTGAGATGCCATCTCACTCCACAAAGAATGGCTGCTATCAAGAAATCAACCAATAACAAATGCTGAGGGGGCTCTGGGGAAAAAGGAGCCCTTCTCCACTGTTGCTGCAACCACTATGGAAATCAGCACGGAGATTTCTCAAACTAAAACCAGAGGTTCCATTTGACCCAGCTATACCTCTTCTAGTTATCTCCTGAAAGAATACCACATACTACATACCACATACCACAGTGAAATATGCATACACGTTTATAGCAGCACAGTTTATAAAAGCTAAATCTTAGAAACAGCCCTAATGCCTATCAATTGACAAGTGGATAAAGGAGATGCGTTTTTTTATACAACGGAGTACTACTCTGCCAAAAAGAAGGGTGTGCTTCAGACATTTACAGCTAAATGGATGCACCTTGAGACCATACTTTTAAGTGAAATAAATCAGACACACGTTTAAATACCACATTGTTTCTCTGGTGTGAGAAAATGAAATTGGAAATAAGGACTGAGATGTATAATGGATATTGGGAAATGGAAAGAAAGTGATCAAACTGGAAGTGGAATAAGGGAGGAGGGAGGGAGAAAGGAAGGAAGGAAAGGACAACAAAAAAAGTGAAGACAGAAGGAAAATATGGAAACAAAGCTTTTGTACATAGGGTGGGGAGAGCACCTGAGGGAGAATGGGATAAAAAACATTAACTAATTTTTTAAAAAGTCTATTTTCTGCATTCTCCCAAGGATGTCACATGACGAGTGCCACTGCAGATGTAGAGGAAAAAAGCTAATTAATCACCTCAGGGTGTCAGGGCTCAACTCTCAGAGCCCCAGCTGAGCAAAACAGCCAGAAAAATGAATTCCTTTCACTATTGGTCTTGGTCAAAGTTATAAAAGGAAAATTTTTTTACATCATTTGCTGACTGGGATCTTTCACTTCAAAAAAAAAAAAAAAATCTCTGGGCCAGGTGTGGCACATGACTGTAATCCCTGCACTTGGGAGGCTGAGGCAGGAGGATCGCTGTGAGTTTGGGCTACATAGTGAGCTCCAGGTCAGTCTCAACTACGCAGTGAGACCCTGTCTCAAAAAAAACAACAGCAACAAAACAAAACAAAAATCTCTGATATAATAATATAGAAACAGTCAAGTGGAAATATTTGTAGATGGAGAACAAGCAGCGTGGAGAACAGTGTTCTCCGCACCATTCAGTACCTGTGCAAAATACAGCTTCAGTTTCTTCCCGTTGAAGTCTGTTTCATGGAGTTCTATTCGAGCTCTTGCTGCTGCTTCAGGCTTGCTGAAATTTATTCTGACTCTTCTAAAGCTTTTAAATAATTGAAATGTAACTTGGTCATCATAGAGGGAGAAAAGTGCTTCAAATCTCTCCTATAAAACGAGAAGCACCAGGGCAGAGAGAATGGGGAAAAAAGAAAAGGACATTTCCATTTAACAAGCTAATTTAAATCATTAAACATAAGCAATGGGGTAAAACTCATGAATTACCTTTGCTCCAAGAAAGCATAGTTGTCTTGTAGATATACAAGATTAAGTATCCTATGATTCACATACTAAATTCTGCAATTTATACTTATGTGTAAGTAACTATTAAATACTGTAGAGATTCAAAGGCATAAAATATGATACAAACATCCTATTATGGAATATTACTGCTGTTTTGAAGTCCCCAGTGGGCCAGAGTTGGTTTTTTTCCCTCATCATATTCCATCCCTTTGTCTGAGTAACCATTTCTGGAATTTTATACTTATCTGTTTTTCTTCATAGTTTTACATTTATTCACATCCTTCAAAGTATAACCATACTTTGTGTATTCTTTTGCAGTTTTTGGCTCAGATTCTGTTCCTATTATTCTTTCTTGTTGCTGTTAATTCATTCTTTTTCACAGCACAGAGCTGCATCACAGTTCCTCTGTTGTAACGCTGACCCGATCAAGATGGCCTCCAGTTTTTCACTGCTACAGTGCTACTGTGAACATTCTTACACAAAGCTCTCACTGCTTCTCTGGTGTGTATCCTTAGATAGATGTGGTACTCTTTGGACTTTGGAATTGACACATCTTTAACTTCAGTAGATAATGCAAGATACTTTTTCAAAGAGTTTTTACCAATTTATTCTCTAAGAACCAGTACACATTCTGGCTGATTTATATCTCTGCCTGTGTTTGATAGTTAAGACTCCTAGATTTTTATCCATGGGAGGGAGGAAACAGGAAATATCTCTAGCTTTAGCTATAACTCACATGTTCCTGAATAATAACAAGATTGAGTGTCTTTTCACATGAAAACTGATCATCTGGGGTTCCCTTTTAATGTAAAATACCTGTTCACACCCTTTGCCCATTTTTCTATTGGGTGATTTTTTTTTTTTTGAGTCATGAGATTTCTATAGAGATACTACTTTTCTGTCAATTATATTTGTCACTGAATATTTTTCTCCTAATTCTTTTCACTGTTGTTTCATTTCCTTCTTTATTCTCTGTTTCTTTTGAAATAGAAATTTTAAATTTGAATATCACCAAATTTTGTAATCTCCTCTTTTTTGTGCCCTAAGAAATTCTTTTACACTCTTGAGATCATGACGATGTTCTACTGGAGTGCCTTCACGAAGTTTTATGGTTTTACCTTTTACATGTTTTAACATAAAACAGATGTTTACACATGAGGAACCCTCTTCTCTGTGTCAACTACTATTTTCTCTCTGTCCGTAAAAATTAGGTTGTATTTTCTACAATTTCATATAAATGGAATCATATAGTATATATTCTTTTATTGGAGAGGTCTGGCTTTTTTCACTAAGCATAATTATTTTGAAATTCATCCATGTTACCGTGTCCTTTTTTGGTTCCACATGTCAAGCAGAATTCTACTGTAAGGGTGCTTACCCATTTATCTTTTAATGGACATCTACATTCTTTCTAGTTTTGAACTATTTATTACAAACAAAGCTGCTATAAACTTCTGAGTACAAGGTTTTTGTATAGATGTACAACTTTATATCTTTTGGGTAACTACCTAGGATGAAGCACTGAAGTGTATGACAGGTATATAATTTACTTTTCTGAAGCTACCAAACTGCTTTCCAAAGTATTTGTACTATTTTAAAGTTCCACCAATAGTGTATGAGATTCCCAGTTGCTCTGTATCTTCAATAATACTTGGTATGATTAGTGTTTATTCTAAATGCTTCTACTGGGTATGCAGTATTATCTTTCTGTAGCTTTAATTTCCAATTGCCTAAAACTATTCACATCGAGCTTCTTTTCATAAGGTTAATTACCATTTCTATAAACTTTTTGGATCAAGGGCCTATTCAAATCTTTCCCCATTTTTAATTTGGGCCGTTTTCTTATTAAGTTGTAAGAGTTCTTTTATGTGTCTTAGGTATAAGCCCTTTGTTGAACATGTTTTGCAAATATTTTCTCCCAGCTTGTTGTTCCACCTTTTTATTTTGGAATAATATCTTTTGAAGAAGCAAATGAATGAAGTCCAACTTGTTGACTATATTTTATACCTTGAGCTTTTTGGGTTATATTTAAGACATCTCTGCCATACCTAAGATCACTAAGATTTTAAGTTTTTTAGATTAGTTCTTAATTATGATTCATTTTGACTTAATTTTTAAGTAGTTCAGTCAAAGGATTCAAGTTTAGTTTTTTGTTTGTTTGTTTGTTTGTTTGGTACTGGGGATTGAACTTGGGTCCTTGCACTTGCAAGGCAGGCCACTTCAAGTTTAGTTTTTACTAGTACCAGTTACTGAAAAGATTATGCTCCACCATGTGCTAAAAACTATAAAACCTAGTTGAGAGAAATTAAAGACCTATGGACAAATCTACCTTTCTCCTCTGGGCATCACTTTTTTTTTTTTTTTATCTTATTGAGTTTATTGGTATTTTTAAAAGTATACAGCATAGCTACTTTCATCATTGGGATCTTGTACCTTTATAATGACAGGTCTTGGTTCTTATTTTTTCCCCATAACCCTGCCCTCCCTTCACCCCCTCAACCCTCCCTTATTTACAAAGACTTTGTTTCCATTTTTTCTTTTTCTCATATTTTTTTCTTTTCCCTTATTTCCTTTCCCCTACCCTTCCCATTTCCCCTACATCTCTTTTTCCTATTACTGGGCCTATGTACTCATTTCCCATAAAGGCTGGTGCCTTTATTCTTTCTTTTGAATTTGTTCTTTTTCTATCTGCTTAAGATGGATACTTGGTCTATTCATCTTTTTTCTAGTGTTTAAAAGATATACAGTATCTTTCAAAGTATTATTTTAGCTGTTCCCTCACTCATTTTGATATACTTTGTTTTCATTATTGAATCTAAATATTTTCTACTTTTCATTATGATTTCTTCCTTGTCTCATGACTTGTTTAGATATACATTTTTAAAATTCCAAATAGGTGAGATTTTCACTTTTAAAAATCTTTTAATATCTAACTATTATCACTGTGATCAGAGAAAGCTATCTATAGTGACAGTAATCTGTTGAGATTTTTTCCCAGCTCTTTTTATTTTTTATTCTCAGACAGGATTTTGCTAAACTGCTCAAACTGGCTTTGAACTTGTGATCCTCCTGATTCAGCCTTGTGAGTCACTGGGATTATAATCATCTGCCATCATGCTCAACTGTATCCTACTTTTATTCAGTATATTGTTTCTATGTACATACTAAAATACAATGGAAAAATATCCACTTTGATGTTTAGATATTTTATTATACACAGAGGATTTTTAAGTAGCATGTCATTTCTTTAAAAAGAAATAAGGGTGGGCCGGGGATTTAGCTCAGTGGTGACACTGCCTGCCTTGCAAGCACAAGGACCTGAGTTCAATCCCCAGTACCACCCCCGCCCTGCAAAAAAAAGAAGTAAGGGGCTGGGGATTTAGCTCAGTGGTTCCACTCCCTGCCTTGCAAGTGCAAAGTTCTGAGTTTGATCCCTGGTACCAAAAATAAAATAAAAAGAAATGTGAACATGTAAATATATTAAATGCTAATAATTATTACATCTAGGTACATTTCACAGTTCTCTCAGTATCCTTTTAAAAGATTTACTATTTTTCAAAGAATTAAGATTTTACATTTAATTTTTGGAAGTAGCTTTTTAAAGATAATTTTTTTTTGTTTTGTTTTATTTTTTTTGGTACAAAGGATCAAACTCTGGACCTTGCACTTTAGAGGCAGGTGGCAGAACCACTGAGCTAAATCTTAAAGATACATTTTGAATACTATGAAAATATTAAAATTCCCATTTGAGATAATTAAGAAATATCAAAACTGAGCCCAGCGGAGATGGAAATTAAGTACAAATTAATTAAGTATGGTTTATGAAATATCTGTATTTGGTATTTCTGTACATATTTTGCTTGCTCAGGGTAATAGGATTATGTATCTATTCTTAATGTCACACAACAATGGATTTTTCAGTGCAGCAATAGCAGGAGTTATCTTGTAAACTAAACAGCTACCTGATAATCATATCTTCTCTCCAGTGTCTCTTCAAGACAACCTTTTCTCATTCCAGAAATGCACTGTAAAGGAATGGAGCATGAAGATGACCGCAATGAATCATATGGCTGTCACTCTTCTAAACCTGAGCATCTTAAACTCGATTAGAATTACACACAAAACTGACCAGGCATAGTGGTGCATGCCCAGAATCCCAGTACTTTGGGAGGCTGAGGCAGGAATGCAAATTCACCCTGTCTAGGCAGCCTTGTGACTTAGCAAGACCCTCTCTCCAAATAAAGAAAAAGGGCTGGGTTCTGTCGCTCAGTACTAAAGTCCTTGGTTCAATGCCCAGTACCATACCTAAAAAAATCCAAACAAAGCCAAACTGAACCAAACTAAAAAAAACCTGTGAGACTGTGGGGGTTTAGCTCAGTGGTCAAGGGTGTGCTTTGCTTGCATGATGCCCTGGGGTTCAACTTCCAGCACAAAAAACAAATAAACTTGGGGAGGGAGGATAAAAGAAATTAATAAAAAACAAAGCCACATGAGAGTTCATGAGTAAGCTTTTTCTAAGGTTTTGTTGTTTTTTTCCCCTTTCACATTCATTTTCTTTTTGATGTAGCACAAATATGGTTTATATAATATATGACTTCTAGTTTTGAAGCCATGTAGAGATAGGAAGAAATGACTCACAGGTAAAACTATTACAGGTTGAGTACCTTTTCTCTGAAATGCCTGGGACCAGAAATATTTCAGATCTGAGTTTTCTGGATTTTGGAATATTTATGTGGAATGTACCAGTTCAACACATCCCTAATCCAAAAATCCCAAACCTGAAATGTTCTGAGATTTAAAATTTCTTCACCACCAAAACAGTGCTCAAAAGTTTTGGATTTTGAAGTATTCTGTATTTCACAGTTTTGGGCTAGGTACAGTCAACCTGTGTTACTTGAGGACACAGGTAAGAGTACTCCGCTGGCAGCTCTTCCTCAGACTGCCCCTGCCAAGCTGGCAAGAGCACAGAGATCTAGAAGACTGCAGACAGAAGTGAGGACATAATCTACGGAAATGCACTGGAAAGCCCTGTACTAAATATATAGATATATAACTGTAGTTTATTAAAAAACCAAATTACAATTATCTCATCCGATCTCACCTGATCTTGGAAGCTAAGCAGGATTCAGCCTGGTTAGTACTTGGATGGGAGAATTATTTCAGCAATAAATCACTTTTATAAGTTTCTAAATTCTCTACTTATACAGAATTCACATCATCCAGTTATAAGGTGATGCTGCACATTTACTTAATTCTTTTTCTTTCTTGTTTTGTTTATTTTTGGTACTGGGGATTGAACTTGGGACTTTGCGCTCGTGAGGCAGGAAGCGGCACCGCTGAGCTACATCTCCGGCCCACATTTACTTAAGATGACGGGGGCACCCAAAGCCAGATCATCACTGACCACTCTGCTCTTCCTGTGGCTTCTTTGTATTCCCTCTGGCAGTAGAACTGCGGCAGGCGTGACACAAAGAATGCAGCCTCCGAGACCAATCCCCAAGACTGTTTCTGTCATGGAAATCAGTGTCACAGAGCAGAAATGTCCCTTTCACCGAGGAGGAAAGTATGCACACAATACTGCTACAGACCTTTACTTTGGCCTGAGAAGAATAAGAAGCCCAATGCTCTGCGCATTAAAGAACGGGAAGAACAATCTGAGGGTGACACTCTGATTCATTCAGCAGTGAAATTATGTGGTGTCCTAAGGTGAGGTATTTTTACATCCTGTGTCTTTCTGTAGATCTGATATAGAAAACTCTATTCTTCAGCGCACAGACACTGTAGATTAGCCAACGGGCAATGCCTCCATTTCTGCCTGAGGACGGCGAGGTGCCTGCAATGGCTGAGCATCTGTCTGTGTGAACTGTGTTGAAAGCTAATCCCCCACCGTGTTGGTATTAAGGGGTTGGACTCTGGGAGGAGACTGAGTCAGGCCTGGGGTGCCGTCATGAACAGGATTAATAGCTGCAGAAGAGAGGCCCGAGGAAGCCTGTCTGTTCCACTGCCCTTCCATCAGGGGGGGACACAGAGAAAGTGCCATCTGTGAAGAACAGGCTCTCATCAGATTCAGCACCTGCCATTATCTGGATGTCCACCCTTTGGAATAACAAGCAGTAAATTTCTGTTATTTATAAATTATCCATTTTAGGGCCAGGGATTTAGTTCTGCTGCCTGCCTTGCAAGCAAAAGGACCTAAGTTCTATCCCTGGTACAAAATAAATAAATAAATAAATAAATAAGTAAGTTAATTAATTAATTAACCTAAATTATCCAGTCTAAGATATTTCATTATAGCAGCCTGAATTACTATTGCTTTTGATTCCTAACATCATTGCCACTAAAATGATCAGAGGAAAAGACTTACCGACCAGAAAAAAAGCACATACAGCTAAGCATGGTGAATTAAAACTCTGAACCGCTGAGCACTAATAAAGTTCTGGGGCTGAAATTCAATAGCAGTAGTGGGGAACAGAACATATGAAAAATTTAAGACCTTTTTTATTTTTGTAGCGCTAGAAATCAAACCCAGTGCTTCATGTTTTAGGCAAACATTCTACCACTGAGTCCCCTCTGTTTTTTTGGTACCAGGAATCAAATTCAGGACCTTGTGCTTGCAAGGCAGACTAAATCCCCAGCCTTCATTTTTTTTTTTTTTTTTTTTTTGGAGATAGGTTCTTGCTATGTTGCCGAGGCTGACCTTGAACTCACAATCTTTCTGTATCAACTTCTGGAGCAGCTTGGATTACTGGTATGTGCCACCATGGCTGGGGGCAGTTCAAAGTCTTGGCTAGAAGAGTCCTGCACATACATACTGATGCATACTCACAATTTTCAAGGTATGAAGGTACCACAGTCAATGATACTCAAATTACGTAGCCCATCAAAAATAATTTTTTTCCCTCCTGCAGTAGTGGAAAAGCTCACATCCTAGGCAAGCAAGATCCCAGCTTTTGACAGGATTGGCTATTATTCTGTTTGTTTTTAAGCCTAAAGGTTGTTTGGTTGTTTACTGAGAAGAGCAGTGAAGACTAAAGAACAGATATGTAATCCTGTGGAAGAGAGAGCAGATGGAACAAAGCTACAGAGAGACCAGAGATGAAGGCAAACTGTCTCCTGCTCACCGTGTCCTCTTGCTGCCCCTCCAGGCTTTGGCATTGTGGGGCATCTCAGACAGGCAGTTAGATTACAGGTAGGCACTTATCTAAACCAAAGTGTCAAAATAGCCCATAGCCATCTCAGGGTTGCAAATCTATCCAGACACTGGGGCTCAAACATATCATTTTGATCAAAGACCGCAAAAGCGCACAGTGAATTTTCTGCCTGCAAACCATGCAAATTGCCCCAGGACAAAGCAAACCATCTCAGCTGTCTAGACTGTTGTTCCGCGCACTCAGGGTTCACTTCAAGGTCTGTCTCACAGCAGATCTGTGCCAGCAGAATGAGGAAGCCAACTGCCGCTATCCAGGGCATCCACTTGCACCTTCACTGTCTTGTCCTCTCCACCCATGAAGTAAGAAAGGGTTAGAAAGTCCAGGTTGTGCCACAATCTCCCGCCCAGCCAGGTCACGTCTCCCCAGAGCACAAGGCGTGCAACCCCTGCAGATGCTGCAATAGTGCCATCAGCACAGTGACTCTTCCATGGTGGTGGTGACTGATCAATGGCTTTCATGAGCAAAGACTGTGCCTGCCTCTTCTGAGAAGGGGACCCAGAACAGGCTGTATCCATTCCTGAGGGCCACCAGTTCTCTGCTCACTGGTATTGGCATGGACAAAATGCTTCTTCTATCTGCACCCAGAAAGAGACAGTTTACTTCTCCCAACATGAGACCACCAAAGACAGACCTCAGGAGGATTCCATAGCCTGGATATTCAAGAAGGTCTATGGCTTCTATTACTAAGCATCTGCTACGTATCAGAGGTCTGGAGTACATGCTGGCTCTGTGTATAGCTGTGTGACCTTGGGCAAGTTCCTTCCCTGTTAGATCAGAATAATAAAAGTACCCACTTCACATGGTTGTTGTGATGATAGTAAGCAAATACCTAGAGCTCCTAGCACAGCGTGTACACCCAGGCAGTACCAGTACTATCACGAACAGAAATAGGGTAGCTAATACAGCTCTTGAGACAGTCCACTTGCCAGTCACAGAAAATCGCTACCCATCTCTCT
>NW_022900935.1:21408743-21420450 GCF_012274545.1 Fukomys damarensis
CCACTTGCCAGTCACAGAAAATCGCTACCCATCTCTCTTCACTGCGGATTCTTGGAAGGAGGCGAAGGCACACTGATGACACAACATGAATGAGAATGCTGATACTAGTGGAGGTCGCCAATGCAAAACCAGAATCTGCCTTTCCCAACATCCCACGGCTGAGCTGTCCTCCAGGGGCAGTGGCCAACTTCCTGGGACTCTCCAGAACCTTTCCGTGGACTGTAAATACTCCAGAGCTGAGGATAATGCCTCAGGGTGGTGATGACCTTGAGAACCCTCTTACTCTGCAATGAACTGAGCTGAACTGAGGAGAACATAGCAGGGTTTTGTTTTTGTTTCTGGTTTTTGTTTGTTTGTTTTGTTTTGTTTTAATTGCAGCCGAAGTCAAATTCATCATAGTGAAAAAATGTACTACATTCACTTCAGTGGCTTTTAATCCTGCTTATTAATTTTATCATTTTGTTCTATTTGTTTAAAATGTTTGGAAATGCTTTGCTGTACCGATTTTTCATGGTGCCTCGCTAGCACAGGAGTATGAAAAGCCACCTAAAACAAGGGAAAGTGGCTGATACAAGGTTGCCAAAGTATATAAGAAAACTGTGGAGCAGCAGGCAGGATTCTTTTTCATTCAAGTCAGTTATACACAGAGATGAAAAGAAAAACAACCACCCACATTTCCTGCTTGGGCTTGCCAGGGCTCAGTGACTGACACTGCTATGGAGATCCATTCTGCTGCTTTGGTCTCTGATCTGTGTGCACCTGCCTCGGTCTCTCAAAATGTCCCTTCACTCACCCTACGTGCCCAGGCACAGGTCTAGGTGTGGGAAACACCTGTCAACCACGTGCTTTATTCCAGGGTAGAAGTTTTTTCTTCCCGATAGTTGTTTCTCCATGGATATTTGACGATGGAGCTAACCTTTAAAGTCAGAAATGCTTATTTTCAGAGGCATATAAGGGGCAAACATGTCAGAAACAACCATGGGAAGGAACTTAAGCGTATTATTTGTTTTTCGAGAAAAGAGTAAGGCACATTTTTCTCTTCCCAAACATTCAGTGCAGAAGCTCTGTTAGAAAAATGGGCTGTGCAGGGGAGGTGTGGACATGCAGCTGGGCGCCGGGGGCTGCAGGTGTGAGGCTGCAGCTGGGATGAGGAGGCAACTGCTCGGAGGGTGGCCTGGTGTGTTGCTGGAGCCCACCAGGGTGAGGACAGAGTGCCCAAAGGGGGCAGGGGCGGAGGCCGAGGCCCAGGCAGGGTGAGAGGGTGAGATGGGAGATGTGCAGGAAGGTACCCCAGCAGGTGGGAGAGGAGGGTCACCCTGCAGAGGGGAAAGTGGAGTCGCAGTTATACTGTGAAGAGTTACTGAACATAAAAGATAGGATAATAGAAGCTAGTTTTCCATTCTGTCAGAGAAGTGTTATACATTCGAAAAGGGAAAAACTAGAAATGAATTCTTTGGTGTTTACTGGAGGTGGAAGTATAAGATACAACATGTGTACACAAGTAACAGGCACATGCATGTATCTGTGCATTTCCTAGCTTGTTCTTTGAGAGAACACTGATAATTCAGTGTTCCTACATTTCCTACATCTTCGTTTCTCAGTACGCCACTGAAAGGGAGAAGTAGGACTCTTTGGAGAAATGGCTGATTTCAAGGATGGGGCAGGAAAAGTACACAATAACCCTGCAGCAGCCTGTTGTGCTAAAGAGTAAAGTACCTACAGAAGGAAGGGTACGTGTCAAAGAGACACAGATGCCACCCTGTGAAGGGGCAGACAATGGCCAAATCCAGGACAATATAATGACGCTAGCAGATTCCAGGCAATGACTACAATAGGAAATGAGCCCGACTGCATAAATAAACAATACTGAGCGTTTGATGGGGAAGCCTGATATCCACAGTTTCAAAGTACCTCTCACCAAGTATTTATCAATTCAAAAGCGAAGAAGAATTTGATATTGGACAAGACTGGCAGATACCACCTTGATTGAGTGCTCAAGTGAAGGGACAAAGGGAAATCACTCCAGCCAACACCATGTGGTGAGAACAGCATGGCTTCTGCGATGTCCCTGCCAAAGATGGACAACCTGAATCTAACCCTGAAGGGGTGGCAGACAAACCCAGATTGAAGGCCCTGCTACAAAATCCCCAGCCAGTCAGTGTCAGAGTGTGGCCCATGAGGGAGGTGGGGAGACCAGGAACTCTTCCAGATTGAAAGAGACCTGGCAGCTAAGTGCAACACATAAGGGCTGGATATTTTTGTCATAAAGAACATCACTGAGACAACTGGGAAAATCCTGAATGGGCCATGAGGATTAGATGGAAGTAATAGATCTAAGTCAGTCCCTGGTTTTTGCTTTTTCTCCCAGAAGAAAGTCCTTGTTTATAGGAAATACATATTGAAATATTGGGGGAAATGGGTACTACTGTTGGCAACTTACTCTACAGGGGGAGGTGAAACACACCTGTAATCCTGCCCTTCAGAAGTGGAGGCAGGGTGACTGCATGTTCGAGACCAGCTGAGCTACACAGTGAGTTCAAGGCCAGCCTGAACTACAGAGTGAGATCTTGCTAAAAAAAAAGGAAAGAAAATAAAATCAACAAGAACTCTTCCCTTTGGCTAGGTAAAAATTTCTTGGGCTGTGGTTAAAAAGAAAAAATAGACATTTAAGGCTGTGAAGTCTCTCAAAAGAATTCTTATGAATATAACTTTAAGATATAAACTGGTTCAAGGACCACCTCAGATACCAAAATCCTTGGGTGCTTAAGTTGATTATATAAAATGGCAGAGTATTTGCATATCACCTACACATCCCCCCATATATTTCAAAAATTTTGGATGACTTATAGTACCTAATCCAATGTGAATGCATGCAAATAGTTATATTGTATTGCTCTGGAAGTAATGACAAGGAGAAGCACATATTTGATACAGATGCAATTTTTAAAAACTACTTTTGAGGGCCTGGGACGTACAGTGGCACTGTGCCTACCTGGCAAGCAAGCGGCCGAGTTTGATGGAGACAAAAAAAAAATTTTTCTTTTTTTGATCACTCACCAATACAAAAGGCTAAAAGTTATTCATGTGGTTTCTTACAATAACAGATAACAAGATTGACTTAACTGTTTATAATGTGAAATTTTAGAGCTCCTAAAAATGTGTGAAAACTAGGAAGGATGATTTCAAAATTTCTAAATTGTGAATGAACTTGGGAAAGGAAATGAAAATAATCACAAGACATAAAACTGAGGACGCTGCTCCCCTCTCTTCCACGGCAGGGTCTGTCTCTCCTCCTAGACAGCTTCCTCCCAGAGCTCCTGGTGGCTTCCTGCTCTGGCCTCTCCTCTGCCCTCCGCTTGTCACCTGATCCTATGTGCAGTTCTGGCTGCCACCCCTTGCTCAGAAGGATGCTGTTCCAGCGTGGAGCTCTTCACTGGGCCACCTTTCACCCTGGCCACATAGAACTGTGTGCTCTTCCCCGGTGTGGCCGCACTCCCCATGGAGCTCTTTTATACATTCTGTGTTCTCTGGCCCAAATTCCCTTCCTTATGGCCAGCAGAAATCCTTCTCCAACACCATGTGAGGCCATGTCTTCATGAGCTCGTCTACCCCACCTGGCTTCAAGCTGTCTCCTAGGATACCACAATGTACTTCCAAGTGCTTCTGAAGGCTGTGATATTCCATCTTGTGTCACAGCTTAAAGTCAACCTGAGTGGGGCAGAAGCTGTACAGTTCACGCTCTATGCCCCAAAGCAACTGGCACAGTGCCTTGCACACTGCAGGCACTTGAGTGTGCACTGACTCAAACCACCTGGCTCTGCTCCCAGGAAGTCACCAGAAGGAAACGCTATGAAAACATGACTAGAAAATGAAAGGGCAGTGATGCATCTTGAGAGAAAGTTTCAGAACATAAAAAATGTGTAAGTGGCAGAAATATTTTACTTCTATGGGATTAAAATCTATATGTTTCTGAGTTTAAAACAGAAAATAGTCACAGGCAGATACACACACACACACACACACACACACACACACACGCTCTCTTTCCAGGTACAATGGCATACCTCAGTTCACAAACTTAATTCTTTCCACAATTCTGGTCACAAACCAAACTGGGCAAGAACTAATCAAATTCAACAGTCAAATCCAATGTTGACCTAATGGGAAAACTTGATTCAATTCTTGTCCAATTTGGTTTTCAACCAGAGTTGTGGAAAGAATTAAGTTCGTGAACCATGGTCCCACTGTAAATAATAAACGAACTAAAGGGGAAAAACCTTTAAAAACAATGAACTCAATCATTTTCTCCGGTCAAGTTGGAGAAATATAAGAAATGTTAGCTAACAATGCAGTTACAATGAAATCACAAATAGCCCCAAAAGGTAGAATTACCCCCAGGAAAGTGCTAGCTCCTTTTCTGTGACTCCCAAGAACAGGAAGCCCAGCTAAAGGTCATGAGCTTTTCCTCCAATATGGTCCCCAAAAACTAATGAATGATTTAATGAGACTTAATTTTCAAATTCACTAAAACCCAGTGCTTCTCAAAATATTTGTGAAAGTATGTGAAATATTTCCTACCTGCTGCACAATGACACTCTAAAATACAATAAAAAGGCCTACCAGTTAACACACACTTTCTGCGTCTCATTTGTCATGGACCCGTAAAGTACTGCCCCCACCCCCAAGGCACATGGATCCCACAGGCTGGAAAGAGGCAGGTTGCCGGCCTACCTTCTGCTCCTGGACTTCAAATACTGCTTCATGGACACTACAGGCAAACAGGGAGGTAGGCAGATCACTGAAATCCATCATCTCTTCCAAATCATCTTCATTTTCACCAAAAACCATCTCTTCTTCCTCTTCTTGGTCACTGCTACAGAGATCTGACTGGCTGTCATTCCAAGATTTCATAGTGTCCCTCAGCATTGTCCCCCAAAAGCAGGTGTTTTCTGTTTTGAAAGTTCTAGGATGCACCTACTGTTAAACAAAAACAACACAGAGATAAAACTTTGAGGACCACATAATGCTCCAATCAATCAGTTTCCCCAGACAGCAATTCATCAGGTGAAGTGATTTTAGCCAGGAGAGGTCAATCAGCATTTAAATCAAGTCATTTCAGTCCTCATACATGAATCCCATATAGGGAAATTTGATTTGCTTGACATATTTTGCAAGGTAATAATATATTATGAAGAAAACAAGTTTCCTAGTGAACTGGGAAAGAAAGAATACTACAAAATGAGATCACATCAATATGTACACTAGTTTACAAGCAGTAGGAAGGAACATGTGAACCAGAACTGCTTTCACATATTTGTTTTGGGTTTTAGGTCTAAAACACTGGAACCAGCAAAGCAGAATCAAACCCACACAGATCTGCTCACCATCTGCACCCTGAAATATGGTCTGCAACGCACTGACTTTGCCTTTCTCATCCAAGTTTTTTTCTTTTTGAACATTGTCTTCAAATAATTAAATTACTCAGAACCAAAGTTCTCCATAGAGTCAGCTTTTGTGAGAACATATTAGAAATATTTACAGTTGGCAAAATTAAACATAGTAGACAATCCAAAAGATATCTTTTTCCAAAATTTTTAAACATCACTAATTTTAAGCCAGTGGCCTGGAGCTGACAGTTCCCCTCTGTTAAACACCAGAGCAGAATCTGTGCTGGGGGATTGTTTATATGCCTGACTGGCTCCTTTAGGGACCTGCACGCCACGCCCACCAAGCAGAGTCCCATGGACACGACACATTCTGAGATGTCAACATGGATATTAAGAAAAATTTATGAGGCACAGAAGCATTAAATGATCGTGATTCTTGCTCCTCTCGTATGATTTAAATTGTGATCTTTCCATTTTATTTCAAAGAGAACAAGGCCACAAATATATTCCTTATATATCTATATTGCTTATTTACAGCACATAACAGAATGGTGATTATAGAATAAAAACAGGGGTTTTTCATTATTTACTGCATCAATCAAATTCTAAAAGGTAAAATTTTTACTTGTGTTTATAAACATTCTCTGAGTGCCTACTGCTTTGCATTGAGGGGTGTTTGATGAGTAATTCATGGTTCCTACCCTAGTGGAGCTCCCACTGAACAAGAATTTCTCCAATAACGCTGGCCACCCCATGCTCCTACAGGATTTTGTCCAATTAATTTTCTGCTACACTCTCCATTTCTTGTTCTGCAGCTGTTCCTTTCCCTTGGCAAATTTATGCATTCATGATCCCCACGACTGGGATTCTACCTGTCTCTCCTTTGCCTTTCCTGCCAACTTCTTGGAAAGAGAAATCTGTATCTGTTGTGTTTATTTCCTCAACTCCAGACACTCCTGAATTCAGTCCAGCTGGATTTCTGCCATTGTCCTTTAGCTTTACTAGTCCTCATCTGGACAGCAGTAGTCTTCTAATAGTTGGAACCTAATTTCAGACCCTGGCCTGTCTCTGCAGCACGTGATCGCTCCACCCACCCAGTTCCTTTCCAGACTTCTCTGTGCTCTGCCTTTCTGGTTCTTCCTCTTCCCCCAATGTCTTGCCGGCTGGCTCTCCGTTCTCGATCCTACTTCACAAGTCAGTCTCTCTGAGGTTTCAGTCTCATCCTCCTTTTCTTGTCTTACTCTTCCTGGGTGGCTTGACTCACACTGGAGCCGTAAGCTTGATTCACACACTGAACCTGTACCACTTGTGGGTCTGAAATCGGTTTCCTGTTTCCCTGTGGTCTATACCCAGCTATGTCAATAACGTCTCCCACTTCACATGATTCTTGAGCCAGGAAGAATGGCACTGAAGCTATAGCGGAAGGAAGAATAGAATTATAGAGCTGTAGAGTTGTAGAGTCTCAGAGTTTCAGAATCTCAGGCAATGGAGAGGATGGGTAGTTGAGAAAAAGCGCCAAGTCCCCAAGAGACTCACAGTTGCCCTTTGGCCCTTCTGTACACACACACTGAAAACTACTCCTCTACAGGCCCACTGTCGAATGTATACATCCAGTTGTAGCCTCCCTCTCTTGAATTCTAGACTTGTATTTTAGCATTTTATTGAACCTAGATTTACCTGGGTATTCCACAGGTGCTACAATTGTTTCTAGCTTATTCTTTCAACTAGATCATTGTGCCAGAAATCTCCAATCTGAATGGGGGTCCTGGGAGAGTGGAGGTGGCGGGGAATGGATATCATTGTGGATTTCATCACAAACTCTTCTTTAACACGAAGCTGCCAAGTAGTTTGGGGTTCTCACAGCACTTTGCTCATTTCTCTGTCCTGTATTTGTTTATAACTCATTCCTAACTACCAGACTGTGAGATCCTTTGAATCCTCTTTTCCATGAATCCCTGGCATAGTTTCCAACTCACAGTTGTTTAATTATGACTACTGACAAAAAGCAGATAGCACTGTGATTACCCCACTGACACAGGTCAGTGTAGACAGAGAGAAATTCAATTCTGCCTGGGATTAGACAGCTTCTCAAAAGAGATCATGGTGGGACTTCAACGGGGAGCAGAGGTGCAGCAGGGAAAGAGTGCAGTGAATTCCAAGGACAGTCACCAGTGCATGAACCACGTTTTGAAGACAAACAGATGAGTGTGAGCAAAGGCCAGGCGCTTCGGTGTGGCCATAGGGCCCTGTCTGGAGGGGGTGGCAGGAGCCAAAGTCAGGAAAGCCAGCGTGGGCCAGACTGCCACAAAAGTGGGGCTGCAGAGTTTTGATATAAAAACCAGCCATTATCAGCATGTCACCAAAGACTTCCAGGTAGGGAAATGTTATAACCAACCGATTTACCTTTTGGTATCCTCTTTATATCTTATTTATTAGAGGTACTGATGTTATTATCTGCCTCTTCCAAGCCCATGAAAAAGAGGTAGGGTAAATAATGCCCAGTTTTTCTGGAGGGTGCAAGATTTTGCAATCTGAGAAAGTAGCCCATTTTTGATGAGTTTTCTGAGGCTTATTTTTAGTGCTGGAAATCAAACCCAAGGTGGTGCACATACTAAGTGTGCTTTACCAACGAGCTACACCCCCAGCTTCTTGATAAGATTTTTTGTTTGTTTGTTTCAAGTTCTTTCCCCCAACCCTTAAGAAAAAGAGCACAGGAAACAATCCTTCACCTGATTTAAAAAAAATTCTTAGAATATCATACCTTCATTTCCTGTTTTCTACCTTTAACTTTGGGTATTTTTTTTCTTTTGATTTAACTTCAAAAAGAAGTTACAAGAATAGAACAAGGAATTCCTAAATATCCTTTGCCAAGCGTTAACAATTTTGCTGTTTGCTTTATTTTATATATATATGTATATATGCTCAGAACCACTGAAAATAAGATGATTTATTTATATCCTTTCACTCCAAAATTACTTTCAGTGTGTAAGAAAAATAGCTTTCTTACATAAGCATGGCATCAAAACCAGGAAATTTAGCATTGACATAATACCATTATCTAATTTATAGTCTACATTCAAGTTTTGTCAACTATTCAAATAATGTCCTATATATAGCTAGTTTTCTTTTAAAGGTTTTAGACTACTACTATTTTTTTTCTGTTTGGCCCAAAATACTTTAATAATCTTTAGACTATGCATTAGATTACAGCACTCATTTTCTTTACTTAATAGATACTTGAAAACAATGGATCACTAGTGTACTGTGGTGACTGGCAAAAGTGTGAGCAGACCTTAAGTATGCCCCAGAGAGATTCAGGCTCCATACCAGCCTTTCTAGATCTGGACTCTGGCTGCCCAGTACTCTGTTTTAGGTAAATTCTTCTCTGTTTCTGTTTCCTCAAGTGTAAAATGGAGATAATAATAATCCTTACCCAATAAGGAGATTAGGAGAATTAAATAAAGAAATGCATACTAAGCACTCAGAGTAATTCTTTGCGTATAGTCAATGCTCAATGATCAATTATTTTAACACAGGCACAGTCCACGTTAATGCATTGTGGGGTTAAAAGAATCTCAGTAGTATCAGAACTGCTGGTTGAAGTGATACTCAAATCATAAAGTGAAAAAAAAAACATTCCAAATGATATAATTCCAACCATCAAAAGGCAACAAAAATAAAACACTTTACATCATTTCAAGATAGCTATTTAGTAGCAGATATCAATAAAGTGAATCTCCAACAACCATTAGTAGTAATCTAGGTCCAGTATGTAAACATTAAAAGCTTTTTTGTTTTTTTTTTTAGAGGTAGCTGGAAAAGGGCATGGTGCCCTTTCATGGGCCTTATAGAATTCCACATCATCATGCAACACTTATGGCATTATTTTCATTCAGATGTTGGTTTTTTCACTAAGGACAAGCCATCCATGAGGGGTTTTGGATATAGCTAAAGCCAACTTTGTCAAGCATGTCATAATTTTCTGATACCATAATTGCAGCTAAATTTGAAAAGAATGAAAAATATGGAAGGAGATCATATAAGACAACTCAGCTGCTACTTAGAAGGTAAACTCCATAAAACATTACAGAAGTCTGTTGGTTCTATGCAGTTATTACTGGAGTTGCTGTTACCTTTGTTCCACACTGTTATGAGACTAAGCTCTCCCTCATTTATAAACCCCAGGAACTCCTGACTGGCCCAGCAGGAAGAGCTGAACTGTATCCTCCAGCTTCTGTAAGCCAATCAGGGCTTAGCATCACCTCCAGTGCAACTGTAGCTGTGTCTGGCTTCTGGCAAATTGCTTCTTCATGGAAACATCAAATGAGTGGAAAAACTCCAAGGAGCATGACCATCTGCTCTGCTCCAACAAGCCTTGTGACAAGAGTAATCCATCAAGGCAAAATGTCAAGCACATAGCGTTGATGTTGCATGTTCACTCTGATAAGGAAAAGGTAAATTCTTTCTCCTCTAGGAGTATGAAAATACTTAAATAATATACTTTCCAATTTGGGGAATATTTTAATACCTTGGATGCATTTTAAAATTTTCTTGACATGATCAAAATGTCGCAATGCTGGAAGCAAATGTGTACTTCATATGAATTTGTATTTTAGACTAAGTTTTGAAAAGACCACCTAGGATTGACAAGGTAGAGGTTCTTTTTTCTTTTTTTTTTTTTTTTTTTTTTTTTTTTTTTTTTTTTTAGACAGGGTCTCACTGTGTAGTTGAGACTAACCTGGAACTCACAATGTAGCCCAGGCTGGTCTCAAGCTTACAGCGATCCTCCTGCCTCAGCCTCCCAAGTGCTGGGATTACAGGCGTGCCCCACCACACCTGGCCCTACAATGTGGAGGTTCTGAATGTCGATCATGAAGCTTCTACCTTATGTTTTTAAAAATTATTTACTGCTTATAGGTAGAACTTTATTATTTTTTCATAGCTGTGGTAAAAATTTGGGGGGAGGGTGTGACAGTAAAGCAAAATACATAATAATTATGGGCTAGGGGGTGCAGCTAAGTGGTAGAGCACTTGCCAGGCATGGGCAAGGGCCTGGGTTCCACTGCTAGCTTATAACTTTTTTGTTGTTGTTGTATTTTGTATATGTTCCTGACCTATGTCCTATTTTCATAGATACTCTAGAATTGGTCCTGTTATAATTATGGAGTTTCCTGCTCCACCAGGAAGAGTGGTGTTGGTGAGCATGACAGAGATAATGAAAATCAACAATAAAAATTAATTGTCAGAACATATGAAAATAACAGGCTTTAAAGGATAATTGAAGCACCGAGGACAGATGCTGTTTGACTGTATTTCACTTCCCCTCCACAGAACTGCATTCCAGGAGCAAAGTGGAGATCCTGCCTCCCTTCCACCTCCCACGCTTTTGGGGGGGGGTCTACGTCACAAACGGCGTTGAACTTAGAGCCTCTAATATTTCGCACGCTTCAGCTTAACAGATGTCTAAGTCACATTATTTTTCATGACGTTTTCCATTTTCTTTGGACCAACAATTCCACTACCATCATACAAAGCTGGTTGCCATCTGTTACCCTAATGTTCACATGTTTTAAAGCTTTACAAATGTTATATTTCAATAGTAGGGAAAAAAAAAATCCTGTTTCCCCTAAACGCACGGAAACCCCTTGCCTAGGAAATGGTTTGCTGATTAAGTAAAACGTAAAGCGGATGAAATGGCCACAGAGGCTCTTAGCTTTCCAGCTTTTTTTCAGTTTTCCTGCATCCAAAGCCCATTTCAAGAGCACTGATAGAAAATCCCCATTCAAACGAAGGAATGTGTGTGATACACAAACACCTAGGCCCTGATTCTTAACACTATGTATATTTAAGGTTTAATATACTGAACCGAAGCTACAGACAGTCTCGAGATATTTTAAGTCATATGTAATCACAGCTACAAATTAATCTGTTCCTTCTCTTGCCAAATAGCACATCAGAGACTTCTATGAAATGCACAGACTTCTATGAAAAGTTTAAGTAGATGGTGGGTACTGGGTGGCTTTCGGTTGGGGGAAGAGAATATATCGGCAGCAGCTATCACTTTGAATAATCCCAGGTTACATCCGAACAGGGATCTGAATCGCTCCCTACGCTAGTACCCTAGTCTCTACAGGACACGACGGGGTTGTGCATGAAGTTAGAGAGAAGCAGCCTAGAGAGAGGCCACGTCGATTGCTCACCTGTCCAGGCAGCGGACAGACAAAGGCAGATAACAAGTTTGTCCCGAGAAGTCAGGGAACCGGGAAGGCGACGGCCACCCGCGCATCGCGGCGGGGCGGGGCGGGGCGGAGAGGGGCTCG